>NC_141699.1:1084205967-1084839717 GCF_964263255.1 Lissotriton vulgaris | reverse complement strand
CTGAAACTCTATATATTTTCAGAGAAAAAGTTTCCATTGGTGCTGAGGAAGGTGAAGACGTATGCGCATACAGAACACTAGCAGCCCAGCAAATGCCTAGTCCAGAGTCTGTCAGAGACTGAGGAAGAAAAGGATGTTGAGCTGACAGCAGAGACCACCAGCCCTCAACCTAAGATGATGCCCTAGGTCATATGTACCACACCGTCTGCGTCCACACGACAAGTCAGGGTCATATAGGAAGTTCCACTCCGAGGTAGAGCACTACTCCTGTAGAAGTCTGATAGAGACCTGATCTTGGACATTAGAAACTGCCTCCTCCTGGGCTGCTACCACCTTAGGGCTCCGGCCGGCAACAAGAAGTCTTCGTAGTTTAAAATGCTCTGCAAAGGTCGTCGGTCCTCATCAGCCATTGAGCCCCACCCAATCCAAGGGCATCTAACATTCCTGCTCGCACCCAAAGCAGACGCAGACAATCCTATCAACTTCTAAAGCTTAGTCAACGGCTCATCTGAGGAATTATAGGCACCAATTCTGTAGCGAGTTCAAGGACGAGCTTGACGTGTGGCAAAAACGTCACTACTTTGCTTTCTCGTCACTGGGAAGATCTTGGCAAACCTTCTCTGCTGAAGATTGCCCTTAAAGAGGAACCCTTCTCTGAGCCCCCTTCAGAGCCCAAGACACACAAGGATAGCTGCACAAGCCCTCACTTACTTGATCCTCTTCCTCTGTCTCTCCCGCCACGTCTTCCTTCCCTATCTCTGCCACCAACCCTACTACCTTTGTCACTACTTGAAACATTCTCTCCTCCCACTGCCCAGCCTGTCAGATCTGATCAGGTCAGTAAGTTTTAGCTGTGGCTCACCATGGCTACTACCTAGAACATCTCTCAACCCTTCTCAAGAACTCTCTGCAGAGTATGTCTCGGGAGAGATCATCTCGGCTTTCTCGAGGTAGGGGTACAAGTGTTCCTCCAGAAAGGGACAAAAGAGGAGTATCTCCACACCATGAAGGAAATGGCATCTACTCTCTTTATCTCCTCATTCCCAACAAGCATTGGAAATGCAATAGGTCTCGCATTAGGAAAGTTTGAGCAATTGGTATTGTAAAGGACAATTTTTTTAATTGTGTTGGTTTTGAAAATAGCAAAAGTAATAGCTTTGTCAGTTACAATGTCAATAGTTTTAACTTTCGCAAATGTGCCACCTATAGCATTTGTAATGCAATGTGTGTTGTCTTTACGTGACTTAGATGTATTGATATTGCAAATAACAATGGCTTTTAATTTTGTAAATAATTAATACTTAAATAAAATGTATTGTAATTTATAATGGCAATAGCTTAAACGTTTGTAAAATAATTTTGTGAAGATTATGTTCTGGGTTCAGGGGTTTTCGATTCGAGCTCTAGGACAGAAGCGCTTCTTTTCTTTTCCGCCTTCTTTGATTTCCTGTAAACTGCGCCTGCTTTTTGTTCTGCCGTCTAGCGTTTAGTTTCTCCCGTTTTTTATTATACCATTAGTTATTGCTGTTCTGTCATCTTTATGCTAAGTGGAAAAAGACGAAAATTAACTCACTCCAAAACGACTGTGTGGAAAAATATAATCGGGCCCTGCATGCAAATAACCGCAACCCGGCCGTAAAGATGCATCACGTCCCTTGGTGGGCGGGCAGGGGAGGGGGCGGAGCGGGGAGAGGGGAGAGGGGAGAGGTGCGACACGTCAGGCAGGGGAGGAGAGTAGGAGGAGGAGGGGGGAGGAGAGTAGGGGAGGCACAGAAAGGTCTTCTGCTCGATGTTAATGATAGCCAAATGGCATATATATAACCCAGACGGGGCTTATTTACAAAGCCAGCGGGGATCCTCAAAGGGTGGCACAGCTCTTGCCCCGGTGGAGCAACAATGGGCAATGCAGCCGTCCAGGACTGTGTAGCTATGGAGAGCGCAATAATATAATACATGGTTTGCATCTATGACTCTGCAAACTGAGGCTGCGTGCCAGACTAAAGTTAATGAGAAAACCTGGTTCTGGGTTGAGGGGTTTTCGCTTCGAGCTCTAGGACAGAAGCGCTTCTTTTCTTTTCCGCCGTCTTTGATTTCCTGTAAACTGCGCCTGCTTTTTGTTCTGCCGTCTAGCGTTTAGTTTCTCCCGTTTTTTATTATACCATTAGTTATTGCTGTTCTGTCATCTTTATGCTAACGTGGACAAAGACGAAAATTAACTCACTCCAAAACGACTGTGTGGAAAAATATAATCGGGCCCTGCATGCAAATAACCGCAACCCGGCCGTAAAGATGCATCACGTCCCTTGGTGGGCGGGCAGGGGAGGGGGCGGAGTGGGGAGAGGGGAGAGGTGCGACACGGCAGGCAGGGGAGGAGAGTAGGAGGAGGAGGGGGGAGGAGAGTAGGGGAGGCACGGCCTAGCGGCCGTGCAATCAAGAAGTGAGGGGGCGGAGCTGGGGGAAGCTGTGAGAGAGAGAGTAGGCAAGGCAGGCGGCTGGGGGCATGTGCACGCGCTTTTAAGCTCAATGCGCATGCGCATTGAGCTTAAATTTCTCGTGCACTGCAAGGAATCGCCACGATTCCTTGCAAGTTGGTTAAAGAGTGGATAAGCCCCCATAGTCTCGCAAGCTCGATGCGCATGCGCATCGACAGGCGAGACCTAAAAAGGACACTCCCTCTGGGCTTTTAAACAAAAGCATCATGTTGGAATAATTCCAGATGACAACCCTGCAGGACATCATCCTCCTGCTCCAAAATGGCATTTGCCTGATGGAACTCTATCTCCAAGTACGCCTGCTTTCACATCCCCATCCACCCTGCTCATCGCCTGTACCTTCGCTTTGTGGTAAGCAGACATCAGTCCAAGATTCCAAGGTTGGTTATGAAGTGCCGGGCACTAGTGCCCGTTCATCTGCAAGAGGCAGGGCACTCTTGTCTCTCACTACCTCACCATTTCAGTGCTCAGCGGCAGGCAAGAATGCCCAGCCCATGCTTAAGTGGCAATTTTCCTCCTTCAAAGCTTGGGATTTACCATAAATACCACCAACAGATCCAACCCATCCTGGGTTCCATGGCCTCAGTTACAGGGAAAGCCTACCCCAGTCAACAGTGGGTGCTCTCATTCCAGCTGTTGTGGCCTCGGTTTCAGACGAATCGTCGACTCTGAATCGGAACCATCATGTGCCTATCGGGTATGATGACCTTTTACATTTCTGTCGTACCTCATACCAGGCTACACATGCCCCCTGCAACGAGTACTTTACGAGGCAATGCTCATAAGCACAGGTTACTGGCAGAATCTAGTGTTGGGTAAGGCCAGCACTCATCCTGTCTGCATTGGTGGAACAGCAACAACGTGCGGCAGGGTAGTCTTCCTCAAACTCCATTACTCAGGTTACCATTACCACATATACCTCCCTCATAGACTGTGCTGCGAATCTCTATGTCAGGACCGTGCAGGGGATGCTGTCTCCTCAACACTTGGGTCACCACATCAGTTATCTGGAACTGCTGGCCATTCACCTAGCTCTCAAAGCCTTCTTCTGGGTAATTCGAAGACAAGTGGTTCTCATCAAGACAGGCATGACTGGCATGTACTACTTGCAGAAACAGGGTAGCACGCCTTTTCCCTAGCTCTGGATAAGAGTGCAGGGGTTCTAATATTGGGCGATCTGCCATGATGTACAACTCTTGGTGGAAGATCTTCCTGGGGTGGACAGCGACTTTGCGGACCTGCTCAGCTGGATGCATCAACAAGTCCACGATTGGGAATTCCACCCTCAAGCCCTAGACAGGTACTTCATGCATTGGAGCGGGGTGCTCGGGGGTGCAAACCATGTCTATTTGTGGGGTACAAATAGACCTGGTTTGCACCCCCGAAAACGCAAAATGTAAAACTTTGTCTCCAAGTATCCACTGTCCATGGGCAATGTACTATGGATGAATTAGTCGGTGATCTTTGTCTACTCTTTTCCTTCTCTCTGCTCCTTCCGTACGTGGTGAAGATGATGTGACGAACAACTCTAATGTTCATGCTGGTGACTCCCACCCGGGTCAGGCAGCCAGAGTACTCCATGCTCCTGGAAGTGCCCATCAGTCACCTATAAGCTCTCTCAGTGGTTAGATCTTCTACACAGAGACAGTCACATCAGGCACCCAGACAATCTAGCGATCTGGCACTGGAGGTCCTAGAATTTGGCTCTCTAAACCTTCCCCAAGGATGAATGACCTTTTTGAAGGAAGTGCGAAGGAACACTTCACAGGCCAGAAATGCGGCACAAAGGTTTGCCAACTACAGCACTTCCAAAAACCTGCCCTCCATCAGTGTTAAGGACATTGTCTGCTTTCTCGTACATCAGCAGAGGCCGGACCTTGCGTTCACATCACTGTTTACATCTAGCTGTCATAGCAGTTTACATGCAGAACATTGAACATTCATCCCTTTTTATGATACCAGTAGTCGAGGCTTTTATGGATCATTTTAAGAGGATCATAAATCCCAGAATGCCCCTTGCCCATGTGTGGAATCCGAACGTAGACCTCACGAGGCTCATGCAGCCACCTTTCCAACCTTTACACTCATGACTCTACGGTTCCTGATGGCTATCTTAGTGGCCACAGCTTTCCTCATTCATTTGGGTTCGGAAAGATAGCGTTGTCCTCCGGAGAAATCCTAAATTTTTTCAAAAGGTGATGTTTCCTTTTCACCTCCGTCAGAGTATAGAGCTCCCAGTCCTCTTTCCACTGCCAGATCAAAAGCAGAAAGAGTTCTACACATGTTACATGTTAAAAGAGCTCTTTTGTATTAAATTGAGAGGACCAAGCCCTTTCGTAAATCATATCAGATTTTTGTAGCTTCTGTGAAACCTCACAAGGGTTATCCCACCTCAAATGCAGGAATAGCAAAATGAATAGTAAAGTGCATCTAAATCTAGTACTACAAGGCTGAGAGTCTTACCTGTTCCGCTCAGGACTCACACAACCCATAATAAAGGAGCAACCATTTCTTTCTTTAAAACACCTTGATAGCTGACATCTGCGAAGTGGAAGCCTAGTCAATACCTCACACTTTCATTAAACACTACTGTGTGAGCCCGCTCTCATCTCCTGTACGAAAAACAGTCTAAAGTGGACTCTGTGATCATGTGCATTGTGAACCAAGGAAGGCATCATAGAACATCTTGTGGCTTGAAAGACGTCCTTGAAAGAAAACCACTTGCACACATCCAAAGCCAGATGGCATGAGTATACAGAGTATGTGAATCTACAGCAGTACACACTGAACATATGCTTACAGAGTAAGTAACAGCAAACCCAGATATGCAAAATAGGGTGACCAGGACAAAAATACGCTGGTCTTGTAGTGTTTACCCTAAATGAGTCTTGTGATTTACTATGGATGATCATACATTGATGCCAGCTTCAGTGCCGACCGAAGTCTGAAACGTGCAGGTGGTTATATATTTCACAATTGATCTACTCTACTTGTCACTGGTTAATGACTAAAGGTGCCTTTTTTTTCTTTCAGGATCCCATCCTGCGTCGCTCCGGCATGTACACGGTGGCCATGGCTTACTGTGGCTCCGGCAACAACAAGGCCATCCGTCGTTTGCTACATGTGGCTGTAAGTACAGCGAGAGGCTGGAATCGTGATTTTGTAATGTTTGTGTCTATGTTGTTACTTAGTGTGTGCTCCTTGTTGTGTTTCAGTCTGATTCGCAGACCTTTATTTTTAGTTCCTGGAGGGAGCTCCCATTCGGCTCGAAGAGGCTGAATTATTTGGTCCTCTGGTCCTGGGAGCAGATCTCACTAACAGTAAAAGGAATCTCATTATGGGCTCAAATCTTTTAGTTTTTTACTATAACAAGATCTTTAACAGAGTTCAAATTGATTGGCAAGTGTGTTGAACAAAAGCACTCCACACTGCTTGTAAACAGAAAGCGTTTTGGCGAGTAGATATTAAGGATTTGTTAAAAGAGCAATTTAGTAAGTGTCCGGAAACCGGGACAAATTTGCATTGGTAATCATCTGATAGCCTGTATGGTGAGATGGTTGACTGTGATAAATGGGTACTAGACTGATGTGGTTAAATATGTAATTCTTTTCACAGTGATAAATGTGTTGAGTATGCCGTGCAGTACTTGGTGATTAAACTTGTTAACCTTTTATCTCTGATACATTTTTAATTCCCCTAAATGTCAGAATTACACTATTATCTGAGGGCGTTCACTTTAGGGTTGAGATGTTCCCTGACTTCTAGAATTACAGTACTGGGCCATCTATTTAAATGTTTATACCACTGTGGACACCACACCGAGGATGCCACACAGTGTATGTTAGCCCCTCTTGGCTCTATTTGGCGCACACTGTCCATGGGTGACACCATTGTTTAGAAGTCCAGGTCGCAATTAGCGTCTGTGCTCCCTCATTCTACTCCCACGAGGTGTCTCCCCTTAATTGCAACACATATACAGCTGCAAAGAGAGTTACCTATAGCTGGTAACCAAAATTATGAATTTCAGTAGTTCCCATACTATGCAAGAGGCTTCTGCTACTACATTAGGAAAGACACAAACCTTGCAGTAGCTTCCTGATTAGGCTGGTTTGTTTCTTGCATAATGTTGAGGTGAGGGCTTGCCTAGTCGCTTATTTCACACCTTCTCGTCTCCAGTTTGATATTTTTAAGTTAGTACTGCTCCCCCTGATTTTCCATGCCACCTGCCAGTTTTTTTCCCGGTTCACTGTTTTACTAGCCATTTGGCTCACCAAAGGATTAGCGCAACAGGAAAAGGACTTCGTGCTCCTGGAGGTCTGATCCGTCTCCTTACCCAGTATGGAAACGCCAGGACTTGTAGGAGCCGCCCAGCACAAATACCCTGGGTACCGGAGCAATTTCAGCTTCCAAGGCTTATTGGTGGCCCATTCTGGACTCCAACAGCACTCTGACCCACTGCCGAAGGATGTCTGGATCTACCAGGCCACCCCAGAGCGGGCCCTGCTGCCTGGTTTCCTCTCCTCACCAGGTCACCAAGACAAAGTGAGTCTGTGACCACCTGCAACTCTATGTCTCAAAGCACCCCTGCACCAGCTCCCCACAGCCCGATTCCGAGGGAGGCGACAATGCCAAAGTGATCCTGAGATCCTCGCAAGTTAAGCCCACCCATGGATTTGGTCAGGCTGATTCCCTCAGTCGCCACCTGCAGCCTCTTTCTGCTGGAACCAAGAACCACAAGAGTCTACTGCGAAGCGACCCCGCTGGACAAAGCCCTACTGCACACAATCCCTTCCAGCCCGAGTTCGAGTGGACCGACAGTGTCTCTGCGTGCCCAAGACCGTCCAGCCTTGAGCCCTCCTGTGACGCCGAACAGCACCTCTGCACCCGGACGCCCCAGAGCTGACCTGTTGGTGCTGCCTTGGACCTTGCCCTATACTTAACTTGAGTCCAGAAGAACCGCCCTGTAAGTCATTTCCAGGTGACCAAATGCAGTACATGTTTTTCATCCTAAGGATAACCTCACCGCCTTAAAGATACAATTCAGTGCATTTGGGATTATTTTAACCCCTGTAAACCAGTCGGGGTCACCAGGACCCTCTGCACAGTTTCTCATTTTGGTGAACAATATAGAGAGCCAGCTTCCCACATTGACCACTTCGCTTCTTACGCCCTTTTATCACTCTGTGCCCAGTGATCGTCCAGTCTTTGTCTCTTAAGAAGACCTCTGTTCTGATTCCCAATTAATTTCTTGGATAGACCCTGTTGTTTAAAATTTGACCAGTGGAGTTCTGTCTCCAAACCCATGCAATACCTGCTCTTTCTTCGCTTTCTATTGTGATCCTAACTGCTCATTCTCAGCTTATTTGTATAGTCGTGCTTATGTCTGCCGAGATGCTGCAGTATCTGGACGAGATGCTATAAGTGGGTTTAACACATCCATGTTTTTAGAATTGTAGATCGTCCCATGTTAAGTTACATATAATCATGGACTTTTAGGTCGCTGTTTGTAATTCTGACACCAGCTTGCTGCAGGTTTTGAAAGGGCCTTTCCCTGTCCTGTTGTTCCACCTCCTTGTCTTCCCGTAAGGGCCTGATACAATTGCTCTCAGATCTCATCCTTTGTTCGCAAATGTTGTGTTGTAGCAGAATCCCATTCTCATTTTCCAGCTTTGGCTCTACTTATGTGAATTTCATCAAAACGTTTGATAAAAATTGACTGAATCCTGTCATAATGCAAAATATTTTTCCTGGAAAGTACCTTTCCCTGTAGCCATTGAGTCTTCACGCAGTTATTGAGATCCAAACTGCATGTTCTGAGGAACACTAACAGTTTTTCATAGAAGCAAAGTTGCCTTCCCAAAGGTATCTCACGTTTCCTTACATGCTAAGCCTGCTTTTCCAAAAGCGCTTTTCCCTCCGCCTTCTTCTGCAGAAGCAAGTATATTTCACATTCTCTGTGAAGAGGCTCTAAAGTATTGGCTTGACAAGATTGAAGAATGTTTGTCATTTGTGAGCCCCTCTGTATCAAGAAGATCATGTCCATTGCTTTGGATAGCTTCCTTCATCGTGACGGACACAGCAAGCATTGACAAAGCCAATAGCTCTCACCTATGTGAGAGGCATTGGCTTTGCCAATGTCTTTTAGTCATGTTGTACAGCAGCGTGGCTGCCGCTCAGAATGGCACAATGTTTGTGGAGTGGCGAAGGGTGGTTTGGAGTTAAGTGGAGTGGCCTACAGTGGAATAGCATAGAGTAGAGTTGCATAGAGTAGTACATTTGTGGGTGTAAGTAACTAAAGCGTCAGTAGATATTTGACAGATATGGAGAAAAGAACATAAAAAAGATGTTGTATGCCTGTGTTAAAAGTAGGAAAGCACATTGCACATCCAGAAATATTACCAAACAACTTGTAAAATAAAAGAAATAATAAAAACAATAGTGTGTTGCAAAAAGACGGGAAAGAACAAAGACAAGGAAGAACACGTACTTGGCCCCTGTTCCAGGGAGGAGCTAACACAAGAAAGGAAGGAAAGCTAATGGGAGCTAAGCAATGAAAAGATTGACAGATGAGAATGACCACGAAACCACTAGTGGAATGCTGTGGGCAGGTTGGAAGCCCCCAGAATTGAAAACAGTACAAATTGCAGCACAGATCAGGCGAGAACTAAAAAAACACATACTTTAGGTTGAGACCACATTAAATATGGGACAAAGCAGTCTCTGGTAGGTGCATAGGTGTACCATGCACCTTGGTGCAATGTTTGTGGGTTTAGGAGGTAGCTTATTCATTTATTTTTTACTTATTTCTAACTTGTTTCCTGTTTTTTGTTCCTTTGCTTCCAGCCAAGGGATAGGTCATGAGCTTGGAATTCTGTTCAGTGTTTGTAAATCGAAAGAAAGTGCCCATGACGGAGATGTTACTGCTGCTTCCTTTTATTTGTAGCTCTCCATCTTGGGGACCTTCGCTGGATTCGCAAACCGGTGTAGGGCCCACAGTCTGGAATGATTTTACCCGTCCTGTAGTTTGTGAAGCCCAGTACTTAGCAGAGGCCTCTTGAAAATACATTTGTTCAAGGCAGCCCGTGAGTGTAGGCTAACAGACCCCGTGCTATGCATTGGCAGACTTGATGCAGAACTGGAGTATGCCATTCAGTTCTCCCCTCACTGGACCTTATTTGCCCTCCCTTTTTTTTTTTTTTACTTTATCGAGTTTTTTTACCTTACAGGAAGATGTTATATATGTTAATCACATCTCTTCAGAATCAATATTGCAGGTCGAGTAATGGCCTGCAAGCTAATGTCCATTTAAAATTACAGAAAATAGTGGTGAATACATTCGTTGCAATAACTTATGGCATATAGAAATTTCCAACCCAAAGTGCCTCAGTCTCTGTGACTTCCACTATCCCTGCATAGCTATGCATGAGGCCGGTTGGATCATACTGTGGAATCCATTTTGTTTCGACACTAAGTGGGAGCAAGCCTGCAGAAGGTGCACAGCCGTTGGCCTCTGTGTGATCTTGAACTGTCTTGTACTTTTGCTGTAACCTTGAGAAATGACCAAGTCACAAGTGTATGTGACAATCTGTTGCTATGCTTCTCTTGCTATTTCCATAAATTAATGTCCATGTATAGCTAAGCACCTTATTCTGATAAATAAATGGATAAATGAGTGTACATCCCCTACTGTTTCGCCGAGCAACTGGCTCTCATAGGCTGTGTATCATTTGTGCAATATGTGCAAAATGTCTTGTAATCTATAAAAACCCCATGCAACTTTTGTATGTTGGGTCCGGTCCAGACTGGCACTTGCCTCCATGCAGTTGTCAAATAATTAGATATGTTAGAATTCCAGCCTGGTTAATGTTTTTCTTATTTTAGGCTTCCACATATTTGGCAGAGAATGCGGGTAAACCAGAAAGAAGTTTCACTGTTAAAACAATATGACTGAATTCCTATGATGGGATTGAGAAACAGTAGCCTGGGGGTTTTAGAAGCACTAGAGAACAAACACGAGACTCCGTAATTGAGAATGGAACAGGAAGATGTTTCGCCACTGTGCATCCAAACTACCCCATTGGTCAACCCTCTCCCTTGCAAGTTTTTTCTAAAATAGTCCGAGGAAGAAGAGGAGAAATGCAATCTTATTGATTACTTGATGCACCTAACACAAAAGAAATGTCAGGATAGAAATGTATACATGGGAACTAGTACCTGTCAACATTACATACATTTACACACCTCCAGTGGAAAGGAAGGGATTGTCCCCAGAGATAAATAGATATAAAGGGATGTACTTTGTATTTATAAAATCAGCGTGCTTTTATCGATCCCGCGGTTGGAATGGACGTTTTAACCTATCCTTTGTTACACCCAAGATGTTCCATGTTCAACATTTGCCCAAAGTAAGGCCTGGAGCAAGTAAGGGGATGATGAGACCCGGGAGAATTGGCAAGTTGGGTTAGTAGAAAACTCACAAGACTAGGAATACTAACACCACCACTAGGGATGTCTCCTACTAGTCATAGGAGAAATGAGGTGGTAAGGTTGATTGAGGACTTATCGTACGAGACCTCAGCTTCCCTAGGAAATGTGACAGATTAAATGACTGCAGTGAGGACCTTAGTTCTACAGAACAACATGTTATTAGATATTTTGCTTGCTAAGGAAAGCATAATATGTCGGCTAGTGGGAGCCGTAAGTGTTGTGCCTACATACGGGACAACAGCGGCGACATTAGACCAACAATAAATAAAGAACTATACAGAAAGGAAGATTGAGATTCCTCAGTTGCCTGGTACCGCACCAGTTACCTCTCCCACCTGCGACACGTGTAGAACACTCCTTTTCATCCTACATCTTTATCAAGTCATCCTTGGTTCACCTCTTCCCAAAGATTCAGGATAACAAAACACGTATGTGTACTGCAAACTGGAGGTAACAGGGCGTCTGGACCGTAGGTAGAAAAACTGCAGGAACTCCATCAAAATATTGATGTTTCTTAATCGCGTTGTTTAAGGAGTCCGGAGATCCTGCTTTTTCTGTTTTCCATCTTTGGAACACCACCTGCCCCATATGTGTGGTGGTCTAGCATTTCAGCAACCAATGCTGGCAGTTAGAAAGGGTTGTCCACTCCCTGTTTAACATTTCATAAGTTATCCCACTCGTATTACGTTGAGATGTTCTTTCAAGACACACTCCTTGAACGAGCTAACTATTATTGCAGGTTTGTACGTTTTAACAGGGCCTACAAAGTGGACAAGAAACTAGAAGGAATTCAGAATGGTGATTTTGTGTAGTTGGTGAACTTGAGCAGGCTTCAGCAGTTGTTCTTTTTCGGCTTTTTCCCACTAGACAAACACTTCCAGTTCAGTCAACCTTTGTGATGTTCATGTACTAGTACTCCGTGTCTATTCCATGCTTCGCATTGCCAAACACCCTATAGGTAACTCTCCCCAAAGCTTGTGGATCACACTGGAGGAATTAACTTTCTCAAGGCCCCCAGGAGGTCTGAACTGCTTTGTTCATCGAGTAGAAGTAGGATTCTGTTGGTTGTTTAGTCTTTGTGGTCAATATTGAGGCATGGATTTTATAAGACCACACAATTCTCTTCTGTCTCCATCAGGTCAGCGATGTTAACGATGATGTCAGACGCGCCGCTGTTGAGTCCCTGGGCTTCATCTTGTTCAGGTAAAACTCCTCTTTTTATTATTATTCATTTAGAAATGGCTTAGAACCTGCTGATGTTCATGCTGTGTTAGAGTGCGTCCCTCCATCGCTTGCAGGCAGGGGTGCATGCTCTGGTGTGCTGTATCATAAAAATTGACCAGATTACTGTATAGTTTTATATATACTTTGGTTTGTTCAGGTGATTGGTTGTCTCTACTAAGTTGTTAGTTTAAGACAGTTTTTTGGCTTGTGCAAGTTTTTTAAGGTTTCCGAACTTGTATTTTCTTGCCGTTTACCTGGTCTCACTGTGAAACCTTATAGTAATGTGCAGTAATTTGGGTTGTCTCATTTTATCACATGTAATAATAAATAATCCGGATATGTCTCTTGGTTCTGTGGCTCTGAAGTTGTGTGTTAGTGTTTACTGATAACATCTTTTCCTCAGCCTAGAGTGGGGGAAAGCTGCTTGGCTTGCATTGTCGCCGTCTTCACCTTCTTCTAGTACTCTGGCTCTGCTCGTGAAAGGATGAGTGGGTCCTCGCCACCTTTTTTGTCTGTTGTCGCATTTTTTGTACAGGTGAATCAGGCCTAGTTTTTATCATTAGATGCTTGTGTTGATTTTCAGAAGTGTGCAGTTCTAATAACGCAGTGATAACGTTGTGTCCATGAATGGGAAGTCCATGTTTAGGAAATAAACACTAGCAGTTTGGTATAGGGGACAGTTTGAAATGTCAAAAGAGGTTGAACACCAAGCACACGCACAGGTGATGATCTTTCAGACTCTGAAGAAACTGAGGCAGGCTTCCCTGTGTTTTACATAGTGTTTCTGGAAAAGTCGAGCCCAACATCCAAAGTTGGCGCTTTAATCCTGAAACCGGTGGTAGGTACACCCCTGCAGAAGTGTTGGAAAATCTTAGTTTGCCATACATCAGGTGTTTACATCCTCTCTGCCATGCCAGAGGGTGGACCCCACTGTAGCTGAGGTCCATATACTGCATGGACAGCGTAGACCAGGCTTCTCCCGACAGTGTCTCGCGAGCTGCTTCCAGCTCTCCTGTTTCCTGTAAGTAGCTCTCCTGTGTGCTGCCCAGACTACTAATTTAGAAGCTTCTGTTCAGTTGATATAAGTATTTCTACATTGAAAAGTGTTTCTTCAAGATAAAAAATGTGTGTTTTTTCAGATTTCATAAGCTGTTTGGAGAAAATTGGTTGATTTCCTATTCAATTTTATTCCAACTATTGAGCTGGTTCCACTAAACATGTTATTTCAGCATCAAGATACTTTTTAGAATGAACGTGCACGTTACAGATACACATGTTATGTTCAAAGCTATATTTGAACAATACGTTATGTGGCTTTGGGGAGACCGTGCAGCTGTGGCTCTTATGTATTACCCATGTTCAGAATTCCAAATTGTTAAAGCTTTTGGTACATTGCTACTGGCTACGCAGCCGGAGTTCACTGAGGTGAACACTGCGGATAATCTTGCATGGAATGGTCGCTTAAGTAATCGGGTCTGATGTGGTCACTATTACAACACTAGCTTGGGTTATGTTAATTAAACATGAGTAGCTCTTATCAAAAATATTGGAGACCCTGGGGGTGGACCATGTATCCACGCGGGGTGGGGGCAGAACCTTGCATTGCTACAGTCCTTTCACTGATTTAGGAATGGTCCTGTCTCAACCAACTTAACTCTATGAAATATGTTATATTTCATGCGGCTTTGAGCAAGAACCTCTTTGTTCTCATTTCAAACTATTAAGTAGCCCCCAAAAGGGTGGCTCTGTGTTTTCTGATTTTTAAGATTTTTGTAAACCTTCTCATTGAACATATCACACAAGTGGTTAAGTGAAATTTGAGAAATCTGGGCTAGATTCAGACCGACTTTACTTTATCTGGTTCGCCCAGGTGCTTCATCAGTCATCGTGACACAGGGTGAACCTCAGGTTATGTCTACCACCGTGGTGCATTCCTTAAACACATGGAAAGAATGTTTCTTAACCCGCTGTCTCCATCGTAATGAGGAGTCATTAGTTTGAAATCCAGCGGGGGAGTAAGAAACACGCCTTTTCTCTGATCGAACTGGTCAGCCACCCTGGTCTTCAGTCTCTCCTATACGCAGGCGTGCTGATTGGACTATAGTCCTTCCAAATAGTGCCGCCAGCCATCACTACGATGCCAGGTCTGTTAGCTCACTGGACTAGTAGGGATCCGTGTCTGACGTCATGGTCAAAGAGCCCATCATCCTCCTGAGGTCAAGAGGACGAGTACCACTGGGTTGGATAACATGTAATATAATGCAAAGAAGCCCGCGTGGTGAACGTAATCTTTGCAAATCCACCTTTTTCTAATTTACTTTTTTTATAACGAACATTGGAACGGACTTGATGTGGTGGTTGAGTTGCTGACTTTGGAATTTACAGAAACTGTTTTATTCCTGGCTTTGGCAACTTTTATACATTTTGTGTTTCCAGACGGATCAATTTATCGCCATGAACCTGGTGTTTTATGTATGTGCCACGTGAAAAATCATTCTTAGGAATTTATTACTTTCTGTCACGTTTTGGAACATGTCTCCATCTTGTCACGTGGCTATCGCAAACTCAGCAAGTTTTTCACCTCTGTTTTTATTTTCATAAATAACTTTCATATATCCAATCACCAAATTAGATTCTGTTTGTGAGTGTCAGTATATCTGGATGGAGTTTTCTCACCACTCTCTGTCCTCTGAAAAGGTTTAATCTTTGATAGATAGAGAGGTGTTAGCAATAGAGCCCCCGCATGGATGGTCATCGCTACGTAAGGCCCCCTAAAATTTCATAAATCCCTGGGGGCTTCAATGGGCTAAATCCAATATTAAAGCTGCTTAGATTCCGGTTTGGAAACTTCCAATTTTGGTGTAAGAAGAGGCAGACTAAAAAAATGTCACGCCGTCTCTGTAATTATTATAGGGAAGACAATTGCATATTGCCTGCTGCTGCCCAGCCCTAATGGAAGAGTTTAAAAGATTGTTGAGACAGTATTTTAACCAGAACATTATACACACATGTTGGCAAGCAGTTACAGCTTGTCTTGAAGGGGAAGATATGATTTTTTTTTTAGGACTTTTTTTTTACATACATGTCTATTGCTGAGTGGAAACTAGCATTGTGCGAGCTATACTTGTCGTTGATAGGTGCCCAAGTAGACGGTAAGAGGCATAGCTACAATTAGTTCATTTTTATTTTGCACAATGGGCTTTTTCTGATGTATGATTAAATATGATGGTTCTAACTACGGTCAATATATATAGTATCATGATGATGAGGATTCTATCAAACGTACGTCGCACCTTAATAATTATCTTGCCCAAACGAAATTGTTGTCTAACCAATAACCATGTCAGCAGCGTACTCAAAGTGCAATGGCATTAAACAAGGGTAACGAGGCTTATGATATGTATAAACTGTAGATTGGTGCCCCTATAACTAGTTCTTACCTTGAAGCTTTCAATATATCATGAAGGTTTTAACTGTTTTAAGATAATTTTCAAAATGCTATTTATTCATGATGTCTTATATGGTGATTTAATCGTTTCATATTGTAAGTTTAAATGAACTGAAAAATAAATCATTCATTCACTGTCCTCTTGATGTCCGGACAAATCCAGTGGCGCATGTGACAGTCGCTAATTTGCATAACCTTACTACTGCCATTTCACAGTTATATCTTTGTTAAGAAGGAAGTGATTGTTTCTCGTTGCCTTTGCTTGCTTTCTGTAGATTAAATCAGTGCTTTAAGTGGGATGAAAAGGTTTTGGGGGTGGGGTGTGAAAGAGGCTTGGTCAAACAAAAGCAACTAGGAATCATTTTGAATAGTTGTGGACTATGCAATTAAGGGCGTGGCTTAAAACATAGTCTAAAATCTCATGTTTCACACAGAAGCCCACCTAACCAGTATCTGGGTGTCCCCCCTTCCCCCTTAGTTCTTTGTTATTGCACCCAGACATATAAAACGATACACCTCAAACAAGGCTGACCTCTTGGCCTTGCCAGTGCTTCCTATCAGTGTCAAATTAGCAACTACAATATCCCCCCCCCCCTTCTTCACACCACTATTGTCTGTAGTCTCCCCATATTAGATACTTGGGGCCCTTTCTTTCCAGAATCTTCTGAAATCCTCCATCTGCATATCTCACACCTCATCTCTTCATCTGCATATCTCACACCTCATCTCTTCATCTGCATGTCTCACACCTCATCTCTTCATCTGCATATCTCACACCTTGTCTCCGACAGCTGAGGATGTCCTACACACATTCTTTACCTTAAAATGAAAATAACAACTGGCACATTGCTGCGTGTACTTTGAAGAGAGGCCAAGGATTGGATGTGCTTATGGTCTGCACACCTTTAAGGGCCATTGACAGGAACTGTGGGCAAAGAAATAAAGAAAAGAACTGCTTCGCTGAGAATAGTTTACCTTCAGGGCGTTTACAAGAATTTGTAGTCACGATTGAGAAAACGATCAGTGTTTTACCTGTAATGTTAGGGACCTAAATTTAGGGCTTGACGCTTTAGAGCAATCTGCTGGCTCCGATACATCAGCAGGCACAGTTCAAGCTCCTCACCCACACCTACAAAGCGCTACACAACATAGTGTTGTGTAGTTCCTATAAAAACTATACAGGATCTGCAAGTTCGGACATCATACACTGTAGGATTGATGTCAGACTGACTCTGTACACCCCCACTGGGTATGTTGGCCTTTTGTGTCAGCTAGCTCCCAGTGCCACTAGAATCTCTTCTTACCAAGAAGAGAATAGTTCTTGGCAACCATCGAATATGACCACCCTGAACCCTCAGAATGGTGGAAGCAATATACTACTTTTCGCCCAGTCATTCGTGCGTACTTAGTCTGTCTGAGAGAGATGCTCAGAATAAACAGGCTGGGCGTTTTCAATAAGAATTTATTGAACAGTTGTTATTCTGGTGCAAAGTAGATGTGCTGCAACAACCATTAGGCAGTAAAAGATATATATGATTATCAGTACTAAAGG
The DNA here is from genome assembly GCF_964263255.1 of Lissotriton vulgaris. Classification (NCBI taxonomy): domain Eukaryota; kingdom Metazoa; phylum Chordata; class Amphibia; order Caudata; family Salamandridae; genus Lissotriton; species Lissotriton vulgaris. The sequence goes on along the minus strand of NC_141699.1, from coordinate 1,084,822,514 downwards.
TATAAGGATGGTAAAGCTCTACCATCTTGCAGTAATCATGAATACATACAAGTAAATAAAACACATGATAATAAAAAAGGTGTGTACTGCAACGATGCCTCCCTAACTAGATGTAATGATACATGAGGGTGGTGGAATGCACACCTATGTGCCCATTTAACCCTGCTTAACCCCTTCGACGCTCATGACGGAACGGTTCCGTCCTGAGCGTCGGTTGGGCTGTGCTGGTGACGGAACCGTTCCGTCACGACCACGCCCGTTTTCGAATCTTCAGCACAGCGCGAAAATTTCGCCGCGCTGAAGCGATTAACGAAATCATAATCGGAGATCGTGTGCTCACTGGGTAAGTGCCTTGCCCTAGTGGCACATTGTGATTCAAACGGACCATATGGAGCGGCATGTCGCCCCAATCCCAGTGGCACAGCCATAACGTGGATTATCATTAATACTCCAATGTCAACCTTCATTGAACTCCATTTAAATCAACACGTTACTCCATTTTCCCTGTTGTACTCTTGTTCTCTTTTTGTCTTCTCTCCACATGTGAGGTATCATGTGATTTATAAGCTTCCAATGCTCAAGATGTGCCATCTGGGCCTCTTTCAAGAACACGAGAAACATATGATCCGGCCGAAGCCATTCACTTTATTTCAACTTAATGCATTTCAGGCTTTGTGAACCCTTCTTCAGGGGTAACTGAAAGTATTAACCCCTTGGGCGTGGCCGCGATTCTGCACCTGTGCGGCACATTCCGATCACGGGTGCGGTCATGACGGCCGGGAGCCGTCATCAGCACCTGAGCACTGTTTGCCATGACGGCTCCCAGCCGTCATCAGCATGGAAGGGGTTCATTAAAAACCGCCATTACTTCATATATCTTACGTAACTTCTATATATTGAGAGAGTCATTTTCATTGATATGCCAGTGGCTGCAACTGAGCTGAGTCTTAGCTGGAGTGGGAGAGTGAGCGATGTGAGTGTGAGGGGTGCGTTAGTTTGGAAGGGGCAAGGAATGAGTGTAGGTGTGGTATTTGGGTGAGGTCATTGGAAGGTCGTTAGAGTAAGGGGTGATACAAAGTGTGAAAATCAAGGGTGAAAAGAGCTTCGTTTGTGACTGGGGCTTTGTGTTGTTTATGAGGAAGGATATTTACCAGAACATAAAACCTGGCATGGAACAAATGGTGTGTCTGCACGCGTCACTGAAGTTGTATTAATGTATACATGGGTATAATCTGGTGAGGCAGAGCTGAGCGGGGCACGGTGGGAGGTTTGCGTCATCACTGCAAGTCTGAGCTGAGGTCATGGTGCATTTGGATTCCGGGGATGGAGAGCGCCCTCCACAGGAGGGTGGGTACCGGGTGCGAGTCCTGGTGACAGCCTGGAGTCCGGTCCGTGTGATCTGTGCCCCGGCGCGGGCAGCAGGGGGCGCCGCAGAGCTGTCGCTGCCCCTGATGAAAACGGGCCGAGCGCCTCGAGGATACAAGGCGCATTCCAGGTGCTTCTGATCTCCGACTCCAGGGCATCGCTCGCTCCAGAGACCCCGAGGTCGCGTCCACATCCTGTGATTCTGGGCAAATCACTTCATCTCCCCGTGCCTGAATGTGTCATGTAAATACGGTGCTCATGTAAAGCGCTCCAATACCTTCGGGTCGAGTTCGCGCTATAAATAAATATGCAAAGAAAAAAAACAACCCTCCCCGAGGCAGGCAGCTCCCCCTCCTACTAGGGAGCCCCACGCCATGCCCCTTCGCAGTGTACCGAGCGCCCACCAGCCAGGCAGGCGGTTCTCGAGGCGCTCTGCACAAATGCACTCATTCTCTCTGGTGCATGCTGTTTCTGAGCCCGTACATCATAGGAAGCGTGCAGTGTTTGTGTCTTTAACCCATAGTGCTGTGCAGAGGCGCAACTACAGCCACATTTCGGACACCGATAGTCGGAGTGGAGCTGCAGGGGCTCTAGAAGGTGTGAAAAATAAGCAAAGCCTCATTAACAGGTACATGGTATTTTAAAGAGTGAAGTAGTGTGGCTCACTGGTTAGAGGCGGCAGACCCGAGAGCAGAGGACGGCCCGGGACCAGGGTTCGATACCCGGCGCGGCAGGTTTCTGGACCAGGGTCAGCGGACTCGATAATTCTCTCGCCTTGGTGCCCACTCTGATCAGCGATCACACTCGGCAACTCTGGGCATCAGCTTGCCTCCTCTTCACTAACGGCCCCACCAGACCGCCGGGGATGCCTGGTCTCACCCTGGAGATACCCATTAAGGGACCATCTCTCAGGGAAGCCAGGAAGGGTTTCGCAGCGGTCGAAGCGCCTTGGGACCCTACGGGTAAGTAGTGCGCTATATAAATGCCAATACATTTACATTTACATACATTTACATTTACAAAGAGCCGTGGAGTGCTGGGGTGCGGCTGTGTGCGCGACCGGGGGCTGTCTCAGTTCGTTTTCTCTCGCGTCGCCTCATTCCTCGTTCTGGAATCCCGTGTTTCTGCTGTAAATCACCCTGTTCTTCAGTGGTTCCGCTTTCTTTCCTCGTCACCTAGAGTATTTCCTCGCCCCCTCTTGTTTAACCGGTCTCTTTGTATTTTCTCCTGTTTTGAGAGTTTTATCGAGGGTCTTTCAAAGCAGGATAATAAACCCCACCGTACACACGTCCCAAATGACCCCACTGTTTTCTCCTGCGCACCCCCTTCTGTCTCTCAAAGTCGCCCCTTGCTTTTCTGTTACCCCTTAAGTTACTTTTAACTGTTGTCTGACACTGATCTGCGTCTGCGGTGACTAGCGTTCTAGCCTAGGGGAGTCGCTTCATACAACTTACATGGCTTGGGGGGGGAGGGGGGGTCGTATAAAGGAGGTGGGCGGTGCAAGACACTCACATTGGAAGAGCCTTGGAGCATAGTCGGTTCTGCCCTAGCTCTAATTTCACTTTTTAAAAAAAGGCTGATATAGTGAGGATGAGTGTGAGTTAATTAATGTTTTTAGGCCTGGCCTAAAGAGATCCTTGCCTGTTTCGATCGGCTCAGATGTATACGCACTTGGAGGCGCTTTGTGTCAGCCCTCTGCGTCCATTAGTCTGTTCTGCTGTAATGCACACAGCATAGCACGGGCAGCCCAGTCCAGCTACTGGTTGTCTTGCACTAGAAGTGATTTAATTTTTCATGATTTCTTGTGCTCATCCACCTAAAAAAGAGTTCACTTCAGTGTTATCGGCGGTGAGCAAGTACTTTGTTTTCCAGTGCCTTTTGCTTTCCATTTTTTGATCTTTATATTTTTTTTTGTCATTTGTGTGTCTAACTGTCTTCCGGTTACTTTCAATAGTACCTTTCTTTTTTCCAGTAAAACTCATATTTTCCTGGGAGGTGCATTAACACCAAAACGGATTTTAGTGCTTGTTCTGTACACACCTACCTGTTCAGACGCTGCTCTATTGAAAATAGTTACTACAAATGTATATTTTAAAAATTGTAGTGCAAGCACTTAGCCACCACCATGGCGAATTATTTTCTTTTTGTACCGTATACTTTCAATGAAAAAACAGAGACCTTCACATTAGATTGCCAAGGACAGACCTTTCTGGATTTGCTAGTGCTTGTTCTTCGAAGCAGCAGGAGAAGTTTCAGTTTTTTAAGTGCATATGCTTCCTGTAATATCAGTGTTTTCCTCTGAGACCTTTAAGGAATGGTCTTTTAAATATGCAAAATAAGTTCCTTCATTTTTATAGTCCTACCTACAGTCTCTTGTCTGTCTCTATGGTTGCGGCACAGTGCTGTGCCATCAGGACTTCAGACTGCCAGCCCTGCCCTTTTCTGCTACCAGTCGTCCATTCTCATTGGCTGTGATAGTCCAATCAGTTCGATGGAAGCCGAACCACAGGTTACAGCTCCCAGAATGCATCGGGTTGTAAATCGAAAGCTTCGGATGTTGACATCAAGACATGGATCGAGGTGGCAAGACCTTGTCGACAATGGAGCGCCCGTCGAGCAGCGTGGGCATCAAAAGAAGACGCGTGAAGGGTCCATCGTCCTTGGGTGTCCACTCTTGGGGCCTTGCAGCTGCCAGGACAGGCCCTGTCCCCTCCCGCTCTCCCAGAGATCATCCAATTACTGTGGTTAATTGGAGGTTTACGGAAGAGTCTGTTTGAAAAGGAGCACATGGCCTCGGCTGCCATCCGCAGACGGAGCTGATGCAGAGCAGAAGTCTTTAGGGTCGTGTCTCTTGGGGCGCCGAGCCTGCTTACGCATGGTTTGCTTAAGGCTGGAGCCGGGGGAGCGGGGGTCTGTGATGAGACCACTTGACTCTCTGAGCAGAGCTGCCGAGGGTTGGGCCGGGCTCTTTGCAGTCATGCTAAACATGTCTGTTTATTGTAGGCGTTTGTGCCATAGGACGCCCATATCAGGGCTGCAGGTGTGTGTGACTGTACCTTGGGACACCCTTAGCTTGGCTGCAGATGTTCGTGATTGTGTTTGTGCCTTGGGGCACCCTTACCAGGGCTGCAGAGGTTTGTAACCTTGTTTTTGTGCCATAGGGCGCCCTTAGCATGGCTGCAGAGGTATGAAGCTGCATGTTTGTGCTATAGGACGCTCTTAGGTTGGCTGCAGGTGTTTGGGTTTGTATGGTTGTCCTTTAGGACGCCCATCGCAGAGCTGCAGAGGTTTGGGACTGTCTGTCTGTGCTATAGGACGCTCTCTGCCTGGCTAGAGACGTTTGGGACTTGACCGTAGCAAGGCAGCATGTCCTTATGGGCCTGTCTGCACTGCAGGGGAGGGGGGATGGGGCTGATGCCTCGGACAGCTCAGCTGTTTGGTTGCAAAGACTTTAGATGTCAGAAGCTTATCTGGGTATTCATATTTGCTTGCTTTCTGCCTTGCTTGTGGGCAGAGGATGAAACAGCATGGAGGGAGAGTGGGGGAGAAGTACTCGTCGATTGAGATACAACAGTGTGGAGCACTGGAGGGTAGTAGAACGCATGGTCGGAAGTGAAACACTCCAGGTAGACAGCTGGAAAACACATACCTGCTCATTGAGTGCTTCGCCAAAAAGAAAAAAATAGTTCCCAAAACTTGGAAACCTAGAACGAGCCAATTGGAGAAATGGTTAACAGGCTGTGCTTCATGGGAGGGACAAACACCAGCTGGACAAGCTAAAACAAACATGGCCACCAAATAGAAAGCGAGCTAATACGAGTGAAAAAACACAAAGCCAATCGTAAGCAGTCGGTGGAATGCATGCCTGGATAAGGTTTTGTCATGTCCCCAAACTGTCTTTGTAACCAGACAGCTGCCCAATCTGGTAGACATCGACCCAAGAAAAGAAGAAAGTGTCAGGAACGACACCCAAAAGACAGACGAGCGAGCTGGAACATGTTGACATCCGAGGGGTAGAAGTCTAACGGAAGGATGGAGAATCAGTGAACCAATTTTCAACGGTGCGCCAGTAAAACCCTTGCGTATCAACCGGCTGCGTACCAAACTGAGAATGTTTCCAATCGGTGAGGGCGCTGCGAAGCCCGGAAAAATAATTCTGTGATCCTCAGACATTCAGTAGGGGACGGACGGCATGAGCATCAACAGGGACCAGTACTGTTGTAGTGCACTTTTCACTGTACTTTTCCAACATCCATATGCACAAAATTTGCTTTAAGGGTTAAAAACTGTAAATGAGTCTGTCAGTGGACAGAACAAGCTGAACTCTTTGCATTTCCTCATCTTCACACTGCATGCAGGACCTGTGAACCACAGCAGTCTGAAAGCCACCGAGTAGTATTTCTGCCCTTAGACACAGTTTCACATTTTTTTTTATCCCCTTAGACTTAATTTCCTCAATATGCAAATATTATTGACTGCTTGACACACATTAAAAGTTAACATCAGTACACACGCACACCACTAAATCCCATGTCCTCAGAGCCAAAGCTGTCCAGACTTTGCTAAGCCTAAGAACAGAATGGCTGCAACAAACCATCCTCCACTAAGAGAAAATGCCGTTTAAGATGAGGCACAGATCACTTTTGGAATTAGATCCCACTTTGCAATTTGTAGACCACTCCTCTCTTCATCCAAAATAATTTATTATGAGACCACAGTTCTGAACTAGTCAACAAAAGCAGAGCAGCGCTGTTTAAAGCCATTAAGCATGTTGTGCCAGCCTTCGGTCACACTCGCCCATGCCACATTTCTGTGTTAAATTAAATGCAATCAATCATGAAGCGAGATAAAAAAATGATATAACACATCAAACATCAAAACCTCCAAAAAAGATCATTTGATGTTCCCTAATGGTTCTCCTTGAAGCTTCCTAGATTGTGACACTTGATAAGTAATCACTCCAGCTGGCAGGGAGCGTCTCTGTACATCCCTCAAGCTCCCTCTGGAAGTCATTGGTCGAGAAGCTCATGGAGACAATAATTGCAAGGGAATGTGACATAAGAATCTAGGGGTGGATTTAAACCAAAAATAATCATTGTTCGTGAAATTTAACCTGCTGTTTTTTTCCTTTTCTCGACTGCACGAAGACTAAACATGGTATGAGCCGGTATGTTTGAGCCTTCCACGTCTGCATACTTTGGACTCTTTGGAAAAAGTCCTAGCGGGATCTCACCAAGCGGATTCTAAACTTGAACGAGTATTTATAGCTGAGCTAGGTCAAAGAATTCAGGAAAAGCAAGGGCTCGGACTGGGAATCTGACTAGAGACGTGTTTCTCTCTCAAATCCAGGCAAACGTGTTACTTGGAGATCCAAGACCGTCGTCCTGTCCCCATTGTGGTGGCAATCTAGGTTGGGCTGCAAGGCTCAGTTAAGTTCATGCTGAGGGTTCTGGGTCCTAAAAAAGTGCCTTTGCTCTCAAGAGGCTCACAATCCACTGGGATAATTCAGGCATCGCATTGTTTTGAAAGGAATGGACCTTGTCCAGGTCCAACCTTGCGTCCAGCCACCCTGGACCTTCCTTCTAGACTGACGGAAGTTGTCCAGCATTGATCCGTGATCACCCCTAGTAGATGTGAAGTGCTTCCTATAGATCAATCCATTCTAAAGACGAAAGGAACTCCTGAGCCACAAGTGGTGTTTCGATGCCTTCCCAACACCCCTGAGGAGTGCTGCATTTTTCAGTGATTCTTCCTCTGAAACCTTGACATGTCTTTCTGCTTGAAGCTGCAGATCCACTCTGATCTTGAGTTTGACCTTGATAGTCACCCTTGGGGTCAGGGTAAGGGTCCTAAACCTGAATTTGTCACGTGTCGACGCTCTGATGCATTTGCTGGGTGTTAACGTGCTCTTCGGAGCAGCTAGCAGCCCTTCTCGACATCTTTTGGAGGCTGCCTTGAAGAGCAGTTAAGGCACCGTTTATTCTAGATGGACCGCCCTGCTGAGGCTTCTAGTGGCCCCAGAGTATGGTCAGTCAGACTGCAGGCTTCTTTCTTGCCATGGTGTCTGAGAGCAGCAACTTTTCAAGGAGGGCTGAGCCACATGCATGTATCAATGATATAGAGCAAACCTGAACTGGGTACTGGGATGTGGGCGTCGAACTGTCTTCGATGCACACCGCTCCTGCATTGGGCTGCTTATAAGCAGTGATGCAGGTGCAGTACAACCCGCATGGCTCGGTTCTACTGGTCCTGCCACTTGGTGACAGAGTTTGAGAACTCGTGCAGAGTAGAGTCATCGGTAAGGTGACAATAAAGCGACTTGTATAGTAACCTAGTTACTCTAGGTCCAGAGGGGGTGTTTCCGATACCCTCCAGGCCCCGCCTCTCTTATCATTAAGCGGGCCGTCCAGTTAGGCCTTCTTTTGAAGGAGGAAAAGACACCTGGCTGCATATATAGAGGACCACCAGAGTTATGCATCGAAGGAGAACCAAATTAAGCGGCAGGGCTGACTAAATTATGTGGCAAGAAAAGGCAAATTATGTGAATTAAAGCGGCACATTTCGTGATAGTATAACTTCATAAATTTGTTATTTTTTACACACTTTAACACTGTCTAGGCAAATGCTTCACCGTATTAATACCAGTTTAACAGCCAAATGCAGCAATAGGGCAACTGAAAAGTGACCAGTCAGCCTTTGCATAGGGCCTTCCACTGTGTGGCAAGGTGATCATTTTTGATCCATTTGAGCTACAAACTGTTTTTTTGTTTAAATCTGCAAATTACGTAGCAAATGATGGATTATCTGGCAAAAGTGGCAAATCCATAATGACATGGAAAACACTGCATCCGCAGAAGCACATAATTCAGTGGCCTTCCATAGACAGTTGTGCAGGTGCATTCAGCTCCGCGTGGCTCAGTATTACCAGTTCTGCGACTACGCGGCTGAGAGTAGGCTAGCTCTTGCTTGCATAGTAGAAGTAAAGGAGTCCTCAAATAGGCAGGGCCACTGCAATTATGTGATTCTGCGGCAATAGCATTTTTCGCATAATTATGGATTTGCCTCACTCGCCACATAATTCATCTTATGCTGCATAATCTGTAGATTTTAACTAAAATATTGTTTCTAGCTCAAACTAATCAAGTGTTACTACAAACATGGCAAGACGTGTTCCTGTGCACCGTAAGGCCCTTTGTGAGGGTTGGCTGGATATCTTTCAGTTGTTTATTGCTGTACTTGGGCGTTAAATTAGTACTGGTACTAATAAGGTCAAATGTTTTCCTAGACAGTGTAGTGTAAAAATGGCGAAATAATGAAATAATCATATCACAAAATATGCTGCTTTACACTGCATTATTTAAATTTTCTTGCCGCATAATTTAGTCAACTCCTGCATAGTTTGGTCTTCCTCTGTCTCACAATTCCCTTGTCCCTGAATAATCGGATATTTTCCATTTATGCTCCCAAAGGCCTGTGGGCCACAGAGGCGGAAGCGAAGGGCTCGCTTTGCACTGCTGAGGGGTGGATTCGGAGAGCTGAGCCTGCATGGGATCCATATCTCAAGAGGGGGGTAGTTGAAGTCCCAGTGACTGGAGAGTCTCATCTGTTTTCCATGAAGATGCCCTGTGAGCCCAGCTCTTTCCTTCCAGTAATCCTGTCTGGGACCTGCTCAGTTAATGCTGCACTGTAAACCATTCACATAGTTCGCAGCTCAGTCACTCCCAGATTTACACTACTGGCTGTGTTTACATTCCAGCTGCAGCCAATGTCTGTAGCGCCGAGTAAAGCTCCATTTGGCCAATGAACTCGATTTGGGATGGACTGTTTTTGTGAATTTTTGTAACTTCCAAACCTACCTTGCGGCACCCAAACACTTTCATGTGATCCATTCCAAAATGGCGCCAAGCTTGTTTCTGTGTGTTCAGGGTTCTGAAAGAAGCCTTTAAATTATTTCCGGAAGAATCACCCTTGCTATCCGGAAGAATCACAAGCGCCTTGAGACCGCAAGGGTCTCAAGGCGCTTGTACGAATACTGCTGTGGAACCCTTCCTGGCTTTCCCTGTGAGGCGTCCACTCCTGGGCACCCCCAAGGTGGAGGCCAGGCATCCTTAGCGTTGTGGGGGCCGTTGTGGAGATTAAGCAAGCTATTGCCCAGAGTTGCAGAGTGGGACTCCATGATTGGAATAGGCACCGAGGCGAGAATTATCAGGTCCGTGGAATTTTGAGCCCAAGACCCGCCGAGGCGGGGAATTGAACCCTGGTCCCGGGCCAGATCTCTGCATCAGGGTCTGCCGCTCTAATGTGGTACAGCTGGTGGAACTTGCTCTATAGTGCCTCGAGTTAATATACAAGATAAAGTACCCCTTGCTGTACATTATAAGGGTATTGCAAGTCCATGAGGAGTGTAATTACTCAATACTGGAACACGACTCGAGGCCGGGATCCGTTAAAAGGTTATGGAAATCAGAGGTGACTGAGAATATGCTTTTAATGCGCAGCACAGGGTACTTTATTCCGTATGCTACATGGTCACGTCATCACCCTTCCCACAAACTACTTAAATATGTTATACTCGTCTTTCATATAAAAGAGACAATATGGTTGAAGATCATGAAGAATACAAGAGAATCTGTTATGCCAAATTAATCCCCCATTCCTCCCCAAAAAAAGAGATTAGTATTTTTGGCCAGACTTTTAGAATCTGTTTAACGTAAATCAAACCAACAAAAAAATCTGCAGCTCTGACAGTGTAGAAACATGCAGTGAGATTTTATCGTTCTTGTTTAGCCCTAAAACTACAAACGTTACCATAAATATGTGCTTTCTGTTGATCACTTTTCATTTTAATAAAACCGATCAGAAGAACGAGAAAGCCCCTTCTTGTTTTTTTGTGTTTAAACTGCAGCTGTAATTGTTCTCTGTGGCCTTCCTTTCACCTTGGTTGCTGGCTCTGGCATCAGGAATTAAGATGTCACAGCTCGACAGTAATAAGTGATTACAGTTCAGCATCTGCGTCATTTCGTTATTATAGCGGACTAAAGACGTCACAGCTCGACTGTAATAAGGAAATTACAGCATGGCCTTTATGTAGCGATTCCCGGCTCCCATGTAGTATAGCGACATTAGAAAAGCAGGAAGTGCACTGTGGCAATCACATCTTCTGCTCGGCTACTGCCACCGATAAACTTAATACTTCCCAGAATGCATCACTGCTGCAGTTAATTGCGTTTCCTCAGGCTATTCATGATAATGTACTGCCCGGAATTAATTACATTTACTGCCCAAAAAATATGATCTATGAGTTGATATTAAATGACTATACATCCATTACAGTTTCTGCAGTGTAAAACTTTGTGTTTGATCACAATCCTGTGGGCAATGACAAATGATACAGCAGTGTTTTGTTCTGCAAGGGACCCCCATTTCTGCCCTAGAAACTGAAATGTATTTGTGTGGAGGGGTGGGGTGTGGGGTGGTTGGAGGAGGGCGTGACGGGTTAAATTTTGCCCCACCGCTGTTTGTTTTGATGCTAGATGCATGAAAACGTGTGTCCTACTTCAGTAGTAATTTTAAGTCGAGTACTTAATTTAGAGCTGGTTCTAAAAGTGAAGACCCAGGTCTGTTTTTAGGTCTTGCCTCCGACAGTGCACGCGCTCTCACTTACAAGAGCTATTTTCTACAAGGAGCTTGCAGCTTATCCATTGCTTAACATGCATTGGCTTCATTGTCACGTTTATTTGCTGCCTGGCTTCACTTCCTCTTCTTTGGTGGGGAGCATGAACCAAGTACTGATTTCTTCCGTCCGCTGATAGCATTGTGATTAGGGTACTACTTTTATTTTATTTTTTTCTTTCCTGTCAACCTTGTTGAACCTCTTGCCATTTGTAACCATTTTTCGATATGGCACACGCACTTCAAAAAAGCCCTTTTGTCCTTTGAAATAGATGTGTATTGGGACAACAGACAATATCTGCTTCCAAATGTATTTTCTCTAAGACCTGGAAATGAGCGCAATTGTTTTATTTATGTGATATGATTTTTTGCCAATAATCCTATATATATTTTTTCACATATGGAGAGATTAAATGATTTTCTCAGAATCACAGAGGTGTTTGGCGAGACCTAACCAGAATTGGCAACACCAAAAGGTCCTGCCTTGAGAATATTGGTTCTACCATTTGTTTGTGCTCTGCAGCACAGGTGTTGCCAACTTGAGCAATGATTTGTAGCCATGGTGTATAGCACCATGACTGCTTTGCAGTATAACTAAAAATAAAAATAAAGGACTATGAGGCATCCAGCAATTATGAGTAAAAGAAAAAGAAGCATGATCTCTTGCTGCGTCATATCACTCCTTAAATGTTGTTTTAGCCACCAAACAAAGCAGCCTTGCTGCTCTACAGCATGGCCACAAAACCTTGCCACAGGCGAGCCATATTGGTTTTGGCAATGCTTGTTAGGCCTAGCCTAGAGACCACTTTAGCTGTTTGTTATCAAAGACCTGTTGTCCACAGAATAGTTTACATATTGGCTTTGCATCATCCCCTTACTCATGAGTGGACGTCTTTTTGTTTTTGTTTATTTCAGTCTCTTCCTCTCTATCCTTGTCTAACTGTGTAAATTTGTCCCACTCCTGGCACATAGTTTCTTCACTTCAGTTCTAATTGAATGACTTGCATTATTTCACTGTTTGTTTGATGGGACTGCTTGTATAGTCCCTCCCAAAACGTATTCGCACACTTCCGTACAGAGACTTGCTAGTCAGACTAAATTATCGATCGCTCGCGCCATCTCCAGGCACTGTTTATACCGTTTCATATTACATCACTTATAAATGCTACGATTTATAATGTTGTAATAACACTGCCGACATCTCAGATTACATCATTTATGAGAACACTGTTCATGGTAGAAGGACGAATTATAATTGATTTAGTCTAATGGGTTGACAAGAGTCTGTATGGAGGTGCACGAGTTGTAGTAGATTTTGGGCAGTACATAAATGATTACTTTGTCATAACTAAAAAGTCAGAACTTTTGAATTATTAATGTTTGTATTATTTATGTTGGTTGTGAATAGGAATAATAAAGTTTTCCTAACTATGACTAATCTTAAAACTTTCTTTTTTTTCTTTGAATATATATTCATTCACATACTGTCTATAATAGTTTAATCTAGAGGTTTGTTCTGGAGTGTTTGCAGTAGCATATTGGTCCCCCTTTGTGCGTCGACATGGGTGGAGTCATGTGACATACAATGATGTCTACCCTAAGATCATAATCCTCCTGTGCGTGGCCTCTATATTAGATTTTTTCCCACTGTTGGATTTGGAGGTGCACTGTTGATGCTTCTGACATACAGAAGAGTTTCATCAATTGATTTGATGGTCACCAAACAACATCACTGGATCGAGGATCCAGTCTTTTGAAAAACAACCTTTGACCTACTCAGACAATGTGTACAGCGAGGAGTGTTGTCTTGGAGCTTTCTGTACGCCATTTTAGATCTTGACACACTCTTGAAGGTCTGCCTCAATTGCAGTCTAAAGTTTTCAATGAATGAGGAACACCTAGTGTGTATGTTACGCCTCCCAAGAGACCATAAGTCTGAGGATTGTAATGGCTGCCCCTCTTTCAAACCAAAGAATCTAATATATAGAGAAACAAATATTTGCACACTTAGCTAAACTAGATAAGTTCCAGTCTGTATTAGAAAGGCAGAAAAACACGCTCCATCTGTGGAAGAAATGGATTCCTTGCTGCAGGAAGATATTTCTGAGAAGGCCCATGGGGATTCTGACATCAGGATTGTTTTTCCAGAGGTCCTTGTTTTAACCCCTTGGCCGCCGGGGTAATTCCCACGCTGTGCTGGGGGGCAGGGGGCACGCACAGTATACCGGTGCTCGTGGCAAGCGCAGCTCGTCATGAGCCACGGTGGCCGTCTGCTCATGACGAGCTGAGCTCGTCACAGCCACACCCGTTTCTTTGGAACGCTCAGCACAGCGGGGAAATTAGCCCCGCCTGCGAGCGTTGGAGCATTTATGACGAGCTCAGCTCGTCATGAGCACACGGCAACAACCGAGCATGGGAGGGGTTGAATAATCATAATCCTGAAAAGAGCAAAACGAAAGACCCTAAATCTTCAATGTTACCAACAACAAACATAAAGCCAAGTCAAAGGCCAAGCAAAGTTAATGTCTAAGTAACATTAATTTGAAGGAGTTAATGGAGCACATGTTTCTAGATCCAAGCAAATGGTTCACGGTAAGAAGTCATCCAAACCACAAGCCGCCTTCGGGGAGAGATCAAGTCTATAAGGACAGGGAAAAGTTGCCAGACTTTATATTGATGTCTTTTTGGAGGGCAATCGACTCTAATAATAACAAAAGGCAAACCTCACCCTCTATTACAGAGCACTATGGGGCTCTGGAAACAGTGGACAAATCAACCGACTCAACTTCAGGGCACAATTAAGTTCAGAAGACTAAAGTAAAAAATCGCACTCTGCTTCAGAACAATTGTTGAAGCCACGAGAATTATACAAACTCTTGATGCCGAGATAGCTGAATTCAAGAACTATTCTTTTCCCCATGCCGTCTCTTTTATTCCATCTTGTGTTCATTGTAAGAACTTCATGTCGCTGTTTCTACGTAAAGCACATCTATACACTCGAGACCCAAACACTAGATGGAGGTAATATGCACATGTGAAACTAAAAAAATTCTCAAACTGTAAAACAGACTTTCTAAAATGGCTGCATCTTCCCATATACATACCACATTTCCATACACATGTGTAAATGGCAGCCATCTTGAAATGGTGAGAGAAAGAAATTCTGTTCCAAAATGGCCTTTGCATGCACATGTGCATACACACATCCTTGCTTGGTGATATGCATTTTAAATTTATTGTTGTAGCCCGGAATACAGCCATTTTGAAACAGTAAAATTAAAAACAATATATGCACTGGAGCATCAGTGCAGAAAACCATTAGTAAAGCCAATTTGTTAGCCCTCTCCTTTTGAAGGTAAGACCTACTGGCTTTACCAATGCTTGTTTCAGCTTGATACCCTCTGGTGTCTTTTGTAAGATTTTTGATATGCTCTGTTGGGTGTTGAATAGCTTTTTTTAATGCAGACCTTTCAAGTAATGTACATAAATATGTCCACAGAGCCAGCAATTTATAAAAATTTGCGATCTTTATGAGCTATAAAAGTTTTGAAGTCTTATCCTGGCCCAAGAAGGTGAACAAATCAATGTAGATTTTAGCTTTATCTGTTCTGCTTTTTGTTAATAAAAGCCTGGCTTTTCTCCAAGATACTGGCTGGAAGGTGAAATTATTCCGTGTTATTTGCGGTCAGGCTGTATTTGAATTTCTAATCCTCATCTCCTTCGCTAGTAAGCCAGGACTGCTCATCCTTGCTACCTTGAGAGAGTCGAGGGTTCAACCTCGAGTACTCTGGTTGTCCATTTGGAGTGTAGTAGTTAGCAGTGTGGACTTGGGGGTGCTAGTGGGAAATGACTGAACTCTCACAGGGCACTTCATTTTAATCACAGGCGGCACCAGGACCCCAGTACCCAGCAGCGCCATTCCTTCTACTTTGACCCCCCCCCCCCATTTAAGTTTAATTTTATTTTTTACCACAAATGACTTATTTTACTTGTAAAGTTTTCCTTTCTCACAAAGCACAGTGTCAAATGGAATCCCCGTTAGATCTGATGATGATCTTTGTTGCTGAGGGTTTTAGATGTGGGAACTTATTTAGGAGCACCACCTTGTAGACAGTAGATCTCTTCTGCTTCTAGCGCAGTGACAATAATACAGTCTCACATTATGTCACTCGTGTTTTCAGCGGGCCTTACTTGAATTGCACATGGTTTACTTGTCTCAAATGAATCCACTGTCGGAGTATATAAATCATTAAACACAAACTATCCAGTGTAGATGTGTGTGGTGTTGCTCAGTTCAAATAGAGGCTGCCTCTTTCCTGTGGATATGAACTTTAAGGAGTTACTTCCTTCTCAGCTACCCGATCTAAGAGGACTTGGAAGCCCTTTCTTTCCCTGTGATCTTCATGTTCTGTATACTACTTCAACTCACATTGCGCTTTCAGCAATATTAAATATGTGGTATTTTCAAAAGAAGGCCCTGCTTCAAAGACTCTGGTAATGCTTCCACCATCCCTCAGTATTTGGTCTCCCAAAAACCTTCCCTAGTCTTCAAAGTGGTCCCTTACTTTGATAAGATTGGTTTGCCCACGCACTTTAATTCCTGAGACACTTTTTCACTTCTTCTGTTGGCTGCAAATGTTTGTTTATGTTTTAACTCCCATCACTTTGTCGGTTCTGTGTATGGAGCTGCTGCCCTTTTGTGCTATAACTATTTCAAAGAAATTCAATGTTCTGTTGGGAACGTATGAAAGAGATGGAAATCAACCTTTGGTAAATGCACCTATTTGATAGCCCAGAAATATTAAACAGCAGTGCAAGCCAAGTGCTCTCAGAAAGTCTTTTTCATCCAAAAAAGGCTTGAGGATTTGGGCGTGATAAATGGTCTGAAACATAAAACCTTCACAAATCATATCTGTGTAAATATAGATCAGTAATATGTACGCCAGGCTAAGTGTCCCAAGCCGCCATGGATTAGTGTATGTACAAGGGTGATTTTTCTCTTCCAGCACTTGTTTGTGTCTGTCTACGTTCAGTATTCTGTGCTTTTGCGCCTGGAGCGAACCATCACTTTGGTCTGCCGTTCAAGCGCTGAGCCTATAGTTGCCATAGGAGCTAAACTACCGAGACGTACTGAAAATGCTAAAGTCTTCACTACACTCCTATGTAGTACCCTAAGTGCCCCAATCTACAGCACCTCTTACCTGAGACTTTTGGCTAGGATTTTAGTCTTTTGTTAATATTTCATGCGTTGCTTAAATTTATGCCGCCAAATACGTAGCCATAACTATGCTTTCCCCATTAGGTACTTCAGGGCCACAACTTTAATCGATTTAACACCCAAGTTCCTCGATTGAAACCCTCATCCATCTCGTAATTCTGGGAGGGCAATTTGTTTAACAAGGAGTGCTGTCTTTGTGAGTTGACAGTATGTGTTGGAAAACACGTCCTTCCATCCTGCTCCGGATTCGTTCGAGGACAGTTCTATTTTTGTGCCTTAGAGGTGTGTTCTTCTGTGTACAATGCAGTGTGTTAGAAGAGGACCGTTCCCTGTATTCCCTTACTTGAGGCAGAGTTCTCACTTTGGAGCAGTATTGTAGAGCAACCAATGAAAGGAACTATGCCTTTGGCTGGTTTTTAAACCTGCCCTTTTTCAGTAGTTTGACAGCCAACATCTGAGTGGCATTGATAAGAGCAGCCAGTTTAAATTTGATGATTAGTACAGATCAAGATTTTGAAATATGCAGAGATGGAAAAATGAGCTTGCTGGAAACCTATGACTTAGTTTTGTGGTGTAATAGCCAAGTCAGAAATGAAACTCAGGACCACACATCAAGTCCAACAACCTTATAAGCCTTTCTACAAAGTATCTCAATTTGATTGAAGGTGAACAATGAATAACCAGGATCCGGATGAGTCCTTGCCCTTCTGTTTGCACTTCATCTACCCTTTCCTCCAGTACTTTGTGGAACAATGTTGATGTCTTTAATAAAGCAATTGTAACATTTGTTTAATTGAACATCCTGGATCAAGTACATGCTAGATTCTACACAAAATGCACCAAATAAGTGGTGCTTGCATCCACTTTTGTGTTGGAGGCAGCTGCTTGAGGTGATTCTTCGTCCTTAATGCTATTGATGTGTTAACACAATTTATTTGTGTGTCAATTGGTAGTTGGTGACGACCACATTAATTTTGTTGGTTTTGGATTCCCGCGCCTCCTGATTTACTGCATTAACGGAGGCCGCTTCTTGGTTGTCCCCATGTTTGACAACTTCTGACATGCTTTGCAGTAACTATTAAGCCAACAAGTGGATTGGGACCTCACTATTGTGTTGTATAGATATTTAAAACTTGAATGCTTCCAGTTGGAGCCAACCCGGGCAAGGGTTTTCTTAAGACTGGTTCTAGATGTCGCCTCAACTGGCCTTGACTATTGCTTATTATTTCTTGATTGTGGAGCAGCACTACATTATCTACGTGCATTATTGTCCTGATGATGACCCTCTGTAATGGGGGTCGAAACACCTTCAACACTTGAGGCAGCGAAAATTTGTTTCTCTTGACTTACCTCATGATTATAAACATTTTCTACCTCATCATTGTACTCTTGTACCAAGATCTTGTTAAAACGTTTATATGTACGCTGCTTTTAATTCTTTGTTTTTATTAATGCGCTTCACATGTGCCGTTCACGAGCACGAAGTGTTCACTTTGTTATATTCACTGCACCTATTGTTGAGTAATGGTGCATTTCATTACTTTGTGCTTTGAGATTTCTAGATATACTCAGTAATATATTTAGTACTTCCATTTGTTTTCTTATTAAGTGTGGAATCAGTTTTGTACTAATACCTGTTGAGATAATGTTTCAGATATCATGTTGCCAGTGTTGGGCACATTAGACGGGCTTGCGTTGTGAGTCCTTGATAGTCTTCGGTCAGATAACAACTTCATCGTACTCACCTGTCTGACTTTGAGTTAAAATCATGGAACAATTTGGATGGTTATTCTTCTTGCCCTGGATGGCACGATCATTTGTGCTCTCTACCCTGTCTCCCCTCCACGTCCACAGTGGTCATCTCTTTGTTTTTACGAGGGAACTCCTGACTGAGTGTCTTGCCTTCCTTGGGCCTAGCTCTTTTAATTTTTATACCACACCCAAATATTGTAAAGATTTGGTGACCAGTCACTCTTGTAACCTGTTCAGACGGCAGAATGTCTTAGACACCGACCTTGGAGCATCACTCTTCCTTTTTGTCAAACTACAAGATGTGGACTTTGATACAAAGATGTCGCCTTGCTGTGGGAGCACTTTGCTGCCAGTTTGTGAGGCCATTATTACTGAGATATGCGAGATAGAAATGTCTTTCTTTCGATTGTACCTCAAACTACACTACATTTATAGCCTCATCTGCCCTGCTAACCGGGCACATTTTGATGCACCTACGCCTACCCTACATTAAAGAGTTGATTCAGTGAGTTTAACAAAGCTTCTACCCTGCATCGGATCTGTATGAAAGCCTTTATGCATTCTGATTGATACTTCTAACTGTTGAGTCATCAGTCAGACTGGATACAGAGTTTTTCTCAGCATTGCTTTTGCGTCTTAGTGGGTGGTGGTGTGCGGCTTTGTGTTTGCTTCGTCCTGCCCTGGAAGTGACATCAAAACCTCATATAAATGTGCTGGTGCCAGTTCCTTTATTTCCACGCCTTCGGGCACTAACCTGGAGTTCATTCCTAAACTTTATCTGGTCAGTATTTGTTCTAAATTCGTACAGGTGTGCAAGGGAAATGTCCACACTGAAAACTACAGGGTTTAAGCCTTGTACAGACTGTTACAAACAGATGTCTGTGACAGACCCACAAGGTATTCCTCTAATTTCTGGGGCTACCGCACCACTCCAAGGCCTGCAGAGACTGCTCTTGAATGAACCCCAAGGCGTTCCGGGACCATAAAGCCAAACTTTATCGTCAAACACTGAAGTAAGACCTGCTTCCGGTTGAAGTGAAGGGCATGGACCCACTCCCTTTCTCTCTTGAGGCTGTTCTGTGAAAGATCCTCCTCACATTCTAAATCTTCAGGTGAGTCGAAGTCCAAGAAGACACACAGGAAGACGAAGCATTTTTTCTTTACTGTACCTCCATCTTCACTAAGAGAAGTCATGGGGGTGTCCAGATGCCTCTCCGTCTTGGTCCCGATCTCCTACCACAGAACCAGTTCCACCACTTGTCCAGGTTTTACTGAATTTCCCGGTCTAACTGTGATACCGCAGCAGATGGAGGCTTTCAAAGAAGCAATGTTGCGGATCTGTTGCAATTTTGTCTCCTTCTTGCATAGCTTTGGGCTCCACAAAACTGAAGAGTCCTCCAGTCATGTTACTGTCTAATTGGTCCTTGATGCAGTTTATGCCTCTTAACCACGTTTCACAATCTGGAAGAGGACCCGATTATTTTGTCTGACTCTGAGATGAAAGTTGCGGGACCTCAACCGAAGTTCCTTCCTATTTATGTTCCGACACAACCTCTTTCTGATTCGAACAAAGCATTACCACTACCCAGGAGTCGCCCTCAAGTGCTTCATAGTCTTTGGCTCCTATTCCAAACACAGTCAACATGGCTTGTGTGATGTTAATGGAGATGATGTGGGTATTGTATCCTAGTGCTACAGCGACAATTTTTTTATGGACCTGCAAGAGTCTATTTGTTTGGACATATTCCCTATCATTGGGTTGAGTCCCCGCCAGGCCTTCAGCAGAAGACTCCACCTTTTTCTTTGTAGTCCTCTAGCATGCGGCCAAAGTTCTTGACTTAAAGCTGCCATCTATTGAGGTCAAAACCAGCATACTGAATGAGATTGTACAGATTAAACAGACCTCCACAGAACTTCTCTTCCCTTTCAACAAGGCTCTGACTTACATGCTGATGGGCAGTTGAGCCAAACCATGCTCTTGCCTACAGGTAAATAGGCAAGTAGTTATAAATCTGCCTCAGGTGACCCTCACAAGGATACCCTGGCCTGGGAGCCTAGAGGTCCTGGTCTTTGCCAGTAGGTGACCATGAGCCTGTTCCCTATGACTGCTTCTGATAGGAAGTGAAACATATAGAGGCCTTTGGGAAACTGATGTTTTTTTTCCTCAGCCCGTGTGGCCCTTCATTCAGTCAGTGGCAGCTGACTCCTGGGACAATATTTCCATGCCCTTTCGGACATGGTCAGTGAGTTCTAGCCAGCAGACCATGATAATGTTTTGCTAATAGGGCACAGACCATTTAAGACGCAGCAAAGATGTCAAATCTCTGGAATGAGTACTGCTGACTGCTTGGACTGTTCCCATGAGGCACCGGGTCAGACTGATTTGCATATAGCCATGTCTGAACTGGGGTGGCAGAGTGGGCTAAAGAACGGTGATGGATTAAACCCAGATCTGTTGACTGGGTGTGAGTGTTTGATTGGTTCAGATGCACCGTCCATCACCACCCCCTTTTGTAACCCTTTGTTCGCCATAAATTGGCAGGGTATGCTTGACGTGAGTCCCTTGCTCACTTTGCCACTGGATTCAAGCAAGCCGGGCTGAAGACGGCTGGAATGCCAGAAACCGGTCTAGGAAGCTTGTTTCCGGTCCAGGGAAGGCATGGCTTGGCAGTTCGGGCTGTACTGTTCCCATGAGGCACAGGGTCAGACTGATTTGCATATGGCCATGTCTGAACTAGGGTGGCAGAGTGGGCTAAAGAACGGTAATGGGTTAAACCCAGATCTTTTGACTGGGTGTGAGTGTTTGATTGGTTCAGATGCTCCGTCCATTACCACCCCCTTTTGTACCGCTTTGACTGCTTAGGCAGGGCATTCGGTGCCATCGATGTGCCGCAGCGCCATGGGTGGATGATATCCACAGGTTTTTCATGTGAAGTCCAAGCATCATTAATGGAGATGCCATTTAACGTCACCCGTCACTTTGGAGATGAGGCAGATTTAGCTATGGAACGCTTCCAAGAAAGCAGGGCCACCGCGCTCTCCAAGTCCTTTCAGCGGCTGTATTCACAGCAATTTCATCTCTTGAGAGGTTTCGGGAGGAATTTGGTGCAGAGACCATGCCAAGCCCCACTACCCCAGAAGCAGACCCGACATGTCTTTCAAGGCTGGTGTTGGGAGAACCAGCCAACATCGTCCAGGCAAGCTGCCCATGCACTACCCTGTCCCCAATCACTCACTTAACTTTCAAGCAGAGCTTTAGTTTTCCATTGGCAGCACATGGCCATCCTGGAGAAGGCAGGATAAGGTATTACCGCCATGGGTGGCAAAGCATTATGTCTGACAGGTTGGTCCTCCTAATCGTTCAGCAGGGTTATGCCCTGCCATTCCTGTCCGTCACACTGCATATTCCACCTAGATTAGTGTGGCTTTCGAGGAACCATTTGCACATTCTTTAGCAAGGAGTGCAGTTTCTTTTGGCTGAAGAAGCCATAGAGAGGGCTCTGACATCAGAAATGGGGACTGGATATTATTCCTGTTATTGCCTGGTGCTGAAGATTGATGAAGGTCTTCGTCCTATTTTAGATTTTTTTCTTAGCTTTTTCTTCCTGATAAAGTGCAAATTCAAGATGCCCAGGCTCTGTCTGTTCTAGATCCAGGAGGCTGGATGTAGCCCTAGATCTACATGATGCTTAATTTCATATTCCTTTCCTACAATCCCACAGGCGTTACCTTTGGTTTAAGGTGGGTTAAGAGCATTTTATGTTTTTTGTGCTCCCCTTGCGCCTCACCAGTGCCCCTCGGGTGTTCACTAAAGTGATGGCGGTGGTTGCAGCATCTCCTCAGAAGATGAGTATACCAGTGTTCCCCTACCTCGACGGCTGGCTGTAGAAGGTGGGCTTGACCTCTTAACATCTTTAGGTTTCTCAGTCAACATGCAAAAGTCACACCGGACTCCTTTGCATAAACTCTTGTTCATCTAAGCAGATTCTTTATATGGTGCATATTTGAGCTGTCTTCCTGGATGAATGAGTCTAGGACATTCGGACCTTCATCTCGATGTTTCAGACTTGGTCCTGAGACTCACTGAGTGGCTGTGAGACTATGTCACACTATGCCAGATGCCACAATCAGACTCTGCAGTGGGATCTCAAGTCTTGATGGGCTTACAACAAGGGAATCTATTAGATGCCATCCAGATCTTGCAGAGGGCTGCAAAAGACCTGCAGTGGTGGCTACTCCACCTCATTTGTACTAGCGGCAGACCCCTCTCCCTTCCCCACCCAGAGCTGGTGGTGGTGATAGAAATGTCATTGCTGGATTGAGGCGGCCTCCTGGAGGAGGTGGAGATCAGAGGACTTTGGTCTCTTCTGGAGACCTGGCTCCACATCACCTTGTTTGAATTTGAATTTAAAAACATTTGTACAGCGCTCGCATACCCAGCGGTTTCATGGCGCTAGTGGTGATCAGTGGATGGCAGCAGCAAAGAGATTAAGGGTAGGCTTGTGTAAACAGAAAAGTTTTAAGATTTTTCCGGAACAGAAGGTAGGAAGGTGAGGTGCGTAGAGTAACCGGGAGGGAATTCCAAAAAGTTGGAGCCAGGACAGCAAATCTCGCTCCGAAGTTGATGGCCGCTCACTTGGCGCTGAAGGCCTTCCTTCTGACCATGAAAGGGAGGCTGGTTCAGCTTTCCATGGAGAACACCCCCACCATGTGTTATTGCAACAGGCAGGGTGGGGTGGGGTGGGGTCTTGGGTTGTATGCCAGGAGGCTCTGCGCCTTTAGAACCGGCTGAGCCATCACAGCATTTTCCTGGTCGTGAACCACTTGGTGGAATCTTCAAACAAAATGGCGGAGCAACTCAGCTGCTGACGTTTAGCGGATCATGACTGACAGTTACACTAGGAGTGCATCTTCTGGCACCCTAGCACCATCTCTTTGCCACTGCTGAGAACCTGCAATGTCAACACTTGTTCACTGAGGGTTTCCCATGAAGGCTGTCTCTCTGAGACGCTCTGCCTAGAGTGGAGCTTGTAACTGCGGAATGCCTTCCTGCCTCTACCTTTCCTGCCCAGAATTCTGAAAATCGACCGGACCCAAATCATCCTAGTGGCTTCGCATTAGGGCAGGAGAGTGTAGCATGCTGAACTTTTAGGCATGAGCATCTGTTCCCCGGTTAGGCTACCACTTCAGGAGTATCGCCTGTCACAACAGCCAGGCAGAGCCCTACATCCGGGTCTGCACCTCCATGTGTGACGTTTAAGCTGCGCCCATTGACTGCTTTTGGCCTCCCTCCTGTCTCGTGGATGTCATACTAGAGGCCAGAGGTCTGTGTACAAAAACTGTTTGACAGGCACTGGGATCCATTTTGTCCCCTGGAACAAAGAATCGTAAGGCCAAACAGAAAAGGTCCACATAGAGGTAGATAGTCCTCTGAACTAAGATCTGCTATGAACTGTCCAAGGCACATCCTCTGCCGGGTCTCTGGGATCGTTGACCAAAGTCAAGGCTGCTACTACTGTATTTGCACGTGAAGCACATGTTCTGGACATCGCTCTGGCCACAATGAAGACTACTGTTTTTTGGCAGTGGCTCAGGGAAGGTGTGCTCTCTCGCTGCAGAAAGAATGTTTTGTTCTTGCTTGAGCTGCAATTCATAGTCTACTTAACCTGGAGGTTTGTCCAAACTGTAGGACCTGACTTACAAGCTGAGGTTGAGGCCATAAGTTACCTTTTCTGTTTGGCTTTGATGGATCCATGGGTGCCATCCTGTGAATGGCGAGGGGGCGACTTTGACACTGTCCAACTCCCTTTCTTTTATTGTCGGCTGATGCTTAATAAAACATTTCATATTGAGGTTGTCTTAAGATCCTTGTTGGAAAGTTGGTGATGGCTCTTTCTGAACTTAGGTAGCAGGTCATGAAGTGTCTCCTCCCTCGCTGGACACCTCTATATTGTTACCCTCTAATGCTCTTAGCAGTGGTGAAGTGGTGTTACCATGGACTTAGTATACAATATCTAGGGTAAACCAGCTACATGCTTCTAAAGTAATTCTTTGGTGAAACCCCAGGTTAGCCATGTTTTCTACACTGTGTTTGTGGTGTTGAGTAGCTTATAAAAAGAGGGCTTGAAAGAGGAGTCCAGCAGTGTGTTTTAGAGGCAGCTAAACCCGTATGAAGGGGCTTATGACGAAGCAGGACTCTTGGGGCTGTGCTCAAATAAAGTAGAAGTTCGTTTTCATGGAACTGAGAGAGGGCCCTAAAGAAAACTCCCTGCGACAGTGACACTTGGCTCATATGCTCACGTTTCTTACTAACATCATTGCTTAAATGTGAAACGCCCTCACTTCATACTTTAACATCCGTGTTTACTTTTCACATAGAGCTCGATTACAGATGCTGTTTACGGTCTACGGTCTTCTTCAGTGTGGTATCACCTCAAGGCTTCCCCCCTGCGCTTCAGTGTGTAGGCGCGACCCCGGGTAGCACCTAAATGCTTACCCTCTGCGCTGTAGTGTGTTGGCGCAACCCGGGTAGCGCCTGAAGGCTTCCCCACTGCGCTTCAGTGTGTAGGCGTGACCCCGGGTAGCACCTCCGTGCTTCCCCTCCGTGCCTCCCCTCCGTGCCTCACCGTGTAGGTGTGACCCCGGGTGTCGCCTGATGGCTTCCCCTACGCACTCGAGTGTGTAGGTGTGACTCCAGGTAGCGCCTGACGGCTTTCCCTCTGTGCTTTACCGTGTAGGTATGACCCCGGGCTTCGCCTGAAGGCTTTCCCTCCGTGCTTCAGTGTGAAGGCGTGACCCCGGGCTTCGCCTGAAGGCTTTCCCTCCGTGCTTCAGTGTGAAGGCGTGACCCTGGGTAGCGCCTGAAGGCTTTCCCTCCGTGCTTCAGTGTGAAGGCGTGACCCTGGGTAGCGCCTGAAGGCTTCCCCTTTGCACTTCAGTCTGTAGGCGTGACCCTGGGCGCCGCCTGAAGGCTTCCCCTCTGCGCTTCAGTCTGTATGTGTGACCCCGGACTTTCCCTGAAGGCTTCACTTCTACACTTCAGTCTGTAGGTGTGACACCGGGCGTTGCCTGAAGGCTTAGCTTCTGCGCTTCAGTCTGTAGGCATGACCCCGGTTAGCGCCTGAAGGCTTCACCTTTGCGCTTCAGTCTGTAGGTGTGACCCGGAGAAGTCCCTGAAGGTTTCACCTCTACGCTTCAGTCTGTTGGCGTGACCTAGGGCGCCGCCTGAAGGCTTCACCTTTGCGCTTCAGTCTGTAGGTGTGACCCCGGGAAGCAGCATAGTCCATTCTAGTGTTGTGCTCTAGCATCAGTGATGGCACTTGCAGGCCTGCTTGCATTTTGTCCAGTTGTGTTGTCCTGTCCCTGTTGTGACTGGAGTTAAGTTTCCTTTCCATCTATACACACATAGGCACCACAGGCTGTTCTTTGATATTCTGAGGTGTCGCTAGTTCATTGCAGAGCTGCTAAAAGTAACACTTCTTTCTGTGCTCAGGAAATGCATGCCATACCAAGACGTCCAGTAAATCTGCGTCTGTTTGTTTTACGGTAACACTGGAACATAAACATTTACACAAACTGTGAATGTAGGAGGTAGGCTGTCCCGGCTCCAGCCAGGCATTCTGCGGATAATTTAACTGAGCTGTGCTCAGAAGAAGCGGGCTCGCTTGTGATGTATGCTCACTGTTCTTCCTTAATGTACAAAGTCACTTGGCACAGTCTCTTACTGGCCATACCCTTAAACTTGCTTCCTATACCATGCTGTGAAAACGTTGTGCTGAGAGGCTCTTAATAGTGTAATGTTGTCCTGTACAGATGCACCCGTTCATTGCAGTGGGCCCTCTTTCCATCTGACCGTCTCTGGCCATTACACCTTCCCATACGGCTTAGAGGACCGTGAGAGGTACAGACGGACAGAGCGGGGCCTCCTTATCCTGAGCCGTTGCCAGGTGAAGTGAGGCCTTTTTCTCATGCAAAACGGATTCAAATATTGAACCGTCACTAGCTGAGAATTCGTACATTTCTGTAAACGGGTGACTAGGTTGGACTTACACAGCCAACCTCTTTTTCATTCTGATTGGTCCTGATGAAAGCCCGGATAACTTGGATCCTGTGTGGCTGAAACATGTTGACCCTGAGTTACCATTCATAGGCAGTCATGTGTTGGAAACTGCTGTTGCAATGTTTTAACCTTGAACAGTGGGAGATATCCAATAACGTTTTTTTCTCTCACTATTCAATTTTAATTCACTAATATTATTATTTCGCACTGCACTTATCATTCCCACACAATCTGTTTGCTCACATCTGTTAGATCTGATAGAGCGTGTTATATTGCTAAAACACTGAATCACACAAAAACACCTGCGAGCTCCCCTCTCCCTTTGGGAAGGGTTGCAGCCCTTAGTGAGACCAGTGTGTTACTAGGAGGAGACCCAGATGATGAAGCATGTCCCCAATGGTGAGGGATGGGAATCCGTCCTATTTAAATATATTTTTTAGCTTTTCTTATAGTCTGGTAAGAGGTGTACAGGTCACTAAGGTTGCTCTTAAGCTCTCATACACATCCTAGTAGTTGGTGTATCATTTAGACCCGTGGATAGTTTGGTTATACACAGTATATGATTGAGGAATATATCCACGCTAGGTCTTTGAAAATTCCCTCCGACCGCTCCTTTTCATGGGATTGTGTTTCTTCTTCTCATTACATGTGAATACCTTAAGCAGGCCACACTACTTCATGCAACATGACACATTTAGTTGAGAGAATGAAAGTATGGCAATGTTCAGCCTGAAGAGTGGTGTGCTCCTTGTTTTGTCTTCTCACCTACAGACTGCACTGAGTAGCTCGTCAACGAACCTGTTCCATGACATATACTTAAAGTGGGCTTTCGGACAGCCCGCTTTCCACCATTGGGTTTTGTTTTCTTGCTCTTCCAGCCATTGGTATTGTAGTCACACACCTTACATCTGCACACAAGTGAGTGGCTGTCCCTTCTGTCTGTGTCCTTCGGCCTCCACTGGATCCATGCATTTCAGTACATGGTGGACTATGTTCTCTCCTGCCTCTCCCTCCAAACCCTTCCTCTCAACTTGCTTCGCACCCTCTCTCTATGTTCCGCACTCACGGCTATCTTCCTGCTCCCAAGCGTGTCCATGCCCTCCTGCTTTCCCTCACCCTACATCCAGTGATCTCATTCCACTGCCCGCCCACCAATATTGGTTTTGCCAGTGGTTGTAAATTTCCCTTGGTGTAGCCAATAGTAGCTGACGGTCATCTTGGATTTGTGTGTTTTAAATAAAACTCATTCAGAAGGGTTCCGGTGCATGCACACATACAAACTTACACGAGCAGCCATCTTTCAGTGCGTTATGGTGAAAGTCAAAGATGGCTGTCTTCGAGCGCCCATGTGCGATTGTGGCAGTCCTCCCAGTCCCAGCCATTCAGATACCAGTGCAGTTCATATCGCCCTCCGCTTGCCTTCAGTCCTTTTAGGTGTCGTCTAACATACTTCACTAGCTGTCGGGTTGAGAGAGATCATTTGTGGGCTTCCAAAACCTTCAACTGTATCAGTCTGCCCACTGCTTATCATTGGTTGGCGTTACTGTCACTCTAATGTGCTTGCTTCTTATTTGATGGCTTGCCTTCCTCTTATGTTTGCTTCTCCCCTGGAACAGGGCCTCTGTATCATCGTCTGATTCGCTGACTACAATCCTTACACTGCTTACTTTTAGGGTCTATTTTTGTGTTGCTGCTTAAGCCCTCTGACAGTGCAAGTATTTTGCAGCTCTCTTCCTTGTGTGCTTCTTTCCCTGTCAAATAACCAATTCTTTTTTAGCTCTCTCTCTCTCGTGTGCTGCTCACTCTTGTGTGTGTGTGTGGCCCACACGCTCCATGTTGCTCTCTCCCTCATGTGCTTGCTTGCTCTTGTGTGTGGCCCACACGCTGCATGTTGTTCTTTCCCTTGTGTGCTGCTCTTTTGCTTGTGTATTGCTTACACGCTCCATGTTGCTTTCTCCCTAGTGTACTGTTTTCTTATGTGTTACCCATACGCTCCATGTTGCTCTCTCATTCATGTGAAGCTTGCTCTCTTCTGTGTTGCCCACACGCTCCATGTTGCTCTCTCATTCATGTGAAGCTTGCTCTCTTCTGTGTTGCCCACACGCTCCATGTTGCTCTCTCCCTCGTGTGCTGCTCTCTTGTGTGTTGCTCACATGCCCCATGTTGCTCTCTCCCTCCTGTGCTGCTCGCTCTCTTCTGTGTAGCCCACTCTCTTCTGTGTTGCCCACACGCTCCATGTTGCTCTCTCCTTCATGTGAAGCTTGCTCTCTCTTGTGTGTGGCTCACACGTTCCATGTTGCTCTCTCCCTCGTGTGCTGCTCTCGTATGGTGCTCACATACCCATGTTGCTCTCTCCCTCCTGTGCTGCTCATTCTCTTCTGTATTGCCCACACTCTCCATGCTGCTCTCTCCCTCGTGGTGACGCCTGCACGTGCATACGTCATTAAGCATGCATGTGCCTACAAAATGACGTGGTTGCACCATTATGCCTTTGGTTTTTCCTTCTGGCTAATCCTGTGCAGCATCACAAAAAGGCATTGGCAAAGCCAAAATTTCCTGAAGCACAAGAACTATTGGCTTTGACTATGCTTGTTGCTAGTTACTCTATACTGCCCTGTAGAGTTTTAGTTACGCCTGTAGGTACCTCCCTCACTGATGGAGATCTTCCTTTATGACTCGATCATCAGTCATTCTTAGATGTTGCCCTCACTCACCACTGAACACACCTGCCCAGATGCCTGGAAACCATTCACTCCTCTAGATTACGTCTTTATCTGGTGTATTCTAATTGGAAGTCTGAGTTGTTTATTTATAGAGACCTCTGGGATCCAAGCAACAAGTGTTGTTGCACACTGCAATTAAACATAGGAAATCTGATTTGAAAATGGATATACAAATGTACACAGTCATGATACTGAATGAATATAAATGTGAATAAAGATGTGTTTTTTATATGTTTTTATATATGTATATATACAGAACGCAACCCTCCTGTTTAGCACACATTGGTCAGGCCACAGGTGATGAATGTATAATGTCTTCTTTGCCTGATGATGTTGGAGATTGGCCAGCCTCACACAAAGCTGACTTGCTCCTCCGGTTTGTCGAGCTCGTTATCCGTGAGCATCAGTGTGTCCAGCAGGATGGCCGAGGACTGGATCTGAGAGTTGCGTATCCTGAGCGGGCTTTGGTATATGGCTGGGCTGATCCCGTTCTTCATCCCGTGCTTCATGAGCAGCTTGGAGTTCTCCGCCATGGAGTTCCGAAACGAGAGCCTGCTCGAGCATCGACGCAGCGTCAGCACGGGCTGCAGGCTCCGGTAGTCACACCTGATGTAGCGGGTGAAGGCCTCCCTGAAGGTCTTGTTAAAGAGTGTGTACACCAGTGGGTTCACCCCTGAAGAAACATACCCAACCCAAACAAAGATGTCCATCAGCATCTCCATCACTTGCTGGTCACACTCCGTGCACAGAACGGTCGCAACGTTGGTGATGAAGAACGGGCTCCACATGAGTACGAAGAGTAAAAAGACAATCCCCAGGACCTTGGATGCCCGCTGTTCATTGGTGATAGTCTGCATGGACTTCTTGCCCACAGTAGAGAGCCTGCGGAGAGGCATCTCCTCGTTGATGGGCACCATCGCTTTGTCCTTTCTGGAGGCGTCTAGCATGGCCACCTTTTCGGGTGAGGAGCAGGGGCTCATGTCTCTCTGGAACACTGTGGACACCGATGACCACATCATGCGTTGCGGCTGCCTGTGCTTGATTAGGTAGGCTTTCTTGCGCAGAACGTGGATAGTCAGGAAGTAAATGACCACCATGATCACAAAGGGAATGAAGAAGGCCACAGTTGAGCCGTAGAGAACGAAGTGCTTGAAAGGTTCCGGCTGCACCAGACAAGTGCCATTCTCCGTGTAGATGGTGCTGTTGTCATGCATACCCTTTATCGGGATGGGGATGGCGATGCCTGGAAAAGATATTAAGAGCGTGTTAGTGGTGCTCTTGCGACGACACGTTTCTGTTCTACTCACAGATACAGTTTAATGCAGTTAACCTAGAAAGAAAGCAATCCCAGCTAAGATTGCTGGGCACATCCAACCTACTCCTTTTCCTCCTACTGGGAAACCTTTGAACCTACTTGACTTCCAGCTGTTTGTGTGTGTGTTCTTAGTTAATTACCACATGCATGCACCTTAGCAGTTTACTAATCGACTGCCCTATTCATACATTTCTGGGATTTCAGCTGATGGGTTGCATATATAGCTTTGGTAGTGTGCTTGTTAAGTCTAGTTTAGAAATGGATAAGTTGGTTAGTGAAATGAGTTTGATCCTGCTCAGGGCTTTGAGTGCTGTGGTTGGATGGCTGAACTGAAGGACTTTTTATTTTTATTTATTTGTTTTAGCGTAGGTGGTGGGTTGTCCGTCCATCCTATGCATTGCTTTCTAGACACTATGAGGATGTGCCTGTGCGTCACCTCATTTTAGCCATTTGATAACCCACCTATCTCAGCGATCATCGTCATGTTGGATCTTGGCCCTGAAGGGGGTTCTTTTTTTATTTGAATTGGAAGAGCAGTCCTAAGGGGTGCTCTACAACTCCGTTCAATTCTCCATTTTAGTTATTTTGTTGGCTTGGAACCAAGTGCTCAAAAGCTTTTTGACTTTGTTGTTCTCTAGCATGACTGTCACCACCACGGCAGCTCCTGGGTGCCCTGAACATAACAATGGAGTTCTCCAAATGTAGAAGGGGCTCATGACTGAACCCCGAAACATGAGAACCTCCTTAATTGGCTCAAGTAAAGATGTGCTGGTGCCTATAGTTTCTTACTAAGAGATGGGATGGGCCTGTTTGATGGAGTGGATCTATGGGCCTGTCCCAGTGCACTAATAAGGACCATGCACAGGCCTGTCTGCTATTCCTTTAGCCCCCGCAGATGGCTAGTCCAGTAGCTTACATACATCTATTCACAGTCCATCTTCAGACTGTTGCCGTTTGCCCCACTGTGCCTTCTCCTACCTATTCAGAAGTCATTGGGCATCCTTAAGGTTACTGCCACCGACTGACTGAGGCTATGATATTGGTGTGCAGGGCTGTGATGCTGGGCCTTGTCGTGCAGGTTGCACCTGCCCCTCAGGGGATTCTCCTCCTGATGAAGACCTTTGTCTTTCTGCGGGCCGATCAGCTTCAAGAAGTTTCAGTGATCTTGCACCACATTATGCAGGCCAACCACATCATAATTTTACATACACCACTGTGTGGCATGACCAAAGGCATACTCTATACCGCCCCCTCAGGAGTCCTGCATGGATTGCACTATAGGTTGTGGTACAGTAGGGGGCACACTACATCAGTCTGCGCCTTCAAGGGCCTCAGTAGTACGTTTTCTCCTCCAAAAGTGGCTGCGACAGGGCCAAGAAGAAAATGTGGAGGGCGGTCACCAGTGTGTGGAGCTATCAGTTAAGGGTTAATGATAACTAGAGAAGGTATGAAGGGCAAGGCATCAAATCTTTGCCGGTGGCCTGACAGACGAGCAACTCTTTCTTGGAACGAGCTCCAGGCGTGAAGAAATGCCACAGAATGCATTTGGGTGAGTAATCGCACAATCGTGCCAAAGGCAGAATCAACTTGAAGGAAAGATTGACCAGAATTGAGATCCTCCCCAGGTGGGCTCTGGGCACACCTTTCAACTCTCAATACTCCTGGGCTAGAAATGCAGCACACTGTAGGTGAGGGCTCCCCATACCCAAACAAGACACCCCATGCTGTTCATGACGGTCAGCTTATGCACCTCCTTTCACCCCTCATGTTTCGGTGGGGACTCACAAGGCAGCCAGTGCCTGTAATCCTGTCCTGTATCTGTCTGAGATGAAGCACTTGATGCAGTGACTATGATGAAGTGTTTCAGGGGCCCCTTGTTGGTGAGAGGAAGCACTAGGTGGCTCTTGTGTGGTGAGGACCATGGAGTAGGAAATGATGAT
Source organism: Lissotriton vulgaris (assembly GCF_964263255.1). NCBI lineage: Eukaryota > Metazoa > Chordata > Amphibia > Caudata > Salamandridae > Lissotriton > Lissotriton vulgaris. The sequence goes on along the minus strand of NC_141699.1, from coordinate 1,084,790,470 downwards.
TTGAGTGCCTCTGGCTGATGAGAAACACAGACAGAGGAAGCGTTTGATGGCCCTGGTTAGTGAGGGTGTAGTGACGTGCAAAAGTGCGCCTGGGACACCCGGCTGGTGAGAGGAAGCTTTAGGTGGCGTTCACTTGGTTTGCAAGGATCATTGACTACTTCAAGTGCCCCTGACTGCCGAAGAGCAATGTGAATGCTTCCGAGAAACTGGCCATTTGCATGTGAACCACCAACCTCCCTTCCTACTTGAACTCCCGGACGGAGGTAGGAGGAGCTGTAGCCTACACAGGCGTATTTCCTACAGCGTCAAGTCGGGCCAATACTCTAGCGTTATTGTTGTTGACTATGAAAAAAGCTAAAGGTACTGCTCTGCAAGGAAAATGTGGACTTTTTTTCCTTTTAATTCAAGATGCCACTTAATTCAGGCCCTTGCGCTTGTCCTGATGAGGGCTGGTGAGTGAAACAATGGGGCCGAAACACTTTGATATTTTCAGGAATCCTACTCATCACATAGTGGAAACTTTGGAATCTCATAGTGGTGGGATTTCTATATTGGACTAATCTTTGTTGTCATGTGCAAGAACAGATTTGACTTCTCCATTCTAAATCAGCAAGGATTTTTTTTTATTACTAAAATTGAGAACCCAAGGACTCTCATACCCCGGAGATATATTTTTAATCTTGATGGCGTGCATGAATTCTGTTATCTTTAGATGATGATAAATTGCTTTGTATAATGATACTATGGAAATCGTGTGTACGCTTGTCGTTGATGGCGTTGTTTACACAGTTTATGATGGTATAGTATACTACAATACATGATGGTGTGAGCCATCTCTTTGTCATGGTGTTGTATGCACGGTTTGTGATGGTGTTCTTTAGGGATTTTCTGCGAAATGATGTGTAGCCTGAAACATTCCAAATGTATTTCTTATCTTCTGTACTCACCAGCACACCCATTCATGAACCCCCCCATACTCGTGAGTACAGCTATCCGACTACTTGTGCTCACATCCATCAATCTGTGTGCATGTATGGCTGACCACAAGTGAGTTGTCTACGGCGTCATGCGGTGTCTTTGTGTGTGTGTCTGTGTGTGTGTGTGTGTTTGTGTCTGTGTGTCTTTCTTACCTATGGAGATGACCCAGACCACGCTGATCTTGATGAGGGCCTTGGAGCGGCTCTTGTACTGGCTGTCTCTGTGTGTCTGTGTGTGGGTCTGCCTGTGTGTCTTTCTTACCTATGGAGATGACGCAGACCACGCTGATCTTGATGAGGGCCTTGGAGCGGCTCTTGTACTGGCTGTCTCTGTGTGTCTGTGTGTCTGTCTGTGTGTCTGCCTGTGTGTCTGCCTGTGTGTCTTTCTTACCTATGGAGATGACCCAGACCACGCTGATCTTGATGAGGGCCTTGGAGCGGCTCTTGTACTGGCTGGCCTGGATGGGCCTCTTGATGGCGATGTAGCGGTCCAGCGAGATGGCGCACAGGTGCATGATGGACGCCGTGGAGAAGAGCACGTCCAGGAAGAGCCAGATGGCACAGAGGGCATCGCTCAGGGGCCACTTGGGCTCTGCAAGGAAGGACAGAGGTAGTCAACACAAAGCAGGCATAGCCCACCCTCTGCCAGACACACTCCCAGCATACTGTGCACAGCGTGAGAGATGCACAGCCTGGGCTCTTGAGCAGTGCCCATCCCATGCCCACTGCACCCCTTGAAGCCTGTGCCTTCTGACTGCAGTGCCCATTCTATGCCCGCTGCACCCCCTGAACCCTTTGCCTTCTGACTGCAATGCCCACTGCACCCCCAGAGCCCTGTGCCTTCTGACTGCAGTGCCCATTCCATGCCCACTGCACCCCCAGAGCCCTGCCTTCTGACTGCAGTGCCCATTCCATGCCCACTGCACCCCATAGCCCTGTGCCTTCTGACTGCAGTGCCCATTCCATGCCCACTGCACACCCTGAACCCTGTGCCTTCTGACTGCAGTGCCCAATCCATGCCCACTGCACACCCTGAACCCTGTGCCTTCTGACTGCAGTGCCCATTCCATGCCCACTGCACACCCTGAACCTGTGCCTTCTGACTGCAGTGCCCATTCCATGCCCACTGCACACCCTGAACCCTGTGCCTTCTGACTGCAGTGCCCAATCCATGCCCACTGCACACCCTGAACCCTGTGCCTTCTGACTGCAGTGCCCATTCCATGCCCACTGCACACCCTGAACCCCGTGCCTTCTGACTGCAGTGCCCATTCCATGCCCACTGCACACCCTGAACCCTGTGCCTTCTGACTGCAGTGCCCATTCCATGCCCACTGCACACCCTGAACCTTCTGACTGCAGTGCCCATTCTATGCCCACTGCACACCCTGAACCCTGTGCCTTCTGACTGCAGTGCCCATTCCACGCCCACTGCACCCATGCACCCTGTGCCTTCTGACTGCAGTGCCCATTCCATGCCCACTGCACACCCTGAACCTTCTGACTGCAGTGCCCATTCTATGCCCACTGCACACCCTGAACCCTGTGCCTTCTGACTGCAGTGCCCATTCCATGCCCACTGCACACCCTGAACCCCGTGCCTTCTGACTGCAGTGCCCATTCCATGCCCACTGCACACCCTGAACCCTGTGCCTTCTGACTGCAGTGCCCATTCCATGCCCACTGCACACCCTGAACCTTCTGACTGCAGTGCCCATTCTATGCCCACTGCACACCCTGAACCCTGTGCCTTCTGACTGCAGTGCCCATTCCATGCCCACTGCACCCATGCACCCTGTGCCTTCTGACTGCAGTGCCCATTCCATGCCCACTGCACACCCTGAACCTTCTGACTGCAGTGCCCATTCTATGCCCACTGCACACCCTGAACCCTGTGCCTTCTGACTGCAGTGCCCATTCCATGCCCACTGCACACCCTGAACCCCGTGCCTTCTGACTGCAGTGCCCATTCCATGCCCACTGCACACCCTGAACCCTGTGCCTTCTGACTGCAGTGCCCATTCCATGCCCACTGCACACCCTGAACCCTGTGCCTTCTGACTGCAGTGCCCATTCCATGCCCACTGCACACCCTGAACCTTCTGACTGCAGTGCCCATTCTATGCCCACTGCACACCCTGAAACCTGTGCCTTCTGACTGCAGTGCCCATTCCATGCCCACTGCACCCATGCACCCTGTGCCTTCTGACTGCAGTGCCCATTCCATGCCCACTGCACCCATGCACCCTGCGCCTTCTGACTGCAGTGCCCATTCCATGCCCACTGCACCCCAGAGCCCTGTGCCTTCTGACTGCAGTGCCCATTCCATGCCCACTGCACCCCCTGAACACTGCACTATCCCCGGCAGCTCCCCAGTCCTGACTGCAGCGCCCCGCCTCAGTGAGGCCGCTTCTTACCCTGTGGTGGGTGAGTAAGTCTGTGCTTGATTTAGTATTTGTTATGGTAATTTAATCGCGTGCATTTCGAAATCCTGGGCGCTGTCCCCCCTCCTCAGAGCGGGACTGGCTTGTAGGTGCTAAAGGAGCAAGGCGCTGCATGTGTCGTATTACGTTGAAAATGCCAATAAAACCCTTTAAATCCAATACAAATCCTCTCTGGCCTCAGGCCGGATTTTGGTTTGTGTCTGCGGGATGCCAGCCGATGCTGCGTGTGGTTTCTGCTGCTAGGCAGACCGTGTGTCTGTTCAGTGTGGGCTCTGGCTGTATTGTGCAGCTGCCCCTCTCGTGAGACCAGGTCTGGAGCTCTCGCGAGACCAGGCCTGGCGCTCTCGCGATGCTTCCACCGTGATTGGATGGGCTTAAATGCTACATTTGGCTGCTTCAGTTACCACGTGCTACCATCGGATCTCGTTGGAGATGAAAGTGAGTTGTTCTTTTTGCTAAATCTAGTGAACATCTCTTTAGTTGGACTTATTTGGATATCTCCGTTGGTCTCCGGACACAGATGAGTCTGTCTTGTGCTGGTGCCCCCCTGGAGAACCTCTCAGCTCGGGAACATCCAAGGGGGGCAGTGGGTGCCCTGTCATCTGATGTCCAGTGATGGACTGCCGTTCAACCGGCATCCCTCCATCCCCCCACCCCCCAAAAGGGATATGGCTACGCTGTAATCCAACATCCAGTGATGGACTGTGGGTCTGCTGGCAACCCACCGCTGCCACCAAGGAGGGCTGTAGCTACCCTGTAATCCGACGTCCAAAGATGGGCAGTGGGTTTTCCAGCTCTCACCGTCACCACCCCCCTCGGTTGTCCACTGAGCGTCTGTGGGTGTGCTAGGATCTGGGCTCTCTTGTGTCCAGTGAGAGCCACAGTCACCTCCACTATGGTCGGAAGTGTCCAGTGATGGACCGTCGTTCTCCTGGGATCCTACCGCCGCCCCCAAGTAGGATGTAGCTACACTGTAATCTGACATCCAGTGATGGACCACAGGTCTGCCGACATCCCACCGTTGCCACCAAGGAAGGCTGTGGCTACCCTATAATCCAACGTGCAAAGATGGACCGTGGGTATGCCGGCATCCCACCATCGCCACTGACCCATCCACCCCCGCCACTCTGTTATGTCCACTCAGCGTCAGTGGGTATGCCAGGATCTGGGGTCTATAAGGTCCAGTGAGAGAGGTGTGCTGGTACATCAGTCCCCTCCCCTACTGGTCGGAAGCGTCCAGTGATGGACCATGAGTATGCTGGAATATGGTTGTGACCACCTTTCCCCAGGGGGAATCCAAGGGTGGGCACTGGGTGTGCTGGGTTCCCCTTGTCGCATCCTCTCTGCTCGAAGATGTCCAAGGACAGATAGTGGGTGTCATAACCTTCTCTCCTCTGAGGTAGGGGTGCTGATGCCACAGTCTGCTCCTCCCTGCTTGAGAGCGTCCGGTAAGGGATCACGGTTGTGCTGGGATCTGGTTGCTACCTCCTGTTCTCCGGTGAGACCCATGGATGGGCAGTGGCGGTGCTCCGATTCCACCATGAAGTCGTCTCTGCTCAAACTTGTCCAAGGATGGATCGTAGATATGCTGGGGTACTGCTATACCCTTCTCTGTGCTGTAGCGTGTCTACTGAGGGACCATTCGTACACTAACATCCTGGTGTAACCCTCTGCCCGGGAGTGCCCACTGAGGGACCATGGGTGTTCTGGCATCTGGTTGTTGCCTCTTGTCGGGGGGGGGGGGGGGTGAGTCTGAGGTTGGACAGTGGGTATGGTATGCTGGGATCCGGGCTTTCCCTCCTCTCCACAGAAAAGTGTCCAGGGATGGACCATGGCTTTCTGGGATCCTGCCTTTCCCTCTTCTCTTCAGCGAAGTGTCCAAGGAGGGACCGTGACTTCCCTGGGATCCCTCTAGCCCCTCCTCTCCACAGCAGTGTCCTAGGAGGGACCATGGCTTCGCTGGGATCCCGCCTTCACTCCCCTCAGGGTTGGTTGGCATCAGACCCCTAGGTCTCAAGCGTGCCAATCTGAATGTTACAGCAGATGTTGGGCCTTTCTCATCCTCTGGGACCAGCCACTGACGGTGCAGATACTGTACAGTCAGTATGTGGCTTCCCAGTGGGATTGCTGCCCAGATGGTTGGCTCTGCAGAGCAGTCAGTGGCCCGGCTGGCCTGCAGGGGGCACAGGGCAGTTTAGGAGGGGTGCCTCCGGCTGGCAGCAGCTCGCCCCACTCCACCTGCTCTGTGGATAAACATCTCTCCATTGAGATATCCTGTTAATGCTTCACGTGAAGTCTTGCTGTGGCACCGGCGCTCCTTATAAAGTGCTTGTAAGAGAAGTGTTTACAGTCTGCGCTGCACTCTCAGGGGAGGCCTGCTGGTCCTGTGCTCAGCTCCACCCTGAACTGTACCCGGGGGAGGGGTGGGACCTCTTGTGGCCCCCCCCATGGCTGCCTTCTGCGGAGTTCACTGTCACAAGAACTCTTTAGAGGATGTAGGCAAGCTGAGCTTCCTTGATATGACTTGTATAGAGGAGCGAGTTTCCTTAACTGGAGGGCTTTTATCTCTGATTTTGAGGCTTTTGCTGAAGTTTCCTTCCAGACTGAGAGTTTCTTGTGGACGTGTTTACATCATCGCATGTGCGCATCATCGCGTCTGCGCATCATCGCGTGTGCGCATCATCGCGTGTGCCTGTGCGCATCGTCCCCGGCGCGTGTGCGCATCATCCCATGCTGTATTAACACTTTTAACACACTGCCTAGAATCCATTGCGTTAGTTTGGCTAGAACATTGTTCCCAGATGTGAGCTCTGTGCTAGCCCTATCACCATATGACCAGAGAGCTTGCCTACTTAGGATGAGGAGTGTGGTACATTTCAGCATTCGCCGTGGTTGCCAGGTGGTCACTTTTAGGAGTCTTCTAATGGAGGGGAAGGTGGTGCCTGAATGCATGGGTCTCACTTGGCAGTTTCTTGAAGAGGGGGAGTCATCCATTGTTGCTCTCCTTCAAGGGTACAGGACAGCAATCTTGGAATGATGGAGCCAGCCTTGGCTGAACTCTAGCCACATTTAATTCTCCCATCGCTTAACTCCTACATGGGTACACAATTTGGACAGTGGCAAAGTGACATTTTTACCAGCCCCTGTACCACTCACCATGATGGTGCCTATCTGCCAGGTGTGCCGCTTGCCAACCAACTGGACCTTAATCCCGAAAGCCAATTCAGTGAGTTCCCCCCAGAAACTTGAAGTAAAACTGAAGACCAAGGTGATCTTTGACATGGGGACAATAGATAGGCCTGCTTTATGGAACTGGCACCAATTTCTTTGACTGACTAGACAGAGTACAGATACACACCATTTGGTCTCATGCTCCTTCGATCTTTGTGTTCTATGGCATTCGTTGATCCCAGAGCCCAGTGGAGGTCCTGCAGTCAGTCAGTCATCTGCTTTCTTTTTGGTCTCATGCCCCTTCGGTCCTGGGTTCTGTGGCATTCGTTGAGCCCAGAGCCCGGCGGAGGTCCTTCACCCTTCACAGTTGGTGATCTGCACTCCTTTAGGTGTTATGCTCCTTCGATCCTGGTGTTCTGTGGCATTGTTGATCCCAGAACCCAGTAGAGGTCCTGCACAGTCCTTGATCTGCTCTCCTTTTGGTCTCATGCCCCTTCGGTCCTTGGTTCTGTGCCATTCATTGAGCCCAGAGCCCAGCGGGAGTCCTGCAGTCACTGATGTGGCGAACCTAGGATAGTGCTCAATTCCCACACCACTACTCCCTCCAGCATTTTTTAAAAATTAAAACAAATGTATGTGGATTCTCGTTCTCTGGCAGCCGTTTTATGGATCAAGGTGTTCCAGCCAAGTTCTGGTCTGCTTAAGTAAGTTGTGTTTGTATCATTGGGCAGCCCCACTGATTCCATCACGAGCAGCTGGTTTTAGCGCGTGCGTGCAACGATGGATTCCTCTCACAGAATGTGCACTTCCAAAACCTGAGAACAACTCACTCCCTCAACCGTGGGACCGGTGACGGAGGCTAGGTGATTAACGCGAACACCAGATGAGTCAAGGCTCCTACTATTGAGGCGCCCCTCGACCCTCCCACCCACGTTGAAGCTCCTCGCATCTATGAGGCAGCACCTCTTCTTTCAGACTACACTAACTTAGATAGGTAGTCCCCTCTGAATGGTAGCTCTTTATTTACCAGCACTGTTTGGTGTAAATACCCAACACCCCACTCCCCTTTTCACAGATTACACACATATAGGTCCTGAAGAATTGCCACGGTACTGTTAGACCAATAGGGCAAGAAACATGTCGACCCAAAGAGAAGAGCACATTAGTGAATGAACTTCCCCTGAGAGGGCCAGTGCCTCTCTTCTGTATATATTTCTTTTTAGTGAGGTGGATTACCAACCAGAATAAAACATATCGCTTTGGAATATCCAACCTTTTTTAACTAACCCCCACAGCACAACACACTATCTACACACACACGGGCCACACACCCCCACTTCATCATACGGCAAAGGAACAAAAGATCTCTGATAAAGAGCCCCTTTGCGGTGCCCGTTGAGCATTGCAGCGCCGGCTCAACGAGGAGCAGGTCCATATGATGAAGCATGACACCTAGCTTGCTGGGTGTGTGAGGACCCTAGTTCCGCAAAAGCGGGATCCCCGATCCCTCTACCTCCTTTCCCTCTCCCCTTACTCACTACCACTAATTAGTTGGTAGGCGATCCTGCAACACAGAGGAACAGCTTCCTTTTCTTTGAAAAAAACAACTCACTCCTGGAATCTTCAATATGTTTTTCCCAGAGGCGTCTTGGCTTCCTCTGCCCAGTGGTGTCTCGTGCGTGCTATACACAGGTTGCACAACTTCAAGTATGCGTGTGTGTTTTTCCTCTCTATTTTTAACTACCTATGTCATTTCTCTTTCCTCTGGTGTATATCTTTTTTTATTATTTTTATTTATTCTGCTTTGCTGCTCACATCCTTTCGTGCCTCCTCGACCCATTTCTTAGGTCCATTTCCTAGGTCTGCTGGGCATGTATTTTTGGAAGTGTTGTGGCAATTTGCAAGGTTTTTGTTCATTTTAATCTTTACCTAGTACGTTTTGAATCGAGGAGATTAAGATGTCCTTGAAACTTTGTCAGACCAGGGGAGACCAGGGTTGTGTATTGGGTTATCTTGGCGATAATGTTAGGGACTTGTAGGCATAGTCAACAGGTGGGCACCGGAGACTCGCGTTTCAGAGCAGGTAGTCCATATGTGTGCGACTTACCAAACAAGGCTATCTCTAATGCTGACCAAAGGCTCTCCCTGGGTGTTGCAGAGAAGGTCAAGAACTCTCCCTGTCCTAATGAGTTTGGTGGGCTGCCGCTACTCATGGCTATTTCAGAACTATCTCCTAGCTACAATTGAAGATATCACATTGCATTTTTTGTTTTTTTTGTAGTATTTAAAGATTCTCCGTTGTTCCACACCTTTTAATGTCTGCATTTTTAAATCTGAAGTAAGGGGACCTCAGAAGTACCAGATTCACCAGGATTTTAAAGTCCTGATGGCTGCCTGACCATATCTCCCCATCTAAATATCCCTTCAAGTTTTCACTTTTAGTTTAGTCTTTCAAATCCTATTTTTCTTTCCTCTGTTTTTGGTCCTGTTTGTGAATTGTAAGTTACACGCCCTGTATGCAATACAAGTTTCTGCTGCGCGATGCTTTCTCCTATAACTTTGCCTTGGCGCTTATTGCCATTGAATACTCCGGGTTTCTCAGGTCCATGTTTTATCCATTTTCTATGATTTTCGACTACTCTGAGCACCATCTTACCTTTTCACAAACGTTTGACAGTGTTGTGGTTTCTCTGCTTCCTTCTTAAACAGTTTTAGTTCGCTTAAATTTAGAAGCTATTGATGGTGATTAAGGCCCAGGAGTTTAGTGTTTCCCTTCATAGATGACCACCTTCGGGCCTGTTCCAATTCGATATGCACCTGTGGAATACTGAACCAGAGGCTTCTTGAAGCAGGCAACACCCATTCTGACGATATGAACCAGATCTAATAAATCTACAGGCTGGTGTTACCACTGACCCTGTGTAGGACTTCTGCATGATACACTTTATTCACGTTTTCTAAATTGAAACTAGAAGATTCCACTCTGGCACCTGGGTCAATACTGAATTTTAATCATTGTTTCCCAACTTGACCACGTTTTGTGATGCTGTATTTTTTAATTCTTGGTGCCTCTGTTGGTGGTTCTTCCAACACTGGATTTCTTTGCAATATACCAAAGATCACTGCTAAGGGGTTCTATAAAAACTTGCCATTTATGCAGCTTAACTCTTTGCATGACCAGTCCTTGTTACTGACATACCCTTCAGTAAGTAAAGCGCCCTGTGGCATAGAAACAAGTATGTACCTCTACTGGATAATAGCCCCAACCCAAGTATGTGCGAATGTACGTTTGGATGGTATGATTTGTTGGTTACGGGTTTACCCTAGAGTGATGCCACCTTGGTGGGAGTGGGAGACAGAAATCTTGCCAAGCCTGATCTCTTCTATTCTTTCATGCAATTATGACCCCTGCAAGGTTTATTTATTTATTTAACAAGTTTTATATAGCTCTGGCTAGACCCGAAGGTATCCGAGCGCTTTACAAGAGTATCTACAGAGGTAGAATAAATTACACAAAGTTACACAGTAAAAACTGGGATTTAGGACATGAGAATGCTAGAGGATGGCAAACAAAAACACGCTAGGTGAGGCAACGTAAAGCAGTGAAATAACAGTAAAAGCAACAGAAAAGAACAATCTAAGGGGCCGGGGAAGGAAGAGGGGAGAAAACAGAAAGAAAGGGAAGGGAAGGCAGATAAGGACAGGAAAGTGAGAGGAAGTAAAACGGGAGAGGGACCAGGGATGTTAACAAGATCGACAACGAGGAGTAGGTCTGTGGCACAGGAGAGACGATAAAGGTCGCCCGGCTGGAGACCAGCTGGGACAGAGAAAGAGGTCAAAGATCACTAAGATGGCGGATCAGAGACAGGGGAGTCAAAGAAGAAACTCACAAAATGGCGGGGAGCATATGAGTCCAAGTCAAAAAGTCAAGGGAGCAAACTCAAAAACACCACAAGCAAATTCCGCGGAGGGCACCCAGAGGGGGAAATGAGCCTGAGTCAGGAGGGCAGTCGGCCACAAAGTCACAGCTGTACTGTCCATGAGCAAAAGTTCAGGGCAGCGGGGGCAGCAGTGTCCAACCCGGTGTCCACAGTCCCAAGGACGAACGTTACAGGCGCCAAAGCAGCAGTCCGTAGAGCGGGAGGCAGCAAAGACCAAAAAACTGGAGGGGGCGCCTCTGACACAGCCGCGGAGCGATGGGCCCAGATAACCATGAAGAGAGGTGCTGAGACACTATATCTCCGCCATGGGTATCCCGCAGGGTGTTTAGAATGTTTTCAGGTGGGTTTGGGGACTTATGCCCCTTTACCTGATTCAGTGACAACTTTGACAGTGTTGTCAAGTCTACTGTTCTGTGTAATAAAGACTGTTACACACCCAGATAGATCTATTAAAGGGCATAAGCCTACAGCTGAGGGTTTGTGACTGTATTGTAGGATCTCCGTTGATGGCTGTAAACATTAGAATCATCATACGTGGGATCCCGGAATGCTTTTTTCCATGCATACAAAAATTACAGGGAATGGTAAAACAAAAAGCGATGCATTTTACGTGGTAAATAAATTGCAACCTTTCCAACGCTATATTTACCAAATGTTTACATTTTTTAAATAAAAAAATAAATACTCAAAAGTAGAAAATGCATTCAAAAAACTGCAGCATAACCTTATGCTTACTGTCTTGAACATCCTTGAAAACATGTAAGAAATTAAGGGGAAGATGGTCAGTTTTGCAGCAGCCATTTAACACTGAATAGAAGACTGTTTCTTTAAGAAGCCAGCGGCTTCTCTATCCCATCATGTATTGTTATTGTAGTTGCGTCTGTGCCTTGGGTTTTTACAGCACTATAAATTAGATTTTAAAAGGAATGTCCTGAAATGCTAGAGTTCCTGGCCCGGAATATTCAAGGGAGAGGGTTGTTTATGACTTTAATGAAGATTTCAACATTACTGAACTAGGATTCCAAGTAAGTACCTTTCACTTATGCATCATTTTATCTTCATTGAGAGCCATAAACATTCGAATAGCACAACAGGCAAATCTCAGAATTAAATGGCTTGAGTCGGCCAGGACCGAATGGTCTAGCTGGGAATATGATATTATATATGGTCTGTGATGCCTTTGAAAGGATTCCTTAGGGTAGCGTAACCCAACTATTGAGTCTTCTTACATTTAAATCTAAGCAATATTGTCGAGTACAAATCTGAAGGCACTTTTATGTTGCTGCTTACAAATGTTGGCTCTGGGACATTTCCTAACATGGCAGCTGTAGCTGCCTTGCCTCTCGTTGAGTGAATTCTTCGTTTTTCTAGTGAGGCCCAATTAGACAATTGATAACACAGTGCTGTGGCAGAAGCGATCAGTTTAGAAATAGACCACTTATTGTCCCATGTGTACAGCTTTACTAACATCTAACCAACTACTTGGATGTTTCCTTATGTCTTTAGTCTTGTCCAAGTATCATTTTAGGACCCTTGTGATATCTAAACTGCGTAATGACCTCTCCACCGGTGCAGATAAATAAAAATAAAAAAATACCAGCAAAGCGATTGTTTTAATTGAATGGCATTCCAGTTCTAGCTGAGCTAGAAAATATCAATTTATTGTGATTTTTATATGTCTGATAGAACGTGTTCCGTGGTCCCTCGCGCAGGTGGGACGGTTTTAATGTTTGACATCAATTACGATTTGCATGAAGTGGAACTATGATTTCACATAAGTATGGTTGCTTCTTAGGTTCTCATGGAGAGGATGAAATCCTACTTCAAGTTTCTCTCTCTTTATACTTGGATGTTTTTTCTCGCCCCAAGTTTCGTTTATTGCCACAACTCACTGTTCGTGTCTTCTTGTTCTTGAATCTCCCGGTCCCGGGAATCCCTCGACCCTCAATGGGATGATCTCTGGATCTTTCCATCCACTACGTCTCAATCTCATGACTTTTTTTCATAGGGTTGTTTAAGATATCTGTTTTATCATTGATTTATTGCATGAAGGCGTGAAGTCTCCTCCCCTTTGTGTGATCCTCTGCGGTTATTTAGTGTTTAAAGAAATAGTTGATTATGGCTTCAGTTCTATTGGTAGAGAAAAGTAAATTGAACTGCCTTGCAAATGAAGCAAAATGTCATTTTTTAGATAACACTCCAAGCATGACGCAGTAGCTAGAGGGCTTGTTCGTTAAAGCGTTTGGAATACCCTATCCTCTCCCCTTCCCTCTATTCTAACTTTTCTCTCCATCTAGCCACCAGTATTTCTTTTCTTCTCCGTTAGGGTCTGCTGCCTCTTGGACATTTCTTTACCCTAACTTGGTTTCAGTCTTGGTTTCAGTTTTAGACTATTTTGTTGTTGTTGCCACACCCAATATGTTTTTCATCCTGATGAAGACGCTGACAGAATCTTATTTATATAGTTGAAACATGTAGAGAGATCCATATTTGGCACATTGAGGGGTTTGCATTAAAATGTCTCTCTACTTAACAATTATATGAAGTGTTTTCCTTTATAGGGCAATAAACCTTCTTGAAGACAGCCATTAAATTCTAGTGTCACAGCTCATTGGCAAGTTGATGTACATATGATCACGCCAATGTTGGCAATGATATTATATTAATTTTTTGTTACTGTGAATAGTAGTAAAACAGTGAAATCTTGCTGCAGTAGTGCATTGAAAGATTTAAAAAATGTAAATGCTATGCTCAGTGTGTTCTGCTACCAGGTGAATACATGGCCATAATCTAATCCCTCGCTCCTTTGGAACACTTACTTTAAAATATTGAGTTCCTAATCCTCTGCACTTAAGTGGGTGCCATGAACCTGTATAAGACCTTAGAACATTTGCTGGCACTGGTGTAGCTCTTGCGGCCCCAGGTGAGCCCCTGAAAACCACAAGGTGGAGTCCAAGCAGAGGCTCTTAAACCTTTCACTCTACTGCAGCCTCTATATTGCAGAGAATCCTCACTTTTTCAGTGAATCAGTTGTTTTATATTATCAGAGAGAACATTGCGTAGATGTGGTAGGTTGATGTGAACATTCAACCAATGGAAAGATACTGAGAACTTTAGCAAAATTCTTCTAAAGAATACCGTGTACCCCTCGAGTTTATTGATGTCAGCACCCCTGTTCTCATTGTTCATCTTTTAACGAGAGAACATCCCATCAGCTCATTTTCTAAATCTGGCAAAATGTTGGTTCTCTTCTTAAAACCGTGGGAATTCAAAACACTAGCTTGACTTTGTGTCCATTTTACTATTTTCCAGTCTCTCAGATGCTCCCGGTTGTGTCCACATCTCTTGTGCCGGAGTGTAAGAAGGCGTCCATACATGAAGTGCAATCGCCCCCTTCAGGGTTGTTGCCTCCTCTCATAAGGAATGGTGGAGCTCTTTCTGGCAGCCTGAAACTGGGTCATTCTGCGCTTCATTCACTCAGACATCCTCCACTGCCGCTTGATTTCCAGAAATTAAGTATCCCTTCTTATGTGCCTGGTGTAAGGGCATTTGCTCACTTCTCTGGGAAGAAGTGCAGTGTGGTGTTCACTGGACATCACCTTGGAAGTGCTTCAGTGGTAATTGTGGGCCTTCTTTTGACGTGCATGTAGAGAAACCTGTGGATAATGCCTTTTGTTGATAGACCATAGCATTCCATGCCTCCAGCCGGGATAGAGCTCCATTTGACTTTGTCAATAAGCGAACCAATTGACAATTAAGAAATTGTCGGACATGACTACTCGATCGGTTTCTTGCCTCTGCTTGACACCTCTTGCAGGGCACCACTCGAGCATAGGAGCTGGTAGTTACCCGTGGCGTTCCGAAAATGATGCAGTACTTTCCCAGACCTCTTCAGCCACTACACTGAAGCTCTCGTAGTCCTGCTCAACTACTACAGAGTCCAGATCCACCACAGGCACATGTCACAGACCTCTGAAAATCCCCTCCGTCTTAGGCATCCGTTGACTTGGATATGTCAGCAACGGATGTCAAGCTCATACCTGCGCGTGAACTTGCTTATAGTAGATCCCTTCTTATTGCCATCCACGCCACAGAAACTGCGATTCAGGAACACGGATGCGACATGTGGCCGACTTCTTCACACCCCGTTACAACAACCAGCAATAAGCTCAGTCCAAATGTATTTAGTCTTTGAGTTCAGCAGAATAGAACATCTGCCTCCCCTGTTTGCGATGTGCACAATCTTGACTAGGTCCATCGCCCTTGTAGGATTCAGCCTACAGTGACCCCACCTCCCATCATGAAATGCACTCTTCTTCTCCCCCAGCTAGGTTCACTCCATAGATCTGTTCCAGAATGTGCAGTTGTAGTTCTTTTTGCACTCAGGCGGAAGCTTCTCTTCGAAGCCTGTGCTGTGGCTTTTCATAGCGACCGCCTCTTTTGCCTAGGTGCCTCAGTCCCGATCTGTACAACTGCATGCGTTTTCATTGTGGTGGGCCAGTAATGCTGCCATTGAAACTCTGCTGCCCCGTTGCCAATTGCCCTGTGCTATTCCTGTCCGCGTTCTTAACACCCCGCGCCTGCCATCATCTTCCTCGGACCTCCTCTCCTCTATCTGTGTGCACCACCGCCGGTGCATGGTTTATGTATTGTCTATGGGGCTGGAGGTCTCGACTGTGCCCCTGGAAAGCTCTGCTTGGATTGTTCTCCGAGTTTAGAGCAGTAATCCAGGGCAGGCCCTGCCGTGGAAAGTGATACAGACCTGGGTATTTGTCTGCACCTGTCCTGCATAGACATCGGTTGGGGTATTTTTCATTTGCCCGATGACATTGAATAGTTAATCCTCCTTAAGCAGCAATTATTTCATTTGAAATATTTTTCCACTAAGCAGATTGTTTTCCTTGGGTAGCTTTTCACATACTAGACGGTGGCTCCGCATTTGGGCGGAGACTGAATATAAAACAACATTTTGCTATAGGTTGTACTGAATCATTGTCCAACTTTTCATCTGCTGCTGATTGGGGAAGTGAGGCTGGTGGTATTTTTGTGTATGCTGATCCTTAGGCCGCCTATGGTGGTTGTCAGGGTGGTGTGACTGTGGGAGCCCTTGAGAGCCAGTGTGAGGTGGTTCCTTTGGTCGCTGCACCACTGCCCAGTAGAGAAGTTTGAGAGTTCCTCTGGATTCATGCGACCTTGCTGAAGTTTTCTGCTTCCAGCCAACTTTACCTTCACTTGACCCAGGTCATAGACACATCAACCACAAATTAAGCACATTATTCTGTGCACAACCTCAGGTGTGTCTTCATTTAGTGGTATGCACCGCTAATACCGGCTTCTAAAGTCACCGCTCACTGCAGTTCTTTGTCTTTTCTCAACAATCGACTTTAGCTTTTGGGAATCCATAGATCCTATGAATGAACTCGTGCTTCAAACTCTACTCTGAGAAACCTATCCCTTCCACTTCCCACCTCCAAAACTGCTTGCGATGGTTACACTCCTGGGCCTTTGTGTGAGATACATAACCATTGCCTTGAATATTGGTTTCGAAACATTGTTAGGAACAACTCTGTTGTGAGATAAGTGAATGGACACATTGTAGTGGACGTGGATCCTCCTCACTTATTGGCCTGCGGGGGTGAAGTGGCAGAGGGCTTTGTCCTCTCCCTTGCATTGACCGTCCTCCCTCTGGTCCGCTGGACTCATGACAGCTGGGTAATATGGGTGGTGCGTTGACGCTGCCAGGCACAGACTCCCCTGCCAACCGAAGGTCTGTGCAACCACTTGCAACCCCTTTTGGTCAGGAGTAGCTGAGAGCAGTAGGGCGGACGGTGGCTGGACACTGGATTGTTCATAGTGTTAACTGAGGGCTGTATGAGATGAGTGGAATGACGGCTTATTTTATATTTGTGAATTCGAGACACGCATATCCAGAGGATGTTGTGGTGAGATGGCAGGACGCTAGGTCTGTTTTTGAATGGTTAGGACAGCATGGGTGTGCAGGGAGGTGGGTAAGGACAGGATTATCTAAGAGGGGATGAATTGGGCAGCATGTGCAACTTGGCTATCGATGTATAATTCTCTATCGAAGGGGTTTCAAAGGACATCCTAGGCAACTCAAACGTTATCACCTCCCCCTCATTGATCGCCCCCAACTGCAATTCTGTATAGTCAGACTAGATTGTAACCCCTCTAAAAAAACATGATAGTTGATCAGACTGACCTTGCAGTCTGGGATGTGTGTGCTGGTGATGGGCAATAGATTTTTATACGTCGATTCGCATAGTCCACATCTGGCTGATGAAGTGCCTTTGTAGAATCTCACCTTTAGCCTGGTCCAGTGCCACCCCTTCTCAATGTTCTCTCCATGGTGTGAATGGAGAGGGTTACGAGCTGAAGTGCTAATGCTAGTTTCCATGCACCCGAGCCCCTCTGCTTGTTCCAAGCCCCTCTGTGTGTATTGACCACCTCCTCTCCAGTTCTTCCCACTTTAGAAAAGATTAGACATGTACTACTGACAAAGGCAGGAGTAAGTGGTTTTTTCATGGTAGGGGGAAAATGTGTTGGTAAAGTAAATTTGCAATTGCTTAGAAGATTTCCACAAGAGCAAACATGCCTCTGTATATTTGCTCATCCAAACATGGAAATCTCCAAAGTTAGCTAGGAGTACAGCTTCCAGGCCTACTCCTGTGAACTCTTGGGAATTAGTCAGTTGTAAATCTGCACTAATGCAGGCCCATACACCTGGGGCTCACTTACATGACCTTTATATATTTCAAATACTGCATCACGTGCTTTTTACAAATCGAGGCCACGCAGAATTGTATTTAAAGTTGTGCAATAGTGTAGTTAAACATTTTTTCCAATTTTAATTTTTTAAGTACATTTTAATTTGAAAGCAAGGGCTCCCCTTAATGCTAAAGACTTTTGGAATAAAGAATCTGATATACAAGTTTAAACAGCTTGTACAAATGGATACACATCTTGTCTCGTTGACATACAATCCTTTTTCAAAGACCCATAATGCAGTACTGAAACTGTCAGCCAAAGGCTTTGAGCTTACTTGTCAAGTGGACAAAGAAAGCATGAAATCTTGTTGTCGTTGACCCCAAACAATTTACCCTGAGTTAGGGCGATAAGAATTTTATACTCCTAGACCAGCAGTACAGTGTGGGTTTGGTAGGGGCTTGGTCCACGTCAAAGGGTTTGGGTGGTGGGGTTTAGTTAGTTGAGCCCAGACCCCTAGCAGCACGCAGGATTGGTTGGGGCGAGTTCCTCAGCCTAAATTGGGGTTCATGGGAAGCTTTGAAGTGCATTGACCCTCAACAGGAGGCAGGATTGGTAAGGGTCAGTCCCTCAGCGAAGGGGGGGTTGGTAGGGTGTGATGTGTAGGGTCCAGATCCTCACATGATAGAGGCTAGTTTCTGCTTGACACCCAGGGTGCCCTCTAAGTCTCGCGCCCTACGTGCACATGTACTCTGGGCACCTTCTACCTTGTCCTGCCCTTGTGGTTAGATGCTTGGTCCAGTGGCTGCATGCACACGCTGGGCTTCTTTTCCCAGAAGGCATTCTGTGCATTGTAATAGCTGAGCACAGCAGGTGAAAGTGGTGGCAGCTCATTAGGGACAGCTCTCTAAGCTGCTGCTTTAATCCAGACAATGTGAGGTCGCATCCTTCCAGACAGCATCTCTTGAGATCCCTGGGGATTCCTAGCTCGCTCTGTAATCCTCCGGTTGATGAGTTTGAGGCTCCTGCCCTCTTTAGAATGGAGCCCCACTCCTCTGTGTCATCTGGTGTGTATCCCTGGTGTAGTGTATTCTTTGTAGTTGCTGGTGAAGCGCTGTTTGTGCTGTAACCGCACCATTTTGAGGTCAATGAAAATGTATTTGTTTCTCTCTGCAAATGTTTAGTCTACTAAACTGAAATAGTCTCTCAGCCAGAGAGAGAGAAAGGCTCAGAAATTGGAAGGTTTTGTAACATTCCTGAGCCTGTGAGTTGTAACATTCCTGAGCCTGTGGAAGAGCAGTGAGTCTAAGGGGAAAGTCTGCAACATGTGGTACTAACTAGCCCACCTGAGCGGTCCTGGTGAGAAACCTGCATCTCTGCTCCCTGGGAAACTGCATCCGACTCCTTGGACAATGCATTTGAAAGATATTCTCCTGTGTTTACGCGGGTGGGTTTGATGGTCACATTTGGCACAGGGTCCCCACGCAGTCGTGTTTTGTCCTAGGGTCTTGCCTCATAGAACCTGTGGAACTGACCCTGTAGGATTGGCTCTCACTCTTGATTAAGAGTAGAACTGGACACCTCTGATGCCTACAGCATGCCACACTCTTTCTTTAATGGGCAGCCCTTTCTCTGAGCAACATCCTGAAATATGACCATCACTGTACCTGGTACCTACTCTTCCGCCTCAATCCTTCGGAGGGAAGCCTCCCTCACTTGCCGCTTGGGACCTACTTGGCCAGACTTATGCTAGAGTTCATGGTGCTATCGAAATGTCATTGGAACCATGGCTGGGCCGGCACTTGCCTTCCACTTGTGATACAAAATGATGCTCGCTTCCACTAGTTCTAATCTAAAACCCAACCAGTAGCTGCTTTTCGACCTTGGCTAAGCAGACCTGGTCCTGCTATGCCAGCACAGCGGCGCCCCTGGCTGAGGGCATCTGTCAGATGATGGATATATCCTGATCATGCCTGGGCTCTGCCCTGATCTCTTAAAGATGCAGGAATATCAGCTGAATCCTTTTGTTGTATTGAATGGATCGGAGATGCAGCTGAGATCCAAGGCCTCAGAAGGAGGCAGGCACAAAGATCCAGCCTGGGTTATTCTGGGGCATATTTCTTCCTATAGCAGCGAGGACGCAGCCACTTTCCGGCGGCTGTCGTCATTGCTTGAGTCCTGCTCTTATCACAGCTGGCGCGGAAGGACGAATAGAGACGCAAAGATGCAGAAGTAATCTAATCCGAGATTCTGGACAGAACCATCATTAGATTAGTGACCCACGCGAAGATCTATGGGAGGAAGTAAGACGCGACATTGGATCAGTAGCCCACGCGCAGATCTGTAGGATGATGTTGTATGCTTTAGTCTCAGTTGGTGATCAAGATCAAGGAACACACACTGCATGTGTGGGAACCAGAAAGGTTCCTACTAGACACCAAGGTGGGAAATTGTGTTCCAAGCACCAGCTGAAGTGATTGAGTATCTGAAATCGAGCAGCCTTTTGTCCACAAGAAGACCAGTGGGACTCCTACAGCCCCTTTGCCTTCTCCTTGGCTGAACCTGCCACCCACAGCTGATTCTCTGAGTATCGTCTGTTCCAGGCTCGGTCCCGCCATAGCCTCACTCTGAGATCTTCTTGTAGGAGTACATAACTTCACGGAGTGAGAGGCCGGTCTTTCCTCAACGGCAGGTTAGACCCTCACTGCTTAGATAATGTGTGTTAGATTTTGTTTTCAATTGGAAACGATTTCCACAGGCTTAAGCAACAGACCAAAATCACCAGAGAATGGGTTACTCACTAGGTGGGGTTGGGTATTATGTTTAACCTTTGTTTGTCCCCAAAGCCCTGTCTCCTTGGTCCCTTCAGCTCCTCCAATATCATTGGTCAGCTAAGTGCATCCCAACCCGTGTCGCTTTGGACCCCCACGGTCTGCTTTGGGGAGTTTGACAGTGTGTGTATATATATACACACACACGCGCTCTCTTCCTATCTCCCCAAAGTAGACCGAGAGGTGGGGAGATACATGTCCAAGGGAGACCGAGGGGGGAGATATATCTATAGCCCCCTCAGTCTTCTTTGACACCCACACTCGCTCTCCATAGCATAAGTCAGCCCTGTTAAGTTTGACTAAGTCCTTTCAGCATGTGACCGCACCATCTCTGCCATTCACCATGCTCCCACTCATCAGTCCTCTTGGATGCCCTCTGTCCCCTCTTCCTCTTAGGTGTGCCCTCCCTCCCCCATATGTTTTGTACTCCCTTGTAGTCTGCTTCCTGAAGAATAATTCATCTGGAGAGAACCCACGGTCTCCGCCTTTGTACTCCTAGCCCAGAGTGAGTGGGGAAAATCAGGCAGAGTATGAATGTCTGGAAAAGTGGTCTAAGAGGAATGTTGCTTGCATTGGACGCAGTCCAGTTGGAAGAGAGGAATACTTCCTTGATGCTCAGAGTATTATTGGTAGTATTGCAGTCTCTTCCAGCGGTACATGGTGGCAGTCACTGTAACATTGGTCATTGCAAGCCGTGCAGTGGTGCTTGCTTTACCCAGTGTGGTCTGTAACAGTGTGTGCCTACCTCACAGTTCTTCAGCCATCACACTATTCAGTTATGTATCCAGTAACACCGTACCCACAAGCACCTTGGTGGTCGTCACATACAACATGAAAACTCTTCCCACGTAGGATCAGAACAAGGACAACATTCTTACTACCACACACATTACACGGTGTGCTGTGCTACGCATGTAGGCAAGTGCTTGGGCGCCCACTTGGGGGTAGTAAGCACTCTATAAGTGTTGCAACATAGTGCAGAACATCACTCCTCCCATCAAGCATCAGTTGAAGGGGAATGTGAAGCGAGGAATCCATGCGCTTGTACAGCTTGTGGGGTAAGCGTAAGCTCTGCTGGAGGACATTTGTGCCACCTGAGCTTGGAGTGGAGAACGAGAGCCTTAGGTACGACACCGCGCTCTTTTAAAATGTTTCTCATGGTTTGTGTGATCATCTCAAAACCTTGGTTGCTTAGTAATCTTGACTTGAATGTGTCATGCTGGTCACTACCTTCCTAGCCAGCATTTGTGGGAGGCCAGATTGTGTTGTGCATTGTGGCCCTTTCTCAGATGAAGGGTGGATGGGATGTTCAAGCTCTTAGATCTTTAGTAGGGATATGTACAGTGGGCAGGCACTCCGCCGCTGTTCATTCTTTTTAATCAATATATTAACTTGGACTCCATCAATTTAGAAGTTAACTTCAAGTTCTACAAATATTCTTCAAATGGAAGGTGCACCAGAAAATAAATTTAATGTAGCAAATTTCAGTCCATCAACTTCTTTTATTTTTCAAAATGATTGCACATGAATTAAAATCAGCCAACACGTTTCGTTCCTGTCACACTAGGAACTTCATCAGGGCCTAATTTATATTATAGTGTGTTCACAACATTTTGCAGTGTTAATCGCTGTATCATCATGAGGCAATCACCAGATACACTGGGTTAAATTCATCCCATCCATGGAGGATACATGGGGACCATATGAAGCCCCAGCTCGAGATCTGGAGTGGCGGGTGGCAAAGCTCTGTCTCAACATGGGCTACAGCATCAAGTTCTACAAATGTGCTGACCGGTTGGAGTTCTCCACGTTTTAAACTGTTAGCTCTATGAATGCGACGGGGGATGCCGCAGACAGTGGGTTATGGGAGGTGGTGACAGAAGTGCTGGTAGTGAAGACTTGGAGAGCCTGGGGTAGTCTGTACTCTGAACCTCCCTTGTTGTCTCCTGCCTGGTGTTTGGCTGCTGTGCAATGCTCCGTGCGCTGATGTTCTGCAATGTACAAAAATGGCTTTTTAGACTTTCCATCGGCTAGGCACTTCTAGGAGAATGTTTACTTTGTGTCTCTGTATAAAACTGTTCCTGGCTCGACCGCCTTACCTGGCAGAATGTGTGCCCTCTTTATCTTCGCAAATGCCAGATCAAATCAAATCGGCCGCACGCACCTTTTAGTATTTTTAGAAAACTACACCTTTTGCTTGTTGCGTTTCAGAAAAGCTCTGCAAATATGGGTTTATGGGGCTGCCTACAGAATACTTGTCCTATTGACAGCTGAAGTTCATTGCGCATTGATGCACTGGGGGCTGGTGCCGCCTTAAGGCATCCCATCCTTATGGAGTAGTTTCTGTAGCCTGCACTCTTGATGAAGGTGGCTTCTGTTGACATTGTGGCTATGTCTGCTCGCTTGGGCTTGTTTCACCAGTTGCCACTTGCAGTAGCCCATGTCTTTGTTTCCCGGTTACCTGTTACCCATGTTTCCAAGGATATCCGTGGAGTACGCTAGTAGTTTACAGTGGTAAAACCATGCTCATCAAAGTCTTGCAGTCTACCATAGCCCCCCCAGCCCCCTTCATCAAACGTACCCACCTGTGCAAGCCTCCCCTAGGTAGGAGTTTCAACTCTGGCGTGGACGTCTGGTGGGAAGGATCAACCCCTATCAAGTGGGTATGGGTGGTTGTGATTGTCACATGCTGGCTTATGGGGTTGGGTGAAGGCGATAGGGTATTCCGTGTTCCTCTTGTCTTCTTTTAGTGACCTTAAATGGTTGCTCAGTATGTCAGTGTCTTCCTTTTCTCCATGTGGGCTAGTGGAGTGTTTTTTGCTTCTTTCGGATGTAGGTGTCTGTCCATTATTCAGCAGTGTGTAGTTGAAATGGCTGTAGGATTCTTCCTCTCGGGTGAAAGAGCTAGGCTTTACTTTTGGAAATACTATTTGACTTTCTGTTCCTAAATACCTTTTTTTATGCATGGGGCACTTGCAGTCTTCTAGCCATGAATTCATCTGTCTTCTGGTTCTAAAGCCCCAACTTGGCCCTTGAACCTGATTTCAGATACTCGATATTAAGATCGTTTCTCAGCACGTTTGGAAAGGTGTTGGTTAGAAAAGGCTTGATGGTATAAACCATAACTTGAATTGGTTGGGATGCGTCCTCTTTCCCCAACACCTCGGCCTCTGTGGTCATTTCGACACCTGAGGAGCTGCCATGTGTGGAAGATGTCCTCTCTCGTCCATCACACTAAGGAGATGAGAATCCCTGCACTAGTCTGGCCTCAAGCTATGCTTGTTAAGAGTAGGAGATGGGGAAAGTGTAGGATGGACGAGAAGGTTGCTCTGGTGTGGGAAGATTCTCAGTCTATCTCGCTACATGTTGTTTGTTCTGAGTTTGGCATAGGAGAAGGTGGGCGGCAAAGGGAGAAGTTTGTTCTGTCTTGGGAAGGGATTCCTAGAGGGTAGGGTGCTGGACCAACCTCAGTACGGAATGGGTCAGTTGTGTCTGCGTCGTAGTTCGGGTTGGGTGAGATCTCGGTTATTTTGTGTAGATATTTTGCCTGCTGTGGATGGTCTTTTGCCGAAGAGCTGGGGCTGCAGCTTTGTACGCTGTTGGCATGTTCATGGTGTAGAGTGAGAAGGTGCTGGGTCCTCCTTGGTGTATAGTTAGTGGGTCACTGGGTGTTGTGTTACAAGGGTCTTTTAAAGCTCACGTCCATCTGCCATGTTTGGGGGGGGTGTAATTTACAGGTTTGTATCATTGGGGCAAAGTTAGAGGCTCAGGGATGGCCTCTGGTTGTTTGGAAAGGTAAATAATTTGGACTAATATTGTTGAACGACAAAACTTTTATTTTTAGATATTCTGTGCACTGAACTCCTCAGCAGACGATTATGATAAAAAAAATAATGAGCTGCTAATCCCAGTATCTATAGTGTTTCCATTACTCGGCATCTCAGAGTAAATCATTAGGCCGAGCCTGGGCAGCGAATGTGCTGCTCTGCGAGGCATGCTCTATTGAGGTAGAGACTTGAAGCTCCGCCCAATCTCCGCCCACATTTTTCATTGGCTGGTGTCATTGTCCACTGTAAACTGTGACTGTTCGTTGGTCAAAAAGCTTAGTAGTCCCTTCTTAGTACCGCATTGTCTCCTTTTGAAACCTCCCATGGAGACGCCCGTTACGTTTGCTGTTCGGTAAGCTTTAATTACAGCCTCCGAGCACCATTTCATCAAATGGCTTTGTACTGCCTGCTCTTGCAGGCAGGACATGCTCACTCCCAACGCCTTTTTTATAGCACGCATTTTCAGTGTGATAGGTCTCATAGTATTTGCAAGATTTTAAGCTATTGTCATTGTAAATGACAATGCCTTTTGTTTACCTGTTCTAAAAACAACACATAAATGAAAGGCAATGTCATTTACAAGGCCAATAGCTCAAACTCTAATAAATGCGAGACCTAATGCATTGTAAATGCTTGTTTAGCTTTTTGGCGCCTGTGTTTTATGGTTTCCTAATTATAACATATAATAATAAGCAAACAACGTGGACGGACCCTCTTGCAAAAGTGACTCAGTCGTATTTTGATTTAAGTGAGTGCTAGGAACCCATTAGGTTTTTTAAGAGACCCCTCACCCACCAGCGTAGTTAATGGCATGCTTAATCATTGGGGTCCCAACTGGATAGCCGAATGCCACCCAGTTGTGCTATGATGCCTGATTACAGCGGAACTGGTTTTTGTTTAGATGTGAGGGAAGTGGTGCAGATTAAAAATATCTCTGGGAGTCCTTACTCAATATACCTTATTCTTAGTGGCCCACAATAAGGTTAAAACTCGAAAGAGGGCAACCTCAGAGAAAAATGCTCCTTGTTATCACAATGGTAGGTCTACATGTTTCGGCCCCATAAAAAGTGGGGGGCTTTCGTCAGGAACAGAGTGAAGTGAGGTGTGACAAAAATAAGCCACGTGTATAGGTATTTGCAACACACGCGCTAAGGTCTGTTGTGAGGTGAGTGGTGTCTGTATACCAACTGATCAAAAACACTAGCTACGTTTTACTAGTAGCTGCTAGCAGGACCCAGGAGGGGTGTCCATCTGTAGTCAAACATTCATCAAGACGGCACACCCGCCGGCAACACCTATTTTGGTCTCCTTGCGGTCCTGGGTTAATTACAAACCCCCCGCCCCCAATGTAAAGCTTTGAGTAATTTACAGAAATCTTTCATTCAGGTGAGCTGAGCAGAATGTGTTGTGCATGTTGGGATTCAAGCTAAAGCAGTAATCTGCCCCCCAATCGAGAACTAATACTTACTGAACAGGATGCTCAGCAGTCCCCCAGACATCACCAGGAGCCCCACCAGTAGGTCGGCCACCGCCAGTGACATCAGGAAGTAGTTGGTGGCGTTCTGAAGCTTTTTCTCCAGCGACACGGCCAAGATGACCAGGATATTGCCCCCGATGGTGGGGATGATGACCATGAGGATCAGAAGTGCCGCCCATTGCTTCTCCGGCAGCTGGTCCTGGGTCTTGGTTGAGGCGTTCTGCACCATCACAGTGTACGGCATCTCTGAGAGCTGGAGGATGTACCGGGAGAGGTGGCCTGGCTGGGACATTTCCGGGGACATGAGAGCTCTGCCTGGCTCTCGCGTCCGGAACAAAGCCATCGAGAGTTCAGCATGGTCAACCAGTAATCCTGGCATAGACTTGGGTCAGATCTCCTCCTTGACAAAAGACCTTCGCAAACCAAAGACCTCCATCATCTTAGCAGGGTGAGAGGCTGCTCTTTCCCTGGTTCACTGTTGATGTGTTTGTTCTGTTTGGCTGTGCACATGGACGCCCAGAGGACGGCTCTCCTCCTGGTGGTGAATTTTTAGTGTTTATGCTCCTGCTGGCGCTGAAAAGGTGCGAGGAGAATCCGCCATCTTGGGGTGGTCTCTAGCACTGGAGCTTGCAGCATGGCGAGGGCGCGTCCCCCTAGAAATAAAGTAGGTATATTGTCATATGACATTTTGAGATTCACTGTTACACGTGTGCCTGGTTAGAAGTATGTGCTGTAGACCCTGTGCTGCTTCGGTGCCCCCCAAGGTTGTGATTCTGCTTCCATTAATTCCCTTGGGTGTTACTATAACCAGGGTCAGCAGACTCGATATTGCTCACCTCGGTGCCTACTCTAACCAGGGATCACACTCGGCAACTCTGGGCATTAGCTTGCCTCATCTCCACAACGGCCCCCCACAGACGCCGGGGATGCCTGGTTTCACCTTGGAGATACCCAGTAGGGACCATCTCACAGGGAAAGCCAGGACGGGTTCCCCAGCGGTCTACGGTGCAGAGATACTCCTTCAGGAGTCGATTCTAGCGCATTACAAACCCTTTAATTAATTAATTAATTAATTAATTATAAGTCCTCGTACCCTAAGTCTAAGCACCTCTGCAGTGAACCTCTCCTGGAGCCCTTCCTGGTCAGTCGAGAACCTCACTCGAGCCCTTCCTGGTCAGTCGAGAACCTCACTTGAGCCCCTTCCTGGTCAGCGGGCCCCCACTCCTGTGACTGATCCTCGACACAGCAGTGCCAAGTGGTTGAGCTGTGGACCTTCTCGGGCCCAACCTGGCCAAGGCAGTCCCTGCTCCTTGGGATGGGCAGGTCCGCGGAGTCTCCGGGTCGCGAAGGGGTCCACTGCCCCCACGTGAGTTGATTATTTGCACCGACTGGTGCATTGATACTCTAGTAAATGTCCCTCACATGCCCCTTTCCCTGAAGCGGTCCAGCAGTGCGCCTGGGGACGTCTCTCTCTCTCTCTCTCTCTCTCTCTCTCTCTCTCTCTCTCTCTCTCTCTCTCTCTCTCTCTCTCTCTCTCTCTCTCTCGGTGAAGCTTTTACCCGCGCCAGTCCCGGGTGAAGCAAACTCTGCTCAGTGCGTGGCCCTCGGGTGATCAACGGGCGGGCGAGGTGTTTATAAACCGTGCCCCCCCCCCTGGTCTGGAGCCCGGATTACGGGGGAGCGGGCAGCGGAAGCACTCCCGGGGATGAAAGGACGTAAAGGACCCTGTGGGCAGTCAATCTGAGGGTGTCCGTGGGCGCGGGGGGTGGGGGGGAGGGGCGGGGGGGGGGGGGGCGGGCGGGGGGCACAGTGCGGTGGTCCTTGGGCAGGGACTGGCATCGCCCCTTAAGAGGCAGACTCTGCCCCCTGGACCTGTGAAGTGCCCCCCTGGCGAAGCGGACCCAGAGTATCTCCTAGAGAACCACTGCAGGGTTCCGGGGGCATTCTGGGGGTCACACACAGAGATCTTTGCCACTGTACATCGGGGGCGGCCGCACTCTCGGAAACGGGTGTTCGTGCTCTGTCTCTAGTTCTTTCTCTTAATTGCTTTCTCTCGCTCTCTTTTTTTTCTCTCACTTTCTCTCTCGCGCCATCTTACTTTCTTTTACTCTTTCTCTGCCTCTCACTCTTTTTCCGTCTCTTTATTTTTCTCTCCCTCTTTCTCTCCATCCCTCTCTTCCTGTTCATGTCCAGAGGAGACCCCGGTGCACGGTGGAGGGGTGTCCGTGTCGTGTGTCTGCGCCCTGGACGCGCTGACGTGAGAAGGGTGAGAGTTGAGGCGCTACAACCAGACCCCAGGAGGCGCTGGACTGTGCGTACATCAGACGTGAGAGGAGGCCGCTCCCGACCCCGCAGGCCTGCAGATCCTCCGCATGGATGGAGGCGCAAAGGGGCTCGTTGTATGGCCGCGCGTGCCCTTAATGTTCACATTTATTAACGCCCACTCACAGTGCCCGGTTTGTAAGACGTGGTTCCGATCTAGGAAGGTTCATCCGGGTCCGCGCATGCGACACCCTCTGGAAGGCTGCCTCACACTCCTGCATATACCAGTCCCCAGGCATTCCCAGGTCTATCCATGAGAAGGTCGCCCAGTAAGTGGTTTTCCTTGGCATTCTGGGACGTGTAGTCCGGTTTGTCCCATTATACATTTAGGACTCTAAGACCCACAGTTCAAGTATAAGAACCTGGACTTCCGGACACGCCAGGCTTGCGAGCTAAGCTGTGCTTGTCGGCTTCAAGAGCCTCTGCCTGTCAGCGGCAAATGGTGTGCGCCATTCTGCCTGGCACCACGGGTGGCCCTCTGCCCTGGCTGTGAGCGGCGCAGAGTGTGCGCCCTTGTGCCTGGCACCACGTGTGGCCCTCTGCACCGGCTGTGAGCGGCGCAGGGTGTGCGCCCTTCTGCCTGGCACCACGTGTGCCCCCCTGCAGCCGTGAACGGCGCAAGGTGTGCGCCCTTCTGCCTGGCACCACGTGTGACCCTCTGATCCGTAGTCTTGAGCGGCGCAAGGTGTGCGCCCTTCTGCCTGGCACCACGTGTGCCCCCCTGCCCTACAGCCGTGGCAGTGAGTGGCGCCATTCGCAGGGCACCAGTAGTGAACTGGCGGTAACCACAGCTGTACGGTTAATTACTTGCAGTTAACTGTTCATCTGACTGGTATAAAGTGGAATTGAATGAAATAGGGGGCACTGTTTATAAGACTCGATATGCACACGTGCATCCAACGTGGCACGCGTGCATCCAGCGTGCACACGTGCATCCAGCGTGTTGTGCGTGTGGACTTGTGAACGCGCCGGGTTATTGTGAATGAGTTTCATGGGTCAGTTCGACGTGCTTGTTGGTGTCAGAGGTCATTGCGGAGGGGTTGGGGTGGGGGTTTGAGGGTCGCCTCTCGTTGTTGGTCCACAACTGTGGGCTGCCCTCCCATGCCTTCTCCGATCTCCCGCCACACCCTGGTTCAGGAGCAGCTTAATCCCCACCCCCCCTACTGCCCGCTGTGTTCCTGGGCATCTGATGTCCTGCCACCCTGGCGCCTCCCGCGGCGCTTTACAGAGGATAAATACAGCATTCTAATTTGTGATTAGCGAGGATGTCGGCCACGCGCTCTACCTGGAGTAGTTTGCGAGCTTGCGAGTGAGGGCACACTTCATATTATTCTGCTGTTAAAGGATATATACGTCTATGCTGGGAGCGCGTGCCACACTCCCCCTGGTGACAATCTGCGCGTGGCTTGGCATCGCCACCGGAGTATCCACGCACTACAGGCTCCTAACATGGAGACGAGGAGGGGCCCTGTCGGCAACCCTTGTCCGACTCATGGTGTGGCCCTGGGGTCTGTGGAAGCCAGAGGTGCCCTCTCACTCAAACCCTCTGGGGGCACTCCTGCATGCCATCCTACAGGGTGGTACGTTGCCAGCAGCCTTTTTTCGTCTCATCGGGTGGCACCGGGGTCTGCTGAAGCCAGAGGTGCAGCTAGGAGATGATAAATAAGTGGTTTGAGGTGTCCCGACTGGCAGAAATAAGTCATTTTCACCACCGATTTGTAATTCGATTATACATCTAAAAGATATTTATTTCTCAGTTTTCCCTGAAGGTTTATTGAAGAATGTGTGGATTTGTTCAACCTCTGGTCTTGTGTGCCAAACCCAACTTCTAAGTCCTGGATACATTTTCCTGTCCGATGGTAAATGTTTTCAAAATGTGAGAAATACATATCTTTGTGCATAATTGAGCTACCAATAGGAGCACCCTGCTTCCGACCCCCCCCCCCCCACCCCCAGGTGGTGGGTTTCAGGGAAGCCGACCGATAGAAGGGGGTGCCCAGTCTGTAGCCTTCGCACGCCTCTTCCAAGGGGTTAGAGTCCGCAGTAAGCAGAAGGGCTTAAATGGTGCTTGCCCAGGTCCCGCAGGGGGGCACTATTCAGGGCAGCCCTTGCCTGTCAGGGTGGCACTATACAGGACAGCCCATACCCAGGTCTACAGGGTGGCACTCTTCAGGACAGCCCATGCCCGTCAGGGTGGCACTATACAGGACAGTCCTTGCCCGTGTCCCGCAGGGTGGCACTATACAGGACAGCCCTTGCCCGGGTCCCGCAGGGTGGCACTATTCAAGACAGCCCATGCCCGGGATCAGCAGGGTGGCACCATTCAGGGTGGGGGTAGTTCAGAAACGTACCTTGCTCGTGACTTGTTGGTCCGTCCTGCCGGAGGGGATCTGTCCGTCCATCCCAAGGATTCCTCTGCTTCTCGCGTCGTCCTGTTTGAAGCCTGTGTTTGCCCCCACTCGTGGGGTGGTCCCTCCCCTTTGGTGCCCGTCCTGATCCGTCAGCCAAGTTAGCGCTCGCTCCTCCTCCCCGCGGGGGCTCTGCCTTTATTCCTCTTTTCTGGAAGAGCGCCAGGTGAACAGGCATGAAAAGCGATGCGTCCGTTCGGGATAAAAAGGCAGCGGAGGGCGCCGGGAGGAAGCCTGCTCCGGGGATGAGGGCTCGTCAGCGTGTCGTGGTGGTGAGGTGCACATCCGGAGTGTCTGGACAGAGAGGTAGGTGCTTGTCTCCGAGCCCTAGTGGCGAGGCGCTATTCTACTTCTCTTGGTGGCGAGTTCACATCGGTCTTATTCTTGTATTCCGCGTCTCTCTTGATCGTTTAGGGCGGCGCAGTGTGCACCTTCGGTTAGCTCGAGCACTGAGCTATGCCTTTGGCTTGCTCAGGCTGTGAGATGCACCTTTGGCTTGCTCAGGCTGGGAGGTACACCTTTGGCTGGCTCAGGTACTGAGCTATGCCTTTGGCTTGCTGTGGATGTGAGGTACACCTTTGGCTTGCTCAGGCTGTGAGATGCACCTTTGGCTGGCTCAGGTACTGAGCTATGCCTTTGGCTTGCTCAGGCTGGGAGGTACACCTTTGGCTTGCTCAGGCTGTGAGATGCACCTTTGGCTGGCTCGAGCACTGAGCTATGCCTTTGGCTTGCTGTGGATGTGAGGTACACCTTTGATTTGCTCGGGCACTGAGGTACACTGCCTGCTTGCTCAGGCTCTGAGGTACACTGCCTGCTTGCTCAGGCTCTGAGGTACACTGCCTGCTTGCTCAGGCACTGAGGTACACTGCTGGCTTGCTCAGGCACTGAGGTACACTTCTGGCTTGCACAGGCACTGAGGTATGCCTTTGGCTTGCTGTGGATGTGAGGTACACCTCTGATTTGCTCGGGCACTGAGGTACACTGCCTGCTTGCTCAGGCTCTGAGGTAATCTGCCTGCTTGCTCAGGCTCTGAGGTAATCTGCCTGCTTGCTCAGGCTCTGAGGTACACTGCCTGCTTGCTCAGGCACTGAGGTACACTGCTTGCTTGCTCAGGCTCTGAGGTACACTGCCTGCTTGCTCAGGCTCTGAGGTACACTGCCTGCTTGCTCAGGCTCTGAGGTACACTGCCTGCTTGCTCAGGCTCTGAGGTACACTGCCTGCTTGCTCAGGCACTGAGGTACACTGCTTGCTTGCTCAGGCTCTGAGGTACACTGCCTGCTTGCTCAGGCTCTGAGGTACACTGCCTGCTTGCTCAGGCTCTGAGGTACACTGCCTGCTTGCTCAGGCTCTGAGGTACACTGCCTGCTTGCTCAGGCTCTGAGGTACACTGCCTGCTTGCTCAGGCTCTGAGGTACACTGCCTGCTTGCTCAGGCTCTGAGGTACACTGCCTGCTTGCTCAGGCACTGAGGTACACTGCCTGCTTGCTCAGGCACTGAGGTCCTCTGGGCTGTCCTGACAGTGGGGGCTCCTCTGGCCTGTCCTGTCAGGGGGGGGGCTCCTCTTGCCTGTCCTGTCAGCGGGGGCTCCTCTTGCCTGTCCTTGCAGCTGGGGGGCTCCTCTGGCCTGTCCTGGCAGCGGAGGGCTCCTCTGGCTTGTCCTGGCAGTGATGGGCTCCTCTGGCCTGTCCTGGCAGCGGGGGGGCTCCTCTGGCCTGTCCTGGCAGCGGGGGGCTCCTCTGGCCTGTCCTGGCAGCGGGGGGGCTCCTCTGGCCTGTCCTGGCAGCGGGGGCTCCTCTGGCCTGTCCTGGCAGCGGGGGGGGGGGGGGGGGGGGCCTCCTCTGGCCTGTCCTGGCAGCGGGGGGGCTCCTCTGGCGTGTCCTGGTTGCGAGGGGCTCATCTGTCTTGTCCTGGTTGCAAGGGGCTCATCTGGCTTGTCCTGGCAGCGGGGGGGGGGGGGCGGCTCCTCTGGCTTGTCCTGGCAGCGGGGGGGGGGGGGGGGGGCTCCTCTGGCTTGTCCTGGTTGTGAGGGCTCCTCTGGCTTGTCCTGGTTGTGAGGGGCCCACGCCAGCGTGGTGAGATCAGTGCTCGGTGACGTGACCCCTTTACGTTTTGCTTTTGCACCAGTCCGAACCAATGAAGCATCAAACAGTCACTTTTTGGGGTATTTTGGGGTTTGAGATGTGAAATCTGTTTAAATATCGGTATTTAGGCCGCTTCCGGGTGCTCCCTCTCGTAACACATAGGGGAATCGTGGCCCTGGGCCCACAGTCACCCAGTTTGGTGCAGTGGAGAAGCCTGGCCTTAGATGTGTCAGACCTACTCCCTGCAGGGTGTGCTTAGGAAACTCCTCGGAGATGAGTGGGCGTGGTCTCGAGTAGGAGTTGCGTCTATTTGCCAGTGATTCCTGTAATGTCAGGCGTCTTGTGATCTGCCACACAGACCCTCGGGATTTGGTGTGTATTTGGACTGTAGGAGTGCAGGTTTCCTGTGAGTTGTGGAGGTGTTGTCAGTCCCTGTGCCGTCCTAGAGCCCCTGTAGGAGTGTGTGTGTGTGTTCGGGCTGTAGGAGTGCGGGTTTCCTGTGAGTAGTGGAGGTGTATTCGGTCCCTTAGGCCTTCCTAGAGCCCCTGTTGGATTGTGTGTGTGTGTTCGGGATGCAGGAGTGCGGGTTTCCTGTGAGTAGTGGAGGTGTAGTCGGTCCCTTAGGCCTTCCTAGAGCCCATGTTGGAGTGTGTGTGTGTTCGGGCTGTAGGAGTGCAGGTTTCCTGTGAGTTGTAGAGGTGTAGTCAGTCCCTGTGCCGTCCTAGAGCCCCTGTAGGAGTGCAGGTTTTCCTGTGAGCAGTGGAGGTGTAGTCGGTCCCTTGGGCCTTCCTAGAGCCCATGTTGGAGTGTGTGTGTGTTCGGGCTGTAGGAGTGCGGATTTCCTGTGAGCAGTGGAGGTGTAGTCGGTCCCTTGGGCCTTCCTAGAGCCCATGTTGGAGTGTGTGTGTGTTCGGGCTGTAGGAGTGCAGGTTTCCTGTGAGCAGTGGAGGTGTAGTCGGTCCCTTGGGCCTTCCTAGAGCCCATGTTGGAGTGTGTGTGTGTTCGGGCTGTAGGAGTGCAGGTTTCCTGTGAGTTGTGGAGGTGTAGTCAGTCCCTGTGCCGTCCTAGAGCCCCTGTAGGAGTGTGTGTGTGTTCGGGCTGTAGGAGTGCGGGTTTCCTGTGAGCAGTGTTTGTGTAGTCGGTCCCTTAGGCCTTCCTAGAGCCCCTGTAGGAGTGCGGATTTCCTGTGAGCAGTGGAGGTGTAGTCGGTCCCTTGGGCCTTCCTAGAGCCCATGTTGGAATGTGTGTGTGTTCGGGCTGTAGGAGTGCAGGTTTCCTGTGAGCAGTGGAGGTGTAGTCGGTCCCTTGGGCCTTTCTAGAGCCCATGTTGGAGTGTGTGTGTGTGTTCGGGCTGTAGGAGTGCGGGTTTCCTGTGAGCAGTGGAGGTGTAGTCGGTCCCTTGGGCCTTCCTAGAGCCCCTGTAGTAGTGCGGTTTTCCTGTGAGCAGTGGAGGTGTAGTCGGTCCCTTAGGCCTTTTTTGAGCCCCTGTAGGAGTGCGGATTTCCTGAGAGCAGTGGAGGTGTAGTCGGTCCCTTGGGCCTTCCTAGAGCCCATGTAGGAGTGGGTGTGTGTTTGGGCTGTAGCAGTGCTGGTTTCCTGTGACTGGTTGAGGCGTAGTCGATCTCTTGGGCCTTCCTGGAGCCCCTGTAGGAGTGCGGGTTTCCTGTGAGCAGTGGAGGCGTAGTCGGTCCCTTGGGCCTTCCTAGAGCCCCTGTAGGAGTCCGGGTTTCCTGTGAGCAGGTGAGGCGTAGTCTGTCCCTTGGGCTTTCATACCTCGGTCCAAAGCTCTGGGGCGACCTCCCCAAATCTCTGCAAATCTGCTCTTCTTCGCTGTGTTTCGCAAGTGATTGAAGGCTTGGCTGGTTTAATCTAAGCGCTGGATTCACTCTACTTGATGTCAGTGAAGTCAATGCTAATTTCCTTTATGTTCTCCTGTATGAGGTCTTAAGCAGTGGGCGACAGGTAGGAGTTTAAGGGCGACAGGACCCTAAAGGGAGCATTTCAATATTTTTACATTTTAGATTGTATACACCATACGGTCAGCCTTTACTGGACCTCACCTATGGATTTTCAGTGAAACTTAAGGCTTCGCTATGACGGTCGCAGCTACTATGGTCTCGAACAGTAAAGATTGGAGATACAGGGCTCATTTCTACTTCGTGCTTCAATAACCAGTCTTATATCGCATAAGTATGTGCACATTTATCCCTATGCAGCCTCTCACACATCAGTACATTCTTTTCCTTACTCTTCTCTCCACAAGTCTGACCATCTGCTTGAGTGCTCGGTGCAAATCAAAGTGAGTGTACTGCACTTTTTAGTTTAAAGCAGAAAAGACTTCTTGTGGGAGTGAATTCTGACAGCTTCCCTGGGAATGCTTTCCAGTCATTGCTCATCATTCATTGGCTATGTGGTACGTAACTCACAATTTCTGACTTTCTATTTGCTGGCTTTGTTTTAAGCTGTCCAGCATGTCTTTGTCCCGTCTATGGGGAAAACCTTGATCACATCCTTCCTTGTATTCTTCCACAGGTCCTCACTTTCTCTAAATAGACCTTTACATTTTGTTCTTCTCTTGCCACGTGTGCTGTGCACTCAAAGGCAGAGGTCAAATGTTATGCTCTGTCTTTTGGGGGAGCTTGGTGCTTACTTTTCTGTCTCTGACTTCAAAGTGAGCGGATTTATGTGACCATCTTGCCAGGTGCTGGGAAATAAAAGGATTTTTTTCTAGCACACAACAAAATTTAAATGTCTGTAAATTAACTGTGCAAATAATTCAGAATATATCAGAATTGGGAAAGCACAAATTAAGCAACTTTTTGTAATTTTAAGTGTGGTGGAAACAAATATTTGAATCCGATCAAAACTAGGTGATGCCATTTCCACACATTATCATTTGTGCGCTCTATAATTTTTTTCAGTAAAACTGTGTGCAAATGTAATGGTCATTGTAATTGAAAATGTGTTGGTTTGTAATCGCTGTTTGCTGCCACACCAGGCACGCTCTCCTCTACGCCCCTCCACTCTATGCCCATCAACTCTAATGCCTCCCTACTCTACAACACTCCATGACCCCCCAATCAATTCTACCACACTCCACTCAATTCTACCACACTCCACTTCATTCTACTACACTACACTCTAGGCCACTCGGCACTCCACTCATACTCCACTCGCAACACCCTAAACACTATGCCATGACACTCAACGACACTACGCCTTGACAGTCTGACACTATTCTCTTCTCTGCTCAACCACACAATGCTCTATGCCACTGTCCTCTCCTCTGACACAACATTCTATGACACTCTATGCCACTACCCTCTGCTCTCGACAATCCACAACACTCTACACCGCTCTCCTCTGCCATACAACACTCCACTCTGTGACGCTTTATGCCACTCTCCTCTACAGCACTACGCTTACGACCCTCTGCCACTTTCCTCCGCTCTGACACTCTGCTCTACAACACAACTCTCTGCAACACTCTCCTCTAAGATTCTCCCCTCGGACACTATTCAACTCTGCTGTACGACACTCCATGACACTACTTTCCACTGCTCTAAAACACTCCACTCTGCATCTCTCCACTCGAATGGCTGTGCTGTGAGGATGAGGTGTTGCGGCTCGGCCCTTGTGAGGCGGTGTTGCGGCTCGGCCCTTGTGGGGCGGTGTTGCGGCTCGTCCTCGTGGGGCGGTGTTGCGGCTCGGCCCTTGTGGGGCGGTGTTGCGGCTCGGCCCTTGTGGGGCGGTGTTGTGGCTCGGCCCTTTTGGGGCGGTGTTGTGGCTCGCCCCTCGTGGGGCGGTGTTGCGGCTCGCCCCTCGTGGGGCGGTGTTACGGCTCGCCCCTCGTGGGGCGGTGTTGCGGCTCGCCCCTCGTGGGGCGGTGTTGCGGCTCGCCCCTCGTGGGGCGGTGTTGGTCCTCGCCTCTCGTGGGGCGGTTTTGGTCCTCGCCCCTCGTGGGGTGGTGTTGTCACTCTCCTCTCAGTACATTTCTTCTTGGAGTGCAGTGTAAGTAGGGTTCACAGTGTACATAGGGTTCCACGGTGTGTCTGCCCATGGGCCGCAGCTTTGCCAGATAGCTCCTCTTCCACTCAAGACCGTGGAAGTTCTACACTGGAGTGCTTGCACCTCTGCCCATCCTTCCAGTCGGGCACTTGTTTTCAGGTCACTTCTCTCGACCCAGTCTGTTCCATCAATGTACGTATAGAGTGCAAGAGCAGATCGGAAGTGACTGGTACCTTTATTCTCCCCTTAGGCCACCCAGATCTTCTCTGTGAAGTCCTTGAGCTTTACTCATAATGTGTCCCTATATAGTGGGTTCTTATGCTAGTCTTTTAAAAAAAAAAATGTAACTGAGTTTTATATAGCGCGAGCTTGACTCAAAGTTATTGGGTATCAGAGCGCTTTACACGAGCACCTGTTGCGTTACATGAGGACACGTTAATTTTTGTTAGGCATGGGGAGTTTAAGTGATTTGCCTAGATTCACAGATGTTGCGCGTCCTTACCGGGACTCGAACCCGATTCCCCAGATTTGAGGTCGACCACCCTAGCCGTTAGGCCAACTACTCTCCCCCAGCTCCTCTTACCTGTCTTATATTGTAACTCTGAGACTCCCTGGTCTAATCTCGGCCTGTAGTCAGCCATTCGTTTCCTGGGTCTTCGACATGCTGGTTTGCTTGTGTGCAAAAGGGCAGTTCGTGTGAGCACTAGTGAGGACAGACTGACACAATCTTTCCTCCCATAGATATGTGTATGAAGGTTATACATTATTTGAAAGAGGCGGGGTGGTCCTATTCTCAGAGCAGCCTCCATATCTCCAGCGAGCCTCGCCTCGGAGGCCAGACTCTGGGATTCGACCCTGGAAGGCAGTGCTGCAGTTTTGGACAGTGATGGAGTTTGGCAGGGTCACAGAAACAGATTAGGAGTTTGTTAGTTTTTGATTGTTGCACGTTCAGTTAATTACAACGCTTGCTATTGGCAAGTGAATGGTACAGCTTAAAAAGAAAGCAATAGTTAAACAAAATAAACACCCCTTAGACCTTGTGCTACACGCCCTGAATGCCTTGAGCATTTTTGGCCACGCTGAATGTTTTGGATGAATTAGAATCCAAAATTAAATTTTGTTCTTGAAACATTGATTACAAACGTCTGCATCTGAGGCAGCAGATGGACCATGGCTTTCGGGGCAGTCACGGCTCCCAGCCCAGGTCCAGCAATCTTGGTACAAAGCCCACGCTCTGTTTTTCTGTAGGCAGTCTGGTTCACAGCCCACGCTCTGTGGTTCGGTAGGCAGTCAGGTTCACAGCCCACGCTCTTTGGTTCGGTAGGCAGTCAGGTTCACAGCCCACGCTCTGTGGTTCGGTAGGCAGTCTGGTTCACAGCCCACGCTCTGTGGTTCGGTAGGCAGTCTGGTTCACAGCCCACGCTCTGTGGTTCGGTAGGCAGTCTGGTTCACAGCCCACGCTCTGTGGTTCGGTAGGCAGTCTGGTTCACAGCCCACGCTCTGTGGTTCGGTAGGCAGTCTGGTTCACAGCCCACGCTCTGTGGTTCAGTAGGCAGTCTGGTTCACAGCCCACGCTTTGTGGTTCAGTAGGCAGTCTGGTTCACAGCCCACGCTCTGTGGTTCGGTAGGCAGTCTGGTTCACAGCCCACGCTCTGTGGTTCAGTAGGCAGTCTGGTTCACAGCCCACGCTCTGTGGTTCGGTAGGCAGTCTGGTTCACAGCCCACGCTCTGTGGTTCGGTAGGCAGTCTGGTTCACAGCCCACGCTCTGTTTTTCTGTAGGCAGTCGGGTTCAAAGCCCACGCTCTGGTTCTTTAGGCAGTCTGGTATCTGATGGAGACTTCTAGCTGTAGATTCCTTACCTTTGAATTTCCCAGGCGTCAGGTTGGATCCGGAAACTTTTGCTGAGCAATACCCTTTGCGTGCAACGGGTATCTCCATTGGCCTCTGCATGACTGCATCGGTTTTGACTTTGCAGTGCCTATATAGGCGTCAACCAGGCGGGCGGGCATCGGTTCTTTTCTTACTGCGCCAGTTAAGTGCCGATCAGGAAGAGCTATCCCTCTACTGCTTTTTGGTAGGCTTTTTCTCGACTTTTGTCAAAAGTTTGGGGATTTTCCGACTTCATGTGGGAGGGGGATGTCTTCGAGGAAGACCGGTTTCAAGCCGTGCAGGGCTTGTTCCCGCATGATGCCGGTCACCGAGCCCCACCGTATATGTCTATGGTGTCTTGAGCACGACCACATATGACGTTGTTTGGTCTGTCAGGCGATGGCTTAGAAGACCTTGAGGAAGCGGGCGATGAAGTTACTCATGGCTTGGCAGTCGACACCGTCAAGTGAGACTCCGAGGAGGTCACGGGTTCGATCTTGGAGCCCTAAGTCCTCTTCCTCCCATTCGATTTCCTCTTGACACTCTGGGAAGAGGCATAAGAAGTAGTAGTCCAAGCGAACTTCGTCTTCACTCAATAGCCGACTGTCATCGAGAGAGGTAAGGAGCACCAACGCTCTAGGCACGGTTCCACGGAACCAGAGTCGACTTCGCGTCTCCGAGCCCAAACCCCCCAACCCCCCCCCCCCCCCCAACCCCGGGAGCCAGAGCGACTCCTGCTCAAGTAAGAGTTTTACGAGGCCATGCACCGTATATTTGAGCGGAATGACCACATTGGTGAGCCTTCGGGCCCCGCGGAGTCAGAAGGGGCCCATGTTGGTTTCATGCAGTCTGATCCGCACACAACGCCCATGGGACCCCAGGGATCCAATCCCCGACCTGGTTCGACGCCGGTTGTGTCGCCGCGACCTACCCCGGTATCGAATCCAAAGTTAAAGCCTGCGACGTCACCGATGCCCGTCGGTGGCAAAAGCCCCATCCTCAATGACACGGAGCCGGAACGACGTCCAAGCGACGCTGATTCTCCCATTGACGGAACCCAGAGGTTCTATGTTGTCGCCTGATCAATTTGAGGATGTGCTGGGCTCAGAAGAGGAATGTGGGGGTCTGGAGACCCTCTTGAAACCTAGGAAATCTCTGAGGAGAATTTGGACTGGAATGGAAAACTTGGGGAAGCCAGTGGACTGGATACTTCTCCAGATAGTGGCATGCTCTCTCCGCCTACTGCGGTTACGGAGGAGGGGGCATCCTATGCCTTGGTGGAAAAGCGGGCCGCTGAGGTTCTTGGAGTAGTGCTACCCTCAGTGCAGGCCAAGACTAATCTCCTGACCGAGGTGCTTCAACCTGGGGCTTCCCCTTCTCAGTTCTTTGATTCTCAGCACTGCTGGCATTCAGGCCTTGCAGCCCATGCTCTTTGGTTCTGCTTGCAGTCAGGTTTCACAGCCTACGCTCTGTTATGTAGGCAGCCCTGTTTCGCAGCCACAGCTCTGTGGTTGTGTGGGTAGTCAGGCCTTGCCGTCCATGTCATGTACTGCTGCAGCCAGACCAGGCTTACAGCCATAACTGTGTCATTCTAGTCGAGACAGACGCATTGATAGGGCGCCGCAAGCTCTGGGGCATGTAGACGCCAACTCAGTAACTAATAGTGATACCGTTTTAAAAGCAAGGTTTCCGCTCTATCCGAAACACCTTTTGGCTCGTTCTTGTCCCTTGAGCCAAGACTATCACCCTGCTGCGATTGACTGGTTCGTTTAGCTTCCGAGGTAGAACTGTTCAAGTTAAAAAATGAAAGTCATTAACTTGTTTAGATCTCAGCGGGAGGCCGTCATTTAATGTTTGATTCTGGTGTTCCCGTGAGACACCTTTCTTTGTTGCATTGATTGCAAATTGCTGTAAGGACGCAAAACATTATCCTCGGGGACATCTTAAGGATGCTGGTGCCTGGGGCCGAGCAGATTTCGGGGTCCTCTGTTCGGAATAGCTTTGAATTTATGCTCTAATTCCAACTCTTATTGTCCTGGTCACTGACGGTGCACAGGCACACTCGTGCAAATTCTATATGTTTACATCTAATATTCGGGGATAGTGACGTGTGTTTTCAATATTGTAACACAGCAGCAGCTCACTAATATTACTGCAAATAATCTCAGGGACGCCCCCCGTTTCTCATATGTGATGTCCTGTTTTGACTAAAATAAACTTTTTTTTATGGTTGTTGAATTAAACATAAACACAGTATTTCTTTGCAAAATGTTTGTAATAGACTCTCACACATCACCCACATTAAATTTAAGGAAAACAGTATATAAAATATGTGTTTATGAATTATTCAATGTCATTAGGGCAAAACTCTGCAGAACCAAGCTGGCTGTATCACAGGGGCCCTGGAAGGCTGGCGCCCTGGGCCAGCGCCCACGTTGCCCATGCCTTAAACGTCTCTGTAGTCTAGGGAAGTGTGAACTAAAATGTTACCAGTGCTTCAGTCCGGCGACCACCCGAGCTGCTGAAATGTGTGTTCTGAAGGCGACCGGAGACGTTTGAGGACCCCAAAAAATTCAGAGAAACAAGTCCAGCCAATACCCTAGGATTGTGGCAAATGGTTCTCTACTGCTGATAGAGGCTTCACGTTGGCTAAAAAGCCTGTCTGACGGCCGCATGATTACACGTGGAATGTGACTGTTTATCACTAATGAAGTAACAGAGATGCCCTCCCTTCGAACCCCCTCCCCTAAATTGGGGGTTTTAACAAATGAACACGGTTGTGCCGCCCACCTTCCAGTTTTGGGATGTTTTGCGGGTGACACTGAGAGAACATGTTTATTTGTGACCCCCGCACATGTCCACGGTCTGTGGTCGGCCGGGTTCCCAGGGATGTTGTGAACTGTGCGGGGAGGGCGCCCGTGCACCTCCGCCTCCCGCTTCACTGCTTTTGCACAGTTTCTGCTCAGACCACCAGGTGGCGGCGTTTCCTTGCAGTGTGAACGCGGCGCTCTTGGCGCTATGGGCAGGAATTCCTGCTGATTGCTGCTTCAGGAAGGGCTGCTGCTGTGAAGTGTGCGGGCACTGAGGAAGCAGCGCTAGAACACCGGTAGGCGCTACTGATTGCGTCAGTACTCAGATCATGAAACAAACGAAAAGAAAAAAAAACTCTGTGCCGATCGCCCGGGCTGCTCCATGCCGAGGCCGCCTGGTTTTGAGCCCTCCCCAGGCCTCTTTCTCCGACTCCCTACATTTCCTGTCTCCTTATCCCGCGTTT
Organism: Lissotriton vulgaris; assembly: GCF_964263255.1. Taxonomy (NCBI): domain Eukaryota; kingdom Metazoa; phylum Chordata; class Amphibia; order Caudata; family Salamandridae; genus Lissotriton; species Lissotriton vulgaris. The sequence goes on along the minus strand of NC_141699.1, from coordinate 1,084,749,116 downwards.
CCATGTTATTTCTCATTCTGTTATCCCACCTTCTCACAGTGTTATATAGGAGGAGGGGTGCGCTCCAGAGCGAGGGTCTCTGGCAGAACTGGGAGGGGGCGAGACGTATCGAATCAGAGGGCATTGAGCAGCTAAGAATGAAGATCCTTCTGAGAGCTCTGAGGAGTGGCGGCTCCTCTGCAAAGGCGGAGGAGCGTCGCCCCACTGCCTGGCGCAGAGCCTGCAAACGAAAAATAAAATGATGCTCTAACATCGTTTTAGTTTTAGTTTGCCGGCTCTGAGCCAGCTTGAGCATGGAGGGGCGGGGCATGGGAGGGGGAGAAGGAGTGGTTGTGCACTCCCTACGTACGCATATGTCTTTGGCCGGCCGTCTCAGGCCGACCAAAACACACATGCGCACTTAGGTTTCTCCAGCCCGGCTGCATTGAGCAGCTGGGCTGAAGAAACCCCACAGACACCCCAGCCTAAGCAGCGCATCTTTCATGCCCGCCCAGACCAATCCCAGTGCTGCTCTGCAGTCACAGGCGTGGGAGAGGTGGTTCGATGGAGCTCTGCTCCGCAGGGTTACAGGCACGGGAGTGGTGGTTTGATGGAGCTCCGCAGGGTCACAGAAGTGGGAGAGGTGGTTTTGCGGAGCTCCACAGGGTCACAGGAGTGGGAGCAGTGGTTTGGCGGAGCTCCGCATGGTCACAGGAGTGGGAGCGGTGGTTTGGCGGAGCTCCGCAGGGTCACAGGAGTGGGAGAGGTGGGTTGGCGGAGCTCTGCAGAGGAGGTGGGTTGGCGGAGCTCTGCAGGGTCACATGCGTGGAGGTTTGGCGGAGCTCTGCAGGGTCACATGCGTGGGGGTTTGGCGGAGCTCTGCAGGGTCACAGGCACAGGAGAGGTGTTTTAATGGAGCTCTGCAGGGTCACAGGCACAGGAGAGGTGGTTTAATGGAGCTCTGCAGGGTCACAGGCACAGGAGAGGTGGTTTAAAGGAGCTCTGCAGGGTCACAGGCACGGGAGAGGTAGATTGATGGAGCTCTGCAGAGGTGGTGGTTTGGCGAAGCTCTCCAGGGTGACGGGCGTGGGAGAGGTTTGATGGAACTCTGCAGGGTCACAGGCGAGGTGGTTTGACTGAGCTCTGCATGGTCACAGGCACAGGCGAGGTGGTTTGGCGGAGCTCTGCAGGGTCTCAGGCGTGGGAGAGGTGGTTTGGCGGAGTTCTGCAGAGGAGATAGGTTGGCGGAGCTCTGTAGGGTCACAGGCGTGGGGGTCTGGCAGAGCTCTGCAGGGTCACAGGCACAGGAGTGGTGGTTTGGCGGAGCTCTACAGGTCACAGGCGTGGAAGAGGAGGTTTGGCGGTTCTCTGCAGGGTCACAGGCATAGGAGAGGTGGTTTGGCGGAGCTCTGCAGGGTCACAGGCACGGGAGAGTTGGTTTAGCGGAGCTCTGCAGGGTCACAGGCACGGGAGAGGTGGTTTAGCGGAGCTCTGCAGGTTCACAGGCGTGGGAGTGGTGGTTTGGCAGAGCTCTGCAGAGGAGATAGGTTGGCGGAGCTCTGTAGGGTCACAGGCGTGGGGGTTTGGCAGAGCTCTGCAGGGTCACAGGCACAGGAGTGGTGGTTTGGCGGAGCTCTACAGGTCACAGGCGTGGAAGAGGAGGTTTGGCGGTTCTCTGCAGGGTCACAGGCATAGGAGAGGTGGTTTGGCGGTGCTCCTGCAGGGTCACAGGAGTGGTGGTTTGGCGGAGCTCTACAGGGTCACAGGCGTGGGAGAGGTGGTTTGGCGGAGCTCTGCAGGGTCACAGGCACGGGAGAGTTGGTTTAGCGGAGCTCTGCAGGGTCACAGGCACGGGAGAGGTGGTTTAGCGGAGCTCTGCAGGTTCACAGGCGTGGGAGTGGTGGTTTGGCAGAGCTCTGCAGAGGAGATAGGTTGGCGGAGCTCTGTAGGGTCACAGGCGTGGGGGTCTGGCAGAGCTCTGCAGGGTCACAGGCACAGGAGTGGTGGTTTGGCGGAGCTCTACAGGTCACAGGCGTGGAAGAGGAGGTTTGGCGGTTCTCTGCAGGGTCACAGGCATAGGAGAGGTGGTTTGGCGGTGCTCCTGCAGGGTCACAGGAGTGGTGGTTTGGCGGAGCTCTACAGGGTCACAGGCGTGGGAGAGGTGGTTTGGCGGAGCTCTGCAGGGTCACAGGCACGGGAGAGTTGGTTTAGCGGAGCTCTGCAGGGTCACAGGCACGGGAGAGGTGGTTTAGCGGAGCTCTGCAGGTTCACAGGCGTGGGAGTGGTGGTTTGGCAGAGCTCTTCAGAGGAGATAGGTTGGCGGAGCTCTGTAGGGTCACAGGCGTGGGGGTTTGGCAGAGCTCTGCAGGGTCACAGGCACAGGAGTGGTGGTTTGGCGGAGCTCTGCAGGGTCACAGGCGTGGGAGAGGTGGTTTGGCTGAGCTCTGCAGGGTCACAGGCACAGGAGGGGTGGTTTGGCGCCGCTACTGTTGTGTAGACTGGAGATGGAATAGTAAGTTAAAATAATCCAAAGTCCAGCGCCCACTAAGGCAAGTCTTATGTGACAAAGAAACGCGAGGTGACTTCCCAGTCTGGGTAGAAACTGCGTTTTAAAGGCGTGCGCGGTCAGTGCATGTGTGGTTCTGTCATCCACCCATCCATCCTTGACGCCCGGTGCGTTGTAAAGGTGTACGCGGTCAGTGCATGTGGGGTTCTATCATCCATCCATCCTTGACGCCCGGTGCGTTGTAAAGGCGTGCGCGGTCAGTGCATGTGGGGTTCTGTCATCTATCCATCCTTGACGCCCGGTGCGTTGTAAAGGCGTGCGCGGTCAGTGCATGTGGGGTTCTGTCATCCATCCATCCTTGATGCCCGGTGCGTTGCAAAAAGGCGTGCACAGTCGGTGCATGTGGGGTTCTGTCATCCATCCATCCATCCATCCATCCTTGACGCCCGGTGCATTGTAAAGGCGTGCGCGGTCAGTGCATGTGGGTTTCTGTCATAAAATCCATTCATCCTAGACGCCCGGTGCGTTGTAAAGGCGTGCACAGTCAGTGCATGTGGGGTTCTGTCATCCATCCATCCATCCTTGACGCCCGGTGCGTTGCAAAAAGGCGTGCATAGTCAGTGCATGTGGGGTTCTGTCATCCATCCATCCATCCATCCTTGACGCCCGGTGCGTTGTAAAGGCGTGCGCGGTCAGTGTATGTGGGGTTCTGTCATCCATCCATCCTTGACGCCCGGTGGTACGCTCCTGACCTTGTATAGCCTGGGTCTCTGGTACTTCTGGCCTTCTTAGCTGGAGAGTGGTGTAGAGTTGGCCAGGCTCGCTTCAAGGCCTTTACTTTCTGTTAAAGTCGCAAGGTAGCGACCGTTTCCATTCATACTCACATGTGAGGCACTTGGAAACCCAGGATATTTTGCAATGTTTTCACTGTATATTTTGTTGGGAGTACTGTCAACCATTATCTATGAACTTCATATGACTATCTACAATAGTCCCCCCAAAGTCTATCCAGCCGGCCTGGCTTCGGTCTCTCCTGAAAGGGACGGCTGTAGCTGAGGAGTGTTTTGTCTGGGTCTCCAGTCCATCAGTTTACACCTCCACTCTGCCAGGTTATCATGATGCTCGCTTCAGAATCTTCAGCAGATGACATTTCCCTTGTGAGTGGACACTTTCCTTGTCTGCACAGGATGGCTCCTGGATCCGCGGACCTGACTCAACAGTCGGTCTGGTCTCTGTGTGTGTTAGGAGACTCTCCATGGCTTTCCAGGTACAGACAGCCTGGCAGCTGGAGAGTGGCACTCACAAGACTTCTACACCGTGAGCCTTTTTCAGATTAATATGCTGTGCATTGCCTGGGCTTTTGATAACATCAGAACGTGGCCTAACGGCTAGGCCGGTCGACCTCTAATCTGGGGAACCGGGTTAGAGTCTCGACAGGAACGCTCAAGGTTCTGTAATTCTGGGCAAATCACGTAATCTCCCTGTGCCTAACAAAATTAATGTGTCCGTCTGTAACGTAACTGGTGCTCATTTAAAGCGTTCGGATACCTTCGGGTCCAGTTCGTATTATATAAAACTCGATACAAAAAAAGCACAATGGCTGACAACATTGCCACTATTTAGGGCAAGCCTAGAGCCAGCACACATGCGCTGCTCTGCGAGACATGTTGTAGAGGAGTAGGGCATAGAAGCCCCGCCCACTCTCCGCCCATATTCCATTGGCTTGTGGCATTGTCCGTCCTAAATTCTGGCTTCTGATTCGTCAATAGGCTTGTTAGTCCCTCCCTAGTACCGCCTCCTCTTCATTAGTCACCTTCCATGGCGACGGGCCCCATTACTTTGGTTGTTACACAGTACGTGTTATTTAGACTGTGAGCACTATTGTCTTTAATGAGGTACTCCTACTGAAGGCACGGCATGCTTTGGTGCCTTCTTTACTCCTTCCCCCTCCTTCCCATTGTCGTGCCTTCTCCCCCCTCTCCCTCCCGTTGTCTGTCCCTTCTCCCCCCGCCCTCCCTCCTGTTGTCTGTCACTTCTTCCCTCTTCCTTGCCACATTCCACAAGGAAGTCCATCAGGCTTCGGTTCCTTCAACACTGTCCTGGTACTTTTTACTTAACTGGTAAAAAAGGGAACAAGCATTGGAAATGCAATAGGTCTCGCAGCATTAGAGTTAGTGCTTTTAGAATTGTTTATGGGTTTTTTTTGTAAATCTTTAGCATTTTTGTTTCCTGTAGCCAATGCTAAAGAATTAAAAAAAAAAGCCATAAACATTTCTAAAAGCTCTAACTCAAATGCTCCGAGACCTATTGCACTGTGTGAGGGTGAGGGGTTGAGGGTGAGTGAGGGTGGGTGAGGGTGAGTGAGGGTGAGTGAGGGGTTGAGGGTGAGTGAGGGGTTGAGGGTGAGTGAGGGGTTGAGGGTGAGTGAGAGTGAGGGTGAGTGAGGGTGAGTGAGGGTGAGGGTGAGGGTGAGTGAGGGTGAGGGGTTGATGTTGAGGGTGAGGGGTTGAGGGTGAGTGAGGGTTTGAGGGTGAGTGAGGATGAGTGAGAGTGCAAGAAAGTTGCAGTTTGGCTTTGAAACTGATCTGAGAGGTGTCTGCGTGATAAATGAATGATGCATAGGAATGGACAGAATGGAAATGTGTTTCGAGGACGTGCTCGGGGTGTGCATACTGGAAGCAGGGTGATGGATTCGAGGCTATGAGCGAGGGTGATGCCGAGCTCACCTCAAGGAGAGGGGGAGGGGCCAGGGCAGAAAGTAGGGAGGGGAGGTGTAAGTCGGCAAAGTCACATGGATCGAACAAACGATGAGTAAGGGAAGAATTGTTAAATAGGTTTAAAATGGAACGGGAAAAAAGAAACAAACTGGGGAAGGAAAGAAACGGCCTGCTCCATGTTTGTTCTCCACTGCGTTCCCTGCTTTGCTACGGCCAATGTGGGGGCCCACCTCTTCCAGTGGAGAAAGATGTGGCTGAGCTGATGAGACCTTCATGCTGCTGACCATGTGTATGGAAAGTGCTGTCTAATGCCTGGATTTCACACCCCAGAATTTCTCGTCTGCATGCCATCAGGGTGTGCTATGGTAGCCTGCATCTATCGTTTTCTGCACTGTGTCAGATAAGGGAGGCCTGTGACTGTGTGAGCCTACTATTTGCTCAATCTTCCTTTGTTTGCCTGGGGCCCTGCGTTTATTTTCTGCACCCCCCGCTTTGTATGCTGAATTTGGTGCTATGAAGCGCACTTTTGCGGCCACACATTGCTCACGACACCCCGTGAGAGTCCTCTGGTAGCAGTGCTCTGCAGCTGATGGGCTGGGCACGTCACCGGTGATAGGGGGCAGCTGCCTTCTGCGCATCCTGGCTAACATGGTACAGGGAGACCGTAAACAACGCATATTTCCATTTGAGAAATATCAAGCCTCTGGATGTGCAGACCCCCGACACTGAGGAGGGCGCAGTGCGGAACCTCAAACCAGAGCAGATGACTGGTGCGGTGCTGATAATGACCGAGCTTTGTGTGGGTTTCTGCTCGATTGACACATGCTTTAACCACCTAACTGGGCCGCTTACCCGCTTAGGTGAAAGCATGGACTGCCAGGGCGTGCTACTGAATGGTGTAGAGGAGTGCATCTTGAGCCTGGAGGACGGCGCCTCAACAGTCACCTAGAACCTTGAAAAACTGGAGCATCTACTAAAAGCTGTGGTAGTGGTTAAAAACGATTTAGAAGCAAAGTCCTGTGACGCGACATGGCAGGCAGGGGAGGGGGCGGAGCGGGGGTGTGGGAGGAGTGCGGGAACAGACGGCGAGGGGAGGAGAGTAGGAGGAGGAGAGTAGGGGAGGCACGGCCTAGCGGCCGTGCAAGGAGAGTAGGAGGAGGAGGCTGGGCACGTCACCGGTGATAGGGGGCAGCTGCCTTCTGCGCATCCTGGCTAACATGGTACAGGGAGACCGTAAACAACGCAAATTTCCATTTGAGAAATGTCAAGCCTCTGGATGTGCAGACACCCGACACTGAGGAGGGCGCAGTGCGGAACCTCAAACCAGAGCAGATGACTGGTGCGGTGCTGATAATGACCGAGCTTTGTGTGGGTTTCTGCTCGATTGACACATGCTTTAACCACCTAACTGGCCCGCTTACCCGCTTAGGTGAAAGCATGGACTGCCAGGGCGTGCTACTGAATAGCAACTGCAGCTGGTGCACTGCACTGGTGCACAAGTGCACAAACGTGGTTTGCGGCTTGCAGTAGTAAGTGAATAAAATAGATTTGCCCCATGCAAATTATAAACACAATTTTGCACCAGTACACAGATAGAGAAAAGTGACGTTGAAAGAAATATGAGGCTTATTTTGCATACAATATTTCATGTGCGCAGTAGCGTTTTTTTTTAAATTAAATAAAACATTTGTTTTGTTAATTTTATGACGCCCATTAATCTTTGCAATGTTGATACTGCTGTGTTCACCTTAAAAGATGTGACATGCCTGAAGTCAGCTGTGCGGGATCAGCATGGTGCTACGGTGGCGGCCCCTCTCTGAGAAGGCAGAGGAGTTGGGACAGGGGAGGGACTTGCAGAGCACAGAGTCGCCGGAACCGTGTGTTGCTTCTTCTGTTCATGATTTAAGGATCACGGATGTAAGGAAGGGTGGGAGCAGCTGCACCCGCTACATCTGCTCTAGTCCCTGCTTTTTCATGCACATTCTGTTACCTGCATACCCGGCGCCCCAGGGTCCACGCCAGTGTCGAGCACAGCAATAACCGTCCCTAAGCCGTCGTACTCTGGGATGTGGGAGCGGGAGCCGGCGGCACCCGTCTCCTTCTTGGGAAGAAGTACGTGGAGCGGGAAGGGCTCCTCGGCCACCGGGGAGGCCATGGTGACGATACAACGGGGCTTCTTGGAGCTGCTGCATGTACCGGGGGAGGAGCAGGAGGGAGGCATCCGGTGCAATGTGTGACGCGACATGGCAGGCAGGGGAGGGGGCGGAGCGGGGGTGTGGGAGGAGTGCGGGAACAGACGGCGAGGGGAGGAGAGTAGGAGGAGGAGAGTAGGGGAGGCACGGCCTAGCGGCCGTGCAAGGAGAGTGGGAGGAGAGTGGGAGGAGAGTAGGGTGGCACGGCCTAGCGGCCGTGCAATCAAGAAGTGAGGGGGCGGGAGAGTAGGCAAGGCAGGCGGCTGGGGGCACGTGCACGCGCTTTTAAGCTCAATGCGCATGCGCATTGAGCTTAAAAGTCACGGGCACTGCAAGGAATCGCCACGATTCCTTGCAAGTTGGACAAAGAGTGGATAAGCCCCCATAGTCTCGCTTGCTCGATGCGCATGCGCATCGACAGGCGAGACCTAAAAAGGGGAATTCACCCAAAAGAACTAATAGTAACAACATAGAATATCTAAGAAAAGATACTTCTTAAATTAATACCGACCAAAGCTGGCCTCACATTTGCAGAAAGAGAAACCGGTTATTCAAGGCTAGGACTTAGATTTATTTATTTTTTTGTTAAATATTGTACTTTTTAGGAATAATGTTAGAATGTGTGAGGTCATGATAGGATCTGCTTTATGAAAGGGTCCTTTAAAGTCCCGTGCACTTAAAATCCTTATTTATTAAATTTCCTAGAGACCCCTCCATAAACGTCATGAATGCACTTATTGCCGTATTTGTGGCTCCTTTCCAACATAAAGTTAGGCTGTGGCAGTTTGTCTACTGCTAGCTCGATGGCACCGTATTTTCACCAGTTTTTTAAAGATGCGATCTATTGAGGCATTATCGTCTGAGAGGGGTAATCTAGCGCCGGTATAACAGAAATAATAAAACTTGCAACTTTATTTAGCTGGATAAGTTTGAATCCAGAAATCATTTCCTATATGTGCAGAAGGTGTCCAGGAAATTTCCTAAAGTTTTGCTTAATCTCCTATTTGCCTGTAGTTGAAACTCCACTCATGTTGGGTGAAACGTGTTCAGTGTGGGTACCATTCGGTAGACTAAGTCTCCGCGACCTGTATATTTGCTTCTGTTGCACGAGGCTCCTAGCACCACTCAATCATTTGCATCCGATTTTTGCATATTGATTTACCCTTTGAAATATTGCGTAAAATATGATTGGTGTCACTCTAGTAATATCAAGGTCTTCATGAGACCGAGAGCAAGACACATGTATCCCCAGAAGTAGCTTTATGTAAATTCAGTATCTTTCATACGGTCTTGTTTGCAGTGAGGGTGAACCTCTTGTTAGCACAAGAGCCAGAGCTCCATAATGGATCATGCGGTCAGTTTTGGCTGCATCCAGCTAGAGCGCCCGCCATAACTACATACATCACCGTGCATAGTAGTCTGCAAGATCTTTGTTCTAGCTCCAGTGTCCGCTTGCATCGCTTGACATTACGATCTTGAAGAGCACCCAAGGACGGATAGGTATTTATTTGTTCTCGTTTTGCGAGTAACCTAACTTTTGTTTTAAATAGATTCACCTTTTGAATGTTTACCTGCTCATAAACGTGTAGGCCATCAATAAGTCTTTGCGAGCCAGCGGCACCGCTGCGAAAAGGACCACTTTGCTATAATTAGTACTCAAGAGAAACTGAAGATCTAGTGGTGTCTACAGAGCTATGGAAAGTCGAGATTGAATGGGCCATCGAGTGCTAATCAGCCAGCATTTCTGTTGGCACCGGGCTTTTCCATTAAATCTAATGGTTGCCAGAGCATTCCTCACATGGTGGCATACATTGGCTGAGACTGTTGAGGTTTCCGACAGATCCCAGATTCTTTCCCCGTTCCTTATTCTGCGCACACCTATTGAGTGTTGCTCCTCTGAGATGTCATCAGCCTGCCAGTCTGATGTGCGGCTATCTCCTTCAGTTTGAGCTTCACCTATTTGTGAATGTGAATCTAAGTATCTTTTTTGTTAGTGTTTTTTTCTCCCAATAGAATACACCTTCTACAAACGAGGTGAGGGAAGTACAAAACGTTTTGACCGGTCCTGGTGTCCTACACAAAGCATCAAAGTTACAAATGAAGATTTTGTGTCAGGCAGCTCCAACTTCTCAACCAGGCTTACCTTCAGCCCAGTATTTCTGAAGTTGTAGATGCCATGAATCTTTAGCCCCAAGAAACCTTGGAGTGTTAGACAAGAGCTGTTAATCTGCTGGACAATAAAACATTGCTGCAAGTCGCTGCCTGATGCGCCACGGCTTCTTGGCTCAGTGAGAGGAAGAACGAGTGCCCGTCTTAATGCACAGACGGATGATGCTGAGCTTTGAAGCGAATATGTTTAGAGCGGTGGGAAGCTTCTGGCTCGCAGCACCATGATCTGAAGCCCCCACCAAAGTGTACGTGTGCCCATCTTTTGTAGACTTCCTAAGAACTGCTTCAAGAGCCATTCTGGACCTCGCCCAGGAGTCCCTGGGCAGTTGCCAGAAGTCCCTTGGCATAAGCCAGAAACCTGCATGGTATAAATAATTATACAATACTGAGCAAAGTGCTCTGATGAGTTTTGTAAACATGAGGCGGTGAAGCGTTGAAATGTGAGCACCTCAAAGAAAGAGTACATTTCATACAGGATTTGTGGGGGCAAAAGGAAGCTTAGATCGTGCTGTAAGATGACGAGGGTGGTGAACAAAAGCAATATGTGGATAATTCACATGTCGTGAACCATGGCCCCGCCTCACTCAACATTGGTAAGACGTAGCATATTACACTCTCCACATATTAGAGTCTGCAATAGCCTCTCTATAGAGTTGGGCCTGAATTTCCTTTTCAAAACCTTTTGTTTTGCTGATGACATTAGTGAGTTCTTCATAGACTCACAAATCTTTTCAAAAAAAAGTTTGTCCAATTTATGGTTGCGTGTCAAGTTTAATGCAGATCTGTGGGGATGTAAAGTGTGGTTTGGAGGTGGAGGTCCCAAAAAAAACACTGTTTTCTATTTGACCTTGATTTTGGAATGTTTGATCTTCCATAAAGTAAAAAAAAAAAGGGAGTGAAATTACGTCAAACTTGCCAATGACAATTGCAATTTTAGTCAAAGGTTTGCTTTTGTTTGGTTCGGTTTAATTGTGATTAATTGTTTAATGCATTTTCTAAAATTAGTATTACTAAAATTTGCTGTCTCAAAAGGGTTAACAGTTAAAGATATCTTGACTATTAAAAATGTGTTGTTTGCTATGTCTACAACCTTAGTGCAGTTTTTTGAATTTGCACATAATTTGACAGATGATTAACATGTGTAGCTAGCTCACTCTTGGTTATTTAGGTCTCGCTTAGAGCAGTGCTTGCGTTGTCTCTTCGAAACATGCAGTAGTCCGTATATGTGCATTAAGCTCTGCCCATGTTCCGCTCATCTTTACAATTGGCTTATCTTCCTGTCCTTTGTAAATGATGGCTTTTGATTTGTCAATAGGCTCTGTAGTCCCTCCTTAGTACCTCCTTGTCTGTCTTTGTAACCGCCCATGAAGACTGGCCCTCTTACTATGGTGTTATGCAGTAGGTTTTATTTACTGTCTATGGGCACTATTTTCTTAAATTGCTTTGTCTCATCACACGCACAACATGCTTTCCTGCAATCTGCAACTGCTTGTTTACAATTTACTACTGACACGAACCCTCCCTCTCCTCGGCTCCCTCCTGATTCTTTAATCAATACTGTCTGCTGCTAGTTTTACAGTGACACCCGCACCCAGCTTTAATTAGCACCAACACCTCCTGTTGCTAGTTTAAATTGCCCTACAGAAATGAGAGTTGTAAACGGAGGGTTTAGTAATGCACGAGGGCAGAGAAAGATTAAACTTGGAAAAACACTTTTTTTGACAAACCCACATTAAATGTAGTTTTCCCCAGTCACCTTTTCTTTCTCAAAAACGACTTCCACAAAGGTGGTGTGGCACTTTCCAAAGAACCAGATAATATAGGAAGTGCCCTCTCCCCTCCTATGTCCGCAGCGACAGTTGAGCAACATTGTGTCCAAACGGCTCTGTCTTTGCGGACATGGGAGAAGGGAGGGCGCTTTAAAAATAATCGTGTTATGCTGATTATATGTGCAGTAGCAGCCCCTTGCATCTTTCATTTACTGTTACTAAATGCAGCTTTCTTTCTTTAATGCAAAGGGAGCGTTTTCCTTAAGCACACATTTCAATTGCTAGAACACCACGCTTTAGATTTAGAAAATGCAAATGTCACTACTGTGAAAGCCCGCCTTTTGTTATTACTAAATAGAGTTTATTCCCAAGTGTTCACATTGTTACTGTTTTTAATGGGTGCTCCAGGAAGGAGACAGCCCTGATAAGATAAGGATCAGCAATCAAAGGCTATGTCTGTTTTCAAGAAACATGTGCTGCTTTTCTGTTACTATAATATGATACAGCGTGGAATTTAATCATCCATTTATTTTTATTTTTTAAGAAACATTTACAGGATAATCCCAACCCTACTAGCCTATCATTGAAAAAAAGTAATATCTTCAAATGCTTTTTTTTCTTTAATTCAGGATAATGTTCTGCTTTAGTAAAACTTACTTTTTTAATCTGTTTATGTTCTAAAGTGTCTACTATATAATTCAAAATCCAAGGGAACTCGAGACCTGTAAACAGGGCATATTAGATGTAACCAATACATCTGGACTATTTGTTTTAAGCAAACAACCGTAACCCACAGGTTTCTACAAAAACACTCCTCCTTTACTGGAATAAAAAAAGAATTCTGCTCACTCAGGAACTATAAACAGGGCAGCTGTCTTTCTAGAAACTGTACGAATGTTAACAGTGTTTTTTTGATGCTTTGACCGTCTTTAAAGGGAAGGGGTTTTTATATGTACTCACTCAGCACTGCTGTAGAAAGACAACAAGTATTCAGCGCCACATAAATCAAAACAACGCCACACAATTCCACACCACACGCTGTAATTACAATCCACATACCGCTTAACACATAGTTCAACACCAGCCAATTGCATGCTACTCATTACCACATAAATACACTCCACATAAATACACTCTGACACAACAATCCACATAAATACACTCCACACAATGCCACATAATTCCATTCAACATATTTCCCTCAACACCACACTGTTCCATGCCACACTATTCAACTCCACACAAATCCATTCCACACTACATAATTCAACACCAAACCACATTATCCCACTCCACAGCACAATTCCACTACACACCACATATAATCAATTTATAACACATAATTCCACTGCACACCACATACATCCACTCCAGTCCATAACACATAAGTAAGATATTTACATGTACAACACCAGTACCTCTAACTCTTTCTAATTTTTAACACCCAATCACACAGATCTGGAGCGTAGCTCCTAACCATTCGGTCTTTTTCGTCAAAAACACACTATCCACACAGTACCATGCAACACAATTCAGCTCCACACGTTTGCAATATACACCACATAATTGGACACCAAACCACATGATTCCACTCCACACCACCATTCCTTTACACCTCAACAACACAAATACACACCACACAACATATATACAGTCCACTCCACGCAATTCCACACCTCACCACACAATTCCACACCATGCTACAAAATTCAACAGCGCACCACATAAATTAACTCCACTACATACCGCTCCACAACACAAAATACTATTCCACATAATTACATTCCATAACTCAGAATCCGACTCCGCATGTTTCCAGTACACTAAATACCACATATTTGCTATCCACATAATTCCACACTACACAAATCCTATCCACGCCACACAATTACACAACACACAATTACACAACTAACTAATCCAGTACCACCGACATAATTCCACTACACACCACATACATACACTCCATAACATATTGGTAAAAGACATTGCCATTTACAATGCCAATATCTCTAACTCATACTAATGCGCGACCGATTGCTTTTGTTGTTAAAAAATATCCCAGCAGTAGAATAAGTATGGGTGCAGTACCTTAAATGGCTAATAGAGGTCCCTTTGCAACTCGACAAAAACACCTAGTAACAGCCTGTGCTACTGCACCCTTTACTTGTGTCGTGGATTTTCTTTCATTACTTATGCTACTGCTGGGATATTATTAACAAAATGAAATCCAACAAACATTTGCAGCGCGAATAGCTGAAACTTTCAGTAAGGCAAGACCTATTGCATTGCAAATGTTTGTTTAAATTTGTGCTGATCCGTCAGGACTGTTGAAAGGGGTTGGCGGGGGACAGGGAATTGTTAATTTTCTTGCACAGCTCTGCCGGTCTGTGCCCCAGGAAGCACCTGGCTCCTTTCTGGTGCACTGACATCCATTCATGATACCCATCATGGACAGAGGAGCATTGTGAGAGGAAGGGGTTGTGTGTCTGTTCCCCTGTAAGGAACCAGATACAGTTTAGATTGTTAGTTAACCAAGTTCTTTCTCCCTACTGGGGTCACAGAACTGTGCACCCGTGACCCTGGAAGGATACTGAAGCGGTTTGAATTATCCTCTTTGGGGAAGACCAAACATATACAGCAAATGGCTGCTGGCGGGGGCACAGATCTGAGTGTCTTTGCCCCTGGGTTTGCACAGGGCCTTGCTGTGCACAGCGGAAGGCTATGCTGACCAGAAGTGCAGTCAGCGTGACACAGAGGTATTGTCAATTACTACCACACCCTCACTGCAGCCACCAGCGACATGATCAAGGTATTCTCACTTACCACTACACCTACCACACCCTCACTGCAGCCACCAGCTACATGATGGAGGTATTCTCACGTACGATCGCATCTACCACACACTCACGGCTGCCACCAATAAAAATAACTTTATTCTACAGTTAATAAAAAATCACAAGGTTAAAACTTTCATCAATAAAATAATTTTCAACCTTGTTTGTTATTTTTTAATAAAAAAAGTAAATATTTTACTTTCAATAAAGGTTGTATCAGTCTCAATTACATTTCTGTGTAGTCCTTTTCTAGGTTGATAAAGTGCTTGTGCTTCAGTATGCTGGACGCAATTATAAGATTCTTGACAGACTGTCTCTTTATTTGATTGAAGTGCTGCTGCTGCTTGCTGTTCTTCATTGTGCCTCTTACTAGCTCTTAAATCTTCTGGCCACTATGTCGAAGTACTTTGTTAGTCTGCAGTTTAGTTTGATCTCTTCTGGTTTACAGCACAGCTTCACAGCCTGCCTACAGCTTCTTATGCCCTTTTGGTTCCTTATTACTCGGAGTAAGGCGCGCCTTATATCCATCAAGTTTGGGCAGATACAAATTATGTGTATTAAGTCCTCTTTTCGTGTACCACAAAAACAGCAGAGGTTTTCATCTGCTCTCCTTTTCCAAGGTGCCAAGTGAGGTAGGATTGGTAGGATGCCGAAGCGCAATTTTAGAAATTTCAGTTTTCAGGTATTCTTGTGGCTTGAGAGCTTTGTAATCATTCAGCACTATCCATCCATGAGCCCTCTTGGCCAGAATTGTAGGAGAGGATCCAGTGTTCGATCAGGGAGGACTTTCTTCAGGGGCTTCAGCAGCAACATGATAGAGGTATTCTCACTTACCACACCTACCATACACTCAATGCAGCCACCACCTACATGATACAGAGGTAGTCTCACTCACCACCAAACCTACCACACCCTTGCTGCAACCACCAGGAACATGATAGAGGTATTCTCACTCACCACCAAACCTACCACACCCTCACTGCAGCCACCAGGTACATGATACAGAGGTAGTCTCACTCACCACCAAACCTACCACACACTCTGTGCAGTCACCAGCAACATGATACAGAAGTAGTGTCACTTACCACCACACCTACCACACCCTCACTACAGCCACCAGCAACGTGATGGAGGTGTTCTCACTTACCACCACACCTACCACACCCTCACTGCAGCCACCAGCAACTTGATGGAGGTGTTCTCACTTACCACCACACCCTCACTGCAGCCAACAGTTACATGATACAGAGGTAGTCTTACTTACACTGCACCTACCACACCCTCACTGCAGCCACCAGCTACGTGATATAGAGGTATTCTCACTTACCACCACACACTCACTACAGCCACCATCAACACGACACAGAGGTAGTTTCGCCACCACACCTACCATACACTCTCTGCAGCCACCAGCTACATGATACAGAGGTAGTCTCACTCACCACCAAACCTACCACACCCTCGCTGCAGCCACCAGGAACATGATGGAGGTATTCTCACTTACCACCACACCTATTACACACTCACTTCAGCCACCAGCTAAACACCTTTACCTTCACACCTGAAAAAATAAATAAAAAAGTTAATTTGAGGTTATGGTAAGCTTTGGTCATAATGCCTTAATGCATCTTTAAAGAAACCAATTAAAATCACATAACAAACCACAGGTAAAGGGCAGTTGTGGTTAGAAATAAAGCCAAAAAGTGAAATTCCTGGGTTATGTTTAGTTCCACAACCACACCTGCCGTGCAGATCATATATGTATCATACACTAACTGTAATGCCTATAAGGTCACAATATTTATACTAATAACTATGAAGACTTCGCACCACTGGTGAAACATATAATAACAGAAATGCTGTATAAATAGCTGTGCCCTTCATAATAGTAGGACAGTGATATGTCATGTTACTAGTGAGATCATCTGTACAGTCATCGGTTACATCAAGCGTAAGATCATAAGCGCTTTGATTTCTTAGCATGTGATATATGGCTTGCTGTGAGGCGAGGCTTGCTGTGAGGTATAGTCTGCTGCTGTGAGATGTTTTGCTTGGCAGGTGATGATACTGTGGTTTGCAAAGCTAACAGTAACTGGTGGCCTTAAAGTGTTTTTCAGAGTTTTTTTAACCTAAATGCACTTTAACGGTGTTAAACTTAATATATCCGTGTGTGTGTAAATAGTGGTAACTATATGCGGGGGTGAAAGCTAGTTAAGACTTGAGTTATTTTTTCACAATATATTTTAAATATAGATAAATGATGTTTGACTTTATCGCACATCGTTCGGACACTTAGAAGTGACATGGAACATAATGGACATTGTGCACAATCGTTCACATTACTATGTTGTGCAAACATCAGATTCAATACGTATTGTAAATGCAATAGGACCATGAACCCACAATATGTGCTTTATATGGTAATGCACGTTAAAATATGTATATCTGTAGTTCAAGAGGACCTGGAAAATTTGAAAAATGCATAAAGATATTTTAAATTTGTTTTAAAAAATCGAGAGGTCTGGGAAAAGCCTCTTCCCCAGTAGTGCGTGGTCTGTGATTAAAGTGACTAGTTGCGCAGGAGTGGTTGAATCCAGTTTTAGTGGCTAGAAATATCCTCACAGCCTGTTCTGACTAGATCTGCCAGGGTTAGTATTGGGGGACATATTTGTATCCAGACTTGGGGACATGACCCGAGGCTGCTAACCAAAGCTGAACACTTTTTTCGGCTGTTAGCTTGATTTGTGCGAGCTTCCTTCCATGTGGTTTTGCGCGCTGGTCTCCACAAAGAGAGCCAGTCGCACTGTTAGCATTTCCAAGATGCATCTGTCATTGTAACTAACGTTCGTGTTGAAATGAATAAGCAAACTATATTTTAGAGGTTATTTATATTATATTATGTAGTGATCCTGATAATGCAAGTCACAAGTTGTGTAGTAATTCTGATGCCTTTGAAATTGGCCAGATGTGCATAAATGCTGTGTAATGTTTACCCTTTAAACAACCCTGATATAGGGACCCAGTGGAGAGCTTCGGGCACCAAGATTTGCAGGCAATAGTAATGCACCATCACCTCCAGTGATGCCGAGATTTCAGCTATGAAGACGGCAGATCTAAAAATTGGAAGCCCGGCTGTATTATAAAAACAAACGCAGCCGCCGCCGCGCTGCTTGGCAGCCAGGAGAGATATTTTCAGCCTCCACGGGTTTTCATAGCAGAAATAAAACTCATCTGGAGTTCACGGTGCTCGCCTTTCACATGGGCCTTGGCAGTCCGAGGTGGATTTTCTGTTCTGAAAGAAGGGGGCAAGGGCTGGAAAGTTCCTCTTGACAGGAGGAAAATTAACTCTATTTAGTCAGAAGCCGGCTAGGGAGTCTGATCTGGAGTTCACGAGATGTGCCCCTGGGATGCTGGAGCTTTCATAAACTTGACATATTTGGTTCTCCTCGTGTAACATCTGTAACCCGTTGTATGCTGGCATCTGCCCGACCCCTGCAACTTCTGTGTGTGTCCTCGGGAATAGACCATCCCATGTTGGCAAATGGCTCCTCCTGCACTCTCACATGAGCTCTTGCAGAGTTACCTTTCTCGTTGTGTGAGGGGATTGTCATTTCTTCCATGCCTTTGGGTGGTCCTGACCGACCCTCTGCCCTCCCAAACATTGTAAACATCTGGGTGCCTTTTGTGTCTAAAATCCAAAACAAGAGACGTTTGAAGGCATGGGCAAAGTGGACCCTAGACGAGGGCCCCCGTCTTTTAGAGCCCCCTTATAGATCTGGATCTGTTCGCCACACAGTCCTGCCCTGTTGACCGTGAATAATTATTAAAGATAGATTGTTTTAAATGCCAAATAGTGAATAAAAAGCTCTCCCAGTTTTTGGAGTCTAACAACTTACTTAGGAGCTCGCAGACTGGATTTCGCCCAGGTCAGGGCACGGACACCGCCCTCCTGGCTGCAGTGGAGGAGACCAGATGTATTCTGGACGCAGGAGGATCAGTGGCAGTGATCCTCCTGGACCTCAGTGCGGCCTTCGACACTGTTAACCACCGGGTGCTAATCCAGCGGCTCAGAGACATCGGGGTGGATGGCACTGCCCTGGCCTGGTTCGCGTCATTCCTCAACCACCGTTCCTTCCAGGTTTGGGAGAACGATACCCACTCCCCTGCAGTTCCCCTCCAGTGTGGAGTGCCACAGGGCTCTTCGTTAAGCCCGACATTATTCAATGTCTACATGTCCCCACTGGAGGAGGTGGTCATCCCGTTCGGAGTGAAAATCTTCAGCTATGCTGATGACACCCAGCTGGTGGTGTCCCTATCCCTTCCCAACCAAGAACCATCTAATCTCCACAGCTGCCTTTCCAAAATCCAGGGGTGGATGAATAACTCAGCGTTGAAACTCAACGGGTCCAAGACAGAAATTTTGCTTCTTGGTCATAAAGGGCACTCCCTTCCCCCGAACATCTGGCCCTCCTGTCTGGGTGAACCCCCGGTCCCTAAAACCGAGATCAAGAGCCTGGGAATCTGGCTAGAGAAAGACCTGTCCTTCAAAACCCAGGCTAAAAAAACGGCTGGGATTTGTTTTGGGCTTCTTAGATCAGTCAGGAAAATCCTCCCCTTGCTCCCCCCCATCTCCCGGAAATTGCTTATCCAAGGCCTCATTCTATCTAGGCTGGATTACAGCAATGCCATCTATCTGGGAGCCCCCAAAGCCACCTACAACAAATTACAAAGAATTCAGAAAGCCGCGGCCCGGCTTCTTACTAACACCCCGGCCAGATCATCGGCCAAACCAGCTTTGAAGCACCTTCATTGGCTGCCAGTAAGAGAGAGAGTTAAGTTCAAGGCTCTCTGTCTGGCCCATAAACTCTTACAGGACAAAGGCCCCCCCATCCTCAAAAACTTTATCATGCCTTACAAGCCCACAAGATCCCTCCGCTCGGACCATGAACACCTCATCACAGTTCACAGAGTGAAAAAGGCCCGTACCGGCGGACGGTGATTCTCTGTGAACACGGCCAGCCTATGGAACACCCTCCCCCGTAAACTAAGGATGGAATCTGATCACCTCCGATTCAGGAAACTAATTGAAAACACACCTATTCCCCTGATCCCCCTTCTGCCCCTTTCCCGTTACCCACCCTCTCAAATGTCTTGGTCTCAGCAATGGGATGCTTACGGGTTACTATGCGCTCTACAAAACCCCAATAATAATAATAATAATAATAATAACTTTCTTTTAGTTTTAGTTTTTAATACGGGTGATGTGTGTGAGTCTTCTACAGACATTATGCAGAGAAATGTTTGTTTTTCAACACCACGAACATCCTTAAAAAAAAAAGTTCCTTTTAGATCGAAACAGTTCCTTAAAATTTGAGAAATGGCAGCGGCTCACAGGGATCATTTGCAATAATGTAAGTGAGCCTCTGCTGTGTTACAATATTGAAAACACACATCCGTATCCCTGAATATTAGATAGAAACTCATTTAGTATTTGGACTAGTGTGTCTGTGCAGTCAATTACCTGGCCAAACATAACATGAAAAGAGACTAGTTCGAACTGTAAAGAAGCGTTCTCTTTCAGCCGCATCTGGCTCTCCACCATCACCACCTTCAAACCCACACCTTCAACTGGTCTTAGAGAGAATAAAGTAACACATTTGTTGGCTAAGACGTGCCCTTCATCCTTTATCAAGAACTGTTTGCCCTCTTACAACAGACACACCAGAAGAAATAAAGACTTGTTCCTGTGGCCTTAAAATGTGACCTGCAGTCAGTATTCGTATCTTTCAGAGGAACCAAAGCCATCAACACAAGAAGATCCCATAGTCTGTGAAATGGGCCTGGCTGAAGCGTTCATCCTGCTCAACCTGTGGGCACTGCAGTACAGTAGAACATAAGTTTTTTCAAGCATCTGGTGAAATTAGTAAGAGTAACTGTATTAGTTCTGCCTGAGCAGAACTGGAAGGATAACATTAGGAACTCTTCCTGCTCTCAAAAAACGTGATTCACCAGAATACTTGGGTTAGTGGAGGCGAATCAGGCACCTTGTGCGGCTATATACTGTCCTTTAATTGTCACCTTGTTCCATCCTTAACCCGTCAGTCTCCTTCAGCCGCAGGCAGGCTCTGGTAGAGGCAAGGAGGTTGAACAGGCCTCTTAGTTCCATGTTTACTTACTGTTCCCTTTGCAGCCTTCAAGAACCCTGAGATCATGGGCTACAAGTTGGGGGCCATGGTCACTGGGCTAGTGGTTGGTTACGCTCATTGACCTTTATAAGATCCATCTTTGTCCTGGCCTTCAGAGCCGAGCGGACAGGTCACTGGTCTCTCTGGCTGCCTCTTTTCTGTGCTCTTATGTCGTGAGAAGCTGAGGGATTTGTGCACACAGTGGCAAGATATGAAACGCTCACATTCCAAGAGACGACACACACAAAAACAAATGACGATATTGAGATTAGAAGGAAAAACAAGAATTGTCCAGTTTTGGCAACCACACAAAGCTAATTTCCCAGGCAGCAGTGACCTGGTGATTCAAGGGGTTCTTTACTGTCCGTCAAACAACTATTTCTAAGATTATCGTTGCGCCTTATCGACCTAATGGCCGTGGAGCATCGTCAAAAAGGGATGCAATGACGTGGCGGCTCAGGCAGCAGCATCCTTGCTCTCGACAATATTTTTTATTTGCTGGTCAAAGATGGCTGATGCCACTTGGAGAAAATGAAATGTTATATTCACAAGTGCTATCTACAATGCAGAGTTGCCTGGCACCATCACTGTTCACCGTCCATCACTTCCAAGGGCATAGCAATATATCAGTCGCAACACCATATCGAAGGGCGTGGTGAAGGTTGTGACGTTTACAAACGATAGCGGTTATTAAATTACAATATCGCTCTCCGCCTCCTGCCTATTAAAGCTAGCTGGGCCGCAAAGGTTTGGCGTTCTAAAAACAGAGTCCTGGGTCTAATAAGTTTGCGGAGCACTGCTCTACATACCTTCCCTGTGTGCCTGCCTGAAGTGATTAAGCAGCTCATTATTCTTAGATTACACACTACGTCAAGGCTCTGACATGGTTGTGTAAAGTGGCAGCTGTTTGGGGCAGGGTCTCGTAACCTTCCAGAAGCTAGTCTTGAGCCTTTGTAAGACCTTCATTTAGCACTTTCGAAGGGAATGTGAAATCAATTCGTCCTTTTTAGGCCCTTGTAAGTAAAAAAATGTGTATATTCAGCCTTTGGCTAGAACCAATTAAAATAAGGCTTAATTATTTGACTTTTTTAGCACTAAAATAGTAAAGTATATTGCAGTTTTATCAGTTACAATAAAACGTTTTAAATTCAGGAATTTAATAACAGTTGGCTCATTGCAGGTTTTCATTTTGCAGAAGTAAAACCATGGTTAATAAAATACTGACAATTCTTGACCATGAAGGAGGAACCTACCTACCTGTTCTGTTCGCATAGATCAGGAGTCCGGCGGTGGTTCAACGGGACCTTGCGTATAAGTATGGCTGTACGTAAGACTGTAGTTTGTGGACAGAGAAAGCCTTCAAGAGCTTGAAATCTTGCACGACTCAAGAGGCATACTAGAAACATCTTGCTGCGGAAGCTGAGGCAAGGCAAGGATCACTGCCCTTTTTAACAGTTTCCTATATTAAAACATATGCGATTGATAAGCCATTCTAGCACTTTGAATGAACTGGGTAAGTGGATAAGTTATTAAATTCACAATTTACTGGGAGGTATAGTTTGTGTCCCCCATAATTACCATTAGGTAATTCAGATACACTCAATTTGGATGTTTCTGCAGTCGATATTTTATCCCTCCATCTTTTGGAAAAGGAAATTGCACTAGGTTTTAAAAAAAATCGCACAGCACGGTTTCAGTCCGTCTCTAGCAGCCGCGCGACTTGGGTTAAGATGATGTTTTGAGTTCTCCTTACTCACTTGAACCTTTTCCAAGAAAGAACCAGTGTTGATAAAAATTCTAACGCCAAACCCATGTCTCAGATTGTATATGGATTCCTAGTTTTGTTGAGATTGGTTCGCTTTTTTAAGAAGGTTCGGGAGGTGGATGGCGGGGCGGGGATCTCTGTGAAAAGTCATTATTTTAGATTGAAGCTTTGCTTACAGCAGAGAAATGGTTTCACTAATCCACGTCAGATTTCAAAGCAGCAGGCTCACCGTAGTGCCTTTTAGATAATTTTGTGGTGGAAATCTACATCAATTTTAATCACAGTTAGAGCCCTCTTACGGGAAGTTCTTTATACAACAATATGGTAGCGTCAATACAAAATGAGGACCGTAGCATGTTACAGGGGTTATTGCGTTCCGGTAAGTGACCGTTCGACTTTCAGCAGATCGAGGAATTCAGAGGGATATTAATTCAGTTGACCGTTCTTAAAACATTTCCTAAGTTTATGAGCTTGAAGACTCCTCCTTGGGGGAACATTCGGGAGGCGGGCCTGGACTGGTGCATGCTGGTCGAAATGCAAGTCCATGGGAGTAGAGGATGCCCGAATAATTGGGGAGGAAAATATGGCACTCTTGGTGGCCCTACTGAGAGTTGGTATACCCCATATTGTAAACAAAAGCTCTGCCTGCTGCCCAGGTCTGTCTCTCTGTACAAATGTAGACAGACTAGTGGGTACGGCCTGCAGCATTACTGTGTTCAGCTGGCTGTAAGAACTGACACTTGTCTCTGGGAATAGTTCAGATGTGATCATGTAGTGACTATACTGTTATTGCAAATGTTAATGAAATGTTTGAGCTTAAAATATAGAATAAGAAAGTGCTACGGAAGGCCTGTTGCTGACATTGAACTAGTGAGACATTAACTACATTTAGGATACAGTTAAATCAAACACATATTTAATTTGCAGGCTAGCAGGGGCACTGATTTGTATAAATACCCAAGAGTCTGGGGGGCAGGAGGGGGGAAAGCAAGTGGGATCAGGTGGGCAGCAGGTTTAAGACTCAGTGGTGAGTTTTCAGAGTTTGTTGGAAGAGAAGAGAAGAGAAAAGCAGAGGTACGGTGCTGATATGCCTGCACATTTGTACGGTATTGACCCCTTTTGCTTCAGTAATTCCGTTTATGGACCAGATCTGAAAAATCGAGGCGACAAGCACGTTTTTGCACAGGAATGGAAAGGAATGAAGGAAATCTGAAATCTGGCATTTGATTTTAGGAAGGCCACTGATTTCAATACAATTGATGTAGTTGATAAAATGAAAGTTGTCCTTCCTGTACATCGGGTACCTAATTTAATGGCTACCAGTGGTATTGAAATAAACAGAGAACAATTTATGTTTAATGCAACACTATTGGGAATCAATTGAGGGTTTCTTTAAACATTGGGTTAGAGACATTAAGGGTCGTTATAAAAATGAAGTTATGCCCTCATTTATGGTGAGAGATGACTGGTTTGCAGTGGGAGATAACAAATGATGTGTATATTTGGATGACCCCTCAGTGCTCTGTCCGGTCATGGACAGTGAGCTGTTCATTAAACAAAAAAGAGAAATACAACAAAAAATATGTACTCTGGGGACCATCGTACAATGAAAGCTGTAGGCAATGTTTGCTGAGTACCACATTAATACTCCGCAGTAAAAAAACAAGCTCGAAAGGTGCATCTCTCGAAGTGTAGTTTTGACATCCCTAGGTGTGGAATGCAGTGGTTAAGATCTCTTCCAAAGGAGGCGGGAGATCTTGTCTTGAGCCGCAGAGGCCCCTCTTCCCTGATCCTTTTTGCTATCTGATAAAGACGTTTTGCCCCAGATTCCTTAACTCGGACTTTTCCCAGGCGCCAGACCCCTATGCAAAGGTAGGTGGCACCAGTGTCTCCACGTGACCTCACCGGTACCGGAAATGAGGTCCGTAGCCCCTATATAGGTGTTGGTTCTTTTCTTTCTGCACCAGCCAGCGCCGATCCTACCCCTCTGTCAGTTTACATAATTTTTGCAACGTTTTGTCGACTTTCTTTTTGAGGTTTTTTTTTCTTCTGGTGTGTCGAGGATGTCCTTGAGGAAAACAGGCTTCAAACCCTGTGGCTCATGTCACTACGCCATGTCTGGGACGGCATCCTCTCTCAAGCAGTCACAGATGAGAGAGAGGCAGCAAAGTTCACCATATGCTGTGGACTGACTCAACCGCCTCGCTGGACAATGCGGTTTCACAGACAGTGGCCCTCAGATGCCCTGCCTGTTTGAGAAAGTCTGGCTTTTTGGGGGATGTCCAAGCTTCCCTCATCGACATGCTGTTCTATGGCACCAGTCTCTTCGAAGACCAGGCAGGCTCAGCGCTGGAGCGATTTAAGAACTTGGGGCCTACGACCAACTCCTTTGGCCTCTCGGCTGCCCCACGTCATCCCCAGTCTGCCTTTTGCTCCTTTCATGGCCACAGAATGGGCTTTCAACCGCACCAACCCTATCCCAGCCACACTATCTTCACAGCCATGGCCGAGGGTACGGTTCCTACTGGCCTCGTGGGTCAAGTAGCCAGAGTTCTTGTCCTGCCACTCCTCACTTCCACCACTGGCAATCCATAACAATAGACAGGTGGGTTTTGCAAATCGTCTGAAAGGGCTAATCTCTCCCTTTCAAGACTACCCCTACCTCCATGCCACCATCTTCCGACTGGCTGCCGGAGGATCACTTGTCTTTGCTCTGCCAGTAAGTCATGGCTCTCTTGGCCAAGGGAGCCATAATTAGGGTTCCGATGTCAGAAGAAGGCTATGGTTGCGATTCCCGCTTCTTTATGGTCTCCAAAAAGGACAAGGGTCTTCGCCTTATTCTAGGTCTCTGAATCTTCAACTAGTTCCTCAGAAAAGAGAAGTTCAGGATGTTCAATTTAGCTTGTCTGCCCTGGACTCAGGAGACTAGATTGTAGCATAGGACTTGCCGCAGATTCCTTACTGACTCACCCACCCATCGTCCCTGCTCTGTCGACAGATCTCTCGGCTAACGGCTGATCCTTTTTAGTGCCTAGTTTGGACACACCAGTGTCTTCATGGCTCTGTGCTTCTGGTGTGGAAAGTAACCAACGTCCACGCGATGAGGCGGCACCAACATAATTGAGACAGACTTGATTTCTGGCAGGGACGCCGCCATGCGGAGCCAACCAATACCACCTACCGGCGCGCAGGAGTACTGCTCACAAAACATCTTCTGGATCCAGTCTAAGGAACCTGCAACTAGATATGGTCTCACCAGATAAGGAGATACCTAAGGTAAGTAACTTGTTCTTCTACAAGAGACATTAGAATTTTAGTAGCTATTGGCTTTTGTAATGGTAGTGTAAGGTTACATAAGTCTTTCTCATCTGCTGGCTCTGAGGTAGGGCCACACAGCTTGATCTAAATCTGTTTTCATGCTTTTGCAAAGCTCTGCACCCAGTTTTCATGAGGAGCCACGCTTTCTTCCCGGTGCCCAAAACAGTCATTTTTTTCTGCTTCACTTCCCCTTAGTTCAGCATCAGGGTGGAGGCAAAACCTGCGTTCTGAGTTAATCTATTACACTAGTCTCATAACTGTGTCACCTTCAGTGTAGAGCCTCGTAACATTTAAATTGTTGTGCCTTGAGGTTCTGTGTTTTGTATTTACATGGTTTAGTTGTTTTTGCTTTTTTTATGATGGTATCGCTGTGATGTGCAGCGTCACTAGTGATGTCATTTATGAAGTTCTCTGTCACATCACATGAGACCTAGAGTTGTCTTTTGCAGGCGAGTTGTGGTTGCATAGGTAACCATAGCTGGTGAATTTCAGTAGTTTTTATCAGGGAATTTCAGTTTTTATTTAAGACCACATTGCCTGATAAGCAAATGAAACCATGACTTACACTTAACAAACATTTTTCACAGAATTCATTTAAGCTGTATTGTGCTTGCAGCGTTTTATGGCTCATTTGTCTAGGTCCCACAGGACCTAGATATTTCCCCTTAACACGGGGAAAAGCTAGCCAAATACAACACAGTGATAGAATGTGTGGAACTAGCTGTACGCTTTGAGACAAGGATGAGTGCTAGAACTGGAATAGTTGGCCAGCTGGCAACACAGTCTAAAATATCCAGGTGTGTGTAGCAGGGTTTGCTTACTTATGCCTTTGGAAATGTTATTTATTAGCATTTCACGTTGGCTAGGTCCAACCAAGGTTCAGTAATGTTAGTAAATTGACCCTACTTCCTTCTACCAGGGTGTGTAATTGTGTTACCATGGGACACCCTGCTTTCTGGTCTACTGGGCTTGGTAACCAAGGCCACACATACACCCACAAGGAGAGCGCCACTCAAAATTATGTTAATCAAATCCATATATTTAATTTGGCGAGTGTACCGAAGAACCTGGGGTCCTAAAGAAAATATAAATCAGTTGTCCAGATCACTGAAACATTTAAGAACCAGGAGGAGTTAAGCGCTGCAGTGACAACAAAGAACAAGCATTTGCAATGCAATAGGTCTCGCATTTGCAAGAGTTTAAGCTATTGGCATTGTAAATGACACTGCCTTTTATTTATGTTTGATAATTAACACAAGTAAAAGGCATAGCCATGTACAATGCCAATACCTCAAACTCTTGTAAATGTGATATCTATGCAAAGAAGCGGCGTTAATTGTCTCGGGCTGTTTAGAAAGTGAAAGCTCGCATGGCGCGCTGAATGTTGCAGGAAAGCATGTCGGGCCTGCCATAGGAGAAACTACTTATAGAAAATAGTGCTTACAGACTAAAAAAGACTCACTGTGTAAGAACTGAAGTAAAAGGACCAGTCCTCATGGGAGGTTATGAATGAGGATAAGGCGGTACTAAGGAGGGGAGAACAATCCTATTAATGAATCAGAAGCCAGCATTTACGAAGGACAGTGACACAAGCCAATGACGAATATGGGTGGAGAGTGGGCGGGGCTTCCATTCCATACTCCAATAGAGCATGGCTTGCAGAGCAGCGCATGCGCTGCCCAGGCTTGACCTAAAAAGACTGTACAAGGAAAGAATGCTGTGAGGCTAAACCATTGATTCAGGCCGGAAACCTCGCCTGATGGGTAAAGACACATGATGGAAAGAAGTTACGATTGCAAGTATACAAAACCACTCCCCTAAACACCAGTTCAACGCAATCTGTGCAAATGCCACGTTCATATCCGAGCTGTACCAGAGCAATAACACATCAGTGGAAAATTGACAAATCAAACAATCCTGTCAAGTGCCAATTAATCTCTTTAAATCTAAGTCGAAATTCTGGCCCCATCCATTAGTGTTTCTCTTTTAAATTTGCCTGGACATGTAAACAACCCAGGTTCCTGGAGAAGCTCTGCCCCACACTTGATCTATAGAAAATAGGACAGGACTGACCCCCAAAAACATTTAGATTGTAGTCTTGACTCAGAAGAAAAGCGATATGATAAGATTTTGCTCAAGGAGCTGGAATCTTGAGTGGTTGGGGTCATCATACTACCTATAGTTCAGGCCGGCTTAAAGAAACGTTGCAAGACGATTGACACTACAATGATAATACACGTTTGTTCTCAAAAAGCAGTAAAAAGAGAAGAAATGCTCTACGTTTGTTATGTTGATTATACCTTGGCAGCTACAGAGTGAATACCTGGTATGGCAGAAAGTGACCGACTGGGGCATCCCCGATAAGTTACGAAGGGCTTTTTCAATGATAAGGCCAGACATTTGTATGATGATTAAAATGAGCAATGGTTTCAGGATCTCAAAAGAATTAATCATCACCCGTGCTGTAATGCAAGGCAGTATCTTGGTCCCTTGATGCTGAAAAGGCATTTGACTCAATTGATGAGAATGCTTATTCTTCGTGCTGGAGGGGTTTGGTAAGCCCAGTATTTTGGGGATGTTAAGCGGTTATCCACAGACCCAGGGAGAGAGATAAAGGTGAACTGGGTTACATCACAGATCTTTCACCTGGGATGGTAAACCAGACAGGACTAACCTCTGTCTCCACTTGAGCCTATGGGCGGAGGCTTTCAGATGGGACATGGACTAAGAAGATAGAATTTCTTTATATGCAGATAACTTATTCTTATCCGGTAAACCGGAGCTGCTGTAATGATCCTGCTGGCAATGTATAGGAAATATGAAACCGGTTCAGCGTATAAAAGAGAAGTCAACATTATTCAGCACCCAACCATGGGACGAAAAGGGGTTTATTACAACCTCCCTAAGAGTCCGGAAAATGAATTTAGATATTGGAATTTGTTGCAACACAGGAAAGAGGCGTCATTTGAATAGAATCAAGTACATGCCCTGTTTATATTTAATAAAGTAGTAAGGCAACAGATGCCAAGGGGAGCATTGTTTAAAATGACCTCCCTACTACCCTTTCAGCGTATAATCCAACGCCCCCTCCCCCCTTTTTGTTTGAAGAAGGCTGGCTTCAGAGGACTGGAGGGAGAACTAAGGAGGGTTGTAATGGGATGAGGGAAATTCATGAGTAGCACTTTCATTTCTAAACAGTTGGTTTAGGTGGGCGGCATTGATGTTATGGGGTCTACCACTTGGTGCTTATTAATGGCTGGGCCTTCTCCTATCTTCTGCAACTGGCATTGAGGCTGGGCTTGCAGGATATCAGAAACAGATTGTACCTTTCAATGTGGCGATGCCTACTGCAGCATACTGTAGCCGTGGTCAAGGTATGGCAAATGGCCACGGCAGCAAAGGGACGGAGAAAGGTGAGAAACAGGAGAACACTTGTATGGGCGGGAGAAATAGTGAGCGGAGTGTGAAGACGACAACGTTTCCAGAAGGGGAACCGTGGAGGTATTTCTACTTTGGTGGACATTCTAGGTGTGGCGAGATTGAAGGAATTCACTCAACTGCGGAAGGTGCAAGACCTGTACCTCTCAATACTACAAGTACTTACCACTTAAACATGCATTCAGTACTATAGGGGAAGACTGCCTATAAACACCTGAGCAGACCCTCCTGGAAAGAACGATACTTGGAGAAGTACTTGGGAAGGGGGTGATCTAACTGATTTATAAACTTTTATAAACAACACCTGTATAACTTACAAAGGCTTTGCGACAAGTAGAAGGGGAGCCTGTGCACATTGGAAGACAATGTCTGGGAGGTTGCACTATTGCCCTCCTTTTCAGTGCTGAAAACCTTTTAAACACCATGCCTAGGCATGAGCTGCAACAACGGTGTAGTTGGAAAGGTTGGTCTTCCACATAATTGCAAGAACAATCTCTCCTACCTTGGGCTCAGATTTACGAGGAATTCTATCTTATTTACTTTTAGCGCTCTTCTGTGTTAAAAATGATAACACTGACTCTGACTGCAAAGTATAGCTTTCTGTTTTTATGGGGTTTTGTTTTCTATTTTTTATTTTCATCCCTCTAAATCAAAGCAAAATGTAAAATAACTGTTTTTGATTGGGCATACACAATGAAAGTTCAGTTTCACGTAAGGTTATTTTAGGATCGCGCTCTGGACAAAACTCCTCGTACAAGAATGTGCCCTGCCTTTCTGGTCCAAGTAAAGTCCTTCTAAGGTGAAAGTTGTCCTTTCCAGACATTATTTCCTCTTCAGCTCCGCGCACCAGTGTTCGAGTCCTGGCTGTTAGGCTGAGGCAGTGGTGATATAATGAGAAGAACTTGTTGAACTTTAGGTAACTACCAAAAGCCCAAATATTTATTGCAGCCATGGGCCAATTTTTTTCTGACCTGTTTGGAATTTGCACACTGCCCAGAGCAGGTATCCTTGTGTCGGACACCAGAGCAGCTGACGTAGCCATCTTTTATGATAGGAGGAGGTGTGAGGTCTTGGCACTAATGATCTGCTGAATGGACCTCCGTTTTTTGGAGATCTAAATCTGTACCACTGGTGGTGGTACACATTCTGGAGGCGGTGTCAACCAGCCAGCCAATGGACAGTATCAAGATATTGGAGCACAGGATAAATGGAAGCGCTCCTTCGTCCATGTGAATACCGCCCTGTTTATCAATGGATTCTTTCTGTCTTTGCATCCGTACTCCTCTTTTAAGACCTGATTTTCTGGAGTTGTGTTTTGGGCTAAATTCTCGAGCTTCATCTCTAGAGGAGAAATTTAGCAACTTTAGTCAATGTGGGAATTGTATAGTCCATTCCAGAAAACGTGTTAAAAGATTGATTCACCTACGAGTTGAGTAGTCGCCCGAGGTTGTAAAAATATTGAAGCAATGTAAGCCAGTGAATTGTGATTGAGGTCTGCGGTGCTGCTCCTGTGCATTGTATTGTATTGTATTGTATTGTATTGTATATTGGATTTATATAGCGCTTATCACCCAGGGGTCTCTAAGCGCTTGCCTTGGGAACCCGTCCTGGCTTTTCCCTGTGAGATAGCCCCTACAGGGCATCCCCAAGGTGAAAGCCAGGCATACCGCCGCGGGGGGCCGTTGTGGAGATTAAGCAAGCTTAATGCCCAGAGTTGCAGAGTGTGAACCCATGATTAGGTCAGGCACCGAAGCGAGAATTATCGAGTCCGTGGACATTTGAGCTCAAGACCCTGCCGCGTCGGGAATTGAACCCTGGTCCCAGGTCTGACCTCTGCTTCAGGGTCTGCCTGCTCTAACCAGTGAGCCACACAGAACAGAGCACATGTGAATGCTTTCCTTCCACTACACCCACCACACCAACCGTGTGTGATCGATCGTTTGTCACATGCTGAATAAAGTTAAATCCAGAGGGGGTCCTATGTAGATGCACAAGGGCTGGTTCCCAGTTCTAGCTTTCTATGCACACAGCCAAGGATCAGGATTTATTTAAATAAATGACCTGACAATTTAGATGACATCACTACTGATCTGTCCACTTTTGCATCGGTATTTAGTTAAAAAAAATATTATAATGTGATTGCAAACCTTCGCCGCGTAATGATACCAATTTATAACCCATCTCTCCTAACAAAGGAAGCCCATTAATTATTAAAGGGTCAAAAACATCAGCAAATTAACTTAAGTTGACAAGGCGACCAAAACTAATGCCTAAATGGCATTTCCATATTGTTGGTCTTTTGTGAAAATTGCTTAATTTCTTTTTTTCACTCACCCAGCACTAAGTATTCCTCCACTCACCTTCATTTATATTGTGCTTTTTTTGTCCGCGTTCTCTGAATGTCGAGGGGTTCGCTTTACGCCTTGAATATAAACCTGTAAGAGACCTCGCCATTCGTTGTTCATTCTTTCAGCACATTTAGTATAGAGTTACTGTTGCAGACAGTAACAAGAATGTTATTTTTGTTTGACTGATTCCACTGGATGCCTAGTCTTATTGATTTAATATCCGGTTCCCGTTTGGAATATAGGGTTGCCATGGCAGAGTTTAGAAAAATGTCAGGATAGTCCGGATTGAAATTTATGTACAATACATAGAAATTGTATTAATTTAGTTCGGAATATTATGAAAATCTGACATAGTTCCAACTTTCCTATCCTAAACCCTTGCCATTCGCTTAACAAAATAGATTGAAAACCTCTTTCTGCAGTTTTGTGGTTTCTGTTTTAGTAGTGAATGTAATAAATTCTTGTGTCCATGCATGGGTTTCCCTTCACAGGAAAGTGTCTTTTTGTTCTACTAAATGGGGAGCTTCAAAATATTTTTTAGGCCTCAAGCGAACGGCACGCATCGTCAAAGCTGAGGTGACAATCTGAAATGAGCCCTTTGGTGTTTTTTTGTTTTGTTTTGTTTTTATCTTTTCCGGAACATGGCAGCTTTTCTTTGAACTCCAGTCTTTGGACCATAAGCGCCAATGGCTCTAGAGAACAGTGTACTTCTACTGCCGTGACTGAAGTCATGCAGCAACTTAAGGATGCTTGGAGATTACCGCCCGATGTCTTGAGAGTCTAAGGTATTGAATGTTGCAGTTGTCCAAATTTACCGTATTCGTAGCTCTGCGGCAAGTTGGAAATCAGCAGTGTCGCTCATATGGGCACGGCTTGTTGTAGCAACTCTAGAAGGCCACCGGTAGTCTTCAACCTCATTTTGAGGTGCCTGGAGATGTTTGGTCCATGATCGCCGGACTGGCACAGCCTCATGAACTGTGTTTCAACGGGTTGAGCAGCATCTTCAGAGGACACATGGTCTGGAGGCTTCTGGATAAGGGAAGGTCACCATACGACTGTCAGCTGACCAGTCTGTCCATAGTTTGACATAGGACCGGTCCTTATAATACAATCAGAAAATACAGTGAACTGAGGTTCCGTGTTATTCAGGTGTGGTTAAAGGGAAGCACAGGCGCTTTCAGGACCAAACCGAAGAGACTGGCACCCCAAGTCCTGATTCCTCTCGGACCTGCTGTGTGATTATTAACTGTTACCTATAAAAATCTTGGCTTTTCTTGCATAGTTTGGTGCTTGGACAGAGTGAATGTGATCTTTACTCTGAGCGGCCAACATTCTACCCGGTGATGTCCATACATTGCCTAGCCATTGAAGGGTTACCTGGTGGGCGTACTATAGTGACCAGTAGCAGAGAAGGACCCAGAGAAACACCCTCCGTCACTCTTTGGGCAACACCCCTCCGCCACCCTTTGGGCAACTCCCCTCCGCCACCCTTTGGGCAACACCCCTCCGCCACCCTTTGGGCAACACCCCTCCGCCACCCTTTGGGCAACACCCCTCCGCCACCCTTTGGGCAACACCCCTCCGCCACCCTTTGGGCAACACCCCTCCGCCACCCTTTGGGCAACACCCCTCCGCCACCCTTTGGGCAACACCCCTCCGCCACCCTTTGGGCAACACCCCTCCGCCACCCTTTGGGCAACACCCCTCCGCCACCCTTTGGGCAACGCCCCTCAGTCCGTCACCCCAGGGCAACGCCCCTCAGTCCGTCACCCCAGGGCAACGCCCCTCCGTCCGTCACCCCAGGGCAACACCGCTCTATCAGCCAGACAAGTGTTTACATTTGTTCCTCGGGGCTTCTGCAGAGCCTTCCCTACCCGAATCCCTGACACAGACCTGTTCTTTCTCACAAAGCCGACCGCCCAGACCACCCAGGAGTGTGGCAGAGCTGCTGAAGGCACTGGGGAGGCGGAGGTAACCTCTGTGGTTAAAAGCCCATCGGATATTTCAACACCAACTGCTGCAGAGTCCTGTCCTCTGGTCTTCACACTGTGCTCAGTATGGGGAGCAGCCTTTTCTAAAGCTCCTCATTTCAGTTGCTGGGTAATGTACTCAAGAAATGGATCTCACCTTTGGGTGAGATGCAAATATAGGTTTTAGAGCTTTGATCGCCTGATATGTAGTCTGGCCTTTTATCAATGATTTTTATTGTGGGTGTTTGGTGGTGGCGCGGATCTAGTTCCAAGCTGTAGTGGTGCACTGTAATGGAGATAACAGGAGCCTTTTCAGCTGAGCTGTGTGTGTTACTTCCATCTGTGTGGGGAGCCTTCCAACAGAAGGCCTTCATGGTGCTGTATTTCAGCGGGGGGCCACCCCAGGCTGCTCAGGGATCAGAGGCTGGTTGTATATATTGTGGCTCTTCGGTGCATTGTCCAGGAATGGCCAATGGTGTTTGTGCCTGAAGGCGGACGATCATCAGTTGGACGAGCTGTAATCCAGTCATGCCCAAGACTGGCATCTATCCCCAGAGGCCCTTGTGAGAAGGAAGCTGCTTAGCAGGCAGTAGCTGTCTGAACAAGACTGCCCCTGCCCAGCGTGTCACCCTACAACCCTCACCCTTCATCACAAGTTCTAATCTTTATTCTAGAGCACTGATGTTTTTAGTTTCCTCCCAGAGACTTTCACTTTCGTTTTTAGAAGGAAGTGACGTTTCATGGTGAGAACAGTAGATCACTTCAGAGTTTTGTTGCAACAGCATGCAGGAAGTGGAGGGTGTTTGGTGAGGGGACGCTGGGGTGAGCTGACAAGGCCTTGTTGTTGGGCAAGAGAATCCTTTTACAAAACTGGAAGGGGCAAATTATACCGAATGTAAACTGATTTTCCAATCAATGTATTGATCTTTAAAAAGCAAAAACAGCGGAAAACTGGAATCCATAATTTTAACATGTTGCACTTCAGAAACCCATTTGAAAAAATATCTGGGAAACTAATCACCCAATTTTCTTGCTGGTAGATGCTTGGAATACACATGTTCTGTTTTAGGGAAAAAGTGTCCCTGCTGACGGATGCATATATTTTTTGGTAGGGTGAATGTGTCCCTGCAGCAGAATGCTTCAGATGCATATGTTATGTGATTGGGGGAGAGGTGTCCCTCCTGTTGGATGCTTGGAATGTATATTTTCTGTGGTAAGGTGAAGGTGTCACTGCTGTTGGGTGCCTGGGATGCATATTTTCTATGGTAGGGTGAAGGGGTCACTGCTGTTGGATGCTTGGAATGTATATTTTCTATGGTAGGGTGAAGGTGTCACTGCTGTTGGATGCCTGGGATGCATTTTTCTATGGCAGGGTGAAGGGGTCACTGCTGTTGGATGCTTGGAATGTATATTTTCTGTGGTAAGGTGAAGGTGTCACTGCTTTTGGATGCCTGGGATGCATATTTTCTATGGTAGGGTGAAGGGCTCACTGCTGTTGGATGCTTGGAATGTATATTTTCTGTGGTAAGGTGAAGGTGTCACTGCTGTTGGATGCCTGGGATGCATATTTTCTTTAGTAGGGTGAAGGGGTCACTGCTGTTGGATGCTTGGAATGTATAATTTCTGTGGTGGGTGAAGGTGTCCCTGCTGTAGAATGCTTCAGATGCAAATCTTATGCGATGGGGTGAAGATGTCCCTGCTGTTGGATGCTTGGAATGTTTATAGTCTGTGATAGTGAGAAGTTGTCTCTGCTTTTGGATGCACATTATCTGAGGTACGGACAAGATGATCTTGCTGTTGGATGCATATATTACTCTGTGAATGGGAGAGAAGGCGTCCCTGCTGTTGGAATTTTCGGCAGTGTATAATATTTTGTTGTAGGTAGGTGTTCCTGCTGTTGCAGTGCTTGGGTTGCATTTATTCTGAGGTGAGGTCAAGGTGTTCCTGCTGTTGGATTTTCGGGATGCATATTTTCCGTGGTTGAAAGAATGTGTCCCTGATGATGGATTCTTGGAATGCCTATAGACTGTGGTATTAAAGTGTCCCTGCTGATGGATCCTTGGAATGCCTATAGTCTGGTACTAAGGTGTCCCTGCTGATGGATCCTTGGAATGCCTATAGTCTGTGGTGGAAAGGTGTCCCTGCTGATGGATTCTTGGAATGCCTATAGTCTGGTACTAAGGTGTCCCTGATGATGGATCCTTGGAATGCCTATAGTCTGTGGTGGAAAGGTGTCCCTGCTGATGGATCCTTGGAATGCCTATAGTCTGTGGTGGAAAGGTGTCCCTGCTGATGGATTCTTGGAATGCCTATAGTCTGGTACTAAGGTGTCCCTGATGATGGATCCTTGGAATGGCTATAGTCTGGTACTAAGGTGTCCCTGATGATGGATCCTTGGAATGCCTATAGTCTGGTACTAAGGTGTCCCTGATGATGGATCCTTGGAATGCCTATAGTCTGTGGTACTAAGGTGTCCCTGATGATGGATCCTTGGAATGCCTATAGTCTGTGGTAGTAAGGTGTCCCTGCTGATGGATTCTTGGAATGCCTATAGTCTGGTACTAAGGTGTCCCTGATGATGGATCCTTGGAATGCCTATAGTCTGGTACTAAGGTGTCCCTGATGATGGATCCTTGGAATGCCTATAGTCTGTGGTACTAAGGTGTCCCTGATGATGGATCCTTGGAATGCCTATAGTCTGTGGTAGTAAGGTGTCCCTGCTGATGGATCCTTGGAATGCCTATAGTCTGTGGTAGAAAGGTGTCCCTGCTGATGGATTCTTGGAATGCCTATAGTCTGTGGTAGTAAAGTGTCCCTACTTTTAGCTGCTTATATTCTGAGGTAGGGACAAGGTGCCCCTGCTGCTGGATGTTTGGGATGCATATATTATTCTGTGGTAGAAAGAAGGTGTCTCTGCTGCCAGACGCCTTGAATGCATATATTCTGTGGCGGGGGAAAGAGTCCCTGCTGTTGGGTGCATATTTTCTGTGTTATAGAGAAGGCTTCTTTCAAGTTGTATGCTTGGGACGCAAATATTGTGTGGTAGGGAGGTGTCCCTGCTGTTGGGTGCGTGGAATGCATATGTTCCAACATAGGGCTAGGAAGAAGGTGTCCGTCTCCTGTAGAAGCTTAGAACGTGTACATTCCAAGCACAGGCGAAAGCCGTGTTCCTTGTTTCAGATGTGTGGAATGTGTATAATCCAGGATAGTTGTAGGGAGAAGCTGTGCTCCTGCCTTCGGATGTGTGGAATGTATATAATCCAGGATAGTTGTAGGGAGAAGCTGTGCTCCTGCCTTCGGATGTGTGGAATGTGTACAATCCAGGATAGTTGTAGGGAGAAGGTGTGCTCCTGCTTTCGGATGTGTGGAATGTGTACAATCCAGGATAGTTGTAGGGAGAAGGTGTGCTCCTGCCTTCGGATGTGTGGAATGTGTACAATCCAGGATAGTTGTAGGGAGAAGGTGTGCTCCTGCCTTCGGATGTGTGGAATGTGTATAATCCAGGATAGTTGTAGGGAGAAGGTGTGCTCCTGCCTTCGGATGTTTGGAATGTATATAATCCAGGATAGTTGTAGGGAGAAGCCCTGCTCCTGCTTTAAGATGGTTGGGATGTATATAATCCAGGATAGTTGTAGGTAGAAGCCCTGCTCCTGCTTTAAGATGGTTGGGATGTATATAATCCAGGATAGTTGTAGGTAGAAGCCCTGCTCCTGCTTTAAGATGTTTGGGATGTATATAATCCAGGATAGTTGTAGGGAGATGGTGTGCACCTGTGTTGCTGAGACCGAGAGCAGTAGAGGTTTCCATTGAGAGTTAAAGGTTCTGGCTTTAAGTGAAGTAACTGCATGCATGTTTTACAGCAAGTTCTTAACTAATGAAGTGTGAACATGAAACAAAAACCCTTGATCTTAAGGAGAATAAATATTTATCTCTCGAGTTCTCCTTTTTCCTCAGAACTCCGGAGCAGTGCCCAAGTGTTGTCTCGTTGCTGTCGGAGAGCTACAACCCACACGTCCGTTATGGCGCTGCCCTGGCACTCGGAATCTGCTGCTCTGGCACAGGAAATAAGGTGAGATGCCCCTGTTTATAGATGTGTATGGTTCTGTAAACTGAGGTCATATTCCTTACATTACGGTGAAAGGATCTACTCTGCAGTGGAAAAGGGTCCGGTTCACGGACACGTATGTTCAATGTGGCTGCAGGTGGCGGAGCATAGTGGATGCCGCTGTTGTGCACAAAATAGGTGTGTCACTTTTAGGATGACTCCAAGCACCCTAAGTGGCCGGCATGAAGGTCAAAAGAATATTTCCAATTTAAAGTATGCCAGTTTGCTCCTTGGCGAGAGTTCACCTGTGTGTTCAGGGACGTAATCACCTTTTCTATGAAAAGTGCAGTTCATTGGATCTAACCAGGGGGTTCTTGGGTAATAATAGCCCTGCTGGACTTAACTCACCGGGTTGTCAAAACCCTGGAAAAACAACCCTAGTGCCAACATTTCATGAACCACTGTAACAGTACCTGTTACAAATTGATGGAGAGTCCAAGAAAGGTAAACATAATAACACTGTTTGAATTAGAGAATAATTAACATTTTTGTTGAGCATCTCAATACATTATTAATTCCATGTGCTCTTCATTTTCATTTTCAAAGTTCTTACCTTCACGTAGTATTTAACATCACTTCCAAATTTTAATTTTGCCAGTTTAAATGTTATTGATGTAGTACAGTCAAACAATTTCAGTGGTCACTTTCCATTCACATAAAGTGCATTAATTGTTTTTTTTTTATCTTGTGCTGAGAACACATGTTTGCAATATAATTAGTGTTTGCTTAATTATCCCGCACCCCCCACCGAGGAATTCACAGCACTCCTATATTCTTATTCAGACCCTGAAGCCTCCCAACCTCCTGTTGATGACAACAATGATGATGAACCCCATGATGGGAAAAACATATTTTTTGATTTATACGGCGCTAGTGACCTGGAAACCTCTCCAGATATTGGCCGTTCTTTACACAACGCTGCTATAGAAACTGAGACGGTGATTCGAAGGGTTGCAGAAGATTTAAACCTTACCATGCCCATGAATGAGGTAAATACAAATGTCCTATCAAGGGTGCGCAGCCAAGGCCAAGCAAGCCAAGAACTTCTGCTTCTATTTATTGAGGCTCTTATGGACACGTTGGTAGGCTCCTGGGCAAAGCCTGAATCTTGCCCTCCAGTAAACAGAAAAGTGTCAATGGCCGCATTGCCCTGTTCCTGGGGTTCCCATTGTCTTCCTCCACCACCCCACTCCAGAGAGTTTCTTAGGAAAAGCATCTACTAGTTGCCTTGACCCTAATGCATTCCACATAGTTCCCCAGATAGAGAATCAAAGCTCATGGATACATTTGCTAAGTGTATGTTTTCTTTCTCCAGCTTTGCTTTAATGTCTACCATCACCACTTGCCTCCTGGCCAGTACTCACATGCACTGTGGGACAGAGTGGCGGATATCTTGCCTGCTGTGCCAGATGAAATACGGCCATCCCTGCATAGCCAGGATGGCCAAGACAGAGCAAAGTGCCCTATCTGATCAGGTCAGGACACGACCAACTGTCTGGGTGTGGCGGTTGTAACTAGCATCATGCTTTAAAGCCATGTCAGGATTTGCTCCACTGGCTTCTCCACGGGTGTCCAGCCAGCCCAAATAGACAGGCCTTTAGACCGCTAAAGGCTGTTTGAAGTGAAGGTGGCTCAGCCATGGAAAGGTTTAAAGAGAGCAAGGCTTTGGAAGAGATATCCGCAGATGCAACTTCAGTATGTACCTTTGCAGCAACAGGCCTTTCAGGGTGTGAGTGTGAGGGATCAAGCAGACAGTGCCCAGGACCCCCGGAACAAAAGTCTACCCAAACCCTAGCTCCCATCCAGCGCAAAACCACTTTGATTTACCCTCAACAGCACACAAACGCCTGGCAGGAGGGCGCATCACAGTTTACCTTCCTGGGTGAAGTAGCATCACTTCCAACCAATAGCAGCTCCAGATTGTAGAACACTGTTTGTCCTTACTCTTTCTGTCGCATCCTCTGGATATGTCCACCCACAGGCGACATCTCCCAGAGGATCACTTCTCCCTACTCTGAAGAGACGTTCAGGCTCTCTTGTCTAAGGGAGCCATACAAAGGGTGTCCGTATCAGAGATCTGGACTGGCTGTTACTCCCATTACTTTCTAGTGCCCAAAAATGGACAGAGGCCTCTGTCCTATCCTCGATCTGCCAACAGGGGTGGGAGCACACTGCTTCACCTCTCAGACAAGGTTCGCCCCTTGCATTCTGGTAAATGCAGTCTCTGTTGCTCGCTTTGATGAAATGTTTTCGAGTGTTTCGCCAGAGTTGGCGCAGATGGTGCTGATCTCTAGACACGTGTTTCTGGTTTGTTAACCGTCATCAGTAGAGAATACAGGCTTACAATTTGGGGTTTGCTGAGTAGGCTGCCAAAAATCATATCTGGTCAGGTACCTCTGACTGGCGCGCAGGTGCTTCTTCCACGAGCTCGTCAGCTCCATGACTCACAGGAGTGCTTTTAAGTAGACAACAGGGGTGTGAGCACACCGCTACACCTCTCAGGCAATTCTGGTAAATGCAGTCTCTTGTTGCTCGCTATCCTCGATCTGCGTCCTTTAACATTTTTCTTCTGGAAGGACAAGTTTAGAATGCTCACTTTAACCCAATTCATTCTGGCCTGGATCCAGTAGACTGGATGGTTGCATTGGATTGTAGAACGCTCATTTTCACAACTCCATCCAGAAGTCCCACAAACGCTACCGGCAGTTCAGGTAGGACAAGAACACTGTGCTACACTTTGACCCTACCAGTTCACCTTGAATGTTCACAAAGGTGATGGAATTGATTGGATCTCATCTATAGAGGTTGGGAATACCAGTCTTCGTACCTCGACGAATGCCTACTACATGCGACTCAACTCGGACAGTCATAAGCCACCGGCAGACGACAACTGAACTGTTGGCATCGTAAGGCTTTCACATTAAGATTCCGAAGTCACACCTGACTCCTTTACAACTACTCCACTTCATTGGAGCCATTCTTTACACTGTCCTTTCGGTGCTTTTCCTCTGCCTTAACGAGTCCAGGACATTCGAGCTTTGATCCTGAGGCTTTAACCCTTGACCTGCTTCTCAGTGAGAGCAGGCCTGAGGCCTTTTGGACTCCTTCATCCTGCTGTGGACCTTGCCAGCTGGTACATGTGGGCTCTACAGAGGGATCTGAAGTGTCAGTGTGCTCAGCACCGAGGGACCCGTCAGAGTCCATCCAGCTGTCTGAGGAAACTGCGAAAGTCCTGCTGTGGTGCCTGTTTGACTGCAATTGGGCAAGCAGAAGACCCCTTTCTTTCCCACCCACAGCTAATTGCTGACGGTTGCATTGTTGCTGAGTTGTGGAGGTCTCCTGGGAGAGGTGGCAATCAAAGGACTGATCTCTGGCTGATGTTCACCTCCATGTCAACTTGTTGGAGCTGCAAGCGATTCACTTGACACTGAAGGTATTCCTTCTGACCATCAAAGGGAAACCGGTACAGGTTCTCATGGACAACACAACTTCCATGTGTTATTGCAACAAACGGGGTGAGCTTAGGTCATGGGTTCTGTGCTAGGAGGTTCTGCATCTACGAAATGGCTGAACACTTGTGGCATTATCCTGATCACCCAGCATCTGCAGGATATTTAAATGCCAAGGCAGACAAACTCAGCCGCCACTTCCTAACGGATCAGGGATGGCAGTTACACTTGTAGATGAGACTGGCATCTTCCACCAATGGTGAGAACGCTGGTTCAATGTATTCGCCACCACAGAGGATGCGCAGTGTCCAGACATGTGCGCTTTAGAGTTCCAACTCAATTCTCCCTTTGGAGAAACCTTTCATCTCAACTTTGGCTCAGGGCTCCCGTCTTCCTTGGTGCCATCAGGTTGACAAGGCGGGCAAATTAACTCCAGGCCCTTTCTGTCCAGCACCCATACACATCGTTCTTCCCAAACAAATTGGTCCCACGTATGAAAGCAGCTTTCCTGTCGAAGTTAGTTACACCCTTCCCCAGCTTGCAATCCGCCACCTTGCCAGCTTTCTATACTCCACCTCGCTTCTCTGAGGAAGAACGCCTCCACCATCATGAACCTAAGAGGGACCTTAGTTTTTACATCAGTCAGACCTGAGCCCATCTCTTGGCTGATCAACTGTTTGCGGGCTTCTCTAGTGCAAAAAGATGAAAAGTGGTACAAAAAACCCCATCTCGAGATGAATTGTGCTATGTATTAAGCTCTGCTATGGCTGAGCCAAAAAGCAACCCATAGAAGGTTTGCATGCTTATTGCACCATAGCGAAGGCTGCTACTACTGCGCTGGTGCATGTGGCTCAGGGGTTAGAGGCGGCAGACCCGGAAGCTGAGATCGGCCCTGGACCAGGGTTCAATTCCCCGCCTCGGCGGGTCTTTGGCTCAAAAATTCCACGGACTTGATAATTCTCGCTCCGGTGCCTTCTCAACTCACGGGTTCAAACTCTGCGACTCTGGGCAATAGCTTGCTTAATCTCCACAATGGCCCCGCGCGGCGGGATGCCTGGCTTTCACCTTGTGGATACCCTGCCGGGGTTATCTCACAGGGGAATACCAGGACGGGTTCCCTAAGCAAGCGCCGGGAAACCCTTTGTGGGTAGCTGTGCGCTATATAAGCTCAAATACATTTACATTTGGTGTGCTAGTCTTGGGCATCTGACAGGATGCCACGTGGACTTACTTCACATGTACACGAAGTACCATTGTCTGGAAAACCAGGTGCGACAGGATTGGCATTTAACCTGTTCTGTCCCGCAGGATTTTCTGGTTTGAGCCATTCCACAGACCCATCTGGGAGTAGAGATACTACTATAGTATCTATTCATAAGGTGAGGAATCTGCGGTTAGAATTACTCTATTCGACGCATTTGTAATGGGCCATTTTTAGGTCTCGCCTGTCGATGCGCATGCGCATCGAGCAAGCGAGACTATGGGGGCTTATCCACTCTTTATCCACTGCAAGGAATCGTGGCAATTCCTTGCAGTGCCCGTGACTTTTAAGCTCAATGCGCATGCGCATTGAGCTTAAAAGCGCGTGCACGTCAGTCTTGTTTTACCCGCTCCGCCCCCTCCCCTTCCCGCCGTGTCGCATTTCTCATCCCCCCTCCCCTCTCCTCCGTCCGTCTTGTTTGTTTAATTTAACCCGCTCCGCCCCCTCCCCTTCCCGCCGTGTCGCATTTCTCCTCCCCCCTCCCCTCTCTTCCCTCCGTCTCGTTTGTTTATTTTACCCGCTCCGCCCCCTCCCCTGCCCGCCGTGTCGCATTTTTTTTTAAATCCCCACT
Organism: Lissotriton vulgaris; assembly: GCF_964263255.1. NCBI lineage: Eukaryota > Metazoa > Chordata > Amphibia > Caudata > Salamandridae > Lissotriton > Lissotriton vulgaris. The sequence goes on along the minus strand of NC_141699.1, from coordinate 1,084,706,537 downwards.
TCCCCCCTACCCCCCATCAATGCCAACACTGACGCCGTGCTAAAGCCCGCTCTCCCTCCATTTACTGGCCTTTAGCAGCCTGTGGCAGCAGAGGACATGTAAAAGCAAGGGCAAGTATAATAAAGCTTAACTTAGTATTGTAATGTTGTCCGTGTGATCTCTTACCCTGCATTCCAGTCACTACATCTAGCTTACCTTTTACTGCCACTAGTTCTTCTGCATGGATTGTATAGTCATACGGCGTATTGAGCTGGCAAACAGAGAAACCATGCCATGACATAGTATCATCTGATACAAAGAGCGCGTTAGGAGGTGGAATTTTGATGACAAAATACCATCACAGCTTTACTCTCGGTCTCTCCCCTCGGCCAATGTCACCATACTTGGGAAATGTATACTCTGAAATATCGTGTACTATAATGTTACGGTCTCACCCATCCCTCAACAAATATTAATTTTACCGTCGTCAGATGTACACAACACATTAAAGAACAGGGCGGGGTCAAGGTGTTATCAGAAATAGAGCGCCCTAGGGCAGAAAAGAACACCCTTTCAACCCAATGTCCGTAACCCTGCTCCAAATAGCATAGAGTATCCCTCCCGCCGATTGGTTCAGTCACCCGCCCGTCAAGTTTAGCTCTCCTCACCCGAAAGCCCCGCGGCCCACTACCCGGATCCGCTCGTACTTCTCCATTTCTAGGAACAAACTTCCATCGTCTCCTTGGTAACGCTTCCGGGCTAGAGATTGCCGTCATAGACACAAAAGACAGACTCACATGAACCATGGAGCGAGGTGCCGTGGTCAGAGAAGAGAGACTTTCTTTAGAGTAGCGATCGAATGGCGTTTTTATTTATTTATTTAATGCGACTTTTATAGCGCGAAAATTACCCTCAACCCCTCACCCTCAACCCCTCACTCACCCTCACTCTCACTCATCCTCACTCACCCTCAACCCCTCACCCTCACTCACCCTCACCCTCACTCACCCTCAAACCCTCACCCTCACTCACTCACCCTCAACCCCTCACCCTCAACCCCTCACTCACCCTCACTCTCACTCACCCAGCCTCAACTACTCCCCCTCACCCTCACTCACCCAAAACCCCTCACCCTCACTCACCCTCACCCTCACTCACCCTCAACACCTCACTCACCCTCACCCTCACTCACCCTCACCACCTCACCCTCAACCCCTCACCCTCAACCCCTCACCCTCACTCACCCTCACTCACCCTCACTCACCCTCACTCACCCTCGCTCACCTCACCCTCAACCCCACACCCTCAACCCCACACCCTCACTCACCCTCACTCACCCTCACTCACACTCACCCTCACCCTCACACAGTGCAATAGTTCTCAGACCATTTCAGTTAGAGCTTTTAGAAATGTTTATGGCTTTTTTTATTTGTAATACTTTAGCATTGGCTACAGGAAACAAAAATGCTAAACATTTACAAAAAAACCCCATAAACAATTCTAAAAGCACTAACTCTAATGGTGCGAGACCTATTGCATTTCCAATGCTTGTTTAGTTTTACTCGTTTGTATTGCATCATTACAGTAGTTATATTTTCTCTTTGCATAGAGAGAAGGGATTTGCCTAGAATCACACAATTTTTGTCACGTGCCAAAGCTGGGCTTGGCACCCAGATCTCCAGGCTTCAATTAGGCCACATTGGTCAGTTCTTACGTAAGCCTGGCTGTGTATTTGAGAGCCACAGCTCTGACCTCAGTTTAAGGAATGGCTACGTCTTATCAGGGTCATCTCCGCCTTCCCAAATACCCCAGAATCCCTTGGCCTAGTGCCCAGGTAGTTTAATTTGGCACAAAATTCCCCAAAACGGTCACTGCTGTCATTCGAAAGTGCCATCTTCAAGCGGTTTCATAAATGTTCACTGGATTAATAACATCCTGCAGCACTCTTTAATAATCGGCTTTATTTATTAAAATCCACTTGTGTATTTCTCATGTTACTAAGCATGACCTACTGTTGGTTCACATGCTCTACAGGGTTTTATCATATTGGTGAACACATCCTGCTGAAGCAAAACAAATCGAAATAGGACTAATGCTTTATAGTGGAGGCTCTTACAGTTCAAATATAAACATCAACACATCACTTTTGCATAGCAACGTTTAAAGTGCATTTAGTCAATATAGCCCCTTTTGACAGGCAAACTTTATATGGCTCAGTCGGCCGCCTTTCTTCTCGTAGATTGTTTTTGTAGTGCTGCTGACTTGGCAAATGTTGTTCATCAGCAGCACGTGCAGAGCGGAGGGATACAGAGCACTGCAGCATCCAGGAGGCCAATCATCAATCCATGTTCTTATCACTGAAGGAACTAACGTGTAGTTAAGGTGGTAAAGTGGAAAGAAAGCAACATTGAGGAGCTCCTGGGTAAAACGTAGGAGAAAGGACTAATTGGTCGAACTAAGAGGTCTAGGATCATGTTCCCTTCGTCGAGTATTGTTTGCAGCAGCTCTTAATGGATGCAATGGTCTGTTCGGTTTTAAACATTAATTAAGGAGCTAGCACGTAGTCAAGACAGGCAGGAGTCTACAATTGCATTGTGATTGAAGTGCACATTTTTTAGAGCGGCAGGTCTACAAACCTTTACTTTGTAGTAATACCTTAGCTCACATGACGCAACCTGCCTTGCAGAACTTGTTTCGTGATGTATCTGGTTAGAGAGAAGCTTAATGTCTTAAGTTTTTTCTGAGCGTGAAGTGGCTGTTGCTTTGTCCCTCTTGTAAAAGATGTCTGCTTTCAGAGTCTGTGGTCATTTCAAGCTTGAACGCGTCTCTTCAATGTAAAGGTTTAGGAAGAATGAGGACAAAGAAAAGGGCCCTGATCCTGTCCCATCATCCTTCCTCCATTCCTTCTAGAAGGGATGGACATTTACCATCCATGCATTTCTGCAGATTTCAACACCAGACACCGAGACAAAAGGAGGACATGGCGATGTATTTTTGCAGGGCAGAAAAGTAAAAGAACATTCTCAGTAGGGCTGGTTGGAGTAGGAGTTTAATTACAAAAGCAACAAAGTGTCTTAAAATGTGCTTTATTGTTTTGTGGGGATGATGTAAGTAATCAAAGATAGAAGATGAATGAATAAAGGAGATTATGGTCGGAATTACCCGCCTATCGCTGGAATTGGGTGCCTGGTTAAGTATGGTATTGTCCACTTGGCCATGAAGCTTCAAAAGTCCTGAAGCTTTCTTGTTCGAATTGAAGACCTGGCTGTGTTAGTCAATTCTCACTAATCCTTCTCCAATATAATACTAGTGGTCAATGCTGCCATAATGTGACTGATTGCTATAAATCAAGCATATGGTGCTTTTCACCAGATCCAGCATCTTGGCACAGCGGAGCAAGTGTAACTTTACCTGTACTTCAAAAACTCATTGAATACAACCCCAATCACCTAGACTATGCTTTAGCATGTAGATCCCAGATCATCCGAATCCACCCTTGCATACCCTGCACTGACATTTTGTCCCCTGTAGATTACAACTGATCATTAAAAGGTCTCCCGGAGCAAGTGGACGTGACACTTGCACTAGGCACTGACCAGAGCCCTCTGGCCTGGTCATATTCAGCCCTCTCCTTCCTCGGATTCAACTTGTTTACAGTTTGAAGGTAGTTCATAACTTGTCAGCTGAAGTAAGAAACAGTCTTCCCAAATCGTTTATTTATTTTGAAATGGTGTTTTCTGCATATAACTAGTGCCTCTCCGGACACGTGGCAGACTTCTGGTAATTCTTCCAGAGGATGTCAATCCAAAAAAAATGGGGAAATTGTGAAATACTTTGCCTTGTATAAAGTGCATATCTCCATTGCAACAAAATTTGGAATCTACAATGAGCCTTCATTACCGGCTCTTTTCTGTGGGATTTAAATGGGAATAAGCCTAAGCAGATGGCTGTGCGTGCTGCTTTACCTTAGATATTTGAGGTCATCAGAATTTGAGTGCCAGGATTGTTTAGGTTTTACTACCCATGAAAAGAAAAGCTTTGAGAGGATCAACGATTTTCTCGGGCATGTAAAATTGGTTTCTTCTAAGAAGAGGTCACTTATTTACTGCAGAAAAGTAATCTGTTTTGTCCAAGTAACAGTCATTTCTGACTCTGATGCACCTTTTTTATATTTGTAGGAAGCGATCAACTTATTGGAACCGATGACAAATGATCCTGTGAATTACGTACGTCAGGGTGCGCTCATTGCCTCCGCCTTGATTCTGATTCAGCAGACTGAAATCACCTGTCCTAAGGTAAGTTCACCGAGCAAACTTTCACTTTTTCTGTGCTTTGTGGCGCTTGTTCACAATAGTTTCCAGTTATATTTTGTCTAAAGGGGGGTTCCTTGTTCACCTCGTTTTGCCTCATCTATCATACCACTCTTATTCAGTGTCTTCCATCACCACCTTGTGCTGCAGATCCGTAAGATATGTTACTTGCTTGCGAAGCTGGCAGTCAAGACTTGCAGAGAAATGCCTCTTTTTGCATGATCGTCCCCAAAGCTTTGGACTGATGCTGCTGGTTTTTCTTCTCAGAGTGCACTGAGACCTGCTAACCAGACCCCAGTGCCAGTGTTCCAACCCCTTACAAAGTGTATGTTGAATTAGCTACCCCCAGTTGGCAGAGACTGACTTACTTAGAAGTCACAAGTGTATGGTACCAAGGGTACCTCGGTATTGTAAGCCAGAGTTCACCCCCCTCCATCCGCCCCGGAAGAGCAGGTTCAAACTGCTAATTTGAATTTGCCATTTAAACAAATGGCAAAGCCCCCACTTACCTTAAAAATATATGCCTCCCTAATGGAAGGCCTATGGAGCCTTGAGGCAGGGAGCTATATATTATTAAGAACGGCAGATACTTTTTTTATCTGTCCTGACGGCATCACTTCCAAATTGTTGTTTTGCTGTGGAAAAGTCAGTATCCCTATTGGCTAACAGAGTTATCGCTAACCCCTGACATCTTAATGGGACTACTTAAATGGGTACTTCAATGTATGAAATCAATTGTGGCATTAAACCAGACATGATGCCCAAGTCGAATTTAAGGTCACTTTTAAGGAAAAACATCTTTTAGAAAGTAGCCCCTCTGCTATCCAGTTTGTCCGGTGGCTTCACACGGTTGCTGGACACCAAACCGCTTTCTATCCTCCTGAGGAGTAGTGCCACTGACTCCTCGACTTGGAACAATAGCAGCCGGCTACAGAGGGAGGTGTTACCTCCCCTCTGAAGAAGCCCCTAAAGGTGTTTGCCCAAAAGGAGAGCTTCAAAGGCGAAGCCGCCTTTGGTGGGCAAATGCGATCACACTCCTGAGGGGTTGCCCCTTTGTTCAGGTCCAGAGGATGGTGGCAGGAACAGAGTAGAGACCAGTGCCCAAACCGGTTTTCCAGTGGTCACATATCCCACAGGTAGCTGCACCTCTGTGGTGGGCTATCAAGCTCCTAACATCCACGGAACTGTTCAGACAGCTTGAAAGTTGTCAGAATAGTGATGCCACACCTAGCCGGACATCATCATAGGGTGGGGGGGGATCTTGGTAGCGCATTTGCCAGTGACCACATCATCCCCTCCAGAGCACTTTATGGGCATACAAATGGCACCCCTAGCACCCTGATCCTCAGATCACACCAGAACTGGAAAAGGGCCAAGGACGTACTGCACTGCTGACCCCTGGACCCTGCAAGAGAGGATGCACTGTCTGCTGAACTGCGCCTTAGGCTTGGGAGGACTGTGCTTGTGGCTCCTGCTCAAGGAAAAGACACTCCTGAGCCCCAGACTAAAGAAGTGACTTCTAGGCTCAATCGGCTGACCCCCCTTGAACCAGTACTAGGGCCACCAACACTGAAAAAGCCCAACTTTGCAAGTCAGTGGCCACTTTTGGAGAACCACCACTGACCGCTCCAAGAGACTGATCCTCAATGGCCAAAAGTTGCTAACGAGCCTGCTAGGTCCGTGAGTGTCGTCAGAGTCCAGATTGACCGGCCAAGAGGAACACTATCCTCCATCAAAGGATTCTGCAGGACCCTCTGTATCTGGAGACAGGTAGCCCAGCAGCAGCTCTCATTCTACTGGCTTAATGAGGACTTTAAGGGACCACCTGACCCGTGGACTGAGGAGTTAACCGCAAGGACATCCCCGTCAATCAGGACCACTCCATTAGAGCACTCCGGTTGTGCTATACAGTTTGGAACTGCACTGGAGAATGCTTTGGTCGCCAGGTAACTATCTAAATCCTCAAGCCCCCGCCCCCCCCCCCCCCCCCCCCAACCTCGATCTTTTCCATGCTGAATTTCTTCCCCTGTACCAGGCTGGAGTAGCCAAACACAACTCTTCCAAACTTTACAGTTACCAATGCTTGTTTGCGGTTGGCCTGAGATTTATGTTTTCTTTAAAAATCTATATCACCAGAACCCTCCGGTGGATTTTGCTCATCTTGGTCTCTAAATAGTCATAAAATATAATCTATTTTTATAAATTGGTGTTGGATTTCTCTTGTGCTGTCTAACTTTGTTATTTCATTGTATGTTACTTCTAAATGCTTTACACTAGTTCCTTTATTTAAGCCTTGCTCCTCGAAGCCACAGCGGGCTGAGGTACAGGTTTTGCAAACAAGCTTGATTGGACCTAAAACAGTTTTTGCGAGTGTATTACACTGTAAGGTCACCCAACCCTACCATATAATACACCCAAAATCTCACAATTGCCTTTCACGTCTCAAGAACTACTCGGAACAAGACTATGTTTTGAAGTATTAAGTGCAGCACCAGAAGCCTGGTATTGAGAATAATATTCTGACCCAGTGTTTGCCTTATCTTATCCAAATCATGCAAGATATCTGATCAGACTCTGCTGATCGGGTACTTCAAAACCTACTAGTTGTAGCTGAGCTTGGGTTTTTTTCTTTATCAATTTCCAGCCAGACTGACAAGTACCCCTACAGGTTTCCACAAAGCTTTATTCCACCGAAATCATACATGTTTTGATTCAAATACAGAGTTGCTGGCTGGTGTTGGGGGGATCTCCTGCATGACTCGTATGTAGATGGCACTCTAGGGCCCACCGGTAGGGTTATGATTGAGCTTCAAGCGTAGCTATTTAGTGTTGGATGAGAACGCAGCGGGGATAGTCTTATATTTTAGTTGCATTGCTGTTATCCACTTGTGGACTATTCTGCTTGCATGAAGGTTGTCAGGAGTGACAGTGGAGTCCATCACAATGGTATCAATGTGGGTGGGGATCCGTAGTAGTGCTAAATGATCTGCTAATGACCTGTGGGCGAGGAGCCCCAAGTGGGTTATTTATGAATGTGGATGTGGAAGACGCTGCTAAGTGTCTCATGGATGCCAGTGAGCAACAGTGTTTGTTCTCATCATCCGTGTCGCTGCTGGAGGTTAAGACATGGTTGTAGTTAGAATATAGGAGCCCAAAACCTGGAAATGGATGAAATATCAGCGGCCGAACGGTTGTCTCTGAACTGAAGGTGCTTGCATAATTAGTTCTGCACCTGTGATAAACCCCCTGGACTTGGCTACTGTGGCTGTGGATGGTAAATGGGCCCCCCATTTGGACTAGTCCTGTATATACCAAAGGAGAAAACATGATAGATACGTTGACTATGTCATGTCGATAGGTGGTAAAAGCTCAATCTGCCATCTCGTGGAGCGACATGCTTGAGTTGGCTTTGGGAGATAACCTTCACTGCAACAGCTGTAGCTGCAGGTGACCTAGAGATGTCTTAATGACAAGTGTTGAACCGTTAGTGCTCTTGCCTCTAGTTAATTGTTTTTATAATAATTCTCTGGCAGTCCACTGTGTGTGTGTACACAATGTCCTTTAAACATTGTTCCTGCATTCAGGAAGAGATAATTTCCAATTATTGCTAATTAAATGAGTGACCTGGCTCGGTCAGACTGTTAAATGATGTCTTATTAGTTGGAAGTGGGAGATTAGCTTATTGTATTGATTTCCTTTCCTGAGACAAGTACATGTTCTGGCTGCGCGCCAAGGTCAGAAATTCATGAACAATTTAGTCTCTGCAGCGTCATCCGTGATACTTCTTACCTTCGTTAAGACGAACAAGCATTTATGATTCATACTGCGTGCATCAGGTTATCTTCAGTCCACCTTCTTGCCTACCAGTGATGGGAGCTTTCATGCTCCCGGTCTCCGCATCATGAGAGCCTGTGTAATTCTGAATAGTATTGCTACATCTCTTCTCATGGCTTGGACCATGTGCACATTAATCTTTTCTGAATGGCGCCTATTTTATGTCTAAAAGTTCCTTCGTGGTGCTTTCTTGTTGGCAAGCACTTGCCAGCTAAATTTGCATTCGTTGAGCTCCTCTAGTGAATGTGTCTCGCTTTTCTTAGCATGTGCTGTGGTACATGAGTTTTAAACAGGAACATTCTGTCACCAGAGTACATTCTTATCTAGTGCGATTAAAGGATAGGAGGGTTATTTCACTCTTCTAACATGTCAGGGAGTTGGAAATCCTTGATTCTATGTTATGCGCAAAGGTTAGCCAGCCTGCATCCTTTCATCTTGATCTCCGAAGCCTGTTATGATCATCAGTTTCAAAACCCAGATCCTTGGTGGTGGCTTTCCTTTGCGTAGCTTGGCCCTCCACAGCACATTTGATCACCTCTGTTACTTGCAGCGCGTCAGTGATTCCATTACCAATGCTGTCAAAGTACAACCAAGGTCACTGGATCATAAATAAGGACCTAGAAAGTCTTCTGCACCTTCCTGGGGCGGATGAAGTATAGAGATGTATGTCCTAGTACTGTTCACCATACTTCCTGCCAACTAATCACTGTATCTGTATCCCCAGTACTAAGAGCATCACTGCTGATGTTGTTCGTCTGATCCCTCATCAGATACTCCTTCAGTACCTACTAAAGGCCCACAGCCCTGACACTTGGCTGACTCTTTAGTGTGCATTCGCTAGGCAGTTAAGGGTAGGGATGTAACACTGCTACCCCCGACAACCCCCAAGGTCCCCCCATCCAGCTCATGTTGCTTCTCCATTACTATTGCCTTGCCCTGTAAAGTCATCAGTCGAGGACGGATTACAGGCACACGTTTAGAAGGGTTCTCACTCATTCATTCTTTTATTTGAGAAACGCATCAGAGGTGATGCCTACTATGTCCTTAGTAATGTTTTTAGCAGAAATCTAGGGGTGATGGTGCAGGAATTGTGCTACTACCCTATGCTCTGACTTTTTAGGTTTTACATTGCACCCTTTTGCATCTACTTTTCTTCAATGTATTCTTTTTTGCATGAAATCCATGTGAGTTGTACCTACATCCTGGTAGAAGGAAAAACGCAGTACACAAATGTGAACATGTAGGAAAATTAAACTAGGAAGCCATACTGTTTGTTGCATTGACACACAAACATGAAAATGAAACATTAAAAGTCTGCAAGTGTTTCATACAATTTTCCTAATTTCTGAATTTACAAATCCAGTAAGTTCCATTTTCAGAAAGCAGTAGTTTGAAAAACATTTTGAATGTTCAATTTTGTAAATCAACTTTTATTGAAATTTGCAAATTAAACTGGAATCTTGTTTTATAAACAGACTTGTCAGTATTTGACATCCTCCTTAATACGCAAACCATACATTTAAAATGTCAACAGTTGTAGCACATGCACTTTAGTTTTTTTAAGAGGTCTAAAGAAAAGCTGAAATTCTTCCCTGCTAATTCTTAAAAATAGTTACCTAAAACATTAGCATTTCAAGGTGATTTTTTTCTGTGAGTTTTGTAAAGTTATTATTGCACTTATTTTTCAATAGTTTCCACTTCTAATGATTCTTTATTATTATTATTATGTCCCCGCGCTATGGTGAGAGACAATGAAGAGGCCTGACTAGATTCAGCTACACAAGTATTGAACGGAACAAGTGGGTTTTGAGAGCTCTGAGGGTTCCAGACGCAGCTATAATGGGAGCATGTTCCAACTCTTGGTTGCAAGGTGCCTGAAAGTTCTGTTCTGTTAGGTCAGCAAAGATTTCACCACGCCTCCTGCAGCCTCCGGCAACATCACTCCTTACAAGACCTTTGCAACAACCTCTTGTAATTCTTTGTATCAAAATGATCTCTTTATTCAGCAACTTCGACCCTTAACAGGACCCTGTTACCATCACAACTCAACTTCCCATCATGGCCGGTGAGCGAACCCTCATGGCCTGCCGCCGTCACCACTGTGCAAATTGCTGCTCCCATGTAGACTATCCATTCGGGGACTCCATCTGACCCTTTCACCCACCATGCCTTCACTAATGGCCTCCTACTGATCAGCGAAGTGCTAACACTGATCCTCAATACCTCCATCGACTAAGGCATTTTCCTGGGCACCTGGAAACATGCAATCATCATGCCCCTGCTCAAGAAACAATCCCCTAACCCAGCCATGCTTTCCTTCTACAGGCCCATCTGCTCCTACCATACGCGACAAAGCTATTCAAGAAACTAATCTACCAGTGACTCACCGACCATCTCCGCAACCAACCGCTCCCTGACGCCACGCAGTCCGTATTCAGGCCCAACCACAGTACAGATATAGCACTCATCCTCCTGTTTCTTGAGATAGGAGACACCACAGCTCTCATTCTCCTGGACCTCTCTGCCGCATTTGACACACCCCATCCTCCTCAGTTGCGTCCCTGAGATTGGCATCCAAAGATACGCGGTCCGCTGAATCTGCTCCTTCTTAATGGACAGAACACAAGCTGTCAGCCTGGCACCCTTGGATGCTCACCAACTGATCTGCGGAGTGCCTCAAGGTTCATTGCTCGCCCCACACTCTTCAATGCATCCATGATGACATTCAGCTCATACTCTCCCTCTCGGACAAGACCACAAACACAAGAAACCAGTTAATTGGTTGCATGACTGAAGTCGCTAACTGGATAAAAGGCAGCTGTCTCAAGCTCAACGCAAACAAGACAGAAGTAGTGATCTTTGGCAAGAACATGGACCCGTACCCAGAACATACAGCAGGAACGTCTGAATAATCTTGAGCAGGAAACTGGATATGACCGGAGCAAGTCAGCACCATCCCTGCACCCTGCTTCCACACCCTGGAGATGCTGAGGAAGAACTTCATATGGCTCCCAAGCTAAGCTAGAAAACCTCACTATCATCCTAGTCATGAGCAAGTTGGACTATAGGAATACCCTCTATGCAGGGATCACCAACAACTCACTAGAAAAGCACCAACCATCCAAAACTCAGCAGCCAGATTCACCCTCAACTTCCCACACAACTCTCATCACACATCAAAAACTACACTGGCTCCTGATACACAAATGCACTCAATTCAGACTCCTCACACCTACATTTAAAGCACTACACAACTCAGCCCCACCTACCGGAACACACTCATCTTTCCACCAATCACCCAGACTACTCTTCTCCGCAGAACTCCTACTCGTACACATCCCACGCATACAAAGATCCAGATCAGGAAAACGGACGTTCTCTTGCATCACTCTTAAAGTGTGGAACGGCCTCCCAGTCCACATCAGTGTCTTTTCCTCTTTTCCTAAGTTTTGTAAGAAGCTGAATGCCCGGCTTTTCAATTAACCAACGTACCATAGGCAGGGCTAGGCACACACACCTGCTCAGTGCCAGGATTCAGGTGATAGTGTGCTTTACAAATAAACAGAACTTGTTCCCAGTTAGAAAAATAGTCTTACATTTATTTTAATCCCCCAAAAGTAGACACATGTTGAATGTACATTGTCATTCTGCCATCTTGCCTAGGTGGATCTTCTGCATAGCTTATCCTTGTGTCTTTATTCACAAAATTGCAATTGTTTCTCTGTTTAGGGCCTGACCCATGTACTCCATATAATTTGAGTGAAATCATGCCAGAATTTGTGTGGACGGATTTCCTTCCTCATTATGGGGCTGATTAGGATGGAGGATTTTCCGCATCCTCCGGGCCAGCGGAAGCAACCGCCGGCCTGGAGGATGCGGAAAATCCTCTGCGGACCCACCAAGACCCACCGCCACATTAGGATGGCTGGTGGGTCCTGGTTTCCGTCCGCAGCTTTTCCTCCGCGGTTGGCTTACAACCGCGGCGGAAAAGCACTAATATGGTGACGGTGTCTCTCCGACACCGTCAGCCAGATTAGGATGTGCTTGGAAACATGCTTTTCCGCTGTGGCTTTTCCGCCGTGGAAAAGCATGTGTAACTTCACTGCGGGGGCCCGTTGCGGGCCCCCTAGGTGAAGGGGGGTGGGGGGTGCACATGGGAGGTACCTATGGTACCCCCCTGCATTAGTATGCAGTAAGCGGCAGGCACCGCGCGGTGCCTACCACTTTCTACATACAAATGCAATGTGTGCATTTTTAACATTGCTGCAGGTGCAGCTTGAAGCTCCACCCGCCGCAATGTTAAAAATAGAGGATGTGACCGCCACCCTGGCGGTCACATCCTAATCTGCACAGAGGGAACGCCGCAGCCCATGCGGACGTTCCCTCCTACTCAGGGGTCGCGGACGGACTTGAGTCCGTCCGCGATCCTAATGACCCTTAAGTTTGGTGTACTGATTAAGTCAACAGATGTGCTCTGGTAGTGGAGAGGTACACTTTGGTCTGCAGTATTCACTGTAGAAACTGTCCCGATCATGGGCGGTGTCATTGCAGCTTCTATCCAATCATTCAATCCTGAATCTGTAGGTTTGACAAAGTTGAAGGCAGCAATATAGCCAGAAAGTTAGTCTGCGATTGGTATCTCCAAGCTGGGTGAAGTTCTGTGTAGATGCGCTTCAGTACCATGCGCAATCTGAGGAGTGACATGCCTATTGTTTCATTCTGTGTAACGAGGGAATAATTCACCACAGTACCACAAGGTAGGTAAAGTAACAAGTTGCAACATCCTGTGTACTCCTTGAGTCAGTCTGCATTATAAGCCTAGAGACACAAGGTGCACTGCCTAGGCCTGATCATAAGTTCAACTATTGGAGATAGGACACCGGTAATGGATTTTATGAAACTCAGAATTTTCCTAACTGAGAAAAACCTAATTAGATTACTTTGTCAACATGTGACCTGCAGCTGTTATGACATCTTGACATACTTCACGTCTTGTGCCGGGAATTAGACGACGATTGAAATTCAGGGATTTACGAATGGGGAAAACTTTTTCTATTCCTGTTTTGACTGGTTATTTTGTGTGCTTCCCAGAGAAGGCTAGAGTGCTCTGTCTAAGCTCTTGACTCTACTATTAATCGTGGCTTCTGGTTTCTTTCTGAGCGAACATTCCAGGTGTCATGCGTGTACACTGATGCATGAAGGGAGCATGTGTTGCAGTGAAGTGGCAGATCTGTCTCCTTTTTGCTCTTAGTTTGTTTGTTTCTTTGCAATTTGTTTCCTTCTCAGTGCATTTGCCCATGCAGGTCTAAGGCGTAATCCTTTCGCGTTGGCGGAACTCCTGCTGGGACTGGCATTTTGATGAAATGATGTGATGTACCTAGAAATAGGTCGCGAGCGCTGGGGTTTCATGACCACCCACGCCTTATCGATTTGACAGATAATCCCCAAAAGGACGCTATTTGAGCTTTTGTTTGTCGGAATTCAACATCCTAAAATAAGAAGACTGCTGTCACTTTCTTTGGTCACACAAAATTGACTCCATCTTGGAAGCCATGTTCACAGAATTCTTGGTGGGACCTAGATCCTAAGAGTAGTCCCTTAAGGCATGGAGCCATTTGCAGCCACCGACCACCCCAAGCAAATGAGCGGGGAGTGAGCACACACCCCAAAACTCTCAAATCTTGTGCGAACCAACTAGCGCTTTCATTCCCCTGCAGAAAGGTGTGTGTTTCTTTTTCACAGAAGCACAGTATTTACCATCACTAAATCTTTTCAGTTAAGTGTCTAAAACTGTTAAATCTAGTGGAAAACAGTTGCAAAGACCTGTAACAAGCCTCTGCTTTAAAGAAATTCTAATTTGTACTATTTCACAGACCAAGAAAAGTTAAATTTACTGCACTATCAATTAATTCAAGCTTATTTTGGTTACATTTTTCATAAAACTATCAATATGGATAAAGTACATAAATGATAATGTTTAAGATCCGGTAGAGCAGAAGAGTAAGGAAACAAGATAATGGATGAACTTTTAAGCATGGAAGTGATAAATAGAAAATGTATATTGGCCTGTGCCAGGAAGAGGGTGGATCACATGGTGTGAATTCAGTTGCCTCTCCAGCTATCCATGAAACCTCACTTCACCCTCATCTGCAGCATTTTAAAGGGAGGTTAATGTTTGAAGTAAGCCATTCATTTCAATAGGGTTTGGAGCTTCCCATGGACTGAACATAAATGGATTGTCTTGCAAAGCCCATGTTGGCGAGCACACTGAGGCAACGAGCACAGTCCTTTGCCCAAGACAGTGCAGTGGGATCTGATCAAGTTGGGTGGCAGTGAAGCACCTCTCTGCGGCTCCACTCCATCACTTCCAGGGTGGTTCGGAGCTGCGCAAAGCCACCTAGCAGCACAGGACCATTGCCGAGAAGGTTTCCGAATCCCGTGTGGCGCCACAGGAGTATTCGAAGGTAAGTAATCTGCATTACCCACCAAGAGCAATACCAAAGTACCCGTTTCATCTGAGTATCGAAACCAATGCTGAAACAAATATTTCTGGTTTCCGATGAGAAAGGAATTTCCATAGAGGCCAGTTTAAGATGCTTGAGACAAAGTCCTCCCACCAGTGTGTTCAAACACCCTACTGGCAGAGACAGCTGCTACAGAAGGCGTCACAGAGTCATGCCTTCTATTAAACCAGCACTGGCAAAGAAAATAGGTCTGGAATTAAGACCTGTTGGGTTAGCAGATTTTCCCTGATGCTGTGCAGCATGACTAGAGTGTAACCAAAAAAAGGTGCTCTGACGTGTCAGTCCACCTCATTTTTTAGGCGCACACAACACTCATGCGTGCACCTATAAAATTACATAGTTATGCAGGCTCTTTCTTTTCCTTTTCATTTATCAACCCGAGTTGTATCAAAAAAATAAAAATGTGTAAAAATATGTTATCTATTTTTTTTTCCGCACTCCGGTTGGAAGACGAAGGGTGTTGGTGTTTGAATACACAGGGTGCAGATTGGGGAAAGAAGCAGCACGGGTCAGAAGTAACTCACAAGGTGGAGGTGGGAGAAGTAACACAGAGGGTGGGTGTGCAAAACATGTACACAGTGGAGGAGAGCAAAGCAGTACACGACGGAGACAATTGCAAATGACATGCACTCATGTAGTGTGCTTAACCAAATAGAAAAAAGTAGCTCTTCAAAAGTGAGCGTTGGAATGGGTACAAGTAGTGTATCTGGAACTCCGAGAGAGGAAAAACACAGAGGACAGAAAGCCCACACAAGCTAACTTACAAAAAGCAAACAATGGGAGTGACGGAGCCAACCTGTGATGAGCAGTGGGCGGACTGTAACCCCACTGTAAGCGGACAAAAGGTATTTTGTTCAACAGACCACTTTTGGTGTCTGATAGGCAAGACCTAAAAACAGTCCGCTAGGGCAGAGGAAATTATCAAATGTTTACTGTGCTCTGAAAGACCCCAGTACACACCAGACAGTTAATCTCTCACTCTGCCCCCGTTGCCAAGCACTATGGTGATATAGAACATATCCTTTATTTACCAACGTAGCAAATGACCTGAAAAGGTGTTGGATGCTGTACCCAGTCCTCACAAGACATCAGTGTTGACTGACAGACATTCTATCAAGGACTCTGAGACCTATGGTCCTGGAATGGTTGGCGCAAGTGGGTTCGGAAAAAGTGTTCACAAAAAGTTGAGTAATTTAGAGGAAGCAGTGTTCTATTCCGGATACCGTCAAACAATACCTATAGGACCGAATCAGAGGATGTGACTTAAAAAGCAGTTCTCTGGTACTTGTAGTTCAGGCAATTTTTTTTACATTCACTGACGTATACGGAGGAATTCCACCCTGTGTCAGACTCCCAGAGATTCAGCTATTCATTTCGCGTTATTGTTCGTATTTGAGCGGGTTTTTATATCTTCGTTACAACAAGAGAAGGGTGATGGTGCGCCTCTTCGTTGCTATAGAGCTCAAAGGCCCTTAAATATTGCTTCTTTGGGCTGCATCATTGGGCTGCATTTACAGTGACGTGGAGAGCCGTTTTTTATCGCTGAAGTAGTGCTCTGCCGGCGGCTCTACAATCCCTGATGATATTTTAAGTAACGTGACAATATTTAATTTGTCTATGCACCAGTGGAAGTTTTGACACCATAGTTTATGTGGATAAAGTGAACCCTTGAGTGGGAAGAATTGTTTGTCCTGAAGAAGGTGGGGTGTATATCTGATTGGACCGACCGAAACGCGTCGACGCTTTGGTTATATGGAAATAATCACGGATATTCAAGGAATGTAAACAGTTGCTTTATGATCATTTTAACAATTATCTTGTATTGTGCAAAAGCCTTGTTTACATACTGACATATTTCATTACTGTGTTCTTTCCTGATTTGGAACTTATTGTTGTTGCTCGCTTTTTTATCCCACTTTTTTAGTACTGTTTTTTTAATGTTTTTAATCATTTACTGTGTATTAAGGCATTTTTATGTGTAAAGTTGCTAGCTACAACATAGGGAATAAAATGTATGCAACTTTTTAGGTCTCGCCTCTCAATGCGCAAGCGCATTGAGCAGAGCGAGACTATAGCGTCTTAAACAGACTTTACCTAACTGGGCGATTTGGTGCTGTGCCCGTGGCTTTTAGGTCAATGCTCAAGCGCATTGACCTAAAATGCGCGTGCACATCATCAAATCGCCGTCTGTTCCCTCAGCCGCACTCCTCCCACACCTTTGAAGTGAAGCTTAGCTTCACTTCAAAGGCCCCTGCTGCTTCACACCCTCTCCCCGCTCCGCCCCCTCCCCTGCCCGCCGTGTCGCATTTCTCCTCCCTCCCCCTTCTCTGCCTTCCCTCCGTCTTGTTTCTTTACCTGACCTCTTATCGTTCGTGGTTTACTGCTGTATATTAACTTACAAAGTACACTGAAGCCTCTGTGCTGCTGTGTTTACTTGTGTAAACTCCTTCGCAATGTTCGCATAAGTCTCTGTGTTGCTCGCTGAGTGGTATAAACAAACAAAAGGTGAAAAAAATCTATCGCTATATAAAGATATATATTGATGGATAAATATACGTTTTCTGGTTGTAGTCTCAGCCCCAGTGAATCATGGCAGTATTCCTGAGCCATGCAACGTGCAGTCACCAACCCAGACACCTCTGAGACTTATTGTGTCCAAAAATGGTGTGGGAATTATAGACCTGTACAGTCAGCAGCTGGATTCAGAGAAATATGACTGCGAGCTTCTGATGAACTGTATCCAGCCGAGCACGACTTCTGGCAAGGCGCTGACCACTGCATGTATGAGAACGCAGGGGAGGTAGAGAAATATTGTCTGCCGCACAGCAGATTCCACCACCACCACCACCTCCACCTCCACCACCACCACATCCACATCCACCACCTCCACATCCACCACCTCCACATCCACCACCTCCACATCCACCACCACCTCCACCTCCACCACCACCTCCACCTCCACCACCACCTCCACATCCACCACCACCTCCACAACCACCTCCACATCCACCACCACCTCCACATCCACCACCACCTCCACATCCACCACCACCTCCACATCCACCACCACCTCCACATCCACCACCTCCACATCCACTACCTCCACATCCACCACCTCCACATCCACCACCTCCACATCCACCACCTCCACATCCACCACCTCCACATCCACCACCACCACACCCACCACCACCACCACATCCACCACCACCACGCACACCACCACCACATCCACCACCACCACATCCACCACATCCACCACCACCACATCCGCCACCACCGCCACATCCGCCACCACCACATCCACCACCACCACCACATCCACCACCACCACCACCACATCCGCCACCACCACCACCTCCACAACCACCACCACCTCCACAACCACCACCACCTCCACAACCACCACATCCACCACCTCCACATCCACCACCTCCACATCCACCACATCCACCACCACCACATCCACCACCACCACATCCACCACCACCACATCCACATCCACCACCACATCCACCACCACATCCACCACCACCACGCACACCACCACGCACACCACCACCACATCCACCACCACCACATCCACCACCACCACATCCACAACCACCACATCCACAACCACCACATCCACAACCACCACATCCACAACCACCACATCCACAACCACCACATCCACAACCACCACATCCGCCACCACCACATCCACCACCACCACATCCGCCACATCCGCCACCACCACCACATCAACCCACCACCACATCAACCCACCACCACATCCACCACCACCACATCCACCACCACCACATCCACCACCACCACATCCACCACCACCACATCCACATCCACCACCACCACATCCACCACCACATCCACCACCACCACCACATCCACCACCACCACATCCACCACCACCACATCCGCCACCACCACCACCACATCCACCACCTCCACAACCACCACCACATCCACCACCACCACATCCACCACCTCCACATCCACCACCTCCACATCCACCACCTCCACATCCACCACCTCCACATCCACCACCTCCACATCCACCACCACCACCACCACATCCACCACCACCACCACCACATCCACCACCACATCCACCACCACCACGCACACCACCACCACATCCAGCACCACCACATCCACCACCACATCCGCCACCACATCCACCACCACATCCACTACCTCCACATCCACCACCACCACCTCCACATCCACCACCACCACCACCTCCACATCCACCACCACCACCTCCACATCCACCACATCCACATCCACATCCACCACCTCCACATCCACCACCTCCACATCCACCACCTCCACATCCACCACCTCCACATCCACCACCACCACCACCACCACATCCACCACCACGCACACCACCACCACGCACACCACCACCACGCACACCACCACCACGCACACCACCACCACGCACACCACCACATCCACATCCACCACATCCACCACCTCCACGTCCACCACCTCCACGTCCACCACCTCCACGTCCACCACCTCCACGTCCACCACCTCCACGTCCACCACCTCCACGTCCACCACCTCCACGTCCACCACCTCCACGTCCACCACCTCCACATCCACCACCTCCACATCCACCACCACGCACACCACCACATCCACCACCTCCACATCCACCACCTCCACCTCCACCACCTCCACATCCACCACCTCCACATCCACCACCTCCACATCCACCACCACCACATCCACCACCTCCACATCCAATACCTCCACCACCACCACATCCACCACATCCACCACCACCACATCCACCACATCCACATCCACCACATCCACCACCACCACATCCACCACCACCACATCCACTACCTCCACATCCACTACCACCACCTCCACATCCACATCCACCACCTCCACATCCACCACCTCCACATCCACCACCTCCACATCCACCACCTCCACATCCACCACCTCCACATCCACCACCTCCACATCCACCACCTCCACATCCACCACCTCCACATGCACCACCACCGCATCCACCACGCACACCACCACCACCACCACGCACACCACCACCACCACCACGCACACCACCACCAGGCACACCACCACCAGGCACACCACCACCAGGCACACCACCACCAGGCACACCACCACCACGCACACCACCACCACGCACACCACCACCACGCACACCACCACATCCACATCCACCACCTCCACATCCACCACCTCCACATCCACCACCTCCACATCCACATCCACCACCACCACACCCACCACCTCCACCTCCACCCCCTCCACATCCACCACCTCCACATCCACCACCGCCACATCCACCACCTCCACATCCACCACCTCCCCATCCACCAACTCCACATCCACCACCTCCACATCCACCACCTCCACATCCACCACCTCCACCACCATCACATCCACATCCACCACCTCCACCACCATCACATCCACCACCATCACATCCACCACATCCACCACCACCACATCCACCACCACCACATCCACCACCACCACATCCACCACCACCACCACATCCACCACCACCACATCCACCACCACCACATCCACCACCACCACATCCACCACCACCACATCCACCACCTCCACATCCACCACCTCCACATCCACCACCTCCACATCCACCACATCCACATCCACCACCACATCCACAATCACCACCACCACATCCACAATCACCACCACCACATCCACCACCACCACCACCACATCCACCACCACATCCACCACCACCACCACCTCCACATCCACCACCTCCACATCCACCACCTCCACATCCACCACCTCCACATCCACCACCTCCACATCCACCACCTCCACATCCACCACCTCCACATCCACCACCACCACATCCACCACCACCACATCCACCACCACCACGTCCACCACCACCACGTCCACCACCACCACGTCCACCACCACCACGTCCACCACCACCACGTCCACCACCACCACGTCCACCACCACCACGTCCACCACCTCCACGTCCACCACCTCCACGTCCACCACCTCCACGTCCACCACCTCCACGTCCACCACCTCCACGTCCACCACCTCCACGTCCACCACCTCCACGTCCACCACCTCCACGTCCACCACCTCCACGTCCACCACCTCCACGTCCACCACCTCCACGTCCACCACCTCCACATCCACCACCTCCACATCCACCACCACGCACACCACCACATCCACCACCTCCACATCCACCACCTCCACCTCCACCACCTCCACATCCACCACCTCCACATCCACCACCTCCACATCCACCACCACCACATCCACCACCTCCACATCCAACACCTCCACCACATCCACCACATCCACCACATCCACCACCACCACATCCACTACCTCCACATCCACCACCTCCACATCCACCACCACATCCACCACCTCCACATCCACCACCTCCACATCCACCACCTCCACATCCACCACCTCCACATCCACCACCTCCACATCCACCACCTCCACATGCACCACCACCGCATCCACCACGCACACCACCACCACCACGCACACCACCACCAGGCACACCACCACCAGGCACACCACCACCAGGCACACCACCACCAGGCACACCACCACCAGGCACACCACCACCAGGCACACCACCACCACGCACACCACCACCACGCACACCACCACCACGCACACCACCACATCCACATCCACCACCTCCACATCCACCACCTCCACATCCACCACCTCCACATCCACCACCTCCACATCCACCACCTCCACCTCCACCCCCTCCACATCCACCACCTCCACATCCACCACCGCCACATCCACCACCTCCACATCCACCACCTCCACATCCACCACCTCCACATCCACCACCTCCACATCCACCACCTCCACATCCACCACCTCCACCACCATCACATCCACATCCACCACCTCCACCACCATCACATCCACCACCATCACATCCACCACCACCACATCCACCACCACCACATCCACCACCACCACATCCACCACCACCACATCCACCACCACCACATCCACCACCACCACATCCACCACCTCCACATCCACCACCTCCACATCCACCACCTCCACATCCACCACCTCCACATCCACCACCTCCACATCCACCACCTCCACATCCACCACCTCCACATCCACAATCACCACCACCACATCCACCACCACCACCACATCCACCACCACCTCCACATCCACCACCTCCACATCCACCACCTCCACATCCACCACCTCCACATCCACCACCTCCACATCCACCACCTCCACATCCACCACCTCCACATCCACCACCACATCCACCACCACCACATCCACCACCACCACATCCACCACCACCACATCCACCACCACCACATCCACCACCACCACATCCACCACCTCCACATCCACCACCTCCACATCCACCACCTCCACATCCACCACCTCCACATCCACCACCTCCACATCCACCACCTCCACATCCACCACCTCCACATCCACCACATCCACAATCACCACCACCACCACCACCACCACCACCACCACCACCACATCCACCACCATCACCACATCCACCACCATCACCACATCCACCACCATCACCACATCCACCACCATCACCACATCCACCACCATCACCACCACATCCACAATCACCACAACCACCACCATCACCACCACATCCACAATCACCACAACCACCACATCTATATATTTGTGTGTGGCTCTGTGTGTGTGTAGGTGCAAATGCAATGTTCTTGGATTTTCGTCACAATAAAATACACTGAACATAATCTTCACAAAAGTTCTTTACAACCGTTTAAGCTATTGCCATTATAAATTACAATAATTTTTATTTAAGTATTAATTATTTACAAAATTAAAAGCCATTGTTATTTGTAATATCAATACATCTAATTCATGTAAATACAACACACATTGCATTACAAATGCTATAGGTGTCACATTTGCGAAAGTTAACTATTGACATTGTAACTGACAAAGCTATTAATTTTGCTATTTTTAAAACCAGCACAAATAAAAAAAAGTGTCATTTACAATACCAATCGCTCAAACTTTCCTAATGCGAGACCTATTGCATTCCCAATGCTTGTTTACTGTGTTTTGCACTGATTAATTTCTCTGGGTCATTGCGAGGGGATCATATATGATTGAAGTAGGAGTATAGCCTTGATAGTGTGGTTGTCTGATTAAGAGCAATCCTTACACGGTTCCCAAGGGCTTTTTCTTTGAAAATTGACATTTTTTTTTTATAGATCCATATTTCCGCTCCATAAAGACTAGCTGTAAGAGCTTTAGATTTATAGGTGGTTATTGCCGGCTTGATTAAGCGATTGCCAGTTTTAGTTGGGAATCTTCGTATTGCAGTGGCTTGTTGATCCCAGGTCACCTTGCGTTATCATCAATACGTATGCCCAGGTACTCGTTCAAATGGTTTGCTGTAAATATGAAAAGTGGATATAATTTCTACTGTGTTGATCATGATTTTATTTTTTTCCGTAGTAAAGGTAAGTTTCCTGTCTTGGCGGAAATGCGCGAATCCAGATTGCCAGCAATGCATTGAGTTTTTTGCAGGAGCGAGTAGCACTGCATTGTCTGCAAAAGGAAAGATTGGGGTATACTAATCTTCTAGCTTGGGACATCGAGTTTGAGGTCAGTGAGGAATTCAGTGAGGCAGATTGATAACGTTTCAAGGAGCAGAGAGCTGGTGTGTCCCTGTTCCTTTCTGTCTATTAGATTGTAGATGTTGGTTGCGTATTTACCATTTAACCCCCTTAAATTGAAGCTTTTACCTGCAACCCCAGAATATTTACTCCGAGATGCTGAAAAATGGTCTTTTGGCCAATGACCTTTTCCTTTTCGCTGTAAATTATCTTATTCTTAACATTGCTATCAGATGGCTCTAGAAACTCAGGTGCCCAAGACGTCCAGCAGTTCTATTATAATCCTTAAAGGTGAATCTACCATCTCTGAAACCTCATCAAAGTGGGATGTTGCAGCCATAATAGCTGTGAGTGCTTTCATTCAGTCATGATTACTTTAAGGTAACAACATCTACCTTTGTTCCTCAGAGCTACCTGGGAAACTGACCTCATACCCACCCTGTTTAAGGCACGACTCTGGCTGTTAATAAAACAAAGACCTTCAACTCTCTAAAAATTGTTCATGCATTGTATTTGAAAATGCTGTCAAATGTATCACCTCCAGATTGTATGTTCTCAGGCACTTGCCCAGGTCTGCAAATCGTTCCCCCTGGGCACCCCGCTGTTCAGAAAGGTGAGAACCAGGGGCAGATCACTGTGGAGAGTAGCTGGCGAGCTATGCTACTCGCGTCCCATGGACCTCTGTGTAGTGTGCAGCAGCCGCAATCCTGGAAGGACCTTCGGCGCGGGCCTGCAACGCTGGAGTGGGTCTTTAATAGGCGGTTTGGCCTACGGCAGCAGGCTACAAGGATGTTATATTCTTTTTCACACAGTTCAATAATTTGGAAAACAGGGATTTGCCAACGCTTTTTTCATGAAGTAAAACAGTCTATTGTCACCTCTTCAGGGCAGATAATATATAATTTCCTAAAGTCCGAGAACTGGTGTAAATATCATCATGTGGTGACTTAGGTTTATGATGGCCATAAATAGCTGACATATGTTCGCTATTCTCTTGACTAAACGTTCTTTAGATGAGTAGTGGAGAGTACATGATGGTACTACTTGACATCGTGTTTACCCATTTCAACAGTACCTTCCTCAGAGGGGGGGGGGGGGATATAACCTCGGATCAACATCCCCACTTCAGGACACTGGATGTTGTGATATGGCACCTTAAGTCTTCGACGTTTTTCAGCTTCCACAAAAGTGCATGAAGCCCATTCGGAGGTGTACAGGCTGCTCCTGCAGCTTGGTACGCTTGACGGCTACTGTACTGGTCTCCACAAGAGTGCATGAAGACCCTTCGGAGGTGTACAGGCTGCTCCTGCAGCTTGGTACGCTTGACGGCTACTGCACTGGACTCCACAAGAGTGCATGAAGACCTTTCGGAGGTGTACAGGCTGCTCCTGCAGCTTGGTACGCTTGACGGCTACTGCACTGGACTCCACAAGAGTGCATGAAGACCTTTCGGAGGTGTACAGGCTGCTCCTGCAGCTTGGTACACTTGACGGCTACTGCACTGGACTCCACAAGAGTGCATGAAGACCCTTCGGAGGTGTACAGGCTGCTCCTGCAGCTTGGTACGCTTGACGGCTACTGTACTGGTCTCCACAAGAGTGCATGAAGACCCTTTGGAGGTGTACAGGCTGCTCCTGCAGCTTGGTACACTTGACGGCTACTGCACTGGACTCCACAAGAGTGCATGAAGACCCTTCGGAGGTGTACAGGATGCTCCTGCAGCTTGGTACGCTTGACGGCTACTGCACTGGACTCCACAAGAGTGCATGAAGACCTTTCGGAGGTGTACAGGCTGCTCCTGCAGCTTGGTACACTTGACGGCTACTGTACTGGTCTCCACAAGAGTGCATGAAGACCCTTCGGAGGTGTACAGGCTGCTCCTGCAGCTTGGTACGCTTGACGGCTACTGCACTGGACTCCACAAGAGTGCATGAAGACCTTTCGGAGGTGTACAGGCTGCTCCTGCAGCTTGGTACACTTGATGGCTACTGTACTGGTCTCCACAAGAGTGCATGAAGACCCTTCGGAGGTGTACAGGCTGCTCCTGCAGCTTGGTACGCTTGACGGCTACTGCACTGGACTCCACAAGAGTGCATGAAGACCCTTCGGAGGTGTACAGGCTGCTCCTGCAGCTTGGTACGCTTGACGGCTACTGCACTGGACTCCACAAGAGTGCATGAAGACCTTTCGGAGGTGTACAGGCTGCTCCTGCAGCTTGGTATGCTTGACGGCTACTGCACTGGACTCCACAAGAGTGCATGAAGACCCTTCGGAGGTGTACAGGCTGCTCCTGCAGCTTGGTACGCTTGACGGCTACTGCACTGGACTCCACAAGAGTGCATGAAGACCTTTCGGAGGTGTACAGGCTGCTCCTGCAGCTTGGTACACTTGACGGCTACTGCACTGGTCTCCACAAAAGTGCATGAAGACCCTTCGGAGGTGTACAGGCTGCTCCTGCAGCTTGGTACGCTTGACGGCTACTGCACTGGACTCCACAAGAGTGCATGAAGACCTTTCGGAGGTGTACAGGCTGCTCCTGCCGCTTGGTACACTTGACGGCTACTGCACTGGACTCCACAAGAGTGCATGAAGACCCTTCGGAGGTGTACAGGCTGCTCCTGCAGCTTGGTACGCTTGACGGCTACTGCACTGGACTCCACAAGAGTGCATGAAGACCTTTCGGAGGTGTACAGGCTGCTCCTGCAGCTTGGTACACTTGACGGCTACTGCACTGGACTCCACAAGAGTGCATGAAGACCCTTCGGAGGTGTACAGGCTGCTCCTGCAGCTTGGTACGCTTGACGGCTACTGCACTGGACTCCACAAGAGTGCATGAAGACCTTTCGGAGGTGTACAGGCTGCTCCTGCAGCTTGGTACACTTGACGGCTACTGCACTGGACTCCACAAGAGTGCATGAAGACCCTTCGGAGGTGTACAGGCTGCTCCTGCAGCTTGGTACGCTTGACGGCTACTGTACTGGTCTCCACAAGAGTGCATGAAGACCCTTCGGAGGTGTACAGGCTGCTCCTGCAGCTTGGTACGCTTGACGGCTACTGCACTGGACTCCACAAGAGTGCATGAAGACCTTTCGGAGGTGTACAGGCTGCTCCTGCAGCTTGGTATGCTTGACGGCTACTGCACTGGACTCCACAAGAGTGCATGAAGACCCTTCGGAGGTGTACAGGCTGCTCCTGCAGCTTGGTACGCTTGACGGCTACTGCACTGGACTCCACAAGAGTGCATGAAGACCTTTCGGAGGTGTACAGGCTGCTCCTGCAGCTTGGTACGCTTGACGGCTACTGCACTGGACTCCACAAGAGTGCATGAAGACCTTTCGGAGGTGTACAGGCTGCTCCTGCAGCTTGGTACACTTGACGGCTACTGTACTGGTCTCCACAAGAGTGCATGAAGACCCTTCGGAGGTGTACAGGCTGCTCCTGCAGCTTGGTACGCTTGACGGCTACTGCACTGGACTCCACAAGAGTGCATGAAGACCTTTCGGAGGTGTACAGGCTGCTCCTGCAGCTTGGTACACTTGACTGCTACTGCACTGGACTCCACAAGAGTGCATGAAGACCCTTCGGAGGTGTACAGGCTGCTCCTGCAGCTTGGTACGCTTGACGGCTACTGTACTGGTCTCCACAAGAGTGCATGAAGACCCTTCGGAGGTGTACAGGCTGCTCCTGCAGCTTGGTACGCTTGACGGCTACTGCACTGGTCTCCACAAGAGTGCATGAAGGTACCACCCTGGTCATCCCGGGGTTGGTGCCAGCCTTCCTGCTGGAATGCTCATTGTGTCTCTGGAGAGGAGTCTCCCACCCCTGACCCCTGACCCCTGCTGCAGCCCAGGGGGTGCTGGCTCGACCCTGTCAGGGATATCTGGGTGCCACCAGAATGGGCAACCAATCAGACTCGGCCCCGAAGCTCCTCGCCCCAGTGATGGCGTCAGTGCCTCTGTCACATCCTGTGGTTTACCAAATGTCCATCCTCCCCAGGGTGGTCGCTGCAGTCAGAGGCCAAGGGTCGCAGCAGGTGACCCGCGCTCTGCCGGTGACTGTTGTGATCCTGTCGGCTCCGGCTGACGTAATTTGTGGATTGGTGGCGACTGTTTGTGACCCCATCTGTACTGGGCACCCCCTGGAGCTTTTAAGTAGTGAAAGTTTAGCCCGGGGTCCAGAGCCCTGCACTTCCAGTAATGACGCCTGCGCCCACTCTGTTTATTGTTGTAACGTGTGAGCGTCGGCACATCACTCGCACTATATACTACACTGAACAGGGGGCCCGAGACACCCTAAGAACCGAGAGCACTGCCTGTCTCATGCTCCAGAGTGACACTGGCGGTGATGGACGCCCCCTCCCGGCCCTCCCTCTGCCCCCTTCCCGCTCCAGGCTCCCCCCTCGCATCCCGCCAGAGCCGTGTCCGGTGCATCCGAGGCGGCCCAGACTCCAGGCGCCAGCGCGGACATTAGCAGCCTGCTGCCGTGTGTCTGCTTCCCTGCAGATTCTATTACTCAGTAAATCCCGCCCGATGAGGCACGTGACGGAGCATTGTTAAGGCACGAGGACCGTCATGGCTCCAGGTCCGGTGCATCTTAAGGGTGCAGGCAGCGGAGAAGCGGGAGGGACCCGGGCAGCTTCTTAAACTGGAGTATTAATGTTGGAAGATGCCGGTTCTGAACATGGCTTCTGGCTCTACTCCCTCGGCTCTCCTCGTCCGCATGTTAAGCCACATCTGTGATGACCCAGTGTCTTCGGAATCCCAGGCCTGGCGCCCTCTGCTCTCTATAGGCATCCGAGGATGGACAAAGTGACATGTGAACTTCTTTCTTGACCATACAAATATGAGATTTAACAAGGGCATTCCTTGGTTTCTTTTTCACGTTCGTCTGATACTTTCCATCAGAGTAAACTCTTTTCAGTAAATTCTTGTTCACAAAGAAGTTAAAGAGAACTTGCATTGACTTCCTGGTCACCCCATCAAACCTCGAATAAGAGATTCACTAATAAGGTTAAGAGAACATGCATTAACTCCCTGGTCATCCCATCAAACCATAAATAACTCGCTGCCCTGCCCCGCATCCTGTTCCCATCACCCCTGTAGTTCACTGTTGCCATGTTTTGGTTATTGTTCGTTAGAAAGTTCCACTGCTCAAGGTAGTGCTACTTACTTAAAAAAAAAACCTAAATACTTTAAAACAGCCATCTCTTTTAGCCAAACTTTCAACCTATTCCATAAGGGCAAGTCTCTGCGGACAGTGAGATGGAATTCACCCGCGCTCGTAGTACCCGGCACTGACACCCCTGTAGGGCTTCTTGTAGGACTCGCACCACATGACATGCTTCATCGAGGCCCTGCTCCAGAATGTTGCATCTGATGGGATCAAGTGTGGATGAGATAAAGTTACCAGAGAAAGGTATGTGTGAACTTAGGGGCGGTTTATAGGTATGATTCAAGTCCTGCGCTGCCTACTGCACGCTGCAATAAAAGTCTCACAATATTAGGAAATGTAAGAAAAATAGACTCCGTAATAATCACAAATCTATTATCTGTAGGAATCATGGATTCCTACATATCAGACTGGGTCATTTTATGGTGCAGAGAGGTTGGAAATAATGCATTGTAAGTTCCAAGTGCCCGATTTTTCACATGGGTATCAGGGTCCCAAATTGGGCTGTTAATTATGGAAGTTCACATTCTAAATATGTGTGTATTTATGAATCCGAATAAAGCGGCTTCTAAAGGCAGTGGCCTGTGTAATATGAATTTTGGAAGGTGACTGTCATTACACATTTAACCCTGTTGGTTGTCGTGCGTAATATGAGTGTTGGGACGGCGGCTCTCATTACACATTTAACCCTGTTGGTTGTCGTGCGTAATATGAGTGTTGGGAAGGTGGCTCTCATTACACATTTAACCCTGTTGGTTGTCGTGCGTAATATGAGTGTTGGGACGGCGGCTCTCATTACACATTTAACCCTGTTGGTTGTCGTGCGTAATATGAGTGTTGGGAAGGTGTCTCTCTCATTACACATTTAACCCTGTTGGTTGTCGTGCGTAATATGAGTGTTGGGACGGCGGCTCTCATTACACATTTAACCCTGTTGGTTGTCGTGCGTAATATGAGTGTTGGGACGGCGGCTCTCATTACACATTTAACCCTGTTGGTTGTCGTGCGTAATATGAGTGTTGGGACGGCGGCTCTCATTACACATTTAACCCTGTTGGTTGTCGTGCGTAATATGAGTGTTGGGAAGGTGTCTCTCTCATTACACATTTAACCCTGTTGGTTGTCGTGCATAATATGAGTGTTGGGAAGGTGGCTCTCATTACACATTTAACCCTGTTGGTTGTCGTGCGTAATATGAGTGTTGGGAAGGTGTCTCTCTCATTACACATTTAACCCTGTTGGTTGTCGTGCGTAATATGAGTGTTGGGAAGGTGTCTCTCTCATTACACATTTAACCCTGTTGGTTGTCGTGCGTAATATGAGTGTTGGGAAGGTGTCTCTCTCATTACACATTTAACCCTGTTGGTTGTCGTGCGTAATATGAGTGTTGGGAAGGTGTCTCTCTCATTACACATTTAACCCTGTTGGTTGTCGTGCGTAATATGAGTGTTGGGACGGCGGCTCTCATTACACATTTAACCCTGTTGGTTGTCGTGCGTAATATGAGTGTTGGGACGGCGGCTCTCATTACACATTTAACCCTGTTGGTTGTCGTGCGTAATATGAGTGTTGGGAAGGTGTCTCTCTCATTACACATTTAACCCTGTTGGTTGTCGTGCATAATATGAGTGTTGGGAAGGTGGCTCTCATTACACATTTAACTCTGTTGGTTGTCGCGCGTAATATGAGTGTTGGGAAGGTGGCTCTCATTACACATTTAACTCTGTTGGTTGTCGCGCGTAATAGGAGTGTTGGGAAGGTGGCTCTCATTACACATTTAACTCTGTTGGTTGTCGCGCGTAATATGAGTGTTGGGAAGGTGGCTCTCATTACACATTTAACCCTGTTGGTTGTCGTGCGTAATAGGAGTGTTGGGACGGCGGCTCTCATTACTCACCTAGCGCTGTTGGCTAGCATGTGTAACATGAATATATGGGTCGGTTGCTGTCGGTACTCCAGTAACTCTGTGGGCAGCTTAAAGTAGATCAGTTTATTTTTATTTTGTCTATGTTCAAAGACCCACATAGAACAGTAAGTGTCAGTCTTTTTTATTTAGGGTAAACCCAGGGATATCATTGCTCAGCCCAACTAGGCGAGTCTTGAATCTGTAGATCGCTCCTGTTCTCTTTCTAGAAGGATCTTAGACCCTCCTTCCCAAGGACTTTTCCTCCCTTTTTAGGACTTGGCTACAGACAGTTTTACCTGGGCCTGTTGGTCAAAGTTTGCGGATCTTCTCATCCTCGATGTACCTCCGCTAATAACTAAAAGCAAAGTACGTTTGTGGATCCAACAGGCGCCACCGTTACGTATGTCCGGCTTGTCAAAGGTTTTTCCTCCACATTATCATGAAGGGTGTTTTTAAAACAGTTTGCCATCTTTTTAAACTTCACAAACTTTTTAAAGTTAAAAAATAAGTAAATATCCATAAAACGTTTGTTCTAAGAGTAGGTTTATGGTGAGAAAAAGTGTCATAAAATTAAATAAAAGCCAGACGATTCTCTTGCAGAAACTTGTGGTAAGACAGGAATCTTCATCCCTCAAGTCAAGTTGGTAAACTGAGTGAAGAGCAAAGTTAACTTACTCAACCTTTCACCCAGACTGACCTCGAAACACAGAAAAGACCTCAGCCTGCAGTTGGAACGAGAAGTTCCTGACAAAATATATTGTAGATTATTTTGACCTTTGGTATTAAACATAGGTGAACCTGGTGTGTTGACCCAAGACCACACTTATCTTCTGCCGGCTTAGGACTAGAAATACCTCCACTGTTCTGTGGCTTCTTTGGATTCACAGTAGCCTTATGTTGGAGACCGATTCTAGGGTCTTCTATTTTTCATCCCTTGGGAATTGCTGTTCTGTGAATTGCTTTTAAAGAAGCATTTTCTAGTGGGTGTTAATGGAAGGGATTGGAGATGAGAAGCAATTAATTACTTGATACTTTTCCTTACCTTGGGCAGGTACCCTTTTCCACTACACGTGCACAGCTTTAGTTGAAGTAGTTGATTAAGAAAAATAAATGAAAACAAATTGTCTGACCTGTGGCCTTTGTTCACATATCGTAACTAATTCTCCAGAGTATTTAGCTCCTTTTGGGGCCGCGGGAACAATCTCCATATGCTGGATAGCTTTGCTTCTTGAGTCAGTCATGTATTGTGCTGGGTAAACAGCGTTTACCACGAATATTTCTCCCCGCAGGGAATCAAAACGTAGTCGTGACAATGACCGCGTTGTGATTCTGCATACCATTACTCCGCAAGTCGGAACAACGACTTGCGGAGGGGGGTGGGGGTGGGGTGAGGTGTTGGATTTAAAAATTCAACACCTTCCCTAGTGTCCGCACAGACCGGAGTTGGAATAGTAAATTATACTATTCCAACATCAAGGGCCCCCCCCCCCTCCACAAGTCGTTGTTCCAACTTGCGGAGTAATGGTATGTGGAATCACAACGCAATCGTTGTCACGACCGCGTTGTGATTCCCTGCGGGGAGAAAAACAGCGGAATAAGGACATACATTCATTGTGCTGGGAACTGCGCTGCCCACAACCAGAATTCAAGAAGGTGTGAGCGTTGTTTAAGGATTATGCTTTTGAGGCTTCCACGGGATGCGGTGCTCAAGCGGCATGATCATATTATGGCACTCATTGTGTTGTGGCTGAAATGATCTAAAAACTGTCCTTTTTCTTCTGCCCCTCAGGTTGTCCAGTTCCGTCAGCTGTATTCCAAGGTCATCAACGATAAGCATGATGATGTCATGGCCAAATTTGGGGCAATCCTCGCTCAGGGCATTTTGGATGCAGGTAACTATTTATTCTCATGTGGGCTGTTGTTCATGCCTGGATGATAGATCTGCTACAAACTCGCTTCATAGTCCACAGATCAGCATTTAAAGTCCATGCCAGACTGGACAGTGCAGGTCTTTACTCCACACGTGTTATAATGCACTGACTTTTTCAACGCATTGGAGCTTTACAACGCTAGGCTTTACTATGTAATGGTTTTGGAAAGCCTGATATTTTTTTTTATATATATATATAACACAACATTTTGAAACTATTTTGCAGCAATTACTTAACAAAATATCCTTTTTCTTGTTTTGGGGAGGAAGAGGTGTAACCTCCCTAAATCCTGCCGCCCCCCCTTTTAAATCCTGCCCCCCCCCTTTTTTTTAATACCACTAACCTGTCTTCACCACTATCCTCCCCTCAGTCTTAAAAACCACTTGGCTCCCTTTACTTCTATTGACCCCTGAACGCTAACAACCCTTACCCCATTTACCTCTAACTTTGCCATGAACTCTAAATGCCCCTTAGTCCCAAAAACCATACCCATAACCCTAAAAACCCTTCACCTCTAGCCCCCCTCAACCCTAAAATCACATACCTTCCTTTACCTCAAGCCTCCATTACACTTGCCCATACCTTTACCTTTTAATTACCTTTAAGTTTAAAGTATCAGAGTGGTATATTACCAAAAAAGCGGCCCTTTTGGTACTTATCTGCTTGGTAAAGACTGCATACCCTATTAAAGGTTGAAGACAACAGTACACAGCAGGACTGCATGGGATATCTTAATTGTTTGCCCAGGATTGACTTTCAGAAAGTCTGAATGTAACCTTTGACAGCAGTGTGGCAAAAGTATGCTCAGGCCAGGTTAAGGAGCACAGTGTACTGCTGCTCTATTTGTACGGCACTGTTTCATTCTGCTGTCTGATCCCAGGATGAACAAAATAAGGCAGAAAGCAGACTGAAACACCGGTCCCTTCAAGGGAAGAGAATGGCAATATGCAAGAAAGTTATGTGGCGAATGTGAAGATTACATCTTGGACCGGAAAGTACATGGTGATGCGAAGTCAAACCCTCGCACACAACAGCCCTACCCCCTGCAACCCACCATCAACCAGGAAAAAGAGTATTTCAAGAAAATCTCTCAAGAGCAACAACAATCTTGGGTGAATGACTAAGGTGGAAGAGGCACCATGGACTGAAATGGAAAGTGTGACTCTGGATACCGGTGAGGGAGTCAAACACCCATTAATGGAGAAGGCAAGGGGCGAGGAAGGCCATGGAGTGTATTACAAATTATTGTAGAATGTGGCAATATAGAAGTGACAGATTGGACTGCCACGGCTTGAAAGCAGCAGTTCTTACCATGCCCAGCAAGCAGAAAATCTGTGCCAGGTCAAGAGGACATTGGGCAACTTCTGGTGAAAAATGGGTGCAAACATTACACGCCTGCGGCCTCTTCCCCAGCAGAGAGTTTACGAGCCGAAAAAAGTTGTGTACTTTGGTGACATTACTTTGTTTCAGTACTGTGATCCCACTGCAGATCCTTCTTCACATTTACCAACCACACAGTAGGACTCAGAGAAATCTTTTGCCTCAATCACAGAACAGCTGGTTCAATGGTATCCCACTGTTGTATGACGCTACACCTCTAGGCCTTCACTATCCTTCAAGGCCTTCTTCACTGGAGCGCTACCAAAGAACATTCATGCCAACCCTGTGTTGAGGAGATCAAAATTGGATTGAAAAGTCATCTTTTGCATCCCGAAGAATGTGGGTGAATGTTGCCTCACTCATCAATCTGCATGCATCAGTAAATGTAGCCTTGCAATTATCCTGAATCGTCCTTTCTCAGTGGACCCCCCTCAGGCTAAGAGAAGTTTCCAGCCCTTTGAGTGTAAAATGGAGGACTTCGAGGTGACGTGGACAAGGATAAAGAATCTGCAGGAGAAATAATATCAGTCAAAACTTAACATCACTGGAGGAGAGTAACGCATTCTGTTGGTCCTACTCTTTATGCAAAGGGACTTAAATATACTGAACCAGTATCATCCAACAAAGCCTCAGCGCTAGTATTGGAGGTCAGAAAAATATGATCCATCTGGATGTGAAGGCTTGATCGAGGGACTGTCTTTTAAATTTCCTGCTAAAACACCACTCTGAAGAAAGCAGCAGTAACCGCTGTAATCCTGGTAGAAAGTGTAAATATTCCCTCATTTTGTGTTTTTTGACAGGACTATAGCACTTCTTGATACAGAGCATCATACTTCTTAATATCTTATGAATATTTCTAAAGTGCAACACATTTTCCATTCAGTGTCTCCTGGTACAGTAGACTCTCATTTTGAAAAAGCCACATACTCTGAAGCACTTACATAGATAACAAAATGATGTCTCCCCATCTTCTCTTTGTCTGACATATAAAGAACCTTCTCCTGATCCAATTTTTCTTTTATCAGTGCTAATTGGAAATAGTAGCTGAATTAAACTGGCAGCTGTACAGACTGGATAAGATGGGACACAGTTAACATTTTAGGAGGAGCTAATTTACCAGTGCCACACACCCTGTTCCTCTAATAAACCTCTGGTGATAAAAATGGTCCCTTTGTGTTCTAGTCGCTTGCACAGGAGAGGTCGAGCACAACATTGCAAAGATTTGAAACCACATTGAAATGAAAGATCCACTTGTTAGGAGACATTTGAAGAAAGGTAGTGTTTTCTTTCCTGCTTAGAGGGCCCAGAGCAGATGAGCATAGATGCCTGTCAGAATAGCCTGATTCCTTAACATCTTCCCTTGCACATCTGCAAGGACCCTACTCACTCACACTTGCTGACATAGTGCTTTGCCGTGGTACCACATCTTTCATTGGAAAGAGGACAGTTTTCAGTGGCAATCTCATCATCCTAAAATACATTAAATTGCTGAATTATCAGATTGTCCGAGTTTAGACCACCTCTCCTTATATGCTCTGTTGTTACCCTCTCACCATCAGGGATGTGTCTGTCACCAAAAGCACCCTGCAGTTTGGGAATTATAATGATATCCTTTCAATGGATTTATCAGACAACTGCCACACAAAATCCTGATGTAACTTGGTTTTAATTTAAAAAAATCATCCAGTCGCATGTTCGGTGACTCCAGAGTTCTCAAAAAGCAGTGACGTTTTCTTGTCCTCAGTCCATCTTAAGGCACCAACAAATGGCCAGAAGCCTTGAGATACCACAGGGTAAATCTGTGACAAAAGATTCATCCTGTTGGACAATAATGTAGGTCTTGTTTGCTTTCATTTTGGTGCCTCATAAGCAATTTCTAATGAAGTTGAGAAGGAGGCTGAATTCTCTTGGTTAGTACATGCTTTTCTACAGCATGTATATGTTTGGTTGTAGAGCAGGTACCACTTTTTGTCTCGGATTCTAGTATCGAAACAACCTTAGAAACTGAAATCTCTCCTGTGCCTCTAGTACTGCCAGCCGATTGTTAGACACTCAAGATGTTGAAGTGAGGACAAAAGGAAGGACACAAACTAAAGTATTCTCCTTTCAGTACAAAATGATGTACAGTGTTCTGGCAGAATAGGAATATGAAAATCACCTTCTAATGGATACCCGCTTCCACAGATTCCTTCATTAAATGTTCCGCTTCTGATGGCCATTTCTACCTACAAACTCCTAACCAGTAGAATACTCCCCAAGCATCAGACTGAATACAGACAACTTTCAAAGCAACAAGGTCACCGTTAGAGGGCACTGGACTCAGTCTGCGCTGGAAGTGACATCAGTGGAGTCACTGAGGCCATAAAGCACCTTCCCCGGCGCATCAACACCAGTTTCCTTTTTCCTCACCTTCGACACGGGTCTGAAGCTTCACTCTGAGGCATTTTTCTTTCAAAGTTCTTTGCAGTACCATGTCTCGTCCCAAGAAGTCTCGGTTTAAACCCTGGGGGATTGTTAGAGACCGATGTCCATTACGGATCCCCACGCAGGTTGTCTGTTGTATTTGGGGTGGGACTATGACTCGAATACCTGCTCCTCATTCCTCAACATGCATCCCAAGGTCACCAAGGAGTGGGAGCACAAACTCATGGCAGGGCAAAGGACAAACACAGATGTCAGAAACGTTCTTGGCACCGTTCCTGCTTTCCATCTTCTTCGGTCAAAAAGAAGATAAAACACAAGGAAAAAGAAGAAGCTTGCCAGAGGGTAAGTCTTCTCATCGCTCACAGTCTCCCACAGGACCTTCACCCTCAGAACTAAAGCTTGTCGAGCTAACACCGTTGGAGCAAGCTCACTAAATCTAGAGTTACGCCATCTGCGGACAAAAGCAGCTCTGCTGTTCGACTTGGACTTTTTTTTAAATTAACTTAAATCTCACCTGTGTCCCTCCCATTGATTCCAGTTCATAGGGTCACCCTACTATGTCCCAGAGAATCAAAGCCATCCAGGAGATGGATCATTCTTTCCACAAAAGGCGTGAGTCCCTTCCTGAGGCCTGCGTTCTCTAGATCTGTTGGCTTCCTACATCCTCCTCGTCATACATGCACATTGGCACTTGAGGACCCTGCAGTGGTGTCTCCAATGGCAGTGGCACCTATATGGGGGAGACCTGTCTCACTCCATTGTGATCTCCCCCAGCGCTGTGGTGGCGGGGACTTTGTGGAGAAACGAGGCAAACCTCACTCACATGATGGCCTTCACTCCTCCTCAAGCCGTGACTGTGGAAGTGACTGATTTCTGCATCCTAGGCTGCGGAGCTCATCTGGAGGATCTAAAGATCAGGGGTCTCTGGTCTCCGGAGGAGCAGATTCTTCACATCAACCTGCTAGAACTGCAGGCGATTCGACTGGTGCCTTCCTCCCCTCCATCATTATTCGGTCTGTCCACATCTTGACGGACACAATTGTAATGTGGTATATGAACAAGCAAGGAGGAATAGGGTCTTTTCTTTGCTGGGAAGGTTTGAGACTGTTTTTGGTCGCACCACCAAGGGTTCTGGCTCACCGGCAATGACCTAGCAGGGCCTCTCAATGTCCAAGGCGACGTCCTCTTGCCGATAACGAGTGGAGTCTTCTGACAGGAATAGTCCAGGGCATCTTCGACCAGTGGGGTACTTCTCAGGTGGACTTATTTGCCTCCTCAGAAAATGCTCCATGCCAGCAGTTATGCACATTCCAGTATCCATTGAGGGGAGCCTTTGGGGGTGCGTTTCATTTGAGATGGAACTTGTAGCTGCACTATGCATTCTCCCCCAAACACCCCGCAAACCACAACCTCCTCCCCCTACCTACCAATACTCTTAATTCCTAGAGTTCTCATGAAGAGTCGCAAAGACCCACCCCCACTTTCACCTTTACCTCAGGGTGGCCTCCTCTCCCAGTCAGGGGGCGGGGGTTGTCCTTCACCACACTCAAAGGGACCTCCACATGAATGCTTGGAGATTGAGCAGGGACTACTGATCTCCTTTCCACTGCCACTGGAGTTGGTAGATGTCCTCTTGTCTGCGTGACGCCCCTGCACCAAGTATGCTTATTCTGGCAGATGGGGCAACTTTGTTGCCTGGTGCACGGACAATGATGTGAATCCCTTGCAGGCCAAACTGTTTCAAGTACTGTCATTTGTGCTTTTCCCTTATTTAGCCACCTTGCCTGCGTTCCTCGGTCTTCGAGATCAGCCATCCCTACATAGATCCCCTGTTGTCTTGTGTTTTCTTAAGGACCTGGACAATCTTTCTCCTCCAACTCCCTTTATGGTTCCTCAATGGGACTTGCATCTGGTTCTTACCTTTATGAGGAGGATTCTGTTTGAGCCCCTTCACAGCTGTACTCTTCGTATGTTGACCCACAAAACTGTGGTTTTGGTTGCTATTGCTTCTGCTAGAAGGGCCAGTGAGCTGCAGGCCCCTAGCTCTTGTCCTCCTTTCTCTGCATTCTTTCCAGATAAGTTGGTGTTGTGAACCAGGGCTGCTTTGCTCCCTAAGGTGGTCTCTCCTTTCCATCTTTCCCAGTCATTAACTTTCCTTAGATTTTACCCTCCACCACATCCTACGAAAGAGGAGAAATGGTTGGGTCCTTGGAGGGCAGTTAATTACTACTTGCGCTGCATCGAGGAATTCCGGTCAGGTGACCAACTCTTTATCTGCTGCTGCAGTGCCCAAAGGGGTACGTTGATACAGACGAGGACTCTATCTTGGCGGATCATCCTCTGCATCAAGACCTGCTACGCCTTAGACAAGAGCGAGCCTCCGGAAAGCATTAGGCCCATTCTAGCAGGGCTAAATCAACAATTTCTGCACTCGTTCGAGGTGTTCCTGTAGCAGACATCTGTAAGGCAGCAAAGTGGGCCTCCTTGCTTACTTTTGCTAAGCATTTCTGCCCGGATGCGTGGGGCAAAAGAATGGTCACATTTGGGTCCGTCTTGCAGGATTTCCTTGTCTAACCATCCATCAACTCTTCTCCTTGGCATGGTATTGCGGTGAAATCTTTTCTACAGTTTAGGAATCTGCAGTTAAAAGTATCCATCAGAAGAAAAAGTTACTTAGTTGCGGTAACGTTCTTTCTGGTGGATACTCTGTCTACCTGCAAATTCATCAACGACATGCCCGCCTCTCCATTTGTTGGCTGGGCTAAAGGGAAAGTTAATAAGATCCCATGTTGCAATATTTTGGTACTGCATTCCTTCATTTATGTCAGTCTGCCCTCTTTCCTTAAATGCTTAGAAGTAACTGGAGGAAAAATTATGTTGATGTGTCGGGCGATTGCTTTATGGGCTCGGTGAAGTCACCTGATATCACTTTCGACTGGCTGAGTCTAGCACCCTCTACCGGCGACATTGTTGCTTTGAAGTTTTTCGGATCCAGTCTGACGCCTGAGGACTGTTTTTACAGGTGAGGACTCTGCAGGTAGAGCATTCGCCAGAAAGATCGTTACTGCAGGTGAGTAACTTTTCATCTGCTCTAGGTGCTACCCTTTGAAGTTCCATGTGATGTCCAATGATTTCTCTGGAAGTGACGCTTTAAGTCTACAAATGACCCATGACATTGAACCTTATTTTTCCACACCTCCACACATGCGGGATCTGTAGGTGCCAGTGTTGCGCCAATAGTTTGTTCAGTATTTTGTCTATTTTTAGGAATTTTGAGCCACGTAAAGCAGTGAGCTTCAAACCCTGTGCAACTTGCTGTCACCCTTTGCCAGGAAGCAACTCCAGAAAGAGGGTCTGTGGTGCTTAGGTGCCTTTCACAACCTGAAGTAAGGAGACCTCTAAGCCCGAGTGCAGCCAACGGTTAGTTGGGAAAGAAAGGTCAAGATATTATGGCAACACTGTTAGGTAGTTTAAGCTACTCTTCAAGAATATTGACTCAGTCCTGCACTCATTCCTGTTCTTGTTCCCAGAGTTGATCTTCCAGAGGCTACAAAAGAAGCACAGTCACCCTCCTGTAATGGGAAGAAGAGGACTGTACCAAAGGACTGGGCCACTTCTCCATCTGAGCTAGTTTCTGTGCTAGAGCCTTGGCCTACTATCAAGTTCCTAAATGCGAGTTCCTCTTTACAAGAGGTTCAGGCACAAGAGGAAGAAACACCATCCTTATTCATGAAGATACCCTCTGATGCACTTTCTCCAGTTATCTCAGTGCCTGAGACCTTTACTTCACTCCGTTCCAGATTGGCAGCGCCGCCTCTGATCTGTTTCTTCCTACTCCATCCTTGGCTGAGACACCATTCGAAGCGAAACACTGTGCCCCTTCCAAAGCAGATTAGTCTGGTGCCTGCAAAGTCTTATTCGGCAACATCTGTGTCCGCTTGTAGTTATGTCATCAGTCAGTGGTCCTCTACTCCACGACACCTTCTCAGTGAGTCGGCTTCGATTTCATAAATTAAATTCTATCAGCAGATTAAGTAAATATATATGAAAAGGCAAAATTGAAACATTAAATTCTCCATAAATGTGCAAGAATTTGAAATTGGAGGCTAAAAATTATGCTTTTATCTTTTGCTTGATTAGTGGGAGCTACTAAAGTACAACAAACTGAATCTAGTATGGCCAATTGGTGGCTTCAGTTAAAGCACTGTTATGTGCAGCAAAAAATAGAGAGCATGCAATGCATGTGAAAAAGAAAAGTGATATGGTAGAGTAGTGTTCCTTCCTCTTTTAGAAATGACACCAAACTAAAGTTCAAACTTTCCAGTAAAATTTAAATTTTGATTTTTTGATTCGTTTGTGAAGTACTGTATTTTCCGGCGCATAAGACGACTTTTTAACCCTTTAAAATGTTCTCGAAAGTCGGGGGTCGTCTTATACGCCAGGAATAACATTTTTGGGAGTGGAAACAACGCTCCACCGATTTTGAAATTGGAGCAGAAATGAACTTGGACTGAGTCAGCAATTGCAGTTGTGCCCACTGCTCTCTGTGTTTTGCAACACTCCACCTCGCAGGCCCCAATACTGACTCCGAGTATCACACCCACGAGCCCTCCACTATGGCCTCTGGGCTCTTGCTTCACTCTGCGCGTGTTCGCACTCCCTGTGCCGTAGCAGATTGGGGCTCGGTATCGGAGTGCACCCTGTCAGTGCCCCCGCCGTGTGTCATGGCTAAGTAGGTATGTCCCTGGGTTCAGCTGTTGTCCCACACTTACCGGCTATGTAGTCGTGCCGCTCCGCTCCAGAAGGTGACATGGTGAGCTCCGCTTTCACGACCCAGGTGCTGATGCCACTCAGCCGTGCCACAGGATATGCCTCTGCGTCGGTGCAGTCCTGCGCAGTCTCTTACAGTCCCCGAAGTGCCAATGGGAGCAGGCTCTCAAGGGGAGGCCCTTGTTCAGTCTAGAGCTGACTGACAAAGACACAGCGGGCACATGTGCTGATCTGGCGTCTCTCTCTCCTTCCGATGTAGCCATAAATCTTGCGTTTATCGGAAGGAGAGGAGCGTCAGTACATGATCTCCTCAGTTCATGGCCATAGAAAGGGGACTGTAGAATGTTCCCGCCGGCAATACAGTACATAATGTTTTGCTGCAGTTATTTCAGAAGGGTTATTACGGTACATTCATGTCACGGAGGAGGGCTAGAATCACTAATAAGCCCAAAATAAATTCTCAAAATGGCTATGCAGGACTGCTTTGGAAGAGGGGTAGTCTTATATGGCGAGTATATCACAAAACCTACATTTTATCAAGAAAAGTAGGGGGGTCGTCTTATACGCTCAGTCGTCTTATACGCCGGAAAATACGGTAACTAAAATTTGGTTCTTTGATGTGTATGGGTTTTGGATTTTTGTGTATTCGCTTTGAGGATTAGATATTTGAAATTGCTAATGCCCCGGCTAGAGATAGTTAATGTGGGTGCACAGGGGTCAAAAGCTTAATACCCACAGTTCTAACTAACTGATGGTGTTGGGAGTAAGTCTCAAAGCCAGGTGATGTTATTTTCCTCCTACTCTGGAGCAAATTCAAGCCAAAATGGAGTTTGTGATATCTTATCCAAAGTAGATCTTATTCTGATCTGCAATAAACAAAAATAATTTAATTTGCAAGCAGAGATTTCTTTTAATATGCAGTTGCCTTGGCTCTTAAGTCTGCTGCCTTGCCTATTCTTGTGCTGAATGAACAAAATAGAGTGTTTTTTTTAGTACAAAGCTGCTGTTACGAATATCTGATGCAGACTGTCGCAAATCACCTTAGCTGTGAAATGCTTTCTGTTGAACTGTGCATGTATTATGGACAGAGCGGCTACTGATATCAAGCCTACAAACTGAAATGTTATGTCATGCTCAGTGTGAGATGTTACACTTTGATCTCAGGTATGTTGTCTTCTCTCCAAGCCGCCTACGCCTTTGATTGCCTTGCTTTGGCTTAGTTTAAATATGATTTGAGCAATAACGTGCAATCTGTTTTCTATTTTTCCAATTCTCTTCTGATATGTTTCACCACACCCACATCTGTGACCTTGTGACTTGAACCTGGTTAATAGTTTTTGTTCTGGGGTTTGTGGTTGATTTTGTAGCGCGACTAGATCCAGTGAGAAATTGTTGGGTCTGTGTAAGTAAAGAAAAGATGAGCAGTATTTCTTTTGTCTACTCAAATCTTTTATATCAGTAGCTAGCGCAGACCTCCGTTACAAAGAGAAAAAGTTTCAAGTGCAAATGTTTAAGGGCTATCCAACACGCAGCTCATTTGATAGAAGTGGTCCCTTCAGAGAACTGTCCATTGCCTGACTTCGGTTGTCAGTGGTCATGTCTACTCTTTTAAAATTCCCAGCTTGTGACAGGAGTATAAGGATGACTCTGGGAATCTGATTGGTGTTCTACTGCAAGCATCAATGCCCACTTACTATGAGCACCCTCTGAACCTGCGGTGTGTGTACAACAATGTGAGTGGACCTTGCCTCAAGTTTGTGCCGTGTGCACACGACTCCTTTTCATTTACAGCATTAGCGCCTGCTTTGAGTTTGTCACAGACCGAATGAGCCCATTCCTGACGTGTCGCCGTAGACCTGATGTCCATGGGATCGCTGCTTGTCTGGTCAAGAACGTGTTAATGCCGTTTTCTTTCTTGAGGAGCATTGACCAGGGATGCTCCTGCTGGGCTTCATCATTTCCTCGGCTCTACTATTACCCAAACGGAGCCTCATTAGGCTGTGTTTGTCTTCTCAGCCCAGTTTACAGACACACGTCACCCT
The DNA here is from genome assembly GCF_964263255.1 of Lissotriton vulgaris. Lineage (NCBI taxonomy): Eukaryota > Metazoa > Chordata > Amphibia > Caudata > Salamandridae > Lissotriton > Lissotriton vulgaris. The sequence goes on along the minus strand of NC_141699.1, from coordinate 1,084,663,575 downwards.
GCAAGTGCTTCCTCTTCTCTACGTTGCGTTAAGGCCAAGCAGAGGAGCAATCCCCGTTGGGATGCTTATGAATTGCTCTGCAGTGGAGTCGAGTTGCTGATTGCATGTTAATCTTGTTATCCTGCCTGTACCAGGCCTTGTAGGCGGTAATGGACTTGCCTGTTGCCCTCTTCAACTCCATCTGCTGTGAGGGGTCCAGACGCTGTCGCCTCTCCATCAGATTAACACTCACTTATTCTGTCAAGTGGTGACCATTCTGTGACTTGGCAGCTGCTACTCAGGCGCCCTCCTTCGGTGGTCTATGGTTCTTCTAAACAAATACCACCACACACTAAAAACTCTTTACTCACTGGAGAAACCAAACCATAAAACTGTTGTTTCTAAGATTTATTAGTATTTTGTGAATTTTTCTCAGACTGTTTTTTTCATTTATCCGAATAGTTCAAAACAACAATACATGAAAACAAACAGGAAGAGTAGAGTGCCTATCTAGACATATTTCTTCTGCAAGATATTATCTTTTTGGGCTAATAGGAATATTCAGCACGCTGAAAAGGAAGCGGAAGTAAACGAAAGAAAAAAAAGAAGCCCTGGCTTAGCTGTTGCAATTCTCATTCTTACTGTTTGTTGACGCGGTTGGTTTACTCATAAGGGGCGTGTAATTGATCACCGGTAGTGAGGGCTGGGGCTATAGTATACAGTGAGGAAGTTGGAGCAACACGGTTTAAGATGAGGTGAAAGGATAGTTCACAGTGGAATGACAGGGATGGTACATGCTTTTCTTTAGACCAAGAAGTGTGGCTTCTGTAAATCTCTAGTGATCAGGCGCTACACATACAGAGTATTCCAGTTAACATGTGGCTGTTGCAACAGTCCCATGCACACACACAGTATTAAAGTAAACAACGCAGATGTAATTCGAAGGCAAATGGAACAATATCCAACGTTGATGTCTTGATTTCTTTAATTGGTCATAACACAAAACAGCCAGCCGACACGTGTTTCGTAAGAGAAACAGTGGTCTCCGACTCATCAGGGCTTAATGGCTGATTCCAAGGTCAGTAACGTCCTTGAACCGGTGATAATTCCAACCCGGTAGGGCACAAGTCAAAATCAGAGTAGTGAGTACTGTCGATAATGAATACAAGTAGCTGCGAAGTGAGCCCACAGATGGTGTGGCTTGCACGTGATGATGGTGATAATTCCAAACCGGCATCCACGTTGCTAATTTCCAAGTTGAGCTAACAAACTGTACAAGTGATCTTGAAGGAAAATATCTAAGCAAATGACACCAGTACGGTCACACAATGGGACACAATCCTCCCAACACCATACCAAATTGTCTCATATCCAACACACCAACGTTAATGAGCTGAGCGCCATTACTTCCTTTTTACGAAAACCCTGTTTTCTTGTATCATAACATGTGGCTGTTGGTTGGTGAGGGGCTCACTCATTGATTTGTGCAGGCTGGCCAGGTGGGTCATGGAAGTTCCAAATTCAAGAGGGGGTATCGTATCTAGCTTGTTCCAAATGGGCCTTTCGGAGTCTCTCCATGAAGATTGGAGAAAAAACTATCAGCCCATGTAACAAATGCAAGTCATTCTCTCCGGGTATAGTAGGAGATGTTCATATTTTTCCAACTAATTAGAATGGGTTGCACCAAGTGTCTAAGTATCAGATTAAATAAGTATCGACCGCCTTCACATTTGAGATTTGGAGCCAAGTGGCCTGTAATTAGGTATGGGAACTCCTCATTCGATTTGATTTGGAGAGTTTATTTAATGAAATTAAAAACACTTGCTCAGAAGACTTTCAGAAGTAAGGAAGAAAATAACTTGTGTGGGCGGTCACCTACATTAGAGCTGCAATTTGTTCTCTTAATTTCAGTTAGTGTAGCCGTTGCGGGGTCTCGAACGTCCTATGTAATAATGTAAATTTGGCATGTGCTTGGGACGGAATAACCTTATGTTTAAAAGGGTAGCTCCAGACCTTCATCTAGCGATTTGGGTGTTTTTTAGGTAAAATTCTTCATGTGGTAGTTGGTGTAGCAGTTCCATGAACTAAGAGCGTAGGAAAAAGTAAGCTTTGAGAGCCTACATGACCACCTTTCTTTAGTTTGCCAATTGGAGGGTCGATGGATCTTCCTCTAGAGCAGGTGCTTTTCCTGTGTTTCTGAAGGAAAAGGTAACATTAATTGGTCTCTGGATTTGCGGTTCCTCTCTGGGGGACCGAGCAATGATCTCAGTTTCCTCTATTGTTGCACCTGTCGACAGTTCTTAATTTGTGTTTCATTCTTTCCCAGCCCTTCAAATTTTTCTAATTTGCGGATTGTGCCACAGTAATTTTTGGCAGATTCAAAAATGTCATGCATTGCAATTCCACCCCTTTGCCTCATGAGATGTCTACTCCCTTCTCTAGTCTTATTAACCGGGCTTTACCAGCAGGTGCACAGACTCCCCTGACAGTGTACCAAAGCCTTGACATTTACTCGGTGTCTAGCAGCTCAACTTCAGCATTGCTATTATTAAAGGCAATGATTCGATTAGTGCTTGATCTCACACAAATCCTCCTTTCCATTTAGAGGGCCAGCAGCCAATGCAAGTCTCATCCCTGCCAAAGCAAACACATCTTACAGTTTAAGAGCTTTGAAGCTAATATTTCGTACCAATGCAGCATCGTTGCGATCTAATCCTTCCCTGTCGCTCGGCGATTTCGAGCCTGCTGTCATTGAAACTTCAATATTATTGTCCATACAATACGTCCCACATTCCAAAAATCCAGTAGAACCAGACACCATTTTAACGTGCTACACTTAAACTAAACAGTCCTAACTAAATAAAAGAAACCTACAAACTTGCTCAAAAAGCCCAGATATTTGACAAGGTTGATGAAACCTACATTTACTAAGATCCGGGTTTTGGGTAGTCTTTGAATTTTTTTGCGTGTTCAGTGCAATTAACTAGGTTGAATGGGTCCTCGGTAGATTCTGTAGTGATCTAGTGGTCTTTGAACTTTCTCTACTCCTATTCTCTTATTCCGTTGATCCGAAATCTGTCCTCACGGAGAGTGAATGTCATTTTAGTATTCCCGGCCTGGGGCAGATGCTCTTGCTGCCTAGACCTCTGGAGCTCAGTTGTGTCCGTCCTTGGCCTCCTCTTGTGCATTCCAGGATATTTGAATGTGCTGAATATAAGTCTTCAGCAGAAAAAGCTAAGTTAGCAGCCATATTGATTCAATGCGTATAAGATGTGATTGCACAGCTGTCAAATTTCAAGTATCTTTAGGCAGTGTCATTATAAGCCTACGCTAATTAGTTCTGGCTTGACCGCGCAGCTCTCTGTAAGGCGTGTTGTTAACAGTTCTTGAGCATCAGCTCTGGCTCTGTCCAGAGGACGTCTCTCACCTCATGCTATTGGCTGTTTAGTGGATCATACCACTTTCTCTGGAATGCTTCCTTCGCAGTACATGAGGTGAGTCTGTATCTCACCAGTGCACGGAATCATGATCGATCCAATTCTGTACCATATAAAGAAATCTGTCTTTTTCTCACAGACCTATTATTTATGGAAACCGGTTGTTTTTTGCTTTGTTTTTTCACTGTGGCTGGTTTTGTTTAACATCTAAAACAGAACTCGCTGCCATACAGTCTACGCTTCTGGAACACCCCCACCAAATCCAGTTTGACACTCACCAGAGCTGGACCACAGACTAGTAGGACTGGTGTGATCTGATAACTATTCTCGGTTATTAAAGTTCCCTTGACAGCTGTGTTTGTGGTTGGTGCTACAAATCACTAACCCAGAAGGCACCAACACACACAAGAGCTTTGTACGTTCTTACAAATGGAAGGATGTGCGCCGTACCGCACGTACCTTTTCAAGCACCCAGCTGTTAAGGCTTAGGAAGGTTCATTTCCCAATTCTTTTATATTTGTGTTTGTCATTTCTGCTTGGTCCTACTACCATATTTTGCCCAATTAAATGATTATCTGCTTAGTATTACTATGAGGGAAAACATTTGAGACCCACTTTTTACCCCATCTTTAGGTTTAAATCTTTTTCGTTATGGTATAATTACTGTACTATTTTACCCCATCTTTACGTAAAGATCCATCAAATGCATACAACAGCTTCCAGCTTAGACCAGAGGCAAGCCAGATGTTGTCATGGGTCGTGGGAACCTAGTCTGACCTTTGGCCAGAGGGGTCAATGAGGTTTCTGCACTCACTTTAAGAAAGGGAAAAGGGATTGTGCCTCGATAGGTACCCTGTTATTGAGGCTTGAACGACCTTGTCTAAACTTTTAAAATACAATGAATAAAAACACATTGAAGATGTTTTCTTCTTTTTATTTTAAAGACCATGTTTTCCACTTTTTTTTTACAGGAGGGCACAACGTGACGATCTCCCTGCAGTCTCGGACTGGGCACACACACATGCCGTCAGTGGTCGGCGTCCTGGTGTTCACTCAGTTCTGGTTCTGGTTCCCGCTCTCGCACTTCCTCTCACTGGCCTTCACTCCCACCTGCGTCATTGGCCTGAATAAAGATCTCAAGGTAAGTGCCGGGGTATTCTAGAGTGGGCCAGCCGGAGGGGCAGGTCTATGAACAAGGAGGCTTTTGTCACGGAACAGTTGCCAGGTACATGGTACTGAGATGGGGAGTTCAGCAGTGACACGTGTAAAGGAGACGCAAATTCATACTCTAATATACATGATGTTTGGGTAGGGTTGATGAGCAAAGCCATGCAAGTTGCAGAGCAGTCTGTGAGCTCATGGTCATTTTTCATTCTAGGAGCAATCAATAGCATCCCTTTTCTGCTAAATCAGGTTGAGGCTACTTATTTTTGTCAGGTTTCTATTATTATTCAGTTTAGGGGTTCAGAAAATATTTAAGCATACGTGTTTTTCTGGTAAAGTATTTTCTGAACTTCCCAATAAGATGATAAACAAACTAACCAAAAGTTAGACGGAGCCCCCACTTGTATTTCACTGGGAAGTGTTAAGAAGGACCAGGGCAATGGCTACAGAGAGAGGGATACGTGCTAGCTTACTGTTGAAATACTCAAAGCCAAGTGTACATTTAAAATGGACATGTACAATGACCTATGCAAGGGTTTATTATAGCATGAACCTCCAGGTATCCAAGCATCAGTCCTGGGTGTTCTTCAGGACTGTCCCTTCTTAAGAAGGTACAGTTGCGAGATGACCTGGGCTTCTGCAATCTGGCACAACAACCTCCAGTTTAAAGTATTGTGCCCCTCACGTTTCCATGTCTGCTTTGTAAAATGCAGTATTTAAAAATAGTTGTTGTGCCTTTTATCATAACCTGTGCAGGTACCTACCCCTAGTTGTCTCTTTTATGGAAGGGATAAAAGACCTAATCAAGGTCCATTTTTTAAAATAAATTCTTTGTATTCGCGTTTCTGCATTATAAGAACAAAACAAAAAACCTCAAACAGCAGCAAAGAAAGTGGTGGCAGTAAATGATTGCTCTTGTAATTTCACTAAGCATCACAACACATTTCCATCCACTGTTTTTTTTTTTTTAAGCTAACGTGTAACAGATATGCCTTCATAGTTGCTTCGCCATTGCTCAAGGGTCTCTGTATTCACCTTTATCCCAAAGACAGGAGCATCATCCAAACATCCATTCTCTTCCCTGCTTTCTGCACAGTTTCTGCTCCCACTTGTCTAGAAACTTTCACTCTTCGGCACTGTAACTACCATGGCCAGGAATACTTTTGCATTTCTCTTTGCCCCCGTACCAGCCCACACCGCTAATTCTAGACTTTTGGGGGCTGGAAATAATTGTGTACCACACTGTCCTGGAGATGTTGTCCAGCACTTCACTCCACAATGAATTATGCTCCAAGGTCATAGAGGCCTCTTAATTGTGAGACCTTGGGCCAGACGCCCTTAAATATTGCCAGTGTCTGCACTGTACTTCCATGTGTGTTAGCATGACTGGCATTGTCATTTCACAGTGCTGGGTGTACTGCAAAATAGAACACCTTGTGTGAGGTGCAGTGAGGACTGAAACCACAGAGCACAGTCTAATGAGCCAAGCATCATAAATGGCCCTCTAAATGATTCATTGGGTCCATTGCAGTTTTCGTTTGCTTCCACCATTGCATGGAGATGTCCATCGCTTTGGAGTTGCCATTGCAATTCTCTGTCTTGGAAAGGGAGGAGTCGCAGTTTTTATGTAGGTAGCAGCTTATTCAGCCCTGGCACCTCCTCACACTGGGACACATTACAAATAGTTCCGCAACAGTTCAGAGCACTCTCACAAGTTGTTACACTTGGGATTGAATAACCGCAGACTGAGTTTGAGTGCAGCGACATTAACAGGAAGAACGTAAACCCACTGCAAAGGGTAGCGTTCCTTGTTGCTGCAGCACCTGCATCCTCCATTTTGCGTATTTTGTCTTCTTTTCTTCCAAGAAATGACATTGAAAAATCATGTATCCCTGATGCCTTGTGCTGGAATTTGCTTCCTAAAATATCCTCTGCTGGTATTGGAGCCTATGGTGGGGAGAGGCCTCCAAAGTAGCCCCAGAGGACACTGTCTCCTGAACCAGTGCATCGTTCATTTTTAGTTAATGCCTTTGGTTCAGGCGTAAAGGAGGCTACACTATGGACTGTGCCGCCAAACTCCATAAGAAACTGATATCATATGGAACCTAAAGTCTTAAACTACAACGTGCTGTGTGCTGTTAACCTTGTACCCACATTTTTTAACAACAACCCCAATAACATTATTTTGCAGATGCCGAAGGTTCAGTACAAGTCCAACTGCAAACCGTCCACTTTTGCCTATCCAGCACCACTGGAAGTCCCAAAGGAGAAAGAGAAGGAAAAGGTTGGTTATTTTAATTAACGGCAGGACGCTGGGGTGGTGGTGGGGTGCAGCGTTTTCAGAGTTAGTGCCTAAAATAATTGGATACAATGCAAATGTAGAGTGAGGCATGCGTCAAGTTGCTGAATGTCGACTCCTGTACCTTTGAGGACGAATGATCTGGTACCTGGACACACAAAAAATATAAAGTCCCTGTCAAGGTTCAGCTTAGAGTGTTGATGGACTAAGCTGGGTATTTGTATCTTTAAGGTTATTTCACACAAGATTGCGGGGAAATAAAATGAAGTCTATGATGACTAAAGTTCTCATCTGCTTTTTCTTGTGTTTAGGTTTCCACAGCTGTGCTGTCCATCACCGCAAAGGCCAAGAAGAAGGAGAAGGAAAAAGAAAAGGAGAAGAAGGAGGAGGAAAAGATGGAAGTGGTGAGTATGAGACACTCTCCTGGGTGTAGAGAATGGGTCGAGGGCCAACCTCTTGCTCTTCGTCTCACGGAATGCCCCTGTTCTGTACAGCACCATAAATGGAGGGAGCAGACTTGTTTTTGAAGAGCAGATCTTTGTTGATTGTTGCAAAGATTAATGTCAGAAGTTGAAAAAAGGATGATTCTGCTTGTGAAAAGAGAGGATAGTTTAATTTAATCCTCCAGGTGGAAGCAGGTGTAGGTAAAGAAAAGTAGCTCATGCCCAGCGAGGTCAGAGAGGTATTGCACTCCTCGTCTGGTGGTGCTAAAGGCGTCTAATGAGACATGCACACAATGACCAGCCCAATCTAAAAAGATTCCCTTTTTATGAAATCTGTTTTGTTTTCCTTTACCTTTCTGCGGTATTAGTTTTTTCTGAAAATCTTTCTAGCTCTGTGGGTCCAAATGTTCTGCTCTCGTTTCTGCTGTTACCTGCATCCATTCAGTGCAGATACCCTTTGCCCACTTCTTGCTCATTGCACCATCAGGATTCAAGCAAGCCGGGCCGACGACGGCTGAAATGACAGAAACCGGTCCCCGGAAGCTTGTTTCCTTCCCAGTATAAGAATTGGCTTGGTAGTTTGGTTTGCCCTGTTCCCATCATGCACTGGGACAGGAACAGACTAATTTGCATATAGCCAGGTTCTGAGCTGGGATGGTGCAGTGAGCTAAAAAACGGTGTTGGATCTAGCCCTGATCTCTTGACTGGGTGAGAGTATTCTGCTTAATTCAGAAACTCTGTCCATCACCACCCCTTGTTGTTAAACACTTCTTGCACTGTAACATTAGGTTAATTCACATAATGCAATAAAGCAGCCCAGCACCATGTGACTCTGGGCAATAGCTCCCTTAATCTCCTCGACTGCCCGCAGCGCCTTGAGACCCTTAGGGATGATTAGTTTGCGCTTTACAAATACCGGGTCAATGTTCTATTGCTCCTGCACCATAACTGAACAATAACTTTAATTGGGTTCATTCCACTGGCCACTTTGCTCAAGCTTTACACCCTGCCATCAAATGCAATTGCTGCTCAGAAAAGGAAGAATGTCTCTCAAGGTCTTTCTTTTCAAGAGGATGTTAGGGCAAGCCAGCAAGGACAGTAGGGCAGGGTGGCGGGACACTTCCCCTATATAGCTGTACCACTGACGTAAGATCTATTAGTTATCAACATAACTTAAAGGGTGGCCTTTGGTTAGTTACTTCAGCCTGTATTCTCTCACAGTCCACACTCTAAAGCCTCTCAGCTCCCACTTATAATATTTCTCTTGCAAAAATCTGCATGTTTTGAATTCACCATATTTTATTGAAGATCTTTGATTATACCATAAGTTTCAGTAGTTCATTCACTTTGCAGTACTGTGGGCAATACTCCATTATTCCTTCCCACACACAGTGAAGTCTTCTATTTTATTAACTATGCATTGTGTGCATCACCAAGAGCAGCAGTTCCAGATTCAGATATTCTTTCCCTTCTTTGGTGCCCCATGTAACAAAACACACAAGAGCAGGACTCCTAATGACTAAGATGCCCATTGCTTTAACAAACCCCTTCCTAAAAGGCATTTGTGACAAATGCCAGTGATCTTGTTTCTCTTTGTGGCTCATAAATGCATATTTATGAATGTTGTAGGATCAGTTCTTAATACAAATAGTAAGATAATGTATTTATGAAACAAGAAGCTCTACATAAGGGTTGGGGTATTGTGACATACTAGTTAAAGATGCATGTACTGCTGTGATTCTTAACTTTTTCACATCTGTAGATTCCCACTGTTTCACGTTTGGGAGCTGGGGATCCTGGCCTAAGCAATTGTAATGATTTGAACCCCAAATATTAAAAAATACAGAAACAAGTAGACATCAAACAAATAAACATATTATGAATCTTTTTTTTTTTTAAATGCAAAAATCTCAATTGTAATTTTAATGGGAAGGTTGGAGATTTTCATATTTTTATTTAGAAAAGGCAAAGCAATATGGTATACTCTAACATATTACTTTTTCTTTTTTGCTCCAAATGCATCTGATCTTTTTGTTAGCGTGTACTAGAACTTCAATTGAGACGACAAGTCGTCCTTACTATGGTTTGGTGTATGTGTGAAGTTCTCACTAATCAAGCTAACAGTGCCAACTTAATGTGCAGCCTCTCATTTTAGATTCCTCCGCATTTAGACAGTGTTTTACATTTTTCAAGTTTACTTTGTGTATGTAATTAATCTGCTAATATTTAACTTTGGGGGGAAAGATATGCCCTTATGGCTAGGGCAGTCAACCTCGAAGCTAGGGAACCAGGTTTGAGTCTCCGCAGGGACACTCCACATCCTGTGATTCTGAGCAAATCACTTCATCTCCCCGTGCCTAACAAAAATGAATGTGTCCTTGTGTAACTAGGCTGGTGCTCATGTAAAGCGCTCTGATACCTTCTGGTCAAGTTTGTGATATATAAAACTCTGGGGAAAAAAATCATTTTCTAAACAGTCAAGGACCTTTCCAAGACTACAAAATGTACCGCCAGGGACCTGCTAGTCATAGGTTAAGAACTACTATTGTAGGTCACATGTTGTGCACACTCTTGCCAGCTAGTGGTGGGTGCAAATGTTGCAAGTTGTTTTTCTTAGAAGACGAGGTTTCAGTTTTTAGGTGACTCCAGTTAACTCCTCTGAAACGCGCATTTTACCAGAGATAAACTCAACTTTAGATATATCTTTTTTGCCATTGGGATCAGGCATGTTTAAGAGTTGTTTCTGGACCATTTCACAGCAGAAGCTAAAACACACTAGAACGTCAGCATTGAGACATTGGAGACATAAGTCCTACATGTCAGCAGTCATGCTACAGCTGAGAGCTTTATCAGAACCCATGCAACCACTGACCACTTAAGACTCTAATCAAATTGGGAAGCCAGAGGCAAGGGTGGTTTTTAGCTTTTTTTTTCTATGATTCTTGATACTGAACTTGGAAACCTATAAAACAAATGTTCTGTTTTTCAATTCAATCTCATGAATGATTTTCTGGACCAAGGGAAAAGTCGCCACATGTGAAATTATAAGTACCCTCTTCGGAATAAAATGTAGTCTTTTAAATCCGTTTAAGTGCTTCAAAGTAAGTCTCCTGGAAAGAGGTTTCTGTAGCTGTAATCACTTCTGCTAGAAGAGGCTCTGACACTCTTGATCAGCTTTCCTGGAGCTGATTTATTTAAATAAATAAACCTTGAATTTGTAAAGCGCACAGCTACCTCCGAAGTGATTTTGCCGGCGCTGGGGGCCCTCAGGAAGATTAAGCGAGCTATTGCCCAGAGTCACATGGTGCTGGGCTGACCTGCGCCAGTGCTGGGGAGCGAACCATGAACCCCGTGGTCCGGAGTCAGGCACCCTGGCCGCCGCGCCACACCTCTTCCACACTTCCACAGAATAGTCTTGGTATCCCTTATATGTCAAATCGACTTTCTATGATACATGACACTAACAAAAGGCTTCTGAGTCTCAACGCAGCTCTTCATTATCAAGTGTGTCTCCTGCTCATTGGAAGGAAATCTCAAAACATGACACCATTAGAGCGATATTGGCTCGCGTAACATAGACTTCCATTTGGCTAACTTGGCCCTCAGCCTGAGTAATCCCTCCAGCACCTCCAAGCCCTACTTTGCTGTGATACACTTTCAAGAGGCAAGACTTTTATTTCAACAGCCAAAGAAAATGTTCTGCTCCTCAAGGTTGTCGAGATAGTTATGTGACTAGTGGCGTGTCCCCCTTTTGGTGGCATTGCTCAGATACGTGGCTTCGAACTCAGAATCCACTTCAGTTAAATTTGATTATTCATGATCTGTTTCTTAACCACGTGCTACTTTGATCCTCTAGGGAAGGTTCAATAGTTGAAAAGAAAGTGATACTTCTCTGTGAGTAGTCTGTGGTCGCCAGGATATTTCTCTCTCTCTCTCTCTCGTACAAACAAGCATTTGCAATGCAATAGCTATCGCAGAGAGTTTGAGCTATTGGCATTGTAAATGATGATGCCTTTTATTTGTGTTTACAAAAACCTGCAAACGGCGCATAAACATCGCTTGCAGGTTTTGTAAACACATTAATAAAAGGCATTGTCATTTACAATGTCACTAGCTCAAACTCTCGCAAATGCAAGATCTTTGTGGCACCTGCGCTTTAGCTCTGAACATAGACTGCTAAAGCGCGGGTGCCACATTAGCTTCAAAAGTAAAGCAATAGAAAAACCTTTTTTTTTTCTATTGCAGCACCTGCACTTTAGGTTAAGATGTTAAAGTCTAAAGCGCAGGTGCCGCCATGTTAAAAAAAAAAATTAACAAAAAAGAAAGTCATGGGGCCTCGTTCGACCAACAAATAAGAAAATAAAAGTGCGGCTGCCATTATGCTTGCTGAGGTGTGCAGTGCAGGAAAAATGAAAAAATAAGCATTGAGGGAGAGCGTGTCTTGCCTGCAATAGCAGGCAGGACAAAGCTATTGGACAGGGGCCAATTGAAAAGATGGGTGGGAAAATGGGCGGAGCTTCAAGGCCATACCTGAATACAGTATGCCTTTATGCAGTTGATGCCTCAAGGAGATGTGTAATATGGGAGGATGGCGATTTCTTTTACCTTCTAAGGTTAGGGCTAAGAGGGGTGGGGTTATTGTAGACCATCTTCCTGATAATATGGGATTGTCAACTACATGTGTCACTGGTGTGAAAAAACATGCTACAAATAAGTAACTTTGGAATGTTTAAGTAATTTCATCAAGAAAACGCAGTTATTGGATCTGTATTTTTTTTTACCTTTTCAAGGATGAGACTGAGAAAAAGGATGAAAAGGAGAAGAAAAAGGAGCCAGAGCCCAACTTTCAGCTGTTGGAGAACCCGGCCCGAGTGATGCCTGCTCAGCTGAAGGTCTTGAGCATCGCAGAGAGCTGCCGCTATCAGCCCTTCAAGACGGTGAGTCTGCTACGCTATTTCGACATGCTTGTCCCATCATGACTGTTTCTGAGAGATATCTGAAGCTTGCCCGGTGAAAGCATTCAGTGGTTGGGATTCATCTTGAGCCAGCAGTACAGGGTGTCCGTACGGTTTAACCGGAGCTTGAATAAATGATATCTAGTCTTGGCTGTGTTCACATTTTCTTAATACCAACATCTTCATCGTGCTGCTGTTTTGCTTGTGGCTTTGATGCTGTACAACCAAAAGCTTTTCTGTAATGACTTTTAACCCCTTGATTCATAAATCTCTTGAGTGTTCGAGGTCATTGTTCCCAAAGACTTATTTAAGGACATTCTGTAGTGGGAAAGGCCAGACCTTACACTGGATGTGTGAACTGCAAAACCTAAAACAAAGAACTGGAGTTAATTTCAAGCACACCAGAGTTATCTCCTTTTTTTCCTTGCCAAGTTTGATGCATGAAATACAGAACTTCAAAACAATGATGTGCTGGCTGCTTTGTTTATCTCGCAGATAAGGTAGTTTTTGAACATGCTTTCCTTTCATCTTGACCCTCCTCTTGAAAGTTTGAGTCTGAGCCCAATTTGAATTTAGCCCATTTACTGTTAATTATATTAAAAGATCATTAAAGTTGTCATAAGAGCGACTTAATTAAGAAAGCGTATCCGCCCTCAGCTCTGGTTCCAAGGACCTTGATTAACCGTGTAAAGTTTAGCATCTCAACCGCATCATGAGAGAGCTGGCTCCAGCAGGAGGCTCCAAGGATCTGTGCGCGTCATTGCTTTTTAGAGAAGGACCTCAGATGGCTTTTGAAAAATAGCAGCCTGGGAGGCAACCTCATGTTCACCCTTTGGCATGTGACGTAAGCCATTTTTAGCTTACTGTTTTTAGGAACAAGACTGGACTAATTAAAATGATGAGCTATCGTGCACTGAGTGCACCTCTACACACCTATGTACAAGCATGTCCTTTAAGGACATACATTGTCTTTGTTATTGCTCCTTTCAGTTGATCTTTACTTATTTCAAAGATTTGATCATTCCCTTTTCTCTGAGAGTGGCCTTCTTGTCAGTGCTTTTGAATGCTGTTTTCCCTATCTACTCCTTTCCTCTGACCATGTGTCAAGTTTTTTAATTGGACCAATGCAGGTAATGTGTATTGTTTGTGCACATCCATATGTAAGGGGTTGGGACCTTAAAGAAGAGCTAATTATGCAGCTTATATCACAAAGAGGAAGAAGGATTTGGAAGGATGGATTTTGGGAAGTGACACGTGCTGGCGCGTGCAATATTTAGATGGTACAGGAGGATGTAAAGTGTTTATAAGAGGAAGAAACTCTTGATCAGCTCATGCGTCCAGCATACATTTGCCCTCCAGGGTAGTGACCCCTTGCGGTACCCCCCTAGGAGATATTGATACTCTGCTACAGTCTGACTGTCTTTACGTAAGGGCAGGGGTGCCCAGCGCCAGTCCGTGGTGACCCAGTTCGTGGCAAATTTTTTTTTTTAATTGGTTACAGACCCTGAATATGAATGGAATTCATATGCCTAGTTATCATTCGGAAATTTCGGTCTTGATCTGGTCTTCTTTTAGACACTTTTTCTGTAGGCAGTATTTGGCAAACCATGTGCTCCAGTGGGCTGTAAAATGCTCTTTTCCAATAAGTGCTACACTAATTTATTTTGGCGCATTCTAGTTTGTGAAGGATTTGGTTCACATCTTTGGTGTCTGGGACTGTATTTCAGTTTTCGTTTTTTGTGGTTATTTCCAGTATATGTTCAATGTTCTTCCATTGTTGCACATTGTAAGTCTTGAAAGCTTACATTCTAAGCTGGAGGATTTTCAGATGTCTACACCTTCTGAGCAAAATCTCCCTCAGTATTACTCAATTTAGTTAGAAATTGTTTAGCTCAAACACTCTAGGTAACTTTTACATTTTTGTAGTTTTCTCATTTTTATTGTTTTCAGATAGATGTTTCAAGCTGTTTTCTGTAGGACGCACCACGGGAGTGCCCAGAGCCGGCCTTCCTTCACTATATTTACAGCGGAGACTGTTTGACGCACCACGGTTCTAGCCCTGCAGGACACTGGGTCTTCTTTTCTTCCCTTTTTCATATGGGGTCAGAGGGGGGGTGTGGAGCAATGGTGAATATCCTTACTCTTAAATCCCATGGTGCCTAACGCCCATGCTATTGAGGCCTGTGCCCGTGGAGTGCAGCAGTAAATTCCGGAGTAGGGGTAGCAGTGGAGACCATTGATTTGACTTCCTGCTGGTGCTTCAAGCCTGTTCTTGACGCTCGCCTTACAGAAGATGTCTCTGAGAGGCACTGGCAGGTCTGCTGGCTAGAGCTTGACAGCAGTCAACCCGCCCGCTGCTGCCGTAACCTCATCAAAGGTGGATTGTTCACATGCTGTGAAGCCTAGAGGTGCTGATTGATGGTGTTACTGTGACTCAGCCTGAGATTTCTACTCATGATTTCACTCTTGGAATGAATTGCCAGTCTGATTTTCACTTTGTCTTTAAAGGAACCATGCAATTTGAGCCTTTGGTAGGTTCGGGAAAGCAGGCCTGCTTTTTGCTTAGTGCTTGGTCATTCCTGAACTTCTAGTGTCCTTACCACACCTTCCATGTTTGAAGAGCTGCAAATACAATTACAGTTGAAACCCCTTCTGCTGCTGCTGAATGGATATATATTCTCTATGTCAGGTAGTTTGTTCCCCTGTTTTCCTTAAACCTTTTGAAAAGGTCACAGCACCTTGCGTAATGTACGACACATGAGGCTGTTGCCATTTAGACTAGCTCTGGACTTGGCTGCACACACCGGTATTGAAAGACTCATTATCACCAAAACCTTGGCCTCTTGTGTTCAAATTGCAACAGTTTGATATTTATCAATTGTATTTTGATTTACTATGTGAAATATCACCAGTGGGCTCATGGTGTTGAGCTGAGAAACTTTAGCTTAGGGCCGTCCAACTAGGAGAATGACCACGTTTTGAGGGCCCTCCTTTAAAGCCAGGTGGTTGAAGGATAGTCCAGGTGATAGCTATCTTGAGTATCCTGCTTGAAGATCTCCTTGTGAAAAAGGAAAAGTTAAATATGGACACTCCTACTATTTATCGGCCGTAAAAGTGATTCATGATACTGAATATGGGTGGGGCGGCTTACTCTTTGACTTAACGATTCCAGTGATTCAAAGCTTCCACTGCAAGTAGATTACTTTTCCTTACTTTTGGCCCAAAAACAGTACCAGGGAATTTTATTTCTAAGTAGCAAGGTTCCTAAGCAGAAGCTTGTTGGTGAGAGAGCCATACATTGAGGGACTTAAGCCCAGTCTACTGGGGCTAAATCATCTTCCATTGCTGTAGTCTGGAACCATACCTGGTGTGGAGATCCTTAAAATGGAAGAGCGTAGTTTCTTATCACACAACACAGTCGCCTATATCCAGTTTGGCACAAAAACTTCACACAAGCATTTCTGATTGCACTCAGAGTTTTATTGCACTGTGCTCTTGTGTATTCTGAATTGTGGAGCTACAGTTTGACTAAAGTAAAGGGTTATACTGAAATTCCCAAGATGCCGTTTCCCAAAACGGTTACCTCCACACCCTCACCTTGACTGCGTTTGCCTTCGTTGAAGGATTTGCAGTTAATTTTATTAGACAGGATTGCGCACCTAATCACAGTTTTCTGCATTGTTGCTGTCTCAGATGGCAGCATCTGTGAAAGGAGAGCAAGAAGCTGGCTTTGGGTGTTTACTGTGCATTACTATCTTTTTTGTAGAGCCCCCTGTCTGGTAAAAGTAAAACGTTTAAATGGTGAGGGTACAACATTAGTTGTAAATAAGTTCTAGTTCTTGCTCCCCATCTCCACAGTTGTGTTGTGAAGAGTTGGCAAGCATGTTGTTGCACAACATTTTTCCTGTTGTGTGCTTGGATACACTGTCCTTTGTACGAGCTTTGTATTAACACATTGGTTAAAAGCATGTGTGGGGGGGCTTGGAAGTTATCACCACTCTTCCTGAGAATTCAACAGCTGTCGATCGAAAGGTAATTTTTGTGCTGTGATCAAATAGTGGTGAGTCCAACAAATAATGGAGTTCTCTTGTCTTCCAGCTGTCTATCGGAGGAATCATCATTCTACGAGACACGAGTGAAGAGGAGGAGCAGCTTGTGGAGCCGGTGGCTGCTCATGGGCCAAAGATTGAGGAGGAGGAGCAAGAGCCGGAGCCTCCAGAGCCCTTCGAGTACATTGATGATTAGAGGCCACAGGTAATGTCCTCCGCTGTCACTTATCGGACAACTCTGACCTTTTTGCTCCTCTGTGAACATTGGATGGGTGCATGTAAAGATTACTTGATGCACTCTGAAGGCACAGAGAAGAAAAATCTAAGTTGACCACAGAAATGCGTGCTGTGGCGGCTGTGCATTCTCCAACTCTGAAACTAAGAATGAGGCTCCCTTAACTTAGAGACACAAATATGTGTGCTGTTGGTCTGTAACGTGGTCAACATAAAAAAAAGTAACTGTACCAAGTTCATGCACACTGTTGACCTGTAATAGCTGCTGGACAAACTGCAGAAGGTACCAAATCACTGCGGCAAGGACTGAACTGAAGAAGAGATACTTTGCCCAAGGCCCGAGCTACCTCAACAGCCGAATCAACTTCTACGCTCCCAAACGCCACCTCCGATCAGCCAACCACGCCCTCGCCGCCGTCCCCCGCATCCGAAGAGCGACTACAGGAGGAAGGTCCTTCTCCTACCTGGCCGCCAAGACCTGGAACTCCCTCCCGACCGACCTGCGCCTGACCCAAGACCACCTCTCCTTCAGGAAGAAGCTGAAGACCTGGCTGTTCGAGCAGTAGCGGCACCCCCCCCCCCACCCCCAGCGCCTTGAGACCCTACGGGTATGTAGTGCGCTCTATAAATGTCATTGATTGATTGATTGATTGCCCCTCGCCCTTTAGAGACTGCACTAGTCCAACATGAAATGCAAGACACGTCTGTAACATGTAAAGTCCACCTCCTCTCTTTACCTATGCAGAAAAATCACCCCACCTTGGTCGTACATTAACAAACCGCAACAAGGCCAAGATCTTTTTCACTCTACGTCTTTTGGTTCCTAGATTCCCACGATCTAGTGGATTCCTTAGTTTCACCCTGTTGGGTGGCTTTTTGCAGAAAGTCTTTCTACAACCCAGGTTCAAAGGAAGGACTGAGTAGTGCAGCTCATGCTCATTGCCTGCCTTGGAGCATTCCTCTCCAAGGTGTTACAGTACCCCTATAGGCCTTTGAATAGGACCCGAGGGCAGTTGAGGATAAGGTTTTGCACTCCGAGGAGTGATGCTCACCGTGTTTGAGTGTGCTGTAAACTAGCACCCGCGTGGGGTATACTTGACATATTCAGAGCTTAACTTGGAGGTCTCAGATATGGATTCGTCCAGGGCAGACGCAATTGTTTATCATTCATCTTTGAAAGAATAAGTCAAATTGATGTTCGACTGTTAATACTGCCGTACTAAATGACAAAATCCACAGTACCAAGCCCATGTAAAAACGATGCCAGACATGTTATAAGTGTAATCAGCCTCCTAATTTCCCCCTACCGAAGGTGCCAGTAGAACGTGTTTGCCATTGTCAGGAACAAAGAGAAGGTTGATAGGGTGCTTCCACTCACCTTGCCATGGACCGGGTGAGATCGCATGTGCTTCTATGGAGGTTGTCCAGTTGAACTCCTGCAGTGTCTAATCATTCACTCCTCCCACCTACCTGACTTCTTTCAAGATCCTGTTGCTACTGAGGGGAACCTGCCCTTGAAGGTCTGCTACAGTCTGCTCGGGATCAGCTTCGCCTATCTTCTCGTCCTTATTCGACTTGCAAAACATTGCGAAAATGTTCGGACGTCATTCCTTATGCGCCCTTGATCTGCCTCTCATACTTACAATTGAAGAGGTGATTGATGGCTGAATGCGTTTTCTACCACACTAGAAGGGAAGGTTGCTTTGGGAGATCCTTAATGCCACCTCTTTCCAAAGGGCTTTACTAATCCACAGGTCAAAACTAAATCAAAAATAGTCTAGTTAAGGTTGGGTGGTGCCTGATGTTTGAGTAATAAAAATATGGGGGTGGACTTGCAGATCTCTGACAAATTCAATTCATCGCCTGTCATAAGCACTCTAGATGAGCTGTATTGATGTATGAAAAGTGTTTTTACATGTATTTGGAGTGTTAGTTTATACAGCACTTCTACGAACTACTGCTGCATAAACAATGAAGATATGCAATGTGTGCATTACAGCTCCAAAATAAAGCTGATTGAGTCCAGTCAATTCATAATGTGTTTTATAAAACACAATCCCAATTGATAAAATAGGTGGCGAAGAGCTAACCTAAAATAATTGTACACACTGGATTCCTCCACTTGAAGAACACTTAAGCACATCAAAGCACCTGTAATAACGCCTGGCTATCCTATGGTACCCGAATCCAGTCATACATTAGGCACAACCATTTTACTCTTCGAAGCAGGTGCATGCAAAACAAGAACACCTTCTTTATTGTGTGTAATCCCTTCTGCGTGTAAAGACATGAACTCTCCGGTTTAAAATCGCACTTGAAATGAACTTCAGCCATTTTCTCCCTCAAAGTCACACTTTTTCCTGCGAACAGTTCCTTTCTTTGGGTCTGTTGCAATCTGAAGGTGCTGGCTATTACTTGTTAAATTATTTGTCATTTTTTATCCAATTTTAAAACATTCCAATGTTCTATGGTGGTAATGATTATATGTTATCTCTGCTCAGTATGACCAGTAACTGAATTAATTAGTTATTTCAGTGCAGTACTGCCAGTTTCTCATAAATTGGTTACAAAGAAATTGATTTGGCTTAATACTTTTACTGCCTCCCTGTAATGCAGAATTAATATAATTAATAGAATACCCTCAAGACAGCAATTTCTTATAAGATAATTGACTTTCTGAATAAATCTGAGTACGTAACTAATTCAATTTTCTCTTCAAACTGTCCCAATTGCACAGATTTAACTAATGATGCTATGATATTTTTATTTCCCAGCAAATAACTATTCCATCCTGTGTGTGCGCCTGCCTTAGGTGGCTGGCATTGGACCTCAGAAACCAGAGTTCTAATCTAGGCCACAGCACTTCATCCAAGGAACTGTGTGATTCCTCACTTCATCTCTCTGAGCATGACGCTGTGCATAAGTGGAGTAACGTCAATGCGTCTTAATGTTAACGTGTTGTGCACATTATGTGCTGCTTCTGATGTCACAGTTGTGTGTTAACACCCCTCCCATCCCAGTACACCCTGTTTTCTGTGGTTCGGCGTCCGATGGACTTTACACGCCTTTCAGCTCCTTGTGCAATCTTACATGTTTGAGATGCTGTTGCTGCAACAGAAGACGGTTAGATTTAAGAATGCGCTCTATTAAATATCTTAAATAAAATGTGCACAGTGTAAGTTCATGTAAGTGGTTTGCAGTGTACCATCTGGTGTACCCTGATAGGGTTACGTGTAACCAATGTTCATGTCTATGCTATACGTTACAGTGGTCGGCCAATTCTTGCACCAATCTTATTCATTTTAATGAACTAAGCTGTGATATTCCAGAGTAGCAAATGATGGTAGTATCCAGGCTGTCACTAAAGACAAAGATCTCCTTTTACTAGCAGATATCAAGATCAGCCTCAAGCAGACCAGTTATTCTTGTATATTCTTACTGTTCTGCTGAGATCTGTAGTTACTGTGAACTTTGGAAATGTATTTTGGTTCAAGAGCTGTGTAGATCTTTTTAGTCATGACTTTCTCATTTTCCTCTAGAACTGTCGGCCCCTTTGAAGATTGCTTGACCCGAGTTGGAACATGCATATACACAAGAAAAGTTCCATAAAGACTTGCCATAGATCATCAGTGCGAAGAAGCCTCTTCACATGTTCCCGGCGTTATGATGCCGTCACAGCTGCTGTACTGTATTTAATGTCCTCTTTGTCACTGCTCAGTTTTCAAATAAAGATCCGAAACAAACCAAACATGTTTCTTTATTGCAGGCGCAAATTGGGGAGAAATTGGACTATAAATCTTGCACATTGATAATTTCTAGTATTTGTTCCTCTCACTTGATCCTATGAGTTAAGAAACATCTTTAATCTGTGTTTGAGTTTCCACTGTATCTGTACAATCTATCAACATCTCCCTTTGAGAAGAGCTAGTTCAAGAAGGCATACTCCAAGGGCCCTAATTAGAAAGGTCTTTGATCCAGGCTGAGAGAGGTCAAGTATGCTGAGCTAACTTTGAATCAGAAGCGTCCATGACCACAAATGCCCCGAGATCCTGTCCAAAGACACTATCCAGAATGCTTCAAGTTGACAGCAAGTTAACATGTTATGACGTCGTTGCACTAAAAGCATCTAAACTAAATTAACCTTTGAATGTCTATTTCTTACATCACTTTTAAGACACTGCAACAAAGCGCCCCGTCTCAGACGCGAATCCAACCACTGCCAGGTCTGTTGAAAGCAGTCAAGAAGATGTTTACCGCTGTAGTGGCATCAAGAGCTGCTACCCTGATTCTGATTACAACATCCTGCCCACAGGAGTCACTATTTCTCCTGATCCACTTGTAGTAGTGGCAGTCAAAAAGAGGTATCTGAGCACCTCCCAGCCTCAGCTCTTTATATGTCAAATGCAGAATAGACTTGGAGGGAACACAAATCTACTGTACATAAGCACTGCTCCAGTTCCACACCTCTCCTTAGCAGATACTGTTATCTTTGTGTTTAGATTCATAAATTACTATTCCCAATATAATTGTTACCAACAGCGGTCAAGGTTTTGAAACACCTTACGCAATAGCCCAATGGTTCCGATCAAGTCACATCCAACCCTAAGCTCAACTCTGTGGTTCACCGCTATAAGGCCACCCAACAAAATTAACATATATACAATGACAAGCGTATGAATCATGCATCACATTTATCAATCAATTATTGTATATTGTGACAAGTACTCCAATCCACAGGCCAATGATTTCCAAATGTCTTTCGGTGTTGAACAGTTTTTATTCTCAAAAAGTTCATTCAATCATATTCATATTCTTCATCAAGTTGCAGATCAATCCATCAATTCTTTCTAATCACTATTTCTTAACTGTCACAGCCTACGCGTTTCGTCCTAACACAGGACTTCAACAGGGCTGTAAGAAATAAAATACATACACATCAGAGTTCTAATTCATCAAATCATATCAAATACATTTGCACCCTAGTATTAATACAACTGTCTGTGTTCAGGCCTGCCTATCACCATTCTAAACCGATTACAATAACAAGACTGGATGAAAAACATGTTTAAACAAGAATATCGCATACCAATTAAATTTGCATTGATATACATGATTACATCGACTTAAGTTAAGTCTACACCCATGTCCTTCCATCACTACAAGTCACCTCTATCCAAGATTCTAACTTGAACCTGAATTTCAACTGTAGGCCGTTATTAATCACTACCCTACAGGGACTTCCCTTAGTATAATAGCTCTATTTCTAGTTCAGTAGTTCTGATAGTCAGTAGTTAAATATCCGATGTTCAAAAAAGCGTATCCACCTTCTTATATTATCGTTTTTATTCCTAATTGATAAAGACCCATTCCCCCAATCTCTACTATTGTGCTTAGAATTTCAAAACTAATTACCGATATTTTCTTTCCACGTGCGAATTAATCTATCAGATTTATTGATGGCGGGAATCGTTCTTTTGTCTCTGAAAAGTAGAGAGTATGGTTCTACTTAAGATCTAACCTAAATTATTAATCTTATTTATAGAGATGCTCCATCCCCTCCCGTTTCAAGGTTCCATCACCCATGAGACATCTGGTCTTTTGCACCTCCCTTTGATTGTTGTTTTAAAACAATCTAAATCCTACACAAACTGCCTGTAGCTCGGTAATTAATGTCCAGGTACCTTGTTTTTCAGTCAAAATCGATACTCCTTATTCCGGATGCAAGTATATCCACTCATCATTCTGCGATAATCGTCAATTGGTCCTAATTAACAAAGTCAGTGATTATTTAAATATCCCCCTGTGGCTCCAATGTAATATCCAACGAGAGTAAACAAACACGCACCTTTAATTCGTATCATTTAAATTCTCCACAACAATTTCCTTAAATCATTCTTTATCCCCAAATTCGTTCTTCATAAATTCCTGATAAGATTATTCTCGATGTCACATGTTGCCAATCCGGTTACCTATCCAATTAATGCATTACCCAGTGATATTCCCTCAGTGTAGTACATGCATATTTCCGTGTACTGCTTCCTCTCTGGTCCGCCACCGCAATCAACCAATCACAAGGCTCGATATTCTAACGGAAGTTCCGTCTAGTTACTTCCGTGTGAAACGCCCGTCTCAGTTCCCTATTTAGTCCGCTGCATCCATTGACCAATCAAAACCTCTCCTTTTCTCACGGAAGTTCAGTTTAACTTCCTCCCTTCACCTGCCATTCAACGGTCCTATTCACCCGTTATATCTTCGATTTGATGCTGAATAAGTCCCATTACACCACTTCTGTCAACCGTTCGCCTATCTCCTAATTCCTTAACATGTTTAAAAACATATCGACAAACTGCAACCAATGTGCCTGCACCTCTACATGTTCTCTCTGAAGTCCGATCAACATATTAACAATTCTTATTATATCGTTCCGTCCTCATATGTAATCAGTCTCTCGTGCTGGAATATATCTATCGCAGATATATTATTTCTTTCAATGGTTGTACTCACCCACATTTCTGACTTCCAGGACAATTTGAGCGACCAATCCTCTTATCAAATCCACATTCAATTCATGATGCAAACTAATCCACATTCTTCTATCACCGTTGCTCGTTGTGATCTTACCCATGTCAAACTACTATTCATCCAAACCTGCTGTTAGTTGACCGCTGCTTCCTGTGCCTTTCATGGAATGTAAAGTATGCACGGTTCTGACCTATTAGGGATGTTTTTTGGTGTGACCTCAACACCCATTCTTGAACCCCGCATCGTTCCTAACTCAAAAAATGTCAACTCGGCCATCATGATTTAAAATGTCTGATAACTTATTTGTCCACACCTCTTCCGCGTCTAATATTTTTAGACTTGCACTTATATCCTCGTTGTGTGTGATCTTATTGTCCCCATCCACCGACAAACAATTGCACTGTCTCTAATCCTTCTTCTGTAGCAGTGTCTAATGTCCGATATGTTTATTCATTTGTCTGATCCCATCTCTCTCCTTATTCTTAAACCTCGGTATATAACCTCCTGTGCTGCGACTGGAGGACAATGAACTGCGTTTCAGGGCTATGCTCAAAACTCACCTATATACTGCATAGAGGCTGGCTGTTCTAGGCAGGTTCGCTGGTAGCTTAGCGCGGGGACACGCCGTGATGGCGTTACTGAGCGCTTTATAAGCTCTTTAAAAAAAAAAAAAAAAAAAAAAAAATAATGTTGATTCCATATCTCCCATCTCTCCCTTTGCCTGTACAATCCCATTTTAGTGTTCCTTATATCTGAACTTCCACCTATTAATCAATCCTATTTTAGATAATCTACCCAGGCTTCATAAAGACTATACAATCATGTTTAATGAACAACCATATTTCTGACACTCTGGTCATTATCTCCAATTATCTCATTTTCAACAATCATATTTTTAGATCAACTCTTCATGTTTCAGCCAAGCTACACACATGTTTTTTAAAAACCTAATTCCAGGCAATCTGATCCAACCAGCACGAGGCCAGTCTTCAACCCCTTATCCTGTCCACTTCAGCACTCCTAGTTTTCAACACCGAAAGAAATTTGGAAGTCATTGGTCTGTGGATTGGAGTACTTGTCACAATATACAATAATTGATTGATCAATGTGATGTATGATTTATACGCACCTGTCATAGTATATATACTATTCCCAATAGTCTATTCAGATAATGAGTGCAGATTACGTTGATATTTCAGCCTTTGTGTATTGCCGTCTACTCTTGGTGAGGCACTCATCAGTGATTTAATGTCAGTCGATCGAAACCTGGCGGTCAGCAGACGATCCTGGGTCTTTACTGGACTAATCATCTATAGATCTCAGGCTTACTACTGTTAGTGCATGAAATAAAAGCTAGGGTGAGCAGACTATACATAAATACTCTTATTCGCTTTATGATTCGGTGGAATGCATAGCTATACCACAAATTAGAACATTGGAACGTTGGCAGCTCCATTGAAAACAATGGAGTAGCTCCGGGCTTATAATGGCTGGTATAAGCCCGGGGCTCCAATATTCCAATGCTTCTTTGTGGCTGTGAACAAAGGCTTCGGGGGGCCTGAGGGGATTTCAATCCCCTTACTCTCCCTGAAGCCTTTGTTTAATTTGTTAGAACATTCTGCCCTCTAGTGGCAGAATGTTCTAATAACCTTATAGCCCTTCGTAGCAGGGTATACTGGCTATTAAAGGCCCGCTGCCTTGTTAAAGTCCTTTGGCTCGGGCCTTTAACGCTGCAGCAGGCCTTTAATAGCAGGTATAGCCCGCTAGGGTGGGCAATAAGGCTATATTATATTACTTGCACACATCTCAGCAGCAACATTAACAAAATTGCAATTTCCTTCACATTGACCTTCAAGGTGGAGAACCGGCTCACAGGTAATGCCCTCAGCAGGGAAGCTCCCTATGAAATCAAAACAACGTCACTCCATTCTCAGTGTTGCTTCAGGTAAGGGAGCTTTACAGCGGACATCAACGTGTGGGGAAAAAAAGACTAATCAATGCCCTCTGTTGTGAAGAAGTGCTACTCACTAAATCTCAAGTCATTGCCTACAAATTCACAACCCCAAAAAAATCAAAATGGTTTCACCCAGAGAAATTGAGACTTGCGAGTGTCCAACTAAACCAACTGGTGGCGAGAGTCCTTAAATACTTAGTAGCAAAGTAATCTGCTTGAGGTTCTTCATGGTGTGAAAGGAGAACCTGCAAAAGGAGTTTGGATCCATCCTGTATTTGAAAACCATTAACAAGTGGCTTAAAATAAGAAAATGTCTAATGCTGGTGCTTTACCAAACATCCTCACAGCTTCAACACTTGAATTGGATGCGCATTGTAGATCTTTAAGGTGCAGACATCTTGAAGATACATATCGACTGGCCGAAGGGGTCTGGACCATTTTTCGTACAACCCGTGAGAACTCCTAAAAAAAACACTGGGGAGTATCACATCGACATTTTACCACCGGGCTGTTTGACAGTTACCACAGTAGAACACAGATTTTTTTTTTAGAAAGTGGTTGATCAAATACCACACGCATACACAAACTTTCCATTTTCCTATAGTCATCGTGGCACATATTAGACATACAACTGGTACTAGATTGTAATATCCACTTCGTGACCACTAAAAAAATTATTTGTCTAATCTCTGGACTACCATATCCAGATCGCCTTTGAGTTCTGAGTGACTCTGACTTAGAAGACTTTGGATTTCTTGATTATAAAGCTCTATAAGCCTTGGAAAAGTCGTGCACAGCGACGAAACACGTGTCGGCTGGCTGTAGCTGAATTAGAAAAGTTTACTTGTGGGACAATCAACATGAAGATTATATGCTGAACAGAATACACAATTAAAATTCTGTATCAAAAATAATTTTTGCTGTTTTGAATTTATCAGCTGTTAAACTCATTTGTGCTGTGCCCTGTCAATGCTAAAAAAGTTTGTCAGTGGGTGCAGAGGTTTCTGCAACGTGTTGAGTTGATACTGTTGGTGGCACGGTATTAAGATATAGAGCACACCTAGAAAGAAAAGATTGTTCCTTGACATTAGTGCAAACAAATTGGAGGTGCTGGCTGTTTCTGTAATTCCTCTGCCACTTCCTCTATGTACAACTTGAAGATGCATATGTTCATGTTCCAATCAATGACACGGAAACAGTTCCTGAGGCTTGCAGTCCAGAATAAATACTTGCAAAGTTCATATGTCCCCTGTCTAATTCTGCGACTCTTCTGAAATTGTCCTTGAAGCGTATAGCTGGAAGTATCTTCTCACCGTGAAAGGAAAGGGAAATTTGTGTGCCTGATATCAGGATATTTGTTCCTCCGAGCCAATCACGTGTTCCAGCATTTCCAGTCTGCAGAACGAGAATGAAAAGTTTGCCTTTTCTCCCAAGCACATCAATGGTTTTCTTGGTTTCTATTGTAACCATAACTTCACTGCTGTGTGTTTTGAGTGACTGTAGTTCTTTATTGGCAGTCGCCAGTGTGTAGGTATTGTCAGGTCGGAGAGTCACTGAAAAATTGCTTTTTGTTTTCCTGATTCATTTTGGTGCCTTTTTATAAATCCTCATATTTTGTGCATATCTAGAACCAGTGAGCAATCCATGGTGGCAGAATTTACCTGCTAATGAGGTCCAAGCTGGTAGACTGAAGGTGGCTTAAACACATGTGAAAGTGAACCTTGAAGATAACTTGCTTACGCTGCTGAGAAAGCACAAATTATAGCACAAGAAACAGATCTATGTTTACTTTGATTGGGGAAAGAACCCACGAGTGCAGCCTGCAGTGCAGTTATTACAGATGTGAGCTAAAATAACCCTGCTTACAGATGTTGGAGACCACATTATGCACACACTCGAAAAAAGGTGACTAATAAATCTAGACTTAAATTTACACTTAATTAAAATCATTAAGCTTAAAATGGCTGTGGTAGAAATAACGGAAATCTGCCAAAAAATTGCTCCCCTTTCTACCACAAACGTGATTTTGCTGTCAGTAGATACATTCGGAAATTAATATGCGACGGTCACCTTAAACTAATCTGTTTTATGAATAGAGACGGTCACAAGTCACTGCAGTCCCCATCCATACACGTCAACATTGATGTTTGAAAGAAAACAGGAAGCTGTTCTTGGCTGCCAGAAGGAACCTGCTGCCCATAAAACATACAAAGATGGCTGGATATGAGAGAGGGAGGGGAGGCCAGTGGGAGCGGAGGCCAGTGGTCCTGTAATATGTGGGCAAAATAAGGTAGTGTTGAATGACAAAGGGACAACTTAAGTAGTCCAACAGAGAGATGGGTGTTAGGTGGACTGTGAAATGATACTGTGTGTGACCGTAATTCAGGGGTTCCCAAACTGTGCACGAGGCTCCCTGGCGAGCCGTCAAACCTAGCCTGGGGAGCCGCGCACCAAGCACTTTAGCGTTGAAGGGTCTGTTGGCTGCAGTTAAACTAATGAGACCTAAATGAATGATGTCAATGATTTCTAAGTGACATGCCTAAAGCTGTAAACGTAGTGCTTGGTTGATGGCATGTCGAGGGATATGACCTCCATAGTTCACTGGATCCCCACGTTCCAACACTCCCAGAGTAAGCAGAAGATGCCTGAATTATTTTGTTAGACTCGTTAATAGTTTGTTTTTTTCCAAATGCATTTTACACCAATGCAAGTTATCGGGAAAGTACAGATGTCCTGTCTATTAAACACACTAAGGGCCTGACTACGATGTTGAACAGACCCGAGTCTGTCCAACATAGTTTGGGATTTGGGATTGCACGACCTCCTGTCGCCTGTCCCAACCCAGCAATTGGGATGTGATCGAACACTGTTCAGTCTCATTGCTATTCTTTACAATGGGAGCATGCACTCTGAATGGAATGCATTCTCTCATTGTAAAGAGCTGAGGTGCTGTTCATCTCTGCACCTGGTGACAGGCCCCTCAAGGTGCCTGCCACTGGGTTCAGGGATCAACAGGGGGGCACCAAAGGTGCCACCTAGGCCACTATCTGGAGACCCTGCACCCATGGGGCCCCTGCTGGGGGCCACCAAAGTTGGATTCCCACAGCCTTTCTGTGTCGGAAAGGCCGGCTCAGAAAGGCTGTTGGAATCTGCCATCGTATTTCCTCGGGCAGAAAGAGCCGCCCGAGGGATTACTGGAGGCTTTCCGAATGGCAGACGGGCTCTCTGAGGCCGTCGGAGGCCATTCAGAAATCTGGTTTGGATTTCTTTCTGACCGACCCCATCAAAATGGGTCAGTCGGAAAGGAATCCGAACAGCCGATTACGATGCCGTGGGAATGGCTCTGACCAATGGTCTCAGCCATTTCCAACGGCATTGTAATCGGGCCCTAAGTATTATTGAGTATTGACATTTGTACTTGAATCATAGATACTTCCAGTACACACACATTTCCAGACAGGCCTACTCTCTCCTTGCGCACAGGGAAGTAAAACACTATATACGGCATAATGCCCATATTTGGAATCAAGAAAGAGGGACGTTTAAAAATATATATATAATAAATCTGAGGAATTTATTTTACTTGCATTGATTTGGAGGCAATTTCAGGGAGGAGACAGCAAAATTAAAGCTGTATGTGGTTTAAACAATTGAGTCACCCTGCTGAGAAAGGTGTGTTGGCACATATGACATGGATAGAAATGGAAGTGCATGTAAATATTCTTCAGATGCAGAAACAGTTTGACAATGGAGTCTAAATGCATAGGGGTGATATCTAGCACTGTAAGCGGAATAAAAAAGTCTGAGAGGGTACTCTAAAAAAAAAAAAAAGGCATGGGCAAAGAAGGGTAACTAGGAATATTTTATTAGAGGCACTGCCTTAGTAATACAAAACACCCTACATTTATGATTATAAAACCTTTACCAGCTTCATCACAATTATTTTCAGGGACAATAATAAAAGTGCTCCAGAGGCCGGTCTTACATCCACCCACCCTCCCAAAACAGTAACAGTGGGGAGGCGCGGCCAACTGCCAATGGGGCAAGGGAGCTGCGAGTTGTAAAAGTTTGGGAACCACTGGTTTAACATGTTGGTCAGTACAGTGACCGGTACAGAGTATGGGTTTTTGGGCTGTGTTGCCGCAGCACCAATCTTCGCCCCTTCTATGGACACATACCACCCTCCACCCCCTTACATCCTGTGGACCCTCGAGCTTGTTCACTGGACCCCCATCTGCACACATGCAGTTGTGAGATCCCCGTTGGCTTATATTGAAGTAGAGGCAATTTCAGGTGGAATACAGCTAATATAAGGCCATTTTTTGCTTCAAAATGTGGGAGTCTCCCGTCTGAATCGGGTGGCTTGGCATGTACACCATTGTCCCTGGTGACGGACGGCTCGCTCCCGCCCTCATTAGCTGAGTTCCTCTTCCGGAAGCCCTCCACTGGCTCTTGACCTCTTGCCCTTACTAGAGTTGAAACTTCCTGGACCCGGAGAATGACTCCGGATCCAGGATGATGTCGTCATGAGGACAGGCATGGCAGTGCAAGGCTGCCAAAAACCTCAGGCCAGGACTAATTGTCGCAGATAAACTCTGCGCCCAGCTTTGATGCGGACTCCAAGCTGCTGTCCGCCTTCTCCCTCGTTCCCGCCCAACCCTCCGCCACCCAACCACAGAAGGGCGCGGATCCCAAAGGCGGCCTCTATAAATGACACAAAAGACGGGGAATTCCATCTAAAGCTGTTCTTCATTTTGTAATTACCAGTGACTTCTTCAGTGCCCTCCATTGTTCACTTCTGGAGTTTAAAAATGACTGAAATAACATAATTCCATGATTTAAGCACCAGCATCAGTCCTCTGAAAACTCAGTGGGTCAATGGATGGCGTCTGTTCCCGTTGAATATAAGGCATGTTCACCTCAAAGACAGATATGACCAGTTCTTTATCTCTCCATTGACTCTCCATATGGTATTTTTAAACCATATGTAATTGATGGCACTAGGGCAGTGGTTCTTAAACTTTTGACTTCTGTGGGCCCCCACCTCATTATTAAAATCTGGGCGCCCCCGCTGAATAATTATAGGAATCTGGGGACCCCCCCACTGAGTCATTACTGGAAGTTCCCGCCTTAAGCAATTTTGATAGTGGCAACGGCAACACAATAGATGAAATATTTTATTGAATTCGCAGATATAAAAAACACTATTTTCATTTTAATGGGAAGGTTAGAGCTTTTCTAAATCCAATAAAGGCCACCCATTGACCGTGATGTATTCGGACACTCTCGCACTGTCCCACCAATGAATCTCAGGATACCAACCTAACTTTTAGCCTCAAATTTCACATTTACAGAACATTTTACATTTTATATTCATTTCTTTATTTGTGAACACTTTATTCATCTGTTCATAATATTGAATTTTCTATGCAGTCGCTGACCCCTTCAGTAGGCTTCTTGGACTCCAATGGGTCCCAGAGCCACACGTTCAGAACCGCAACACTAGGGTATTATTCAATAAATAAAATCCTGTGCCCTAGTGCGCCTGATAAGATTAGGCCTCGACAATGTGCAGAGCCCATGGGTAGCCAGTCGTGTTGACATCTCCGCCCCTGTGTGGCTCTGTGAACCTTCTGCGGACAGAAGTCTCTAACCCTGGCCATTAACATACAATATGGGACATCCGTGTCAGTATTTCCTCCCCTGTGTGCCTTTCTTGTGTGGTTGGGAAGTCTCATCTTGAACAACAAGAGGATGTGGTCCAGCCGTGTCGATATCTCCATCACTGTGGTGTGGGTGGGAAATCCACGATCCTGACGTGTGAGATGTAATGTGGGCAGGCCTTACTAATCAAGCCGTCACTGTATGGCTCTTGTGTAGTTAGAAGGTCACATCCTGAACAGTGAGATGATGTGGTACATACATGGCATCATGTCCATCACCATATGAGTCTCCGGTCTGGTTGGTAAATCTGTCGCCCTGAACGATAATGTATGTCATGGACGACCTGTATCAACATCTCCGCCACCCAATGACTCACTTGGGTGGTTAAGAAGTCTCATCCCGAAGGATGACGCATGATCTGGGCCAACCATGTTAGTATCTCTCGCATCCTTACAGCTGTCCAGGGAGGTTTGCAAGCATGTCACCTGAATGTTGAGGCATGATGTTTGCCGGATACGGCTACATCGCAATATATCGGTTTCCCTTTGGCTCTTGTTGTTTTGGTCGGCCAGCGCCATGACTTATGATGTCGCCCAGTGATGTCGCGATCTCTGTCCACAAATGCACTGATATTGATGGTACCCCAGACAACGGTATTTAATGTGGGCCCGTTCTGCCAGGATGTCTTCCACCCACTAACTCTTATGGGTTTTCGAACTCTTATCACTCAAAATGATCAGACATAAGGTAGTCAAGCTGAACCAATAGATCTGTCGCCCAATATCTTGCGTGTTTTGAAGACTGTTGCCCTTCACTGTGGGTTATGATGCAGGCCGGCTGTGTCAGTGTCTCTATGACCATATTGTCCCTTTATCCTATTGCATGATTGAGTGTGTGATCATCATAAATGACACCCTCGCTCGGGGCCGGACTGGCCGTAGCGGGCACCAGGAGTTTTCCCGGTGGGCCAGAAGGGTGCAGGTAGATTTTGGACCGGTGGGGGCTGTTTTTGTTACTGAGGGCCGGTTTTGCAGCAGCAGTGTTTCCCACCACCCATCCTATATAAAAGAGCTTCCTTTGGAATATTTGAACTGAGCATGATTTGGATGGTAGTTTCTTTGTACGGAGTGACCTTCCACTGCAATATTTGATTGATTACCTTTACTACTGAAGTGATTTACCTTCATCTGTTTCCGCTGAAGAACTTTTGTGGCAGCTGAAAACTTGTGAACAGTGACACAAGATGGTGGCCGTTATTTTAAAGAGCAGTCACTGGTCCTATTATCTGCTTCTTTATAGTTGATAAGAGTTTGTTAAAACCCAATTTTTATATTTCGTGAATGGAGAAAAACTGTCTGCATTTTTGAAAAGAGATATTCCCTAATTAACCAGATTTTTTTTATTGTATGGATCATGTGTCTTAATATAAGAGTTTTATTGATTTATTATTTAAGTTTGGGTTACGGCGTTTTACATGTATCACCATGTCTGTGTGGCTAGTGTATGTTTAACTTCTGTTTATAGGACCACGGTCACGAGTTTTATGCAAAATTTGTAATTACTTATGCTTTAAAGAAATAAAAAAAATATCAAGACTAGTTATTGGCGAAGGAGGTTTTATAGACTCTGGTGCTAACAGAATTTATAGTTAGTGAGGATAACGTTTCTTCCAGGGGGAAACTCAGCGATTTGAGACAGAGTTGGGTTTACTTTTTTAATTTTGTATAGCGCCACGCACTGTCACTTAGGTCAGAATTGCTACCTGGGATGTCACCTGACTGTTTGGACTGTAAAGAAGTTCCCTCCCAGGCCTCAGAGGTTTCATTCTTCTCGTGGTAAGACCAGGGACAAGAAGTCACCTTCTGTGAGATGGAGGTGAAAGTCAAAGTAGGGGGAAGGGGAAGACCTAGAAGACTAGTCCAGGAGCTAAAACTGAGGAAGATTATCAAAAAACAATACTGAATCTGTTGCAGCCCTCTGTGAGGATATGAGCTCCCTCTCTCTGCTGGATCTCACACTCGCTTGCACGCATCACAAGGGGCACACGTGTGAGGATTGTGAGGTGTTAAGCAATTTCAGGACTAGTGAGAATGATAATGTTGGGACGGTGGCGATCTGTAGAGCGTGTCGGGTCACAAGGCTCATAAGAACTAATAGTGATGCTAGCAACAGGTCTATCATGGAAGGACTGGCCTTTTTTTAAGTCTTCAGTCAAGAAGAGTCGTCTGCTGGTCTCTCCTGTAGTCATAAATTGTTCTGCACAAACCCTGAAAACAGCTCGTTCTTACCATGTGAGGCATGGAAGGCATGTATGTTACTTGTGTGTAGAGGTTGTGCGGGGAGCGTGTCTATTGCATGTGGCTTTGGCCACACAGGGATCCATTTTAGTTTCCGAAATCCAATTGGTACCTAAGATGGAGGGGAACGAGCCTCAGGTGGTGTGGCGTGTGGATTGCGGGATGTTCCTTTGCAGTGGGTCAAACTTGAGTGTTGGGAAGAGGAGACAGAGGGTCCTTTTGAAGCTCAGGAAATCTGTGCCCTCTCCAATCCTATTGGTCACTGCTCCTCTGCAGCACAGGCTCCCAGACTGCCCTGCAGCCAATCCTGAAGCTGCTCTCATACATGAGAGCAGCTTCAGTATTGGCCTGAATGCCGTGAATTTTTCGCTCTCAGACAGACTGGGCTCCTGTGCCTGCTCTCTCTAACCCGGCTAAGCAGCTCGCATTGGAGAGCATTTGAGTGCGAATGATGGTTTGGCCGGCTTGAGATGGATGGACAAACAGTTATGTGCACTGATAACAGTGCTCACCACTTCCTCTCCAGTACGGTCACCCCTTGGCTCCACCCTCAAGACTCGACACACAGTCAGAAGAAAAATACAACGATAACAAAACAGGTTTTAAACCGGTTTTGTTATTGTTTTATTTTTCACGTTTTTGAGGGTGGGCAATGCTCCTCCGCCATAGCTAAGGAGCCGCCACTGGTTCACTGAAAGGGCTACCACTACCCACAGTTGTTGGGTGTTACGTGTGGAAGCCTCTCACTATTTTGTTCTCCTGTTTTGGGGTCTCCGACAATAGACTTCCAACTGCACCCCACCTTCCTGCTGACACCTAAATACAATGGCTGTGCCAGTATTGGAGGACTGAGCTAAAGGCAAGAACTGTCGAAAGCAGTCCCATAACGGACTCTTGGAAACACAACCACCGCCTGCAACTATAGCTTAACGATGGGACAGAAATTTCAGCACGTGTGCCAATGATTCACAACCAGATCCATACCCAACTCCATGGCAAGCAAGAAACTTTTTTTGTGTTCCTTGGTTGAGTGTATCAACCGCCTACTCGTATTTACCAGATTTGGAACCAGAAATATTGTGAGTTCTACAGCCTGTTAGGAGACGGTGCCTTCAAGGAGCTTAATGGCTGCTTTTAGATGGGACATTGGAGGTGCCATTGCACAAGGAATGACTTGCCTGAAAGAGGGGGACAGTGATGGACAGGAGGTGGCAACAAACTGAAGTTCCTGCTGCAACTTGGGGAAGATCTGCAAGCCGAAGGTGATGCTTACGTGATCTGGGTGTTGCTGCAGCATGTGCTGAGAAGCTGGAGTGGGCGTGACTGTGGGGACTCCTTAACACCGCTTGTGAGCTTTGCAGGTGCTTTCACTGTAGAAAACTAGCTTCTAAAGTCCTGAGGCAATGAATGCATTTGTGACAGCCTTCGGTAGTTTCATTTAACTGGTATGTGCCAAGGAGCAAGGCGTCTGCTGTCATTGGAGAGTACATCAGGTGGCACTTGGCCCAGGGTTGGCTTCTAGCTTTGCTTGGGTCAGATGAGTGTGCGTGGGCCCAACACGGTCCAGCAAATCAAGGTCCACTGGACTTTGAACAGTGTGACTTGAGTACAGACACTTGACCGCCCGTACTAGTCATCCGCCGGGCGTTCACATTCACGGCGGACCGTAATAACATTGGCTATTCCAGGGTTGACACCAGGCAGTCCCTGCTCAGTGGGGCTGAGCTCAATATCACACCACCATGAGTGCATTTCTGATTACCAGCGCTTGTAGCCCAGGCCTGCACTCCGCGAACACCATCACGGCCATCGAATGTACTGTGCAATTGTGACTCTAGGAGAGAGTGAACCATCAATCCATTGACACTAAACGAATCCGCCTTGTGGGCCAGTCAGCTCACCCAAGAGGGAGGGTGCGCCACAGGAGCAATTCCTCTGGAGTTCATCCAAGACGGCCAAAGACCCACCTTGCATTGAATCCACTTTCTTCTTGCCCAAGACTTGCTCTAGAGCTTTCCTTGCAGAAGATTTGTTTGCAAACCTTCTGCTGTACCACGGTATAGCCTCAGTGGGGAAATACTATGGAAAATTAGCCAAAATTGGCAGTAGGTTTTCTCATGGTGGTAGATTTACCATCCCCTTATGCAGTAAGCTTGCCACTGTTTATATACAGAAATGCTGGCTGACTAGACACGGAGAAAGTTCCGCTGAGTTCCACAACTTTGCTCTCCCGGTGGAATTACTGTATCCGTTGATCTCTAGGCAGATTTTTCAGCAATGCTCATTTCTAAATAGAGCCTTTATTTTGCAAATTGAGCAAATTGTATACGTCTCAGCCAACCGCATCAGCCTTACCCCTCTGCTAACATTACTCCTGAAGACAAATTTATCACATTTATCTCCCTGCTGAAACCTAAGAGGATCATTAAACAATGGCCTATAATCATGCAGAAAATATTTTTGTAAATGACATCAAGACTAATGTTTTGCTTAAATAATCTGATTTGGCCTTTCCCTGCCTTCCTGCCTCTCAATCTCGCAGCCAAAGCGGGCTCTGTGTCGACCGCTGGACGCCGTCCCGGCCCTCAGAGTCGCGAAGAAGGGAACATCCACTTGTTAAATCTGCCATAAATAGAAAGTGTTCCTTTTGTGTTCTCTGCCCTTTGCTGTGGTGTCTGTTTTAAAAGTGCAGATCCTGAGATCAAAGACCTGCTCCATTGCAACGCAAGGATTTCTGGCATCGAGGAGACGATGCGCGTGCATGAGAATTGATCGAATCGGGGATATCGGTTAGGAAATTTTATGAAAACTAAAATCATAATACGTAAATATCCTTAATAAAGAAATGTAATGAGAAAGTATTATTCTCTAGGCACCAATGAAAAGAATATAAAACTTAAAAACGATGTCAATTATCAATATTTAAAAAAAATAGTAACCACACCTGTGACAAAAAGAATCCGCATTAGGGATCCAGAGAGCAGTACAGATGATGGTTACTGTGCAGGGTTTGGTGTGACAGGCTCTTGGCGTTCAAACAGGTAGCTATAAAGGGTGACTAAGTACAGGAAGTAGTTGAGGGGTATGGTGCTGCCAGGAAAGGGGGAAACCCAAATCTCCTAAAAAGGACAGGCGCAGGGTCCTGCACTATATGATAAGTACACAAAACCTGGGCACACATATAATTATTGACAGTTCACCAAGTAATACAAGAATATGGTCAACACCGGATGTATGTCTTGTAGCTTTAATGCGTGTAGAAAACATAGACAAACGCCAGCCGACACGTGTTTCGTCAAAGGACAATGCCAGTGACTCTTCAGGGCTTTACGAACGTCATGATAGGAATCGGTTGTCCGGTGAAAATTCCAACCCGGATGCGGGTAAAAGAAAGTGGATGACTGGGTGTGGCAGGTGGTCAGATGGGCGGGTGAGTCCGAGACCACGGAGAAATCTGAAAAAGCAGCACTTCTCCTGTCAGCGTCTTGTCGGAACGGGTACAGATGAGGCGCTCGGGGCAGGAGTACATGTCCATTACCATGCAGAGGACTTTTCAGTCTCAACCACAGACAACACCCTCTATTAAAACTGATAACAAAAATTGGAGTTCATACTAATTACCGTGTGTATCATTGTATGTATGTGTACTGAATTTGCACACACCGCTCAAAATCGTGTTAGGGTCATTAATCTTGTGAACAAGAATAAATTCGGGCAACAAGTCATTGGTAATTGCTCCAGCAAAAGCCTGCAGCAAGTTGTTGGAGCAAATTGTGGAAAGTATTTTGTGTGTTCAGTTATGAAAAGCTACAAAGTGAAGATCCACCCTCTCGCCCTGTACAGAGCCGAGGTCCTGTCACTTGATTCTTCCCCCTTTTGGGATCCGGTGGAAGGTGCAGTCCTTAAGGGTTTATTACGTCTTCCCCAGGGAGCTACGGTGTAGAGTTTAAGGAGAGAACTAAAGTTGGTTCTATGGCATATAATGGCTAATTCCTGCTTTCTGAGTGGGAACATTTGGGTGTATTATATGATATGGCTGTGGACCGTACCGTGGAATACACTCCCAAAAACTGTCTTTGATCCAGTCAGGCTCGTTCGAACAGCCTTAAGCTCACCCCTGGGTAGCTATGGCCTTCGAGCAGCAAGGCTTGAACAAAGGAACTTAGTGTAAAGCATTTAACAGTACCACACAAAGAAATAAGAAAGCCACACAACAGGAAAGGAACAACAGGACACAGTTTTATAAAAAAAATAGATTATATTATTAAGGAGTATTGGAGAAATTGCTGAGTAAAATCAACTGGAGTGTTCCAGAGGTACAGAGTTTTAAAGGTTTTATCACTTTTTGATTTAACCACCAACGAGCATTGGTCAACAAAAAGTTTGACAACTTTTCAAACGTTTGTGAACGTTAGTTTGTCTTCTCCAGCCCGGCTTGGGCGACCAAATCCGACAGAATACAGGTCTTGGGGGGAGCAAATGGGGTAGTTTTGGACAATTACCTGGCCACCAGAGTATTTTCTAGTCCAGTTCAATACTTTACAGCACCACCCTATAGACTTTATTGGAGTGGTCCTGATACTGGGGATGCAGAATAAAAAGATGTTCAAAGGTGTTACGGTGCAGCCGACTGGGGTGCCTTTGTGGCAATTTCACAGTCCACAAGTGATGTGGGCCAACTTTGACCATAGAGGTTGGGTTCCCACAAAATCCTCTTCGCAAGAGCAGAAAGCCAGCTGCGGCTGAGCTATCAGTCACCATGTACAGCGGTTGGAGCAAAACCCTTTTGTGGGGGCTAGTGTCCCTCATGGGCGACCAATCCAGACTTTGATGGCACTCCTGTATCCAGCTGACTCGGGTGCAATTTTTGGCCATCAAGGATCGGTCTCCAGGGGTGCCTAGCGGTAGCTAGAAGCAAATCTTCTGCAGTAGTTAGCAACTTGCTGGTTTGAATTTCCTCAGCTACTATGTCGCTCGAGCTGGTTCTTGGGGATCAGCCGAATAATCCTTGGAGTCACTTCTTAGTTGCGGGAGGGAGATCACCTTTTCCCCAAGCTAGGAGCCATAGGCGCTGTCCAAACTTCACTAGCCTAAAGAGCAGCAGGTTCAGTGCAGCAGACTGTGCAGCCTCTCTTTGTGCAGTTCGAAGTGCAGCAGGGCAGCCCTTCTTGAGTCCTCTTTCCAAATCCAGCAAGATCTAAGTGTCCAGGGTGCCAGGGGTGCACTATTTATCTTGTTAAAGTGCCCCAAGTGGACCACACAGCCACTAGCCAAAGGGCTACCAGGTCCTCTCTCTCATGGTGATGAGTTTCCGGTGATGTGTGGCACCTGGCAATCCCATAGTGCACCATTCTGGCCACTCTCAGGATGTTTAACCCTTCCTTGGATGTTAGCTCAGTAGCCCACCCTAGGGATGTGGCTACAAGTCCATGAGAAAACTGGTTTGGAGACGGGATTTCCCCTGAACGGAGGGCAGCCCCTGGGGAGTGTTATCACTGTTTGACCATCACAGGTGGCTTCCGCGTTGAAGCTCGCTCTTTGAGCGAACACCCGAGTGGCTTCCTAAGAAGGGGGATTGCACCTCACCCTGCGGCAGGCGGTGTTTGATCCTACGTCTGGGAGTTGTTCACACGACTCCTCAGGTCAGCAGAAAGCTATCTATTGGGGCACAGAGTGGCAGCTTTCTACAATTTATCCTACTTTAATAGTTTGTCTGTACTTGCCCTGTCCCTCTTCCAGTCATAATGGTATTTCCCCTCTTTTTTTCAACTTTTCAAATTTCTACTTTAATAGTGACATTAAATTCGACCTGGGCATCAAGTCGGGTTTAGTGCCACAGCTAATTTGATGCGTTACAGTACCAGTTAGGTAGTCGCATTGAGGAGTTAGCCAGGCTGGGGTGCCAGCCAGTCACCCTGTGTTAGACAATGGAGCTATTAACTTTTCCACAGCAAAACGACAATTTGAAGGGTTTTGCTGCAGGGACACATACATGTATACGTGCCGCACGTAATATTATACTGTTCCCTGCCTCAGGGCTCTACAGGCCTTCCTTAGGGGAGACTCGCATACATTGTTAAGGGAAGAGGTGGCATTGCTATTGGTTCAGATGGCAAAGTCGAAATGGCAGGGTAAACAGTGCCCGTCCAGTCTGCAGTGACAGGCTGGGAACCATTGTGTCACGCACAGGGTGGCACAACCAGTGCTGCTGCCATGGGTGGGCACTCTGCCTTACATGCCCTGGGCACCATATACTAGGTACTTATAAGTAAGTCAGTACTTGCCAATTGGGGGTAACCAGTGCAACGTACCCTTTGTAAGGGGTTAGAACCCTGGCACTGGGGTCTGTTTAGCAGCCTCAGTGCACTCGGAGTCGAAAAAAACAGGGGCATCAGTCTGAAATTATGGGGGTGAACAAGAAAAAAGAGGCATTTCCTTTCACTGCGGTTCCTAAATAGGCTAGGCCAGATTGAAGAAGTTTAAAAAATCTATAGGCTACGTTGGAAAGAAATCCTGAAAAGCTAAAAAACAACAAATGACGGACGGAATGCTGAACAATGCAAACATTCACCCCCAGTCCCAGATCTGGGTTTAATCCATCGTTCTTTTGCTCACCACACCACCCCAGTTTGGACCCAGCCATATGCAAATCAGCCTTGACCCTGTGCCTCATTGGAACAGTCCAGGCTGAACTGCCAGGCCAGGTCTTCCCTGGACCGGAAACGAGAATCCTGAGGCTGGTTTTGGGGCCTCACCCCTCATCAGCCAGGATAGCTTGACTCCAGTGGCGCAGTGAGCACCGGACACACGTCGGGGCACACCTGGCGCACTTAAGGCGAGAAAGCGAAAGAAACAAATGATGGACAGAAATCCTTAGCAAGTGAAGGAAAGTCGGCCTGGGGTGTCCGGATAAGGATCTTAAATATGTGCACACCACATAGGGTACAAAAGAAACACGGCCCCCTCCCCCAGTAAGCAAGTATTGAGGAAATGGGCCAAGTAAGTAGGTTACATGTTGGATATGGCCTACTTACAAGATAAACTCTCAATAAAGTTTACGTTGCAGACCTTAGACTGGAAAGACGTGTTTCCCGATCTGTCCCAGCTGCCAGATCCTAAGCCTCTTAAAGAAATTTGTTAAAATGAGATTGGGTTTAACCCCATCTTTTCCATTCCTGGTTGGTATTAGGCGGTACGCAGCACAGCTGTTTGCGCATGCGCTCTTAACGTGAAATGTCCACCGTGCCACACTCTGTGGAACTGAACCTTTTATAAGGCTGCTCGTATTAACTTTTTAAGAACATTATGTTTTTAATATCAGATCCGCGCAAGGTTGGATGGGACGGCTCGTCCGTCCAAGATGCGGTTTTAGGATTGTACAGTGGGAATTACACGTTTTATATTGTGAATTAAGTATTGTGTTAACACTGGATTGTGCTAGGCCAGTTTTCATCGTATGTAGTTATGGTTTTAAGATTTTTTTATGGACAATAAATGTATTGTTACTAAAGCTGATTAGAATTAACAACCATACAAAAAAAGTACTTTAAACTTTACTTATTAGAATTAAACACCCAGTAGAACAATTACCCATACGAGTTAATGACCCCCTTAAGAAAGAATCCTGCCGCAAACAATGGAGCGGCCTCGAGTGCGCCTTGTCGGTGATTTATAGGGCGAGCAGAACGGCGCTATAAACCGCTATCCTGACAAAATATACATTATTTAAACTGACAAAGAGGCTGAAAGGGGAGTCTGGGGGGCAGGAGGGGGCCGCAGCGGAAGCTGGAGGACGCTGCTCCGTCTGTCCTCCACTCACAGGCCGGGGGTTATTAGGGCCAGCAGACGGCGGGAAGTTAATAGGGTCAGGGGGGGTCCTCCCAGACACAGGGGGTCTCCTATCGCTGCAGACAGCGGTGCTTGGGTGGGCCACCCGGGCCTGACGCCTCCTCTTCCAGGGGTTGAAGCCTCAGATAACTTTATATGACATCACCCCCCCTCCCCCCCGCCTCAAACATCTGTACATTACAACAACGCCAGCCCCTAAGCCTCACACATCTGTATATTACAACAGCGCCCACAGCCTCAAACATCTGTATATTACAGCCCCGGCCCCCAAAGACTCAGACATCTTTATATGACCCCCCCCCCCAAAAAATAAGCCTCAAACATCTGTATATAACAACCCCAGCCTTCAAGCCTCAAACATCTGTATATGACAACATCCCCCAGTCTTAAACATATGTATATTACAACAACCCCTCACCCAGGCCTCAGATTTCTGTCTATGACAAACCCCCCCAAAAGCCTCCGACATCTTTATACGACAACCCCCCCGCCCAAAAAAAGCCTCAAACATCTGCATGTGGCAACACCCCCTGCCCCCAAGCCTCGGACATCTTTACATGACAACACCCCTCCCCCCAAAGCCTCACACATCTGTATATGACAGCAGCCACAAACATCTGTATATAACAACCCCCGCCCCAAGCCTCAAACATCTGTATATGAGAACATCCCCTGCTCCCAAGGCTCGAACGTCTTGATATGACAACACCCCCTCCTCAGACCTCAAACATCTGTATATGACAACACCCCCAGTCTTCAACATCTGTATATGACAACACCCCCTCCCCAGATCTCAAACATCTGTATATGACAACCCAAGCCCCTAGGCCTCAAACACCTGTATATGACAACACCCCCTGCCCTCAAGCCTCAAACATCTGTATATGACGACAACCCCCAGGCCTCAAACATCTGTATATGACAACCCAAGCCACCAGGCCTCAAACATCTGTATATGACAACCCAAGCCACCAGGCCTCAAACATCAGTATATGACAACAGTCCAGCCCAGCCCAGCCCGGCGTAGCATCTTGTGAGTCTCAGTAATTTTCAAGAGGAAGAGGCGATCAATTACAGGTCTAACAAGCAGTGGCAAAGCCAACAAGTCTGGCTTTAATGTGCCCACTCAGACAAACACACACATTCATACATTCTTTGCACATCTTGCATGCCCATATGTTGTATTTCATATCAAAGCCAGTCCTATTGGCTTTACTAGTGCTAGAGAAAAAGAAACAAACATGTTTCTGTGTAAAATGAATGTAGGAGAAAATGAAGTGAACGTGACAAACTGGTGAAGATTCAGTGTACTTTTCAGATGTAAAGTAGTCCCTCACACATTCTATTGAAAGCACACCCTGAAAGGCGGAGTGATACACCAAACAGCGAGCAACCAATAGCATGAAGCGAGGCCTCTAGTTGCAGCCACAGCCTACAGTTGGTAACAATAGGTCTGGCTGACAGCTGCATTGTCTGGTTAGACCTAAAAGTATATAACTTGTTCTTTGGAAAGTCTAAATGCTTTCATGCACGTAATTTTGGATGACCAAGACCTGGCAGTCGGGTACTGTGGCAGGTCGGAATCCCTGTGATAATGCCATATGACCAATGAACGACTACATATACCATTTAAGAGTTTCTTTTAAAATAAAGTAAAGTAAATCCAGTATTTGTAAAGCGCACAGCTACCCGGAGGCATCCGGTGCTGGGGGCCGTTGGGAAGATTAAGCGAGCTATTGCCCAGAGTCACATGGTGCTGGGCAGACCCCTGCCGCCGGAGCCGGGGATCGAACCGTGAGCTCCAGTGTCAGTCGCCCTGGCTGCGGCATAGTGAATATGTATGGCATATTCTTTTTTTTAACCTCTAATCGTTTGCTTTTCGGTGACCATAGTCTCTGGTGTCAGCTGCAGCTCTCAGCCTGATCTTGCTGCAGCCACAGTGTGTGTGCTCTGCCAGTATAAATCAACAGCATTTGCCGTTTCCTACCTGCGTGAGGAGAGACCAGTGTTGCTGACTCCTATACTTGAGCTGGCTGTTCCTGTCTGCTGATTCCTGACATAGTCTTTGCCTCTTCAAATTTTGTGTCCAGGGCCGGACTGGGAACCGAAACCGGCCCTGGCAAAGTGCTCGGCCGGCCTCCCCCTCCCCCCCAGGGGGGGGATTGGGGTGCGACCGTGCTCTTTGCCAGGGCCGGTTTTCCGCCGATTTTGTTACAGGGCCGTTTTTCCAGAAAAAAACGGCCCTGTAGCAAAAACGGCCCCCTGGGGCCCAAAACCGGCCCCCACCCATGCGGCCGACCGGGGGATTGCCCGGTGCCCACAACGGCCAGTCCGGGCCTGTTTGTGTCTGAACTTTCTGTCTCTTCGCCTTTTCACTCTTTTATCCACTGTCAACGAGATATCATTTTTGTCATTTTCTCTAATATTATTTCTCGTGATGGTCTATGATTCATACTGTATTTGGTATTGATGAGCATTTTCACATTATTTTTAGATAAAGTATTATAAATAATCAAATGAGTTTGAAAATACCAAAGGCTGAAAGGCCACCCTGTGTCAGCAAACCCTAAACCACGTGGCATGTGCCACACCACTTGAACTGTATTCGTGAACAATGCCTGGAACCCCCTTGTACTCTTGGGATTCCAATTGGCCTTTTACCTTTATAAGTCCGAGTACTGAAAGGGGTCCTTGATGATACTCTATTTGAGGTATCGCGCTACCTGTCCGTTTCTCTGCCTGGGATAAAAACGCTCTAGAAAACAACTGGTCCCACTTGGGTGGGGAACCATTTGCGTGCATTGTGCAGTGAAGTTAAAATTAGGCATGAGGGCCTGTTGGTGCACTACCTCTAATCTGTAATATGGTACTCAGGTTTTATGTGCGACGGATGACGGTGATGCAAAGAGGGAAGTGAGCGGTCTGTTCACAATTTAGTTTACGACCTTGCTTAAATCTTAGTGCCACACAAGGCAGAGCTACTCTTCACATTAAAAACAAGCATTAGAAATGCAATAGGTCTTGCATTTTTTTGAGTTAGAGCTATTGGCATAGCTCAACAGCTACTGCCACTTTGCACGTGTGGAACAGAGAATTGCTCCAGGAAACGGCCCGAAACCTCAAAACGATGTTGATAGCCTACAAAATAAAAAGACAGATCAGGATGACCAGGAGGAACCATGGACATATTGGTATGGGCAACGCAAGCAAACAGTGAGTGAATTTGCCTGGGCGTGACCCAAGCACGCAAAAGCGGGGGAATCAGACTCCATGCACCAATAAAAAAAAATGTCTTTCTAAATGGCACAACAACGAACAAATGGCAACTCTTGCAGCGTGCAAACATTTAGCCAGACTGACAACAATCACCTCCTGTGTATCTGTTTTTAATATTCTCAGAGCTGGATGGAGAGACCTTATGCCTAATAATTCGCATAATGGGATAATCCATTTTCTTCCTGGGAATATATAGGCCTCACAGAAAAATACAAGATGTACTAATGATTCAGAAGCATTGTCACAGTGTTACCGTTCTTGCCCATCTAGTTGTAAACTCTGGCGTAGGCAGAATCCCATACCTAAACTTTAAGGAGGGAACCTTGGATGACATCTAACGTAGGTTCATAGAGCGGAACAATCTTGTGTTCGAAAAATCGATCTGTCAAACTCCCTGATTTACAGTGTTCGACTGTTCCTCTAGTGAGACCCTTCATTGAGCAGCAGAGTAAATCTTCGTGCAAGGAGTTTCCCTGCTACTTGGCTGGGGTATTCGTGCCCATCATCAGTGACGTCAAGTG
This sequence comes from Lissotriton vulgaris, assembly GCF_964263255.1. NCBI lineage: Eukaryota > Metazoa > Chordata > Amphibia > Caudata > Salamandridae > Lissotriton > Lissotriton vulgaris. The sequence goes on along the minus strand of NC_141699.1, from coordinate 1,084,618,933 downwards.
GGAGGTCATGACCAGTGCCTAGTAGGGGCACAAATATGGTTGATGCTGCTTACCATAACTGTATTCAAATCAAGGCTGGGGGGAGGTAGAAGAAGCGATGATCCATTCAGCTTCCTAATAGTTATCCAAAATCAATGGGGAATGGATCACTTGTACCTGCTACCAGGGTTCAGATGGTTCTATCCTTCATTGCTTAAAAAAACCCCATTCACGTAGACACGTCGGTGGGCGGTATATCTTGGTTCTCCGCCTTAGTCAGTTAGTTTTTCAAGTACTTATACTAAGTACGTTACATTAGGTTTGGTCGACTATGCGGTGTGGTATACGGCCAGTGTGTGTTCACTGTGTTGTGTTTTGCACTGCCACGAGGCGTATTGTGTGAAAGGTCTAACATTGGGTTTGTTACGTACCTAATGTAACGTACTTAGTATAACAACTTGAAAACCTGATGTCCTATACACGAGGCCCCAACCACTTGTCAAAACATGGTACTTATACAGAAACTATCAAACCAACGCTAGAGTATTAAAGAATTGCCATTTTCTCATTTGCTTATTGTCATTTCATGACATGTTCAAGTGGAACAAAAATCACCATCATGAGACAACCTCCTGTTTATTGTTTAAAATCGCTTTTATTGCCTTCTTTATTTCTTTCATCACTCACTCTAGGTACTAATCTGACCTCCAGTTCAGAGATGAAAACTCTGAACAATAACTTTGGATTTAGACAGTGCCCATTTCCTACACTTTTCCTAGGTCCTGACGAAAGCCTCCTGACCCCTAGGGGCACACAAAGGGGCTGAAACATGTCGACCACCTACGTGGACTAACAAGTGCAGGGGACTCATTGAATGTCCAACTATGCAAAACACTGTTTTTAACTTTTCCCCATTCTCCAAACTAAATAAAACTAAAGTTTAGGTGGCATGAGGATTCTTTTAATATATTCACTGCACACGAGACCCCTCACAGTTTTGATTTCTGATCACTACTGAAATAACCAGTGGTTTCTTCTGTCACGTATCTGACTAAGGCGGAGAACCAAGATATACCACCCCCGACTTGTCTACGTGAATGAGGTTTTTTTAAGCAATGAAGGATAGAACCATCTGAACTCTGGTTGCAGGTACAAGTGATCCATTCCCCATTGATTTTTTCTTACCATAACTGGCCAGCTTCAGTGATTTTTATCATTTCCTTTCGAATCAAAACTTCAGATAAACTGGGTTCTTTTCTGGACGCATTTCGGAGGTTTATCTAAATCTATGTTAGGGCCGGATTATGATCTTGACGGACAGGGTTACTCCATCACAAACGTAACGGGGATTCCGTCCACTGTATTACAATTCCACTATATCCTACGGAACGTGCAATATGGCGGACGGGCTACCTTTCAAGTTTGTGACAAACTATCACATCCGCCAAGATCGTAATCAGGTCCTTAATGTCTAATGAACAAACGTAATAATTACTGACCTTGTATGCAAGATTTTACAGTGGCTATTGATATGTGTGAGGTTGTGCGTTTGTGTGTTCTGAGTTCTCTGGATTGAAGTGCCTTTTAACACATTCTCAAGCTTCGCTTTTGTGGTTTATTGTGTCCTCTGTCTCTTTCTTCTGGTCTCCTTTTCCAACTTTCTTTTGTGTTCTGCCTTTCCTAATCATTGTCCCCTCTCCCCAGCCCCCCGTCTTTCTCTTTTCTTCTTACTACCCATTCTTTCTTTTTCTGTCTAGCTCGTTACATTTCTCTTTTAACCATGCTTATCCCATATTACTGCTGCTTTTTTCTCTTTATATATCCTTGTCTTTTTCTCTCTCCCTTGAGTCCTTTCTTGCCTTCATTTATTACTTCCATCTTCCTTATTTTCTTTTACTCTTTCTTATCCTTTCTCATCCATCCTGCTGTTTCATTATGTCCCTATCTCTTGTTCATTCTCACTCTTGCCCCACTTTATTCCCCTTTTTCTTAAATGCTCACTCTTTGTGATTTTCTATCATTCTCTTTCACACTTCTTGCCCCTCTTTCTTCCTGTCTTTGTCTCACACCTCTCTCGCTTCCACGTCTCTGTATCCGCCCTCTCTCTTTGGTCTTCTAGAAATGTCATCTTGTGAGTGACTTACCCTGTTGCACGAGGGAGCGTGAAGATGACGAAGGCCCAGCTCATGGGCTGGCTTCCCTGGGATGTTTTGTTCCTTTTCTAGTCCCTTTTCCAAAATCTGATGGCCAACCTCTGCAGAAACATGTTGATTGGAGGCCAGCCAAGGGCTAAATAAGGTGTGTATTGTGATCCTAGACAGACTGTGGGACTGCACTCTGCGGCAGCACTCCCCAGGGCGAGCCCATATCTGATGGGACACTCATGCCTCCATCTCTTGGAAGATTCATTTCTCTCTGTAAGTGTGTTCCACATCACAAGGCCGGGTCTCCAGTTTGTTATGGTAACTCTCGGTGTAGGCTCGAGGTAGATCCACTTAAGAGGACTGATTAGATCCAAGCCCGCAAAAGGGAAATATTCCAAAAAGATTGTTCTACCGAAGATCGAGGCACAAGAATATCATGGACATACAGAGGAAGTATATATTTACTATTCCTTACTCTACACCTATGTACCTTAACGATATATATATATATATATATATATATATATATATATATATATATATATATATATATATATATATATATATATATATATAGCCAGCATCTTTCACATGGGGTGAGCAATTTTGTCGACGCGTTTCGAGGCAGGCAGCCTCTTCTTCATGGACAGCTCGGATGACTGCACAGACGGCTCCAATCAGTCTTTTGTAGAGCATGCAAAGACCCGCAGTGGATCACGGTTAGTGCCTTCGTATAGTACAGAGCATGCTGGGACATGAAGTCCTAATTGAAGTACAGTGTTGCCCCCAGTGGGCTCCATGCAGTCATCAGTGGTAAAAGCTATTTTTTCGCCCATCAGTGGGCCCCCAAATGCCATACTGGCTTATTAACCCACAGCGGATGTGCTACTCGCGGTGGCGGCATGGTTCCTATACCGCGTAGCTTTCCCTGCATTAAGCGGGAATGGTGCAGCCTCCCACGGCTGGGCAGCCGTCTTCTTAATGTAGAGGGTTTTAGAGGCGCACTTGACAACAGTTATAAAACCGAATGGTTTTATTGAAACAGAGAGCCAGCATCTTTCACGTGCGGTGAGAAGTTTTGTCGACGCGTTTCGAGGCAGGCAGCCTCTTCTTCATGGACAGCTCGGATGACTGCACAGACGGCTCCAATCAGTCTTTTGTAGCGCATGCAACGACCCGCAGTGGATCAGCAGTGGATCAGCATGCTCTGTACTATACGAATATATCAACAAAAAAAGCGCCAATGCTGCCATTAATTATTTCTCACGATATCAAAAACTCACAATCGATTTAAACAAAAAGTGAGGGGATCTATGTATCTAGAATCCATCTTCAATTTTATTGATTTATTGCTTCATTTAAGTTTTTTTGATTTTCTCTAGATCATTTTTCAGTTTGAAAAGACATATAACATGCAAAATATGAAACACATTATATACACTTAAAACACTCCCCTACCAACACTCACACATACACTCAGTTTTGAATCACAATCAGACACTCTCAAGCACACTCTACAATACAGGGTACATATTAACAGTTATTCAGAATTCAATGTAAATCATATATCTATAATGCCATAGATATTTCTTTAAACCTATTTGTAAATTTTCACAAAAGATTTATAATTTCTTTAACATTCTTATGGCATGATGCAATACAGGGTCTACGCGTTTCGAACTCTTCATATTTTACGAGTTCTCATCAGGACCTCACACTGTAAAAACGAGAAGGAGGGGAGAGGCCCCAAGATTTTTTACTTCTGGGCGAAAGTATATGCGACACTGAGTGAGATTGTAGGTCAACACCTAACACCCAGTCCTTTGGTTGCGCTGTTGGGATACGATAAAGACATTCAGACTGACTTCTGGAAATTGGTTGCCAAAGGATTGGTGTTGGTCAATCCCAGGGTCGCAATGCGATGGGCTAAGGGTCCTGTACCACTTATCCGAGACTGGAACTCAGACATGCTCTACTGCAACACAGAGTCCGACGCATATAATGAACTTCTTCCCCCGCAATGTCACCCTAAGGTTTACTGTTGCTTATACCAACAATACCTGATTGGGAAAGAGTGGGGCGAGCCGGAGGGCAGAGATGAATAGGTTGCTGATGGGGGGGGGGGGGGGGGGGCACTGCCCTTTGCTAATGTCACTGAACTGGGGGCCGCTCTAAGGTTTATGGGTGGGGACTACTATATTCAAGCTAGCCTGGCTGATGACGGCTGATTAGCCAGAAACCGATCCCAGGATGCTTGTTTCCGGTCCAGGGAAGACATGGCTTGGCAGTTCGGCTGGACTGTTCCCATGAGGTACAGGGTCAGACTGATTTGCATATGGCCATGTCTGAACTGGGGTGGCTGAGTGAGCTAAAGAATGGTGATGGATTAAACCCAGATCATTTGACTGGGGGTGAGTGTTTGATTTGCTCAAACGCTCCGTCCATCATCCCCTTTTGTTTCGCTTTGTTCGCCCTAAGTTGGCAGGGTATGCTCAGACGTGAGTCCCTTGCTCACTTGGCCACTGGATACAAAATAGCCTGGCTGATGAGGATTATGAATCCGAAACCGGTCCCAGGATACTGGTTTCTGCTCCAGGGAAGACATGGCTTGGCAGTTCGGCTGGACTGTTCCCATGAGGCACAGCGTCAGACTGATTTGCATATGGCCATGTCTGAACTGGGGTGGCTGAGTGACCTAAAGAATGGTGATGGATTAAACCCAGATCAGCTGACTGGGTGTGTTTGCTTGCAATGTTCAACACTCCATCCATCATCCCCTTTGGTTTTACTTTGGGAGACTATTATACATTTTGTGTGCTCCTGTTTCCTCCTATGTTACTTATGAGTCTGTGCATTCAAGTCCAGCTGCACACTTAGTCATTGGTCCTAGGAAATGCAGTTTGCTGCAATTGCCTCGGCATCGATAAGGAGAGTGTCTCGCTTTGTTAGAGGGGAGTTGGAAGGGGGGGTTGTTCGACTGTTGAATGGAACTTGCTATAATCCAATGTGCGGTGATGGCACAACTGCTGTATGTGGCGCAATGTTGCACCAATGTTCTAAAATGCAATAAATAAATAATAATAAAAAAAGGCTGAAGAGGGGTTGCCACACCCTGGACATAAGATTGATTCGTTCAGAGGGAATGTGAAGTAGGGTAACTAAGCCCCTCCCCACTGGATTTTTATACAAATTGAAGGAGAAATTTGCACTGGGTCACTTCAGCCAAACACTGCATGTTAGTGGTGATTCTTTGCGGAGTTGGAGAGGTGGATGAAGTATTGTGTCCGGCCAGTGACGCGTGGAGGTCCATGAACAGTGTGACTTATTTAAGGTGGAGGATGGGCCTCCTATGGGGGATGGTCATAGATGCAGTGACTCTCCTGTCGGCGACGCCTCTATGTTGGCGATGGTTGGAGAGTTCTGATGATCTAAATCCTAAGTGAGGAGCACTAGGGTTTCAGGCCGCGGCATGCGGGATCGCACTGGTGCAGGCTACTACTTCCAAAACTGCCCCCTACTTCCAGCCTCCCAAGCAAACGCCGAATCCCGTTGCAGCCAGTCCAGCCCTGGTTCGTCTCAGCCTGCAACAATCGGGATCGCACTGGTGCTGATGCAGGCTACTACTTCCAAAGGAAGTTAATACATGGATGCTGCCTAGAGGTCCTAGATGACTTTGGCCATATTTCATGGGCACACGGGTCACCTGGTCACAGGTGTGGTACATCTGTCCTCCCAGAGGTGAGGGGAAAATTGCCCTTGATCGAACTCAGGCCTTAATTTGACCCAGTGGGCTGCCGGTGGGGCCCACTGGCACACATTTTTGGGGACAGACGCTTATTTTTCCTCATCAGACATTTACTGAGAGCAAGAAAGAAAAAACACACAACAGGGAAGAAAGTGATAGAAAAAGACGGAAAATCCATCACGAAGGGATAAAGCAGGAACCTGTAAGAGTGAGATAAAGATGGAGGAACTGTCTGGCGATGGATGAAAGAGGCATGAGGTGGCTTCAAGACTGCACAGCCTTGGTATTCGGCACGCCAGGTGTTTAAAAGCACCGGTCGCGAAATACAGAGCAGTATTTTGGGTACCGGCACTCTTACTTTTACAAATAAAGCACCCGGAAGTCCTTCCTTTTTTACCGCACTCGTGCACCGGACACAAACTGATTCTTGCCACTGCATATACTTTTGAACATTAAGGGGCAGATTTACAAGCCCAGTACGGCACATTTGCACCGCCGTTGCGTCACTTTGCGTCACTATGCTGCGGGGTATTTACGACATGACGCCTCTGGGGAGAGGCGTTACGTTGTAAGGCCCTGCGCCACATGTGGGCTCTCCGACGCGGGGGGGCGTTCTGGCACAGGAACGCCTCCTAAAAGTGGCTGAGTGAAATCTACAAGATTTCACGTAGTCACTTTTACGTCCATGCTACGTCAAAACCTGCGCCTGCTTGAAGCAGGCGTAAGGATTGACGCAGCATGTTGTGGATAGGGCACCCTGAGCCTTGCTGGAGCTGCGTCGCACTTGCGACGTGGCTCCAGCAATGCGCCGCCTTTCTGCCGGGGAATGCGACACGCATCTGCCCATCCGTGCGCCACGATGCGTCGCATTGTAAATGTGGCGCATAAGTGGTGGCGCACACGTGGGCAGATGCGTCGCAACTCTTCTGCCGCATGCCTGCTGATTAGCAGAGATGAGCCAGAAGTAGTAAATCTACCCCTTAATGCTTTAAAATATATTCTGTGACGCTATGACTACCCGGAAGCAGCCTCTTTGTTCTCTGTATTAATTATTCATTAACCCATTGACTGTTTTTTAGGGTGTGTTCTTAACTGATACCCCAAGGAGCCATAACTGTGGTATCCTATACTTGCATATTTGCCCCATAATTCCATCTGCCTCAGCATGTTTCCTTTGCTGGCCTAGGCTGAGGAACAGTAACTGGTTTGTGTGACGTAAATCCTCTGCATTACCATATTAGAAACTTATTGAAGTCAAGATGCTGATGCAAAGGGCAGGAAGCAAAAAAGTTCACAAACTATGCAGAGTTTTCTATAGAACTGCAGGAACGCTGCCAAAAATAAAAGGAAATCATAACTTCCAAACTGGGCGGGTTATAAAACTTTGGAAGTTGACTTTATCCTGGGTGTTCTCTGGGGCAGACAGTGCAGACTCAACAAAGGCCACAGGGCCAGCCACATAATGCAGAAGGGAGTTTCCTGTTACCTCAGCCTGGATTGACCCGGAAGTACACTCTCCCTGGACAGTTTCCCCGCCCAGGCTTCTGACACATCTCTTCCCAAGTGACCAGGGGGTGACCCGTCTGCCTCCCTCTTTTCGCTACTTTAGATAAGCCAACATTATGCTTGCATCGAGTATGTTATTAAAACTGATTTACTAGTAATATTTCAACTCCCAACAATTCAGGACTTGACACTCGTGTTACTAATGGAATCTGATGACAAAGGCAGGATGTGTGTGGACTGTATCATGAAAAAAGACACAGTTTGATAAAGCGTCCAAGGCAACTTCTGTTTGCTCCAAAAATAGATTTTGTATTGCAAGGGCTTGGTGCCTTGTTGATTTGTCACAGATCACACGGTGAGAACCTTTGACTCGTGACTGTGCTCCTGGCACAGTCAGCTCAGTACTAAGGGGCATATTCACGTGTAAATGGCACGGCGCAGAGCTGCAGAAAATTTGGCAGTGCCGCGCTCAGGGCCGGACGGGCCTAGCGGGCACCAGGCGTTTCCCCGGTGGGCCGCCAGGGTGGGCGCCGGTTTTGGGCCCCTGGGGAACCGTTTTTGTTACAAGGCCGTTTTTACAACATAGCTGCAATATTGGCCCCTGTAACAAAATCGGCCGAACCCGGCCCTGGCTAAGTGCTCGGCCGCAACCCCAATCCCCTGGGAGCCTGCCAAGCACTTTGCCAGGGACGGTTTTTGTTCGTCTGGCCCTGGGCGTGCTCCACCATTTCCAAAATGCAGGAGTGCGCCATATTACAACAATATATTTACAGAAAGGGGTGGTGAGGGACAGAGTCTCTGAATTAAGCAGAAAGCTCTCACCCAGTCAAAAGATCAGGGCTAGATCCAACACCGTTTTTTAGCTCACTGCACCATCCCAGTTTCAGAACCTGGCTGTATGCAAATTAGTCTGTTCCTGTCCCAGTGCATGATGGGAACAGGACAAACCAAACTACAGAAGCCAATTCTTACACTGGGAAGGAAACAAGCTCCCGGGGACCGGTTTCTGGCATACAGCCGTCTTCAGCCCGGTTTGCTTGAATCCTGATGGTGCAATGAGCAAGGGTCTCACATCTGAGAATACCCTTCCACGCTTAGGGTGGACAAAAATATTTACAGAAAGGGGTGGTGAGGGACAGAGTCTCTGAATTAAGCAGAAAGCTCTCACCCAGTCAAAAGATCAGGGCTAGATCCAACACCGTTTTTTAGCTCACTGCACCATCCCAGTTTCAGAACCTGGCTGTATGCAAATTAGTCTGTTCCTGTCCCAGTGCATGATGGGAACAGGACAAACCAAACTACAGAAGCCAATTCTTACACTGGGAAGGAAACAAGCTCCCGGGGACCGGTTTCTGGCATTACAGCCGTCTTCGGCCCGGTTTGCTTGAATCCTGATGGTGCAATGAGCAAGGGTCTCACATCTGAGAATACCCTTCCACGCTTAGGGTGGACAAAAATATTTACAGAAAGGGGTGGTGAGGGACAGAGTCGCTGAATTAAGCAGAAAGCTCTCACCCAGTCAAAAGATCAGGGCTAGATCCAACACCGTTTTTTAGCTCACTGCACCATCCCAGTTTCAGAACCTGGCTGTATGCAAATTAGTCTGTTCCTGTCCCAGTGCATGATGGGAACAGGACAAACCAAACTACAGAAGCCAATTCTTACACTGGGAAGGAAACAAGCTCCCGGGGACCGGTTTCTGGCATTACAGCCGTCTTCGGCCCGGTTTGCTTGAATCCTGATGGTGCAATGAGCAAGGGTCTCACATCTGAGAATACCCTTCCACGCTTAGGGTGGACAAAAATATTTACAGAAAGGGGTGGTGAGGGACAGAGTCTCTGAATTAAGCAGAAAGCTCTCACCCAGTCAAAAGATCAGGGCTAGATCCAACACCGTTTTTTAGCTCACTGCACCATCCCAGTTTCAGAACCTGGCTGTATGCAAATTAGTCTGTTCCTGTCCCAGTGCATGATGGGAACAGGACAAACCAAACTACAGAAGCCAATTCTTACACTGGGAAGGAAACAAGCTCCCGGGGACCGGTTTCTGGCATTACAGCCGTCTTCGGCCCGGTTTGCTTGAATCCTGATGGTGCAATGAGCAAGGGTCTCACATCTGAGAATACCCTTCCACGCTTAGGGTGGACAAAAATATTTACAGAAAGGGGTGGTGAGGGACAGAGTCTCTGAATTAAGCAGAAAGCTCTCACCCAGTCAAAAGATCAGGGCTAGATCCAACACCGTTTTTTAGCTCACTGCACCATCCCAGTTTCAGAACCTGGCTGTATGCAAATTAGTCTGTTCCTGTCCCAGTGCATGATGGGAACAGGACAAACCAAACTACAGAAGCCAATTCTTACACTGGGAAGGAAACAAGCTCCCGGGGACCGGTTTCTGGCATTACAGCCGTCTTCGGCCCGGTTTGCTTGAACCCTGATGGTGCAATGAGCAAGGGTCTCACATCTGAGAATACCCTTCCACGCTTAGGGTGGACAAAAATATTTACAGAAAGGGGTGGTGAGGGACAGAGTCTCTGAATTAAGCAGAAAGCTCTCACCCAGTCAAAAGATCAGGGCTAGATCCAACACCGTTTTTTAGCTCACTGCACCATCCCAGTTTCAGAACCTGGCTGTATGCAAATTAGTCTGTTCCTGTCCCAGTGCATGATGGGAACAGGACAAACCAAACTACAGAAGCCAATTCTTACACTGGGAAGGAAACAAGCTCCCGGGGACCGGTTTCTGGCATTACAGCCGTCTTCGGCCCGGTTTGCTTGAATCCTGATGGTGCAATGAGCAAGGGTCTCACATCTGAGAATACCCTTCCACGCTTAGGGTGGACAAAAATATTTACAGAAAGGGGTGGTGAGGGACAGAGTCTCTGAATTAAGCAGAAAGCTCTCACCCAGTCAAAAGATCAGGGCTAGATCCAACACTGTTTTTTAGCTCACTGCACCATCCCAGTTTCAGAACCTGGCTGTATGCAAATTAGTCTGTTCCTGTCCCAGTGCATGATGGGAACAGGACAAACCAAACTACAGAAGCCAATTCTTACACTGGGAAGGAAACAAGCTCCCGGGGACCGGTTTCTGGCATTACAGCCGTCTTCGGCCCGGTTTGCTTGAATCCTGATGGTGCAATGAGCAAGGGTCTCACATCTGAGAATACCCTTCCACGCTTAGGGTGGACAAAAATATTTACAGAAAGGGGTGGTGAGGGACAGAGTCTCTGAATTAAGCAGAAAGCTCTCACCCAGTCAAAAGATCAGGGCTAGATCCAACACCGTTTTTTAGCTCACTGCACCATCCCAGTTTCAGAACCTGGCTGTATGCAAATTAGTCTGTTCCTGTCCCAGTGCATGATGGGAACAGGACAAACCAAACTACAGAAGCCAATTCTTACACTGGGAAGGAAACAAGCTCCCGGGGACCGGTTTCTGGCATTACAGCCGTCTTCGGCCCGGTTTGCTTGAATCCTGATGGTGCAATGAGCAAGGGTCTCACATCTGAGAATACCCTTCCACGCTTAGGGTGGACAAAAATATTTACAGAAAGGGGTGGTGAGGGACAGAGTCTCTGAATTAAGCAGAAAGCTCTCACCCAGTCAAAAGATCAGGGCTAGATCCAATACCGTTTTTTAGCTCACTGCACCATCCCAGTTTCAGAACCTGGCTGTATGCAAATTAGTCTGTTCCTGTCCCAGTGCATGATGGGAACAGGACAAACCAAACTACAGAAGCCAATTCTTGCACTGGGAAGGAAACAAGCTCCCGGGGACCGGTTTCTGGCATTACAGCCGTCTTCGGCCCGGTTTGCTTGAATCCTGATGGTGCAATGAGCAAGGGTCTCACATCTGAGAATACCCTTCCACGCTTAGGGTGGACAAAAATATTTACAGAAAGGGGTGGTGAGGGACAGAGTCTCTGAATTAAGCAGAAAGCTCTCACCCAGTCAAAAGATCAGGGCTAGATCCAACACCGTTTTTTAGCTCACTGCACCATCCCAGTTTCAGAACCTGGCTGTATGCAAATTAGTCTGTTCCTGTCCCAGTGCATGATGGGAACAGGACAAACCAAACTACAGAAGCCAATTCTTACACTGGGAAGGAAACAAGCTCCCGGGGACCGGTTTCTGGCATTACAGCCGTCTTCGGCCCGGTTTGCTTGAATCCTGATGGTGCAATGAGCAAGGGTCTCACATCTGAGAATACCCTTCCACGCTTAGGGTGGACAAAAATATTTACAGAAAGGGGTGGTGAGGGACAGAGTCTCTGAATTAAGCAGAAAGCTCTCACCCAGTCAAAAGATCAGGGCTAGATCCAACACCGTTTTTTAGCTCACTGCACCATCCCAGTTTCAGAACCTGGCTGTATGCAAATTAGTCTGTTCCTGTCCCAGTGCATGATGGGAACAGGACAAACCAAACTACAGAAGCCAATTCTTACACTGGGAAGGAAACAAGCTCCCGGGGACCGGTTTCTGGCATTACAGCCGTCTTCGGCCCGGTTTGCTTGAATCCTGATGGTGCAATGAGCAAGGGTCTCACATCTGAGAATACCCTTCCACGCTTAGGGTGGACAAAAATATTTACAGAAAGGGGTGGTGAGGGACAGAGTCTCTGAATTAAGCAGAAAGCTCTCACCCAGTCAAAAGATCAGGGCTAGATCCAACACCGTTTTTTAGCTCACTGCACCATCCCAGTTTCAGAACCTGGCTGTATGCAAATTAGTCTGTTCCTGTCCCAGTGCATGATGGGAACAGGACAAACCAAACTACAGAAGCCAATTCTTACACTGGGAAGGAAACAAGCTCCCGGGGACCGGTTTCTGGCATTACAGCCGTCTTCGGCCCGGTTTGCTTGAATCCTGATGGTGCAATGAGCAAGGGTCTCACATCTGAGAATACCCTTCCACGCTTAGGGTGGACAAAAATATTTTCAGAAAGGGGTGGTGAGGGACAGAGTCTCTGAATTAAGCAGAAAGCTCTCACCCAGTCAAAAGATCAGGGCTAGATCCAACACCGTTTTTTAGCTCACTGCACCATCCCAGTTTCAGAACCTGGCTGTATGCAAATTAGTCTGTTCCTGTCCCAGTGCATGATGTGAACAGGACAAACCAAACTACAGAAGCCAATTCTTACACTGGGAAGGAAACAAGCTCCCGGGGACCGGTTTCTGGCATTACAGCCGTCTTCGGCCCGGTTTGCTTGAATCCTGATGGTGCAATGAGCAAGGGTCTCACATCTGAGAATACCCTTCCACGCTTAGGGTGGACAAAAATATTTACAGAAAGGGGTGGTGAGGGACAGAGTCTCTGAATTAAGCAGAAAGCTCTCACCCAGTCAAAAGATCAGGGCTAGATCCAACACCGTTTTTTAGCTCACTGCACCATCCCAGTTTCAGAACCTGGCTGTATGCAAATTAGTCTGTTCCTGTCCCAGTGCATGATGGGAACAGGACAAACCAAACTACAGAAGCCAATTCTTACACTGGGAAGGAAACAAGCTCCCGGGGACCGGTTTCTGGCATTACAGCCGTCTTCGGCCCGGTTTGCTTGAATCCTGATGGTGCAATGAGCAAGGGTCTCACATCTGAGAATACCCTTCCACGCTTCCACTCTGTTCATCACCACCCCCTTTTGTAAATCGATTTTGGCCACTATAGGTGTGGCAGGGTATACTCAGACATGAGTCCCTTTCTCACTGCTCCATCAGGATTCAAGCAAGCCGGGCCGAAGACGGCTGAAATGCCAGAAACCGGTCCCCGGTAGCTTGTCTCCTTTCTGGTAAAGAATTGGCTTGGTAGTTTAGTCTGCCCTGTTCCCATGATGCACTGGGCCAGGGACAGACTGATTTGCATATAGCCAGGTTCTGAGCTGGGATGGGGCAGTGAGATAAAAAAACGGTGATGGATCAAGCCCTGATCTTTGGACTGGGTAAGAGTGGTCTGCTCAATTCAGACACTCTGTTCATCACCACCCCCTTTTGTAAATATATTACAACAATATGGCGCACCGCTATGTTTTCCGTAGCTAAAAATAGTTGCCTAGCGCGAACACAGACACCCTTGTACCACAGTGCAAGATTGCCTGTGTTGCAGGGAATGATTGTTTATGTGCAGTAAGACGTCACTTCCTGCACATAAACAATAAAAACGGTGCTTTGTTCCTTCTATGTGCGCTGCACTCTGGTGCACCCACAGAAGTAGCAAATCACCATTATTTAATGATTGTTTATCAATCCTTAATGGCGTTTGGCTCTTTCGATGTGTGCTGCACACACAGAAAACGTAAAAACAAGGAGAAATAAAGACCTGACTCCTTTTTGCACCATTCTAACGCCTCCTATTGCATGGCGTTCGTTTTTGGCACAAAATGCTTTAAAAAAATCTTTTTAGCCATGCTGCAGGGAAGTCACACTGCTTTTGCTTTGCCAATGCTTGTTTTTTTCTTGGCATAATGTTCCTGGTAGCATTAATGTATCCAATTCTGCTTATGCCAGTATTCCTACCAAAGCATTATTTTATAAGGTCATTATTCGTTCTGGGCTTCCAATTCAACTTATGTCAATGTGCACAGAATCCATGAAGGACATTATTCAGTCTTGGCACAGTGTCACTGGTTGCAGGACTGTGTCCTAGGGCCGTAACCACAGGCAGTGCTTAATTTGTGATCAAATAAGTACCAGGGCTCTCATCAGAAGGCCACTGCAGCTTGCATCACACATTGCCCCTGCCAGCGCTTCTAAAATAGAACTATTAACCATCACACTCCTAGAAGTGTGACAAGTCAGACTATCCCAGGCCCACAAAGCTGCAGGGATCTCTTGGGCGGCAGGTATTAGTAATTTTTAATGTATAATTATTGCTAAACATCTGTTGTTGTGCTTATCTCTAAATTAGCCACCACGTATTAGACTGTCATATGTATCAGTGTTGACAATTAAGTGCTGGTGAGGAGCACCGGACATCACTGGCTCAAATTAAGCTCTGCCCACAGGGGTCCTTTAGGGCCCAGCCTGTCTGTACGTTTGTCTGGCATCCCTAAAATAACTGGCTGCAGATTTTTATATTTATTTTAGCCCTCATTTGGAGAACTCTCTTGAATTCTCCTTAATACTGAGGCATCTCTTTGAGCAGGATGAGGGGTGTGTCAAGCATGGTTGAGTGGAATAAAAGATAATATAATGCACACACTTTAAAGGAAAATTAAATGGGGCTAAACGAATTTGTATGAGCATCATTGATCTGGTAGGAAAGCTCATTTGGTTAATGCAATTACTTCTGATGTCTGTGAGTCAAACTAAAGGGTCCCCTATTTAAATCCTAGTTGGTGCATGGGGGAGTAGTGACATGTATTTGTAAGGTGCCATGATGTCCCTGCCTGTGACAGAAAGCTCTGTGAATACATGTCCATATTTAACCCGTTCCGTGCTGGCTGCCGCAAGCATTAGCTCCTGGTTGCTGTGCACGACCGTTGGCCGACGCAGCCCCGCCCACTCTGTAGAACACCCGCACCGCGGCGGAATGTCCGCCGCAGTAAACGGGTTAAAGAAGAAGAACTACACACAGTATAGAATAGGCACATGCTGATTAAAAATGTATTTCATACAATATAGGATAGGATGTATTACCTAGAAGATCGGCTCGTTCACAGTGTTAAATTTACTAAAATTGAACGCAGTGCAGCAATCGAAGTAGCTGCGTTGCATCAAAGGGGAGCAGAGCAGCCCCATATCTACCGTGAGATGGCGTTACTGCTCTCTCTCGCTGCACTGATGGACTTTGGCTGCGTTGAGCCATGCGCGCACCTTGGCGCAAAATGGAGGGGTGTGTGCGAGATGTCAAGCATAGGTTTATGGAACACACAAAAGGTGATGGGAGGTATGCTCGCAATAGGTCTAACCACTGGCAATAACTCACCGTAGCAGTCCAACCCATCGTTCTTTTGCTTACCACGCTACCTCAGTTTGGACCCCGCCATATGCAAATCAGCCTTAACCTTGCTCCAATAGGAATAGTCCAGTTCAAACTGCCAAGCCAGGTCCTCCCTGACCCGGAACACAAACAACGCAGAACCAGCGTTGCCCTAGTTATGGGATCATCAGCAGGCCACCTTGGTTCCAGTGACATCGTTTTTTTTACTGAAAGCCTTCCACACCCTTCTATGTTTAGACATAGTTAAAACGCCTTCTCTGTATGTGTGCTGTACCTTAAAGCACACATGCAGACATAGATAAGTTTTGAGAAGAGAATACGTTTTTCACATGTTAAGCCTGCCCAGGAGGCATAACTTTTAGACACAAATTCCTGTGCGCCTTTTACAGTAGAAAGGGATTTTCATCAAAAGACGTGGATGGTTGCATGGCAACGCCCACACGAATAAATGAATGAATGAGAAAGTTTATATTGCTCTCAGCTACTCCAAAAGCAGTGTCCCGGCGCTGCAGAATCACGTGACGGTTGACCTAAAGATGGATTACATTCCAAAAAGCTGTGTTTTCAACAGTTTCTTGAAACGCGTCAGGTCCTGAGAGAGTCTGAGAAGCACCGGGAGTTTGTTCCATGCCTGTGCCCCCAGTAGGCTGACGGATTTACCTCCCCTGAGTGCCAAACGCACCTTAGGGACACGTGCATACGCCCCCGAGCTAGATCTGAGTGCCCTTGTCGGAGTGTACCAACCAACCCGTCTTCTAAGGTAACGAGGCCCCTTACCATGAAGGGCTTTGAAGTACATTACTAATGCCTTAAACTGTATCCTCTCCCTGACAGGAAGCCAGTGGAAGGGCTTTGAGATGAGGTGCCATATGGGACCTCGGTTTAAGGCGAAGAATGGCCCTGGCTGCGGCGTTTTGCGCCACCTGGAGGCGTTGTAGGAGACACTCCGACAGTCCTAGATAGAGGATGTTCCTGTAGTCCAGTCTCGATGTATTCAGTGCCTGGACCACGGTCCTCCTGCAATCCAGTGGAAGGAGTGGAAGAAACTTCCTCACCATCCTAAGTAATCCAATACAGGTCCCAACCAAGGCCTGAACTTGGGCACGCATACAAAGAGCGGCATCAATCCGAATTCCCAAGTTTCTAACTATAGGCTGGGCAAAACTGGGAGGAGAAAATTCCTCTGGCCACCATTGACTCCAATCCTGCACTGTGGGCTGGCCAAAGATGTCTATTTCTGACTTATCAGAATTACACATCAGGTAGTTTTCCTCCAGCCACCCAAAACCGTTGGTGAGGGAAGATCTAATCATGTCCCCATCAAACTCGGTACCTGTGTTGCAGGAAAAAAACAGCTGTGTGTCGTCGTCGTATGAAATTATCTTTACTCCGTACGACTCCACCAGTATTGCCAAAGGGGACATATACGAATTAAAAAGCGTTGGACTAAGGCAGGAGCCCTGAGGGACTCCTACTTGTAAGCATGGCAGGGGGGATGAGAACGGGGAGGTCCCAATTAACCTGCTGTCAATATACAAGATAATAGACTGACGGGGCCAGAGCCCGTCCCCCAAAACCCATTCTGTCCAATCTGTCTAGAAGCCTACTGTGTGGCAACGTGTGGAACGCTACCGACAGGTCGAACAGTATGAGGATTACTCTACCCCCCTGGTCAAGCTTCTCCTTTATATGTTCTGTCACCTCCAGCAGCACCGTTTCCGTACTATAATCAGCCCTGAAGTCTGACTAAGTAGGATGCAAAAGATTGTGTTTTTCGGCAAACTCCATGATTGTTTTATTTTCGTGCTTCTCCAGCATTTTCGGAAAGGCTAGAAGGAGGGAGATAGGCCTGTAGTTGGTGTGTATAAGTGGTTTGGCGCCTGTTTTTGTTAGAAGGGGCAGGATTTTTGCCTGTTTCCAAAGAGGCGGTACCACAGCCGCAGGCAGTGAGGAATTCAAAACCTCCTTAATGTGCTGATTAATGGTGGGAGCCAGAGCCGGAAACAGCTTTGCGGGACAAGCGTCCACTGCTGAGCCTGATTTCAGGTTCATAAGGTAGGACAATGAGTCCTCCATTCCAATGGCCGGAAAGTGAAATAACTGAGGGCCTTGTGGGGGAATCCCTGATAGAGAGGACCCTATTACACCCTCCACTAACCCAGGCCCAACTGTGTTATCCTTAGATGACGTCGAGAAGGACTGCTGGAACGTCTCTATTTTAGCGTGGACGGAAAGGGCCAGCAAATGCGTCCAGTCTTCTGACATTGGGGCTGTTCTGCTATTCACCTTTGGGGCCATAAAAGACTTCACGGTCCCAAAGATCTCTTTACTCTTATTAGTACCAGACATGATTTTATTCTGCCAATAGTCCACCTTTGCCTCTCTCACCATTCTACAGTGTGCTTTTTGAGCAGCCCTGTAGGCATCCTTATTTTCTTGGAGATACAGGCTACGCCACCTCCTCTCAAGCTTTTTACATTATGATGTTATTCCAACTTGACGCAAACTAACTTAACCCCTTTGATGCTCATGACGAGCTCAGCTCGTCATGAACAATGGTAAATCAGGGAATGCAGCACAGGAGGAAAATATCTCAAGCACCCAAGGTGTTAAAGGAGTAATACACGTTTTGCACTGTAAAGTAAATACTAAAACAGCACTTTGCACTATTTTGAATTACTTTTCTGACGCAAACCCAGCACAAGGTGTTTGTAAATATGGGCCTTTGTGTTTAAATGCTTTCAGTTCTTTCAAAAGTTATGGGTTTAGTAATACCAATGAGAGAGCAAAACTTTTTTATAGGTTTACATTAAAATGAACCATTCCTGGTAACACCCGTACAGTTTTAAAAAAAAGAATAACACTTTGTCCTCGTGAAGCTTCGAGTGGCGCCATCAATAAATCCTGCAGTGTCTCCAAAGCAGCCTTAGATTGCTTCTTCTTTAGCTGTTTGCCTTTCTCTTGCTTCACAGTACAAGGACTCCTTCCTTTCAATTCAGCACTAGATGACTCAAAGAAAGCTTTAAGCCTTCAGTTGTCTTGAACAAAAAGTAGAACATTGGAATGTTGAGAGCTCCACTGAAGACAACGGAGCAGCAGCTGCCGATATGAACTGGTATAGGCCCGCGGCTCTCAACATTAATGTCCGAATGCATAGCCTCTGCTTCAGTCCTGCCAAGCGTCACGCAACAGGTGTGACACTCACGCATTTCAGTGCCGTGATCCGCATCACCGCACTGAAATGTATTGTCACGCATTTTGGCACCACTGTGCCATGCGCGCCACCAGCGGCTCTTGGCAATGTATCTGCACTGCCCAGGCTTCCTGCTGTGTTCGTTGAATGCGGCGCCGGCGGCTCGGGGCTCTGGCTGGTCTTGGTGAGGTCACAGCCGGCGCGGTAATGAATCCCGCGGCCGCTGCAACATGCGCGCCCGACCCAGTCTGTCTCACCACGGCCCCCGGAGGACGGAAGAGTGCCTTTCTCTTTCTCCAGCTTTTCCAAAATACATGGATTGGGAAGGGGCAAGGCAGAGGCTGTGTAGCAGCCCCCCCAGCCCCCCAGGAACCCTACTCCCGTAGCTCAAGTGTCACTGGAGCGTTGGAAGGAGGGAGGGGGTCTTCTACTCAGCTCCTGGGTCTCCCTGTCTCAGCTGAACGATGAAAAGCAGTTTAGCTGAGTCCAGTGGGAACCAGGGGCGACTAACTTCTCCTTTCACAACTATGATTGTGAATGTTCAATAGCTAACAGCCACGACTCTGTGCGCAGCTGTTTTCTGTTGAACAATTACAGAAACATCTGTGAAATAAAGACGTACGAGCCACAGTGGGGTTTCAACCCCCCTTGGGCTCCGAGAGCCAATTATGTTTTTAAATTCGGACATTCTGCCTTCATGGGGCAGAATGTTCTAACTACCTTACTGCCCGCTGTAGCTGTCTAAACTACCCTTAAAGGCCCACTCCCTTATGGCCCTCACCTTCGGCTCAGCCTTTAACGCTGGAGTAGGCCTTTAACCCCTTGGGCGCGGCTGCGATTCTGCGCCTGTGCGGCGCTTTTAATAAGTGGGCGGGTTCATGACAGCCCCCAGCCGTCATCAGCATAGAAGGGGTTAAAAGCAAGTATAGCCCACTACGGCGGGCTATGAGACTATAGTATAGAAACAGTTTTGTTAAACATAAATAAGCATTAGCAATGCCAAAAGGTCTATTTTATGACTGAAAATGCCCTTTCTGTCCTTGGTGGGTTTAGGCACTCAATTAGTAATCATACATGCAATCTGTCATTCATCTTTGCACTCCTGCATCCATTAATTCATCCATCCGTTGACTTATTCATGTATGCACCCTGGAACACACATAAAGTCAACAACATATGCAGGATAAATGAAAAGAATACAAGTAGAAAAGAAAATATGCTGCTGCCTAAACATGGCCGCGACATCACTACAATAATAAAAGCAAATAGAGAAGTGGCTAGCGGTCTTGCAGAGGTATCCTAATAGCCTATCTTGTTTTAATACTCCATCATGGCCGCCACATTTAAGAACCAATGTGTTGGCCATCTTGGAAAGGTGAACAATGAGACTCTGTGGACAACAGCATTCCATAATTGTTTCTTGGAAGAGGAAGTGGGCACCTGGGATTGGGCGCACTGCAGATGAAATGAGCAGCAGGCAAGCTATTGGTTAGCACTGCCTGGAGAGCAGTAGTATCCTTTTTTTTTTTTAAAAAAGAGGAGAAGCAAAAACATTTAAAGAGATCTATAAAAGGAGACAAAAAAATAACGGACCGTAGCGTGGATGTAAACATGTGATCAGAAAAAGACGCCATTCACAGAGCAAGAGAGCCAATGGTCGATATCGACCGAACCATTACCGTGTGCTATACGCGGGCATAGATGGAAGCAGAGTGCAAATGACAATCCGACAGAACAATGGCAGAATAGTGCATACCCACAGGCCCTCTCTGTATCTATATGTGGATATATATATATAGGGGCCAACATTACAGTCCTTCCGTACAAAGGTAATCTGTTACATTTCATGTAACAAAATAAGTCTCTATTGCCTAACTATTGAGAAAGAACAATCCACTCTTGCATTCCTATTGATTTTAACATATATTTTTCACAATCAACATGTCAAGCCTACTGTTTTTTCATAACTTTTCCTAATAAACAGATCACACCTATGGCTTTGGAAATATTTTTGGGTAGTGAGCAATTAGGCCTTTAGCTGTTGTCATTGAATTCTCACCATAAACAACTCAGGCCACCTGTACTGGGCTTAAGCGTTGCAACAGACAACCAGCAAGCATAGAGTCATGCAATTATATAGCATGCAAAGTTACAACTGGCAAACAAATACTCTCTCTCCTAAGAGGGTCTAACAAGGATTCTGACAGTGTAAATCTTCTACACCCATGGGTTGTTAGACAGGGGTAACCAGCACCAAAACCTTTACCTTCTAGGGTAATGTGTGAGATTCAATGCAAGAAAAACCTACGTGTAGGCTTGAATACCGAATAATACCAATTCACCTTCAAATGACCATTGACTTCAACATATCCTATTCCAGATCTACTGCCTTTATCATACCTTTTCGCAATAAACAATCAGTCCTATTGCCTTTATCATTAGTTTGTCATCATAACCAACCCAAGCCTACCATGCTGCGCGTAAAACATATAGCATACATCCACAAAATCACAAATGTAAACAAAGTAACAGCTGGCATAGCAAAATACTATCGCTCCTAAGAGCACCCAACAAGGATTATTGTAGTGCATATCTCTTATCCTCACAACTTGTTCTGGTGAGTCACCAACAGCGAAACCCTTGCTGAGGACGGCAATCTGTGAAATTCCATGTAATAAAATACATGCCTACGGGCTTTAGCACTGAGTGATAACTATCCGTCCTTAAACCCGCATGGACTTTAACACATGCCTCTCACACTCCCCCATGCCTACTGACTTTGTCATAATGTTTCATAATGAACATATCAAACCAATGAAGCCTGCCAAGACTCTTCCCAGCAAACTGATGAAGCCTTTCGCTTTACCCATCCGTGGCCTACTCACGTGCACAAAAAGTAGCAATCATCATGGATACTGTTATAAAATTACAAATATGTATAAAAATACATCTCGCAATGCAATATGCAACCCCTCTCAACAGGGCCTAAAAAGAATCATCACAGTATAAGCCCAGAGTGTTTTTTTCAGAGTGGGTGGCCAACGCCAAACCCCTGCCTGCTCTGGAAATCTGCAAAATTACGTGTAATAAAACTCCTGACAATGGCCTGTGACACAATGTGACAACAACTAACTGGTAAAAGCTTACTGGTTTACACAACTGCTTTTCACAATTAACAAACGCGGACAATTGAATTTGTCATAATGTTTCAGAATAAACAGACCAGATCTCTGGCATCAGACATACATTTTCCTCGTGCACCAAACAGGCCTATAACCTGTCGCCATAACCAAATCAGGACTACAGGTTTGAGTGTAAGCTTTTCCACAAGGTAACCATCAAACAGAGTCATAACATTAGACTGGTGTACAAAATTACAGTTGTCTAAATAAAATGCAATGTCTCCTAATAAGAATTCCTACAGAGCAAACCTTCTATAGCCACGGTTTGTCACACGGGGAAGTGAACACGAAAACCATTGCCTACTATGGTAATTTGTGAGATTACGTGTAACAAAATACCGATAAGTCGTCTTTAATAGAGAGCAATAACAAGCCTCACTTCAATGCCAGTTGACTTTAACATATGCTTTTCATCTTAAATACATCAGGCCTAGTGCCTTTATCTTAACATTTCATAATAAACATACCTTCAGCCAAGGTCATTGGCTTGGCACCATAACCCACTCAGCCCTACTGTATCGAGTTTAAGCTTTGAAACAAGCCAAAAAACGCAATAAAAGACATATTTTTATTGGAATCATGCATTAGGGAGTTTGTTTTTGAAAAATAAAAAACTTTGGAGGAGTTTAATGGCCGGCCATCATGTTTGATGGAGCCATCTGTCAAACTTTTCTTACATTTGCCATGATGGGGGTTCCTGCCAATGTAGAAAGATTTCCAAAGGGCCGGTGGACATCTCTAAATTTGGCAGATGGAATAAAGGCAAAGTGAAGGACGTAAAGTCCTCCGCCAGCCTGTCTGCCAGTTACTCCTTCACCAAAACCTAAATCAGGCCCTCGGTCTAGAGTGGACAAAAGATGATGGGTTGGACGCTACCCAGAGCGATTGCCTGTGATTAGACTCTGCCGCATTCGGACCAACTCCTTTTGTTTGTTTCATTGACTGTAGTTTACTTGGAACCTGAGAAGGGGGCATCTTTCCACGCCTACTATTACCACCAATGTTTGTGATTTCCAAAATGTAGTAAATTTGCATCCATTCGAAAAGTACTTCCGTGCGTGTAGATTTGTTCGTTTTTGGTAAACCGGTCACAATATTTATTCACGCTGCAGATTCCAAAATGTTAAAACCGCTTAGTGAAATTCTGATGATAAGAAGAACCAACAAATACGTAGCAGCTCAGAGTCAGGGCTCTCAGACCCAACTACCAAGCCAAGGATGCATTTATTTTGGGGGAGTCACACCCCAACCCCATCTTGTTCCCTTTTCCCTCCCAAAGCCACACGCCTGGCCTACCCTGCCCTAAATTAGTAGGTGCAGCAGGTATTTGATAAAAATCTGCATTATTAGCAAAATACTTTACCTGGCTCCAGTGGTTCCTCCGGCCTGGCATTACAATGTTACAATGTAGACCAATCTCCAGAAAATGTTTCTGACTTGGAGAAAGAACTTCATCTTAAGACAGTTTGGGAGTCTGGAGAAATCACATATGCAAAACACGTGGAAGATATCACAGGTTGGCACAAGTTTATAACATTACTGAAAGATACACCACACATGTATCCTGTATTTTGGTACTGGGTAGTTAATCTGTCCACATTTAAAAGAAATCTGCTTTCTGGTTCTTGTGGGTCTGACATAAGCCAGAGTCACCCTACCCTTTGTTTCAGTGCTTTGCTCAAATTTGTTTCACATACAGAAGGATAAAGGACGCTGGGATGAAAAGCTGGGCCGGTCTCATCATGATGTACAAACAGTATGTGGCACTCAGTGGCGTAGCTTCAAGGGGAGTATTTGGGGTGTTACACCCCCCTAACCAATGAATTCTGTAGTAAATTGCTGGGTCCAGGTGCTTTCAGTTGGGTATGGTGTTGTGTCTGTCGGATTTCACCCCAGATGTTTACATACACTCTCTCGTATCTGCCTTAAAACTTTGTTAGTTTGAAAACTATTGTGTTTTAGGTACTCCCAAAAATCAGCACTCCTCTTTCTTTCTACTGCTTCTTAAGCCCCCTCATGCTCTGCTTCTCATAATGTATTTTAACAAGATATGCCAGTGTGATTGTTGGGTAATCTGAAGTTTACACGCCCTCCAATCTTACCGACCATGCTACGCCCCTGGTGGCACGTCGCCTTTTAACGCAACAATTGAAGACGCACCCAGCGTTCTTTACAAGTCGCCCTGAAAGCTGATTTATCCTGCAGTTGTAGGTGTAAAATAGGAGGAGCAAAGCAGCCATACCATAAATTATTTTGAACCCGTCCCTTAGAAATGTCACTTAGTTGTAAATGACTGTGCATCTTATGGTATCCAAAAGGGGTCCTGTGCAGTTAAAGGTCTATCCAGTCCTACACCTCCCAACGACCCAATGGGTTAGAACCTAAGGCCCTTCAAGCCATGTCAAGTTCTTGCTAATGTTAGCATGGACGTCATTTAGGGGTCAGTAGGGGTCGCAGCTGCGACCCCTGGATTGCCCTTTGCTACCCCTGGCACTGCCTTTGCAAACCCTAGCCTCAGAGATGGTATATTCAGTGCCAGGAACGCAGGGGCAGCTGGTGCTCCACTCTTCATTTTCTGTCAATTTTGTTATTACACTAATAGTGAATAAATAAAATATATCATCCACTGATAGTGTAACAAAAATGGAGTACAATAAGCTGGAATATGCCCTCAATGATAGCTGAGGTAAGTAAAAAATGCTTTTAAATGTGTGTTGTGTGCATGTTTGCAGGTGAGAGTGTGTTTATATGCGAGAGAGGGTATTTGTGTGAATTTGTGTGTATGTGTGTGTGTGTGTGCATGCGCATGTGTGTGTGATTGAAAGTGGAGGTCAAAGGGTGTGTGATGTCACTTCTGCTACCCTTGGCATTTTGGTGAATTGACGTCCATGATTGTTAGTCCTGAAGGTGGAGAGGTGGTGAATCGTGCAGATGTACGATTGTGGTACAAACGTAGGACTGAACGGATGACGGGCTCCATCCCTCACAAGGGGAGACAGCTCCAGCAATCCAAACCTTCTGTTCATGCTGCCAATGCTGGAGTTCAAGCCCCCCGAAACATACTCCTTGCTACATTCCTCCGTGCCCTCTACTGTGTATTCAGCCAATAGGTTTCGCCTATGCAAGATCTATTGGCTGTGTCAATGTTTTATTAAATGGTGCACAGGTGTGCAAGGTGCTGTGATACACATCTTAAAGTAAAAAAAATGTATTAAAACTAAAATTAAAGTCTGTTACAAGTACGCAGACAGGGGAAGGATACTGGTCACCAGAAGCAGTACTTGATCCAAGCGCCACAGCAAGGACAAAGACGTGAAGCCGAGGACGGAGTCAGGAAGAGCCACTGACCAACAGGAAGAAAGGAAACAAGAGTGGAGTGGGAGCCGAACAATGGTAAATTAAGGTAAGTAATGGGTGGGTTATAAATCCCTTTTAAGATTCTTTTTTGTTACAAGAGATTTTGCAAGCATGGCACAAGCTCTGTGTAGGTGAAACCTAAAAACAAACCACATACTGACCTCTCAGACCAGCTCATTAGGCACTGCCTGGTTGCCCTTTAGGAAGGGTTGCCACCTTTCCAAGAGAAGAATACCGACAATTTGTTGTTCTTTTAAGGCCCGAATTTGATACTAAATAGAATGTAAAAGAAAATCCTAAGTATTCATTTGTCACATGACTTTTCTGCCTTTGTATCCTTTAATTATTAGTCAGGGGTCGTTAACACTGCTCTAGAACACATTTAAAAGTGATTTCTGTTTTTATTTGCTGTTTAAGTACAGATAACAGCTAAAAATACCGGCTTTAGGTGATTGTTCTTATTTTTGTAGCAGCCAGGATATTAAAATATCGGTGGGGCCTGTAGAAACCCGACCAGGTGGCAGCCCGACCTATAGGCCAGTCCGGCCTTGATGGCCAAGGCACTAAAACTCTACGGGGCACTGGCGGGCACAATCCTTGAGGACATCTGTATAAGGGAGCACATCTTCATCAGCCTTGAGTACGGCAACCACTCGTCCTTATATTTTCATGCACTGTCCGTGATCCGAGCATCAAATCCGTTGTTCATAATTGTTTCTTTTAGGGATACATTTTGTCGATAATTACAAATGGTGCCTGAGATCAACAGTATTTCTTAATTTTACTCCTACATGAATGAGCACCCTTTCTGCACTCTCTGTGTCTGTGTGCCTATGGTTACTGAAACATGATTATTTACAAGCAGCAGAGCAGTGCTTAATTTGAGCCGGTGTTTTCCGATGCTCGGCACCAGCACTTAATTGTCAACACCGGTGCTTGTGACAGTCTGTCCCAAGGTGGCGCTGTCTGACTACTTTAGAGATGACCACAACAACAGTTCATTACTAATTCAATATACATTTAAAATGGCTATTACCTGCCACCCAAGCCATTCTTATGGCTCTGGGAGCTTCAAATAGTGCGAACTGTCACTCTTGCAGGAGTGTTATGGTTTGCAGTTGTGTTGGCCATTGACAGCGCCGGCAGGAGCAATGTGTGGTGCAGGATGCTGTGGCCTCCTGATGAGAGCCCTGGCACTTAATTATTTTACAAATTAAGCACTGGAGCAGAGGTGTTCTTCTTTACCTGTTGTTAAGCAGTCACTTCTCAATAGAGGGGTTCTACTATTTTCCAGTGGTTGTCTCAAAGACAGCCTGATGTTCTCGCCAGAATAAAAGGCACCAGGCAAAACACATCAGTACATTTAACAAGTCAGCAAAGTCTTCCTTTAAAAGTGGCAGATTGCATTTTTTCATTCCTCTCGAGTAAATGTTTATACATTTGGCAGATTTTAACAGTCGTTTGAATCACCAACCGCGGCAGCCAGCAAAAGACTCCAGGGCAGATTTATGAACATTTTGCACTGAGTTTACATCACAATCGTGACCCAACCAGCACAAATTGTTTATTTGGGATTTACTTTCCAAGTGCAAAACTTTTGATGTAAAGATACCTGGAAGTAAATCAAAGTTGTGCTTTGCCCATCTTGGCAATAATTTGTGTCACGCGGCCCTTCCATGTTTGGTACAATGGTGTTCCCCTGCACCCACCTGTGGTTTGTGACACAAAATCTAACCTACTAACAATGCTAGACAGGGCTTTGCAATAAAATATAAAGGGGCATATTACCAAGGCGCACAGTAAAATGATCAGCGCTTTTGCAGCCGTTTTAGGACGAAAAACGGCGATAATTTTATCGCATTATCAGCAAAGACACGCTGTTGCGTGTTTTGCTGATTTAGCGCCCCTTACAGCAACGTCCAGCTTTGCATCTCTAATGAGATGCAAAGTGGGCGTTCCGTGCCAAAATAACTGGAGAAATATCGCTAACCGACATTTCTCCAATTATCAAGCTGCACGCAAACAAGCAGAGCGTTAAGAAAAGTAGCGCTAACCACAGTTAACGCTGCTTTCCTAACGCCTGCTTGTAACATGATTTAGCCATGTAATCCAACGGGAGGTGGATTACATGGCTAAGATCACCCTTCCCTATCAGCAAGGTATCGCTGGTCGCAGTGTGATTGTCGATAATCACACTGTTTTCACGCTAACGCATGGATTTCTATCGCTTGGGAGATAAACATTGCTGATAGCACGCTATCTCCGCGATAGAATCCAGCGTTAGCCTGCGATAATTATCCTCGCGCTAACAGCGCTGAGCGCTAATTATCGCAGAACCTTGCTAATATGCCCCAAAGTCTTTTTGAGTGAGGTGTTAAAAGGGAGAAATGTTTTTCCAACTTTGCATGTGTGCTGCACTGTATTGTACACACCAAACTGGGAAAAGTTTTAAAGTTTGTCCAGGCATAGTATTTTGTATTCGAATGATATCCTGCCAGTACAAACCGATGCTAGATATGACACAGACACCAGTGGGCGTGGCCCTAGGGAAGAGAGTGGGACAGGACCATAATCTTAGGGCCCGATTCACAGAACTAACTTAAGACAAAATCCTAAACTTACTACTTTTGGTATTCACAGAAGTTAGGGCCCGATTCACAGAACTAACTTAAGACAAAATCCTAAACTTACTACTTTTGGTATTCACAGAAGTTAGGGCCCGATTCACAGAACTAACTTAAGACAAAATCCGAAACTTACTACTTTTGGTATTCTCAGAAGTTAGGATTTTGTCTTAAGTTTGTCTTAAGACAGTTTTAAGACAAAATCCTAACTTAAGTCTGTCTTAAGTCTGTCTTAAAACAAACTTAAGACAAAATCCTAACTTCTGTGAATACCAAAAGTAGTAAGTTTAGGATTATGTCTTAAGTTAGTTCTCTGAATTGGCCCCTATGTAACTATGGCACTGTCCTGTCTCCTCCCTCTCACACAACACAGTGCAGCAACTTCAGTGGTCGCTTTGCATCGTATGAGAATATAGTAAATCTACCTCTAAGTTTCCCATAAAATGTCACTGTTCAGTGTTAATCTCTAGCACTGATCATCTGTCAGTCTCATGAGAGCAATTGTATTTCATGTTCATTTTTGGTTATATCTTCCAATCATATCTGCATTCTGAATTCTGGGGCACAGGAGGAGGTGAGCCTGTTAGTGTGAGAAGAGCAAACCACAACACAAGAGGTGAAGAGAGAAGAGGAAGAGAGTTGCAAGTGATACATGAGAGGTGTAGTGAGAAAACAGAAAAAAAACAGAAAGGATTTAGGGAATGCTATAAATAGATACGGGCAAAGAACAGACAATATGAAAGTGGAGAGAAAGAAAACAAGCATTGCCAACCAATAATTTCACCTTTTAGCTCTGTGAAGTCTTAGTTTTATAGCCTGCATTGGCACCACAATGCATTAAATGGTAAAGCAACATTTAATTTATGTACATCTCTAACTCTTCTTTTATTTCTCTAATATGCCAAAGTATGTAAAGATTGCTTGTTGTATTGGCTTTGCCTACACTTAACATACAATTAGAATAGAATGCATGTTGGAGTTAAGAATTGAATGTGACTGACAATGTGATAATTGAGTTAACTTTTCAGATGCAAAATAGTTCTTCACACATTCCAATGTGTGCGGAAGGACACACAAACTAGCCAACAGCATAGAGTGAGAGAGTATACACACCTGTGGGAGGAGCCAAAGCCCACTCCATGCATATTTTAGAGAATTGGTAACAATACATCTTGAAGACAGCTGTACTTTCATGACAGCCTTAAAAAGGGACAAGAGACTGGGAGAGATATAGAAATCATAAGCCCAGAGTAAGCAGAAGCAGAGACAGATTAAATGGGTGAGAAA
Organism: Lissotriton vulgaris; assembly: GCF_964263255.1. NCBI lineage: Eukaryota > Metazoa > Chordata > Amphibia > Caudata > Salamandridae > Lissotriton > Lissotriton vulgaris. The sequence goes on along the minus strand of NC_141699.1, from coordinate 1,084,589,987 downwards.
GAGAAGATGGTGAAGGCAAGCATAACAGAAGAATTGAACAGGAACAGGACAGGAGAAAAGATAGGAGTTGGTTTAGGTAAATAAGACAGTAGAGGGGACACAACAGTAGAAGAATGTGGAAACAAAAGAAAAAAAGTAGAAAGAGCACAGGAGGAGAAATGGAGGGTTAAGAGAAATGAGAGCAAAGAAAGTATAAAGGGAAAAAAACAAATAGATGGGGCAGTACAGAGGAAGAAATCAATTATACAAAAAAACAAATAGTAGAGAAAAGGGGGGGGGGCGAGAGAACAATTGGATCATAGTGTAAGAGTGCAAGAAATCCTGATGGGCTAAAACATGTTTCTTGCTAACCATACTCAGTAAGGATGTACGTCATCTAATTCTTTTTAACAGGCCATTATAGAATGTGTAAATGTAAGTAAAGTATTCCGAACAGCAACGTGTAATCAAGGCTAGGCAGTATACACAACAGTGACATTCTTACGGGAAACATCTATTACCACGCGGGTATTGCATCGGAATGCCTTTACATCGCGGGTATTACAACGCAAGTCGTTACAACGACTTGGGCTGGATCGCGCTCTAACCTAAGGAATAGTATCATTTACTATTCCAACACCTTCCCTACTGTACGTAGACTGGTGTTGGAATAGTAAATCATACTATTCCTAAGTCCAGCGTCCTCCAGCGTTGTTCCGCTATCATTTTGATCGCGTTATAACATCACATATTCCATTCTTACACCTGTATGAGTAGTGCCAGGCCAGAAACCAAAATCAGCCATGGCAAAAATGTTCAAACCAGCCTCACCCTCTTGGAGACAGAGACTAAAATGGAGTCATCAGGTCATGGTTGGGTTATGGGGGCCGAGCCTACGCTGAAAACACCCTCCAGCCTGCAGCCCACGGGAGAAATGCCAGAGTGGCACAATATTACTATGTGCTACACAAATCGAAAACTACTTTGACCCGTACGTGTGTCAGCTGTCTATTTACATAATTTTACATCACTGCCTGACCTTCTCAGATGTGTCCATAAAATTTACCCTTTGTCCTGAATTTTTACAGTCACTGTCCATAATTTATCTCCATTCCACCCTACTCTCGCATAGCCACGGTCCAACTTACCTTTAGGCTTTAAGACGAGTCGAAACGTCGACGCCCTTTTTTGATTACCTGGACTGTGTTACACGATTTTCTGGTGCAATATGAATTTTGGAAGCAATGTCTCCATTTAAAGGAAATTGTGTATAGAACATATTATACAGACCAGGCCATACAAACAAAATTATATTGTGCTAACTGACGTATTTTGTAAAAAACTTGTAAACAGATGTGTATGCTCTTCCATCTTCTATCTTCCTCACTAAACACTTCACATTCCTTATCTTATGCACGCTCGCCTTGGGCAACCTATACACTCTTTTGTACAGAGATAGTGATGTAGCCAATGAATTAAAACTTGCTCTTGAATTGCTAATTACTGCTGCTGTTGCTGTTTTGTTTTTCTCTATATGAATTAATACATTGAATGTACCGGGTTGATCTATAAGACATATCCCACAATTGAAGGAACTTTATGATGTGGTTTTGATTTGATAATTTCTTGTGAAAATATTGGTTGAAGACCATTGTATTTGAATATTGTAGAACACCCAGGTCTTTCGATCTTTTGGGTCACCCCATTTTTTATAATGGTTACCCTACTCTGGGGGCTTCTGCCCACACAGACCTTGACCCACAGATATTGCTACCTTTGGCCTTTACACCTTGAGGTCATTTGAATCAGGCTGATTTTACGTAGAACCAAGAGGAACCTTAGGGGTGACCCTGCCGACACCCAACACATAATGTCGCCGTGTTCACTGTATCTAGGTCCAGAAGTAGTGTAGGCCACTTCTGGGACAGACCACCACTTAGGGAGGGGTAAAGACCCTGCCAGAGATCTGCTGGAGGGAGATGAATTACCTCACCATTGTGAGTGAGTCACAAGGACTTGTGAATATCCCTGCTGCGTTAGAGGCACTTTGATTCCCACTTAGCATTGTCTTGTCCTTATAGGATGCATAACACATGCACCAGGTAGGTACTCGCACCTGTACAGGTAATGTCAAAGTCAATCAGACCAACACATAGACAAGTGATATCCGAGAGATGGATTTGGTACCAGAATACCGTGGCCTAAATATTATTTACCTAAGTATCACCGCATTGGAGATAATATTAGAAAATGGACACCCAATGGATTGATTTTTATTTTGTTAGCGATATTTACACGATTTTTATGTCAGACGATATTTTTGTTATGGATATTCTGACATACAACCAAGCAGTGTGTAGTGCACAGAGTTAGGAACTTAGCTTACTATGTTGGGGAATGCCGATGGTTCGGATGACCAAGGAATAAACGTAAAGTCTGAGCAGGTCTGAGGGTCCAATGAATGCGCTTGTTATGTAAAAAACAGTGGTAAAATCCAGTGTAATTGGTCTCTTGCAAGAAGGGTGGGCGGCCAGCACATTGCACTGCATGAATCCATCGGTGCCTGGCCATTTCTTCAGTGGAAGCCTCTCTGTGAAAGATCAAGTCTGCCATGACATTTATTTAGTGAATAGGCTGATAAGGTGCAAAAAAGAATGGAACCATCTTAACCCCTTGTCCGCGGCCGGAATTCTGCTCCTGTGCGGCACATTCCGATCAGGGGCGTGGTTGTGACGGCTCCCGGCCGTCATCAGCACACGAGCACTGTGTGCCATGCCGGTCGGGAGCCGTCACCAGCACGCAAGGGGTTAAAAATTACCTAGCAGCCGGGGGGGTCTGTAGTTCAGTTAAAAAATACCTGAAGTAAGGGGCCCAGGGAACACACCACAGCCAACTTATGTGCTACAAACATGGACACCAGTTGGGATGGCCTACTTTACCCCGTGTTGCCCCTGGCTCCGCACTTGCTTCCATTAGTAAGAGGGAGTAACAAAAAAATCAAATAGTTATCAATTGTTTATAATCTGTTGTTCCTACTTTTGGCCTTTTCTCTACTTGACCAGCCAATAGGAGTCCCTTAAAGGTTAATGGTGGGAGATGGTGACTGCCCTCTGGTGTTACCCGGGGTCAAAGGCTGTGTGAAGTCACTTCCGCTTCTTCTGGCATTTTGGTAAATTGACATCCATAGATGTTATAGTCACTGATTATTTGCCTTTTCCTATCCCTGATTCATTAAACCATGCTAGCTCTAGATTCATGATTTTCTCAAAAACAATTCTGGGACTAATTAATATAATCATTAAATTGCAATTTGCATCAAAACGGAGTTACTAGTGGGCCGGCAGCACTCATTGAGCCACCCACTAAAGTAGCATTTTAAAACATGTCTCAGGCCTGCCATTGCAGCATTTAGTGCAGTTTTAAACTAACAATTCCACCTGGAAAAATCCACTTTTTGCCAGGCCTAAACCTTCCTTTTTAATACATATAAGTCGCACCTAAGGAAGACCCTAAAGAGCCTATTGGGCAGGGTGCATTGTATTAAAAAAAGAGGAAATGAGTTTTTAAGTTGTAAATGTCATGTCATGTCATGAAAAAGAATCTTAAATTAGTTTTCCCCACTGTAAAGCCTGTCTCTCCCATTGGATAACATCGGGTTACCTTATAACATTTAATAAGTGCTAACTTTTGATTGGGAGCAGATATCGATATCAAGCTTGTTCTCAAATGAATTGCAATTAAAATTTTCTTTAATGATAAAGTTGGATTTTAAGTTTACAATTCTGAAAATGCCACTTTTAGAAAGGTGGCATTTTCTTGTCCTAACCATTCAGTTACTGCTGCAAGTGTACTGGGTCACATGACTGTGAATAGCTTAGCTGTAAGGCTTTGTGTATTCTCCTAGACAGTGAAGCAAAAGAGGACTAGGTGCTGGCTAGATGGGCCATCCTGCCAGGATGGCTGAAGGGAGAGCTGTTCCCTGCTCACTTACACTTCAAAGAGCTTGCCTACAGCACATACACAGAGGAACCTGACACTAATCTTCTGTTTCAACACTTCTTGGAGCCTGGCAGGAGAAGGGAAGAACTTTCCAGAACCATATGGGGGGGGGGGGGGTAGCATAAGACATTCCACACTTCAAAGGATGGCACCAGGTATAAATAGTTGGCCCTCTGTATCCATCTTCAGTACTCACCTGGACCTGTGCACATTACAGAAGGATTGCCTTGTTCCCCAGAAGCCTGCCCTGCTCTCTGAGAAGGAATACTGGACTGCTCCATTCATCCTAGGCTCTGAGTGATTCCAAGGGTCAGTTGGCTGACCTCCTCTTCTGAGCTACAGGGACACATCATGCTCAAGAGACCTCCATGCAACTGCCCAGCTAACCTGCTACAACTGGACGTGCTGGCCTCTGCTAGAGTGAGCTCCTGATTGCCAAGAGGTGCCTCCCCAGGTTCTGAACCCCTGGCCAGCATCAGTGGAGCTCCTACTGTGGAGAAAGAAGACATCCAGACGTTTTGGGCTCTTGGCAACTGGGCCTGTTCGTGTTGAGAACCTGCCACCCGCGACGACCACCACTTGAAGCTTCGATGAACTTGACTTTTCATGCTACTGTGACAGGCAGCTGTAATGCGAGATCTGCACTTTGCGCTTCAGCAAAGAAAGCCCATATTGACTGGCAATGCAAAGCTCCAGCAATGACAGTCCACGATAACAACCCTCTCCGCCCTGCCGGTTATTATGCCGTGGATCGTTATCTTGTTCGAAGAGTATTAATCAAGACTCATTGCCCTTACTGTGAACATCAGCTTATACCATCACTAGGACTTTCCGAGGGATTTCTGTCCATTTACAATAAACAATCGAAAGATTTTAATTATACTTTGTTGCTGGAAACTTTGTATCCATCAAGACGCTACTGTTTCAGTCACCTCTCATTATTGCTGGGAGGCCGACTATACATGAGATTTTAATTATACTTTGTTTCTGGAAACTTTGTATCCATCAAGACGCTACTGTTTCAGTCACCTCTCATTATTGCTGGGAGGCCGACTATACATGAGATTTTAATTATACTTTGTTTCTGGAAACTTTGTATCCATCAAGACGCTACTGTTTCAGTCACCTCTCATCATAGCTGGTAGGACGACCATACATGAGATTTTCATCACTAGTTGACCTCGCGTATTGTGCTCCTCGGGACCTCGTTGGTTGTCCTGTCACACTATCTTTAAAGGCCCATTAGCCAATCATCCAAGAGCCCTGACGAATTTCCCTTTTGGCGCAACTGGGAACGAAACGTGTTGGCTGTGTGCCGGTTTTTAAAGATTGACTGAATAAAAAGAAGCACTTTTTTTGGACTCACTCTTTGCATGTCTACTTTCTATGAGTGAACCTTCCATCTTTTCATGAAAATTGTGACCTGATTTGTACCTCTGACGACTGGTGCGGGAAGTGTGTTGCACCAATCTTTGCTAATAATGGTACATGTTGATTGGTTGAGCTGGGCCTTGGTCTGTCGTTTGTTCTTTTTTTTGCTAACCCTCTCGGCCCAGCCTGTTCTTTGTACTACAGTAACAACCATCCACAATGCCTTCCCTGCTCCTCTCGGACTCCTCCACCACAAGCTGGACTCTGCAGGCCAGACTTTAAGAAGATAGCTTTTTCAGCAGGACTAACCTGGTCCCTGTATCCAGTCTGTGCTCCACCCTTGTTGGCCTGAACTGGTGACTTTCCCCACTGTAACACGCCCAGATGACCAAAAGTGGCACTTTTTAGTTGAGTTGTGTTGTGTTTTCCCTTTATGTTGCATAAATACTTTACACTTAGCCTCTAAACTAAGCCTGACTGCTTTATGCCAAGCTACCAGAGGGCTAAGCACAGGTTAATATAGTGACTTTTGTGGTCCACTCTGACAAAGATTGTGGTTGTTGAGTTGGGTTCCCATCCCCTTCTACCATTAACCTGATTTCCTACAGTCCTTAAAAGCCAGTAGCTACACAGCGTATGTGTCCCAGTCCCTGGTCAGGAATTTAGAGTCTTTGGCAGCGGTGATCCAAGAAGGCAGAAATTGTTTTGATCTCCTGCGGCAAATGGAATAAGAAGCAAAATACTTGGCTGATGTCTTCTTGGACATTTTAAGATCTGCAGGAGCTTCAAGGACTACAATCCTAGATAGAAGAAAGATGTATGTTTGAGGCATTGGATGACGAACTTTTAAGTGAAATCATCCTTGTTAAAATTTCTTTTGACGGCAGGAAGTTGTTTGGAGGTCAGCCAGACTCTATGAGAAAGAAGAACACCAGGGACAGGATCACGCTTTGTCCTATAAGGGAGGGTCATCTCGTTCTTATAAATCTTGGAACCGGGACTATAATAACTCTCGTAAAAAAATGACATGAAATTTTACTTTGTGCAGGAAGAAATTTCAGCCGAAGAAGAGCATGTCCTGACTGTTACCCTCATTGTTTCAAATCAGAATCTGTGGGAGGAAGGATCTTTTTTTTCAAGAGTTGGCAGGAGAACATTTCACACCAATGGGTATTGAATATAAGCAGGCGAGGCTTTTGGATAGACTTCGATGCTTTGCATTCAGTCTCTGGAATCATTCCTTTGCCCGTTCCTAAAACTGACATGAAGAAGTAGGCGATTTAGGAGGGAGTTAGGATTTTTCTCAGTTTAGGAGTAGTAAAGGACTCCTTAACTGAGAAAAATCCTAACTTTAAGACTTTCGGTATTCACAGAAGGCATTTAGGAGTCCTAAAGTCAGGACTCCTAACTTCTGTGAATACCGAAATAAGTAAGTGCGTTCTGTGAATACCAAAATGAGTAAGTGCCTTCTGCGAATACCAAAATGGTAGTAAGTTTAGGATTTTGTCTTAAGTTAGTTCTGTGAATCGGGCCCATCATGTTTATTCTATATTCTTCCTGTCCAAAAGGCCTCAGGAGACTACAGTACGGTTCTGTATTCATGGATAGGGACAATCCACTTCAGGAGGCTCACTCTGCAAAAGATCATTCCTATGAGGAAATGTGGTTTATTACATGGCGTGGTTACGAGAGCTCACTGTGTAATAAACTCACAACCCTGTCTTGTGTCCAGTCAGATTCCTTTGTCAAACCTTAGCTCAACCATTGGTAGCTGAGGACTGATTTGAGCAGTCAGGCTTAAATAAAGGAACAAGTGTAGGGCATTTAAAAAGCACCAATGCAATTGGACAAGATAGAAACACGACTCTCAAGAAATCAGACAATTTATAATATTATACCGTATTATTAAGGAAATACAGACAAAAAAATGAACAAGATCCACTAGACAGTTCAGGAGATATGAATACTTACAGAAGCAGTAAATCACAACTATTCACTCAACCTCGAACAAGCATTGGCAATTTTAACAAATGTGACATTTAGAAACTTTTTCACGAAAACTTTAGCCAAAGTTGAATGCAGTTACTTTGAGTTACTTTGGGCTACAGCTGCAGCAGGGAGCAGGTTACGGGGACTAAGTCTCAAAGGACAGTCACCTCAAGGATGACGCCGTCTCCAGCCCAGCTCCTGTGTTATGGGCAACTCACCATTGATCTCCATGGAGTGTTCCTAATGAAAGGGATACAGGAAGCTGAAGATGCTGTGCGGTCGACGGGGAACTTCCTGGGGCTACTCCTCTGTCCATGGTCCTGGTGGGGCAGCTTTGGCCACAGGGTTTGACATCCCTCGAAGGCCTTTTTGGTCCAGGAAAATTCCAGTTACGACTGGACTACTGGTCTCCAGTCACAACAAAACCAGCGATTCCCCTCTTCTGGCAACAACTTTCCTTCTGCACTCTGGCGCCTCCCCCCTGGACCACCAGACTCGGCTGCTACTTTTCAGTGCCTCCCAGGCTGCCCTGCGGCAGTGAGAGGCAATCTGGGGATCTGGGCTACCAACATGCCAATGTAGGATTCTACAGCTATTGTGGATCTGGTGCTGGAACAGGAAGTCAGGCACCGGACTCTTGGAGACTCTGCTTCTGTACGGAGCTCTGGGATGACTTCTCCATAAGAAGACACCGCAGGCAAAGTCCCCTCTTTGCTAGCTCAGGGAGCAGCAGTTGCAGCCCCTCTTTGTCAGGTCCAAGGTCAGCAAGGCAGTTCTTCGACGGTCCTCTTCTCCAGTACAGTCAATATCTGAGGTCTGTGGCCCAGCGGTGCCTCCTTTATGTCCAGAAAGTGCCCTGAAGGCATGTCACAATCAATAGCCAATGGGCAACTTCCTGTGTAGTGTGGCATCTAGCTATCTAAGAGTGCTCTGTTCTGCCCGTTTTCAAGTTGGCTTAAACCTTCTTTCGGGGTGTGGAGCGTGGGCTACACGCCCAGTAGATTCCCATCGCTGTGCCCAACGCCCTTCTTTCTACCTCAACAAAGGAGCAGCCCTTCTTTGTGTGTGTCCGCCATTTGTCATTCAAAGGCAGCTTCCCCTTTGAAGCTTGCCATTTTCGTTTCCAGGAGGATATAACACTTCCCCCGGCACTGCTCCAAACCACCCTGTGTTTTTTTTTAAGGCATATTTATACTTTGAAGGTGCCGAGTTTGACGCATGTTTGGGCTTAATAACGTCACTTAAAGGCTCATTTCTTGGAAAATGCCGGGAGTTCTAAGGGAACTTAATATTCAAGCAGGGGGAAGTCCCGAGCGACTGAAGGCGGGTTTTCCCAAGAAAACGTTGTTAATTCTTGGAGCTTAGTGGAAGTATTCATGCCGTATTTGGGCTGTATGGTTTAGGCCAAATATGGTAATGCTTTCTATGAATATATAAGGAATGATAAAGTATACCTATATAAGGGCATGAATCGGGAAATTTATACTAGGTTCCGAGATTTATTTACAACAGGAGCATGACGGTGGTGTGTTTCCAGGTGTCTGAGACTGGCTGAGTTGATGGAGGCATTGATGACTGGTGGTATGGCTTTGCTGATTGGTAGGAGTCCTTTGGTGAAGGTATGGTGGAGGCAATGGTCAGCCGGGCCCCCAAGTGAATGGTCTTCATGTAGCAGCGGCGATGACTGCGGGCCACACCACTAGTGTTTGTTCTTCGGCCGTCACAGGACATTGAGTTTCAACTGTGACTGGGTCCAGTTGAGAATTGAAGTTGCGGTATATGGGAGTGATTTTGTTACAGGAGAATTCGGAGTTTGTTGCAAAGGTCTTGTGAGGGGGTGATGCTGATGGAGGCAGCAGGAGGTGCAGTGAAATCTTTCATGATGGCAAAGATGTCCTTGCTGCTCTTAATGCCAGTGCTGATGCAATCAGACTTTCCCTCTCCACTAGGACTTCAGGATAGCTCAATTAGGATGACGTCAGCCATCTTAGTGGAGGTTTGTGTAGCTGCATTAGTGGAAGTCTGCAGGGCAGCACCTTGCGTGCACCTTATACTTTTAACATAACATGTGTATTTGTAAAGCACGCGTTCACCACTACAGGTATCTTGGCGCTGAATAACAGATGTTTGTTGTTACCCAGCGGTACTCATTTTATCGTCCTCAGATGGATGAAAGGCTGAGTGGACTGGACGGTATTTGAACCTGTGACCATGAGGTCGAACACAGGCCCTTGCAGTAGACGCATTAGTTCACTGAGCCACCATACCTGGCTTTTTTGGGGCATTATAATTTTATGCAATAAGTAGATGTGAAAAAAGTGTTTCGCTTCAAATTTCTTCCTCCTATGGAGTGAATATGAGAAAGACTTCACGTGCATTAAAATCAGAGCAGTTATTTTCAGTCACGTTTTTTTTATTTTCATGAATCTCATGACGCAATGAATTCAAGCCAGGGAGTGAAGTGGTAATGCTTCGAATAATTAGTGAGTCCTCCCTCACCTCAATTTAGTTCGACCCTTTTTCCCCACCCTGTTACTTCCCAGCCAACTGCGTGGTCTGGGGCTTGATAAAAACAGGAAGTGGTGAGCTGGGGAGGGTCTTTTATGCGAAACAATTGTTGCTGATTGGCGGAGCCTCAGTGGCCGGCTCCTTCATGACATAATGAATTAAAGAGAGGGAAGGACTCAGAGTAATGCAATTAATTAATTGTAGCATTCCTGTTTATCTCATATTGTTGCAAGTTGGGGAAACTTAGCCACAATATGTCTGAATACAGCAGATAGAATTAACTATCTCCCCATCTTCGCAAGAAACCTCAAAACCTGGCTCTTCAACAGACCCCCTCCTTGATGGACTGGAACCTGTGAAACCCCCCCCTCCCCCTCCCTCCAGCGCCTTGAGACCCTTACCGGTGAGTAGTCGCACTTAACAAACACCTGATTTGATTTGATTTCTATCTGAGGGTTGTAGGGGACAAAGGGGTTAAATGTCTTTGGACAGTAGTTAAAAAAGCTCCCCACTTTCGGTTTCACCATGGAGTCTCCATTTTGCAGGCTGGGCTCAATTTTCGCGCCATAATGCATTAAATGATAAACCAACGTCTAATTTTTCGTACATCTCTGAAATGCTCTTGTATTTTTCCTCCTCTACAGCCTCCTCCAGCTGTGAATGGAGAGAGATGCTTATTCTGGAACATGTGGTAAGTCAGCCCACCTGCCTTTTTGATGACAGAGGCTGTTGTTCTAAGGCATTGGCTTATGTTTTTCCAGGATCGCCTCACCGCTTGAGTACGAAAGCGTGCTGTCCAGGGAACCGGCTCACTGTTTGCCCAGGAGTCACGTGGCCATGCCGCGATGAGAGCTGCAGACACAGTAGATTATTTTTCGCGCCCAATGAAGTTTGCACTTGGCGTCTGCTCACTCCCCTTGTCTGGGGAGATCTTTGATGGAATTGTGGGATGTTTGTGGACAACATGCAGGGAAGGACTCGGTTGGCTGTTTTTTGATGACGGTCCAAAGCTGGGCTCCTCATGATTGGCTGCTTCAATCTTGGCCACCATTGGCTGCTGTTTGCCTTGGCAGGCTCAAAACTTTCCAAGGAGGTTGGGTAGGAAGGTGAGCTAATGCAAATGACGCGATCCGGAGACACGGGTGGATGTATTGGACTTATGTTCAGCAGATTCCTGGAAGGACACAGCAGACGGTTTCTCAGAGCTCCCAAAGGATGTTTGCTGCAATCACTTCTTACATTTTGCTTGTGTCCTGATTTCTTTGAAACTGTTGTACCCATTCCTTTGCACCCTGAGAGGCAGATTTCCCAAAAATTCACGCAGCGCAGCCCCTCTGCGAGGCTGTGCTGCGTTGCGCAACAGGGAGGGAGCAGAAGAGCGTCATATCTTCAGCGATATGGCTCTCTCTCTTCTCCTTTCCTTTCCCTTGCGCCAGCGCTGATTACAGCTGCCGTGCGCCAAACACTCACCTTAGCGCTAGAACGCTAGGATGTGTGCATTAATCCAGAATAGGTTTTGGATAGGAAGGGTACCCTTCCTGTACAAAATACGATGCCCAGACACAACGCTAAATTTTTCCGACTTTGCATGCGTGCTGCACAGTAGAGCGCGCATGCAAAGTCGGAAAAGGAAGGCAAAATGAAAGCATTTCTCCTTCCGTGCGCCTTCTTGAAGAGAGCGCAGTTTACTCACACTAAACTTTATCTACTTTATTTAGTAAATTGGGTTAAGCATGAAAAACCTTGGGTGGTTGCATGGGAACGCCCATACTCCACCCTTGTTACGCCCCATGGCGCAAAGTAATGAGAAGCGGTACTATGCGCTGCTTCGCATTACTTCTCTGTTATTTCCAGCACCAAACATGTTTAGCACTGGAAAATAACTAAGGACAAAAAGATTTTGCACCGATTTGAGTCTCTTTTGTGATGCAAATATGGCGCGAAATCTTAGTAAATCTCCCCCCTCAGTGTGACTCCTCTCACACCAGAAGAGGACTAGAGCTGTTGGAGCCAGGTCAAAGTACCGTAGATTAAGACTTGTTGGATGGTCAACGCAAATAAAATCTGTCAATAATTTGGGAGTGAATATTCTTCAAACTACTGCACTGGGTATCAGATAAACACATATAGGGCCAGGTGTACAAATCTTCCAGTTTGCATTTCCTAAACAGCGAATCCTCAGAAATCGCTATTAAGGAAATGCAAAATGGAATGTACAAATACAGAAATTCCCTAATAGCAATTCCTACAGAGTAGGATCGCCATTAGGAAAACGCTATTTAGGAAATACTAAACCATTCTTTCCTATGGGGCTAAAGGCTAGATGTACGAAGATTTGTAATAGTGATTACCAAATAGCCTTTTTTTGCGAATCGCTAAATGGTCATCTCAGTATTACCAATGTACAAAAGTAATATATGGCCCATTAGCAAACCGTAGTGGGTTGCACTTGCAAATAGACCTACCACATGAATATTAATGAGGCAAGACGAGATTTGTTACTGGAGTTCTGGACTTTATTAAGGTTCAGAGGTGTCAGGGACAACACCCGAAGACCCCTGAGTTCTACCTGTCTCGGTGCACAAATAAACAGAAACACGGGCTTCTCAATGGTGGCGTCAAAGACCAAAGGTTTATTACTGCAGGGACACAGAAGTCACAGAAACTACACATGGGCAGATTCTAGGAGCCTGTTCGATTTGCACTAAGTTGGTTGCTCCTTAAATACAAGTTTTTTAGCTGGGGGCAACATTCTTCACATACTAGTACGTTTCTTAAACTTTGCATCCTAAACAATAAATATTTGGCGTTAAACAGGAATCGTCAACAAATTTCTGATGTCAAACATTACGAATGAGGGGTTCCCACTGCTCGATCATAATCCCATGTCATCTTCTCATTCAAGAGCCGGACCGCCTCATCGTAAATTTCGTTACCTCCCCCTAATAAAGGCCCAGAAGGAAAGGAGCAGAGCCAGGTGTAGAAGATAGAAAAACAGGATAAGAGATGTTTGTGGGTCGTAAATGGGCAAGGCTACCAACTTCGGCCGCCTAATCATGATCAGGCCAACGAGCACGAGAACCAGTATAGCAGGACTGGCCTCAGGCAGAGGAGGCAGCTTTTGCCGAGTCATGCGGCCACAGCGTTTCTGTCTTAAGGTGCACGTGTCATTAACAAGGCGAATCGCCGGCTAAAGCCTATGTGTCCTTAAGTGAAATGAATCAATCAGAGGTCACTGTGTGTTCATTGACTATGTGAGGGCAAGAATACAAGATGGATGCCGTAATCTAAAATGGATGACATCGGTGTATCGGAAATGTGTTCATAACAAGAGTGCTCTTGCTCGTAGCATAGCGAAAACACCAGGATATACTATATGGATCATTTACGGTTCACTGGTACCGAAATTATGGGTTTACGACGATGTCGAAAACACGGGTTCGAATCGTCACGGAACCTCAGACCCTCCTTTTGCCCTTACATAGGCAATTACTCACTCTATGTCAGAGTCTAACTCGATGTTCATTAGGTCAGTGATATGTTGTTGCAGCATTATCTTTTCTCGCACCTTGTCTCCAAACACAGGCGGTTTTCTTAAACAGGTTGCAGCACAGAGGCTACACAAAGCAGGACCGCATTGGATAATAAGGCAGCACGAGAACAGGAATACTAAGACAATACCAACGACCATTAGAACCTTCCATCCCCACGCTGATAGTAGAGTCCCAAGCCATTCCATTAACGACCAATTTCCCTTGTTTACATGAATAGAGTCGGAAATCTTGTGTAGCTTAGAGATCGCTTCGTATACTGTCGGAGCATTATTGGGGATATAAACACAGCAGCTCTATTGGATCATTCTGCATACCCCACCTCGCTCTGCAAGTATTACATCAAGAACCATACGGTTCTGTAATGTCATGAGACGATCCGCCTGGAGCTCAGCTGTTAAATTACTAAGGGCACCAGCAGTTTCTGTAATAGTAGACTCAACTACCCGTGTTAGCTGACGCAGATTTCTACTATTGGCCAAAGGCCCCCAGAACGGAAGGAAACCTTTGAAAAAGTCTCTGGCTTCCTGACCAGCGGTATCTTCTTTGCTGAAAACACCTCTTACTATTCTGGTCTTGTGATAATTTGGGGCAGCTGTGTATGTCTGAGGCAACAGTCGAGCAATATAGCATGAACCTGAAAAGTCAGCAGGCAACCATGTTTATGCCCTATCTCGACAGATGAAGTAGGTACCCTTAGCAGTTAGGAAGGCAGGGGAAGAGTTTGACGGATACACGTAAGTTTCAACACAGTCACTCTTCCCTAGCCGAGCTCTTGGATTTCTCCCATTACCCTGCAAGCAGAATTGACCTCGGTGAGGTACGACCCAAACTGGAGTGGAGCTCTTACGCTTGCTTTCACCCAAACTAATGCTATACTCCGTAGAATTCCAACTCAGATAAACTCGTAGCTCATCTCTAGGGATAATTGGGGAGTTATTGACGTCTTTAATCATGTCAGTTATTCCCTTTATCAAGGCTTTATTAGCGGAGTTATACTTAGTGGAACGAGGTGGACGCGGGGGATAGGTCTCGAGAGCATAGACAAATACAGTCTGGAAGGCCCGACATGATCCATTATAGCTAAAAGGCAAGACCAGGTAGGGAATGCCTTTATCCATAGTGTGTGGTATCAAACCACATACCCAGCAGTCCGTGGTGTTAACTATCAGTTGGTGTTGATGCAAGAGCTGTACAAAAGTGTTATTTATGAATTCTGAGCGTCGAGCTTGCTCATGTTCAGGGAACGGATGAAAGGAATGAAAAGAGACAACAGTAGGAGAAACAAGATCAGGGGGAGGTACTGTAGTTGTTATCGGTGCAAAAATTAAATGTATACCAAAGGCAATTCCACCCACCAACGTTATTAAAATAATCAAAAACGTAATTGCACATTGCATCAGAAAACATTTGTTATGTAGGATTTTGTATAATCTATTTCTGCGAACATAAATTACATTCTCTCGGTGCAGCCCAGGAAGCTCCATCTTCTACAACCGCTCGCGACCACTGATGATATGTACGTAGTTGAAAATGCCTCTATCAGCCCTGGGAGTTCCCAGAACTAACAGAAAGACCGACCTTGTGTCTGGCCCCCGCAGATTCAACTAGGCACAAAGCCACGACCCTACGGCGACCCAGACGGCAAGGTAATAGGAACAACAGAAATACACAGGGAAATACAAAATATTCAGCAAGCTTCCTGGCTGGAGGCAATGTATCAGATCAAATATGAAAAATAGGCAGTTTCCTGCTTTATTTGTCCTTAGAATGAGAACGGAGGTTGTATCTCAGTTTTCCTGGCGTTGTTTGATCCGGGAATAGTCTGTTTCCAGCAGGAGTAACAATGTTCGAGTTCGCAGAGGACAGATGTTCGTTTGATGCAGTGTTCTGGTCAGTGATCAAAGAAGCAGCTTCAGAGGGAGAGTCAGAACTCGGTGAATCAGTTGTCAGTTCTGCATCACTGAAAGGAACATATCTAGGAACAGGTTCTGTATCAGAAGCACCAATTCCTTGTCTAACCCAATTGTCATAAGGGAGTGGAAGGGGTACACGCTTAGTGTGGGTAGCGTGAACCCAGTTTTTCCGTCCAGCCACACGTACAGCAGTCCTTGTTGCCAACAGCACTTGGAAAGGGCCCACAAACTTAGGTTGGAGGTTCCTGGTCCGTCCAAAATTTCTGATAACGATGAAGTCACCGGGTTTCAGTTGATGACCTGGACTTTCCGGAGGCTTTGGCAATGCATCGAAAACCTGTTGGTGAATGAGACTCAATTTAGCAGTCAAGTCAAAAAGGTAATCAATTAGCATTGGGTATTCTAGTTGTTTAAACTCCCGTGGTCTCGGTACCCCCCAAACATTAGCAGGGCGACCGAACACAATCTCGTAGGGGCTAAGCCCTACTCGGGAATGCACAGTCGCTCTTGTGGATAACAGGGCCAAAGGTAGTGCGTCTGGCCAGGACAAGCCCGTGGAGGCTTGTATCTTGGCTAGTTTCAGTTTGAGGGTACCATTGTACCCTTCAACTAAACCTGCTGACTGGGGGTGGTTCGCACTGTGAAATTTTTGCTTGATTCCTAAGCCTGCACACACACTCTGCATAACTTTCCGTACGAATTCACTCCCATTGTCCGACCATACAATCCGTGGCATACCATACCTGGGGAAGTATTCTTTTAGGAGGATTTTGGCAGTGGACAAGGCAGTATTATCTTTTAGTGGATATGCTTCGATCCACCTTGAAAAAGCACAGACTACCACTAGGACATATTTAAGGTTGTTAAGCTTTACCATCGAGCTATATGTAGGGCCCGGGCGGCGTTTCACGCAGCCGAATTCAGAAATAGCCCCAACCCGACCAAAACCATCTTCAAAACCATAAAAGACCTGATGGCAAAGAGAGTTCCCCCACAGTCGGACAGTTCCACCGCCCACTGTGAAGCCCTAGCCACCTTCTTTCTGGACAAAGTCAGGAAAATCTACCAGGCGTTTCCGAGCACACTGTTACCAGTGATTCCCTGGAGCGGCTCTAGCAGCTATCCATCGTTGCACTCCCTTCCTACCATCTCTAATGAGGAGTTTGCTAAGTGGGCCCTGCGAGTCAAGTCTGGATCGCCGGCAGACCCGGTAAGATCTGCTCTTTTCAGGGACGTTGCTTTTCAGGGACGCACAGCAGTGTGCTCTCTGATTAACCTCTCCCTGACCTCTGGCCTGGTCCCTGCCAAATGGAAGCAAGCGGTGGTTTCCCCGATCCTAAAAAAACCATCTTTGGATCCGTCGAGACCAGAAAACTACCGCCCAATATCTTTGCTCCCTTGGCCGGCCAAGGTTATGGAGGCCCATGTAAATCTGGCCCTCACGGAGCATATGACCCTAGTGAATGTCCTGGATCCCACGCAGAATGGGTTTCGTGCTGGCCACAGCACTGAGACGGCCCTTCTGGCAATGGTTGAGCATTTGCGGAGTGTGCTCGATGCAGGTCAAACGGCAGCGCTTATTTTACTAGACCTGAGCGCTGCCTTTGACACGGTTTCCCACCGCATCTTGCTACACCGTCTGCAGGACATTGGCATTTGTGGTTCAGCTCTGCAGTGGTTCCGCTCCTTCCTCAGTGATCGCTCCTTCTGCGTTGCCACCCCTCCATTTCAGTCCAAGTACCATCCTTTGGACCTGGGGGTCCCTCAGGGCTCCTCGCTGAGTCCCACGCTTTTTAATCTGTACGTGCAGCCGCTGGCTGAGGTCGTCAGGCAATGGGGCCTAACCATGGTCTCCTATGCTGATGACACTCAGTTGGCGGTTACGATCAGTGGGGATGCCAAGCAGGATGCCCTCAGGTTCCGAAGTGGACTGAGAGAGGTGGCCAGCTGGATGAATAACAACTGTCTCCAGCTGAACGCGACAAAAACAGAGGTGATGATCGTTGGAAGGGAAGCGGACCACTGGGGGGACGAATGGTGGCCTCCGGAGCTGGGATCAGCGCCGGCCCCTGTCCTGGAACTCAGGAATCTGGGAGTATGGCTTGACCACACGCTAAGCTTTGTGACTCACACGAAGAGAGTGGCGGCCTGCTGTTTTGGAGTATTACGCGGGCTAAGACCCCTGCTGCGATTTTTTGATGCTTCTACAAGACAGCTGGTCATTCAAGCAATGATCATCTCGTGGCTGGACTACGCCAGCTCACTCCTTTTAGGAGCGAACCAAGCCGAGATTCTTCGTTTACAGCGAGTCCAGAACGTGGCGGCTAGGGCGGTGGTTGGTCTGCCTCGAATCTGCCCTACCTCTAACACTCTGCGGTCCCTGCACTGGCTCCCGATAAGCAAGCGTATCCAATTCAAGGCTCTTTGCCTGGTTTTTAAAATTTTGAGAGAGTTGGCACCCGGGATACTCAATACACTGATCTCTCCCTACGTTCCTACCCGCTCACTACGATCCCTTGGACAGTCCTTGGTGGTCGTCCCCCGTTTTAGACTTAGTCGGATGGGGGGTCGCTCCTTCCGCGTGAAAGCTGCAACCCTCTGGAATGCGCTCCCCTTGGAAATCCGCCTCTCAAATGACTTAATATCTTTTCGTAGGGCTCTGAAAACCTTCCTGTTTTAAATGTTCCTTGCTTTTAATGTTCTGCTTTTTTGTTACTGGACTTAGTGTTGTGTTGTGTTTACCTTTCCCTGCGCCAGGACGCTCCTTCGCTGGAGCAGCTGTGCCCATTAAAAATGCAAATAACATAACATAACATAACATCGGTCCATGTGGATGAAATCCAACTGAATCACTTCAAAGGGGCAAGAAGGAGGAGCGAAGTGTCCAGTGGGTGTGGGGGTTCCCTTGCCAGGATTATGCATCAGGCATATCATGCAGTTTCTCACCACTCTTTCTGCACATTTACTAATTCCATCATTCTTCCAGACTGGGGCCAACAACTTACAAATCCCTTTAGAACTGATGTGCGCTGCTCCGTGCGCCATCGTTACCACCGCAAGCACATACGCATCAGGCAACATCCAACACTGATGCTCCGACAAATCAATCCAACATCCACTCGAGTCCAATTTACCCGTTTTCTCCTTCCATGCAACCTTTTCCTCTTCAGTCGCTTCTTCCTGAATTGCTTTCACACTTTCCACTGTGTCCTCACACGTTCCCGATTCAGCAACCCATCTTGCAGACGTTGCAACATACATCCCACTCATCGTATTCCTAGCTGTCTGTTTAGCTATCTCATCAGCAAAAGCATTCCCACGACCAACATCATCCGTGATTGCTCGATGAGCACTGCACTTCACAATCGCAACTTCCATTGGTAAGGTTAGAGATTCCAACAAGTCATTGACTAGCTGACCATGCTGGATCTTAGTCCCATGGGACGTAATAAAACCTCTTTCCTTCCACAATCGACCAAAACTATGCGCCACGCCGAACGCATACTGACTATCTGTGAACACATTCACTCTCTTTCCCTTTGCTAAGATACACGCTCTAGTCAATGCAATTAATTCTGCAGCTTGGGCAGAATTCTGACTCACTCTTGCAGTCTCCACAATCGTACTCAAAGTCGTTACTGCGTAAGCAGCTGTTACATCACCATTCTCCAATTTAAAACAAGACCCGTCGACATATAACGTGCCATCTGGATCTGATAACGGAGTGTCTTTAAGATCAATCCGTCCTTTTGTCTCCTCCTCAGTTCTAAAACAACAGTCATGTGGTTCAGAATCACTCAACTCCTGGCTAGTCGGCAACAGTGTTGCTGGATTCAGTACATTGCATCTTTTAATCTGATTATGACTTGCTAGCAGTGTCAGCTCATAGCCTGATAATCTAGCACTGGTGAGGTGCTGTGTCTTCGTTCGGTTCATGAGTGTATCCACGGCATGTGGAACCATGACCACCAGCATATTGTTCATGACCAAACCAGCAGATTGTCGAATGGACACTGCAGCTGCTGCTGTTGCTCTCAAGCAACTAGGCAACGCTCTGGCTACCGGGTCGAATGTTGATGAAAAATACGCACAAGGACGTTGTTTATCACCAAATCGTTGCGTCAGAACACTCAATGCACAACCTTCTCTCTCGTGAACATAGAGTGTAAATGGCTTACTGTAGTCAGGTGTTCCCAACACCGGAGCTGAACACAGTGCATTTCGTAACTCAGAAAAGCTCTGCTGACATTCAGCAGACCATGGCACCGGACTCGGAACACCTTTTCCAGTCAAGGCCACCAATGGTTTTGCCAAGAGAGAAAAATTCGGAATCCATTGCCTGCAGTATGAGGTAATACCTACAAACGCATGCACTTCTCTCTGTGTGCTAGGAACATTCATCTGCGTAATTGCTTTTATTCTCTCTGGGGTCAACCTTCTTCCCTCCTTTGACAAGAGATGACCTAGGTAGGTCACTTCTTGGCAACAATATTGCATTTTGGAAGGTGACACCTTGTGATTTAAATCAGACAAATGATGCAGTAGGGAAATTGTAGCTGTTTTGCAAGTTTCCTTGTCATCAGCAGCCACTAGAAGATCATCAACATATTGCACCAAAGCAGAACCAGGAGGAAGTACAAAAGAATCTAACTGACTTTTTAATGCCTGACTGTAAATGGATGGGCTTTCACAATAGCCTTGTGGAGCACGTTTAAACCTGAAGCTTCGACCTCCTAGAGAGAAGCCGAAAATATCTCTGCTTTCTTCGGCTATCGGAATGCTGAAAAAAGCATTCTTCAAGTCGATCACTGAAAACCATGTGGCTGTAGCAGGAATCAACGTCAACAATGCAGTAATGTCTGGAACCACAGGAAACTGTGGAATCACAATTTTGTTAACCTCTCTAAGGTCAATTACAAATCTATAGACTGGAGGTTTTGAAGGATCAGTGCGTTTTAGAATTGGCAATACAGGGCTGTTACAGACATTTCCTCTAGTTTCTTCTATTACGTCTTTCTGGATCAAATCTTGCACTATCAATAAAAGCGCACGTTCGCCTTCGCTAGAGATCTTATATTGTGGGATTCGTGGGAATTTGACATTTGCTTTCAAAGTTACTACATAAGGAGGAATTTCCAAAAGACCTACATCGTTAGGACCAGTCGCCCAAAGAGTATCAGGGAGAGAACGCAGCTCCAGTGGGAGCGCATCCATTGACAAGTACATCGGGGAGATGATTCTCTTACCCAACGTAAGCTGTACTCCTGACGGAGAACAGTACAGTCGCATATAGGCGTTTTAACAAGTCTAAACCAAGCAGATTTTCCTTGCAACCGGTCGTCAAAATCAGGGGTGCTTTTAATTGACGAGGCCCAACAGAAATAGACAAAGGACCAGAAACAGGGTTGTGAACAGGGGCGCCTGAAAAACCTATTGAAACATTTGTTAAGCCGGACAAAGGTGCGCCAGGGAGTTTCGCATGTATGATAGAACTTTTTGCTGCACCAGTATCCAACAGAAACGGTTCAACTACACCTGATGTAGCTACTGCGACATAAGGCCCACTCTGATCTACTGGAACTGATACTACTCCCTCTCTTTGTCCATGGCTGTCCTAGTACTCATTTTGTTGAAATTCCTCACTAACTTCACAGTAGTCCTCAACGTGATACTGTTGAGATCTAGTTGGCTGTACAGATTGTCCGTTTCGCTGATCAAAATAATTAGAAGGGCGATCATTCGTCTGTGGAGGCATAGCACCTCGTCCTCGACCTCTAGAAGTTTGGTAAAACCACCACGACCTCTCTGAGCTGAAGCATTACTATTTTGCGCTAGAACTGGACACTCATTCTTATAATGACCTTCCTTTTTGCAGTAAGCACACTGATTCCATTGGTATTGCGGTCTCTGAGAACCGTAATCAGTCCTCTGGTATGGCCCTTGCTGTGAGTTTGTCTGATTCGTGCGGGGCGGATATGCCTGCTGCAAAAGGACTTTAGTTTTTAAATCTTTTGTTTTCTTTTTTGATTTTTCTTTCTCTTCTTTATCCCTATTTTCATAGTACTGGGCAGTTGCAAGTATTTGCGCAGTCGTAGAGACAGCCCACGCACTTTCAGAATCTTTTAATTTATTACTAAGCTCTGGTAACAAATTGTGCACAAATTTATCAGCAAATAATCTTTGGCCTCCCTCCGTGCTCATATCCTGACCACTGTGATCTACGAAAGTTTCTTCAAATCTAGTGAAGAAGTCGGAGACGCTTTCGTCTTTCTTCTGCCTGCATGCGGACAATTTGTCCCAGTTAACGCGCAATGCTGGCATCAGAGTTTTCATTAAATCGATTATTCTACCAGGCAAATTAGCAATCAGAGGTTCGGGTTTAGAACCACCAATTTGTTGACCATCTGCCGCTATTATAGCTGGCCAATCACCACCTAGAGCAACTGGATGATTTTCTTTACGAATTTTAGCCCAGATTGGTTGCGGTACTACATTGCCAAATAGCATGTCAATGTCTGCTAAATTCATTACGCAAGCTTGAACCGTCTGGGTCAGCTCTTTGTAATATTCAGCGGGATTTTTACGCGGATCTGGCAAGGCCTGTTTTACTGCTAACACTTCAGCTCGTTTCCACGGAATGTGTATCCACACTCTCTGGAATTGGGCTGGATCGGCTACAATACCATGGGCCGCATCAGCTTGAATGGCTCCACGCCATATTGGTGGAACTTCTCTCATAGGATATTGACGACCTTGTTTTGTGCTACGTTTCTCTAAGTCTCTTGGTGAACGGAGGGAAGGATCAAACCTAAAGCCTAAAATCAGTTCCATTGCTTCTTTTACGTCCTGACCGACTATCATACCTGCAGCAAATTTTTGTTGAACATGAAGTAATTCATCCGGAACTGGTTCAGAGTCGTTCTCCTCCCACTCCTCACGCAAAAGGGAACACATAACATCGAACGCATAGCGCTGTGTCGGTTCATTCCATTGCATAAATGTATCTAATACATCTCGTACATCATACCTTCCAACTTTCGAAATCCACCTAAGGGCTGTAGAATCTAGTATTCCTCGTTCTTCAACACTAGGAAGCTGACTACGTCTCTGAACAGATTCAGAGGCAGGACTCCTAATCAGAGTTTTGTAAAAGGGAGATAGAATATTAGAGACAGATTCAGTGATTCTCCGACGAACAGAAAGCGGAGTCATATAGCTTGAAGAAGTTTGAAGTAGAGTGGTAGTTGGGACAGAAGAAACAGCAAGAGTAGGGGTAGCAGGCAAAGTAATTTGCGAAACAACAGGTATAAGCGGTACAGGCATAGACAGAGGAGCTGGCAAACCCTGGAAGAGGGGGTGCCGGAGGAATATTGTTAACCACAGGGAGTGCAGGAGCTTGATTCAGGGGAGCAGGAGCAGGCATACCAGGCTGTCCAGCAACCGGTAACAAAACATTTGGCAGAGGTGGAGCTGTAGCACCCTGTGCATACGGTGGAGGTGACCTCAACAAGTAAGACAACAGGGGATCCTTTTCAGGGTCCTCTACTGGCTTAGCAGTACTCGATGGCAAGGCAGGGTAGCACTTGTCTATCGCTAAATTACGCTCTCTATCGGCTACCTCTATTGCTTTCTCAGATTCATTGAGTTGCAGCTGCTTGGCAGACTGTTCTAAGGTCAACTCTTGCTCTTTTTGCTCTTTCTTCAATTTTTTAGTCTCTCTTTGTTTGGATTCTTTTCGCCAACAACGGAAAGAATCAAACATTGCCGGCCGGGCTTTCTTCTTAAACAGCTTTATTTCCAAATTATCGAGTATTTCGGGTTCAAAACTACCATGTAGTGGCCAACTAAGGACACCATCTTTTTCCGTGTAACGGATCCACACCTCATTATAAGATATAGGACCTACACCATGCTTGCAGTAAAGTTCATAAAGAGGAGTTCCAATCGGAGGAACCGGGCATGAGTCCTCCAACCGGGAATCCCTATTGCAACCAAAACATGAAAACATACAGTTTTTCCGACTTACCATTTTATAAACCGGAACTCAGAACAAACACAAACAAAGGTGCGCACTCGAACTTAGAACTTAGGCCTACCAAAGTGAACAAATGTATCGATACCCAAACCAAACCAAACATTATCGTAACGAGAACAACCAGTGATAATCTTATGAAACCAAACCAAACCAAAGAACTAAAATGGATTATCCAAACAGGAGCAAACCAATTGATAAATCCTTACGAAGTAACCAAACAACTAGCAACCACTTAATACTTAACTGAGGCACTGAAGACGTCACCAAGGAGAAACCCGTCACGTCTCGCCGTACTAAGGTCTGCACCTCGGGTCCAAGACAGGGCGACAGTCAAGGCAGCGGACCTCTGCAGCCGTCCGAACGGGAACCCTCGTGGAAGAGAACGTCGAGCCACTTTTGCGATATACCGGGATCGATGAAGTGGGGCGCCTCCCTCTGGAATCTTCACACGAAGCTTCTCGAACTCTTCAGGCTTTTGGACCAGTACCGATTGACGTCGCCCTACGTTGGGCGCCAATTGGAGTTCTGGACTTTATTAAGGTCCAGAGGTGTCAGGGACAACACCCGAAGACCCCTGAGTTCTACCTGTCTCGGTGCACAAATAAACAGAAACACGGGCTTCTCGATGGTGGCGTCAAAGACCAAAGGTTTATTACTGCAGGGACACAGAAGTCACAGAAACTACACACGGGCAGATTCTAGGAGCCTGTTCGATTTGCACTAAGTTGGTTGCTCCTTAAATACAAGTTTTTTAGCTGGGGGCAACATTCTTCACATACTAGTACGTTTCTTAAACTTTGCATCCTAAACAATAAATATTTGGCGTTAAACAGGAATCGTCAACAAATTTCTGATGTCAAACATTACGAATGAGGGGTTCCCACTGCTCGATCATAATCCCATGTCATCTTCTCATTCAAGAGCCGGACCGCCTCATCGTAAATTTCGTTACCTCCCCCTAATAAAGGCCCAGAAGGAAAGGAGCAGAGCCAGGTGTAGAAGATAGAAAAACAGGATAAGAGATGTTTGTGGGTCGTAAATGGGCAAGGCTACCAACTTCGGCCGCCTAATCATGATCAGGCCAACAAGCACGAGAACCAGTATAGCAGGACTGGCCTCAGGCAGAGGAGGCAGCTTTTGCCGAGTCATGCGGCCACAGCGTTTCTGTCTTAAGGTGCACGTGTCATTAACAAGGCGAATCGCCGGCTAAAGCCTACGTGTCCTTAAGTGAAATGAATCGATCAGAGGTCACTGTGTGTTCATTGACTATGTGAGGGCAAGAATACAAGATGGATGCCGTAATCTAAAATGGATGACATCGGTGTATCGGAAATGTGTTCATAACAAGAGTGCTCTTGCTCGTAGCATAGCGAAAACACCAGGATATACTATATGGATCATTTACGGTTCACTGGTACCGAAATTATGGGTTTACGACGATGTCGAAAACACGGGTTCGAATCGTCACGGAACCTCATTACCTACTAGGATACGCTGGGGAGCCTGCCGACCACCACGTTCTACGATTGCATTTAATAGGGACAGTTGATGGCACAGAAAATGCCAAAAAGGAACAAAATAAGTCAGTGCTGTTCTGTGTGCTGAACCTCATGGCCCTGATACAATAAAAAAGGTTTTTGTTGAAGGACTTTGCCATGCCAAATATCAAGGCAAATAGAACACCTTGAACAGGAATCAATAAGGAATTTAAATCTCAACTTCTTCAAAACAAGACCCAACCAACCTACCCACCCCTGCTACCGATTACATCAACTCCCCTTCCAAGATAACTTTGCTGTATTTGCTGCCCGGACAATGTGATAACAAACCGCGCCCTGGCCCAAGATCCCTTTTTGATAAATACGGAATCCCACGTAAGTTGGGTTATAACGCAATACTTCCTTTGTACGCTCTTGTATCGCGTGTGCTGCACTGATGTTTCCCCTATGACATAAAAGTTGAATCTGATGAGCTGTGCTTTGTACCTGGGGGTGTCTCCCTGTACTGTGAGTGAACAGTGTTCTGTTGTCCCCCTGAAGCTAGGCCTATGCTATGAAAATATCCCCTGAAAATAAAAAACACTTGTCAAAATAAAGTAGAAATACTTCAAGAAACATTCAGTGCACCAAGGAAGAGATCTATATTGTTCATGTTTAAAATGTATATTTCAATCTTTATAACAATCCAATTCTAGTGTATCAAGGGCTTCCAGGCCATTTTTTTTAGGGTGAATGTTGTTTTTTTGTTAAAAATAGGGAGGTGTCCATGGTTTGCTTTTGAACTACAGAGATGTGTAAAAAGAATTGTGTTTTAGGCCTGTCTATTCCCCACGAATATGGAAATCCAGGACACATTTTGCATTGTTAAATGGGTAGTGCTGGGAGCACTGGAAGGAAGTATGCAGAGGTAAAACAGAGGACATTAGAAAATAGTGAATCTATGATGAAATTCCGCAGCTTTTTTCCCCACAGGGAATTACAACACAGTTGTTACAACGACCGCGTTGTGATTCCGCATACCATTAGTCCACAGGGACACTGGATGTTGGAATAGTATCATTTACTATTCCAACTCCAGTCTGTGCGGACACTAGGGAAGGTGTTGGATTTCAAATCCAACACCCCTCTCCCCCCGCAAGGTCGTTATTCCAACTTGCGGAGTAATGGTATGTGGAATCACAATGCAGTCGTTATAACAACGGCGTTGTAATTCCCTACGGGGGAAAAAGATTTGGGGTATACGTTGTTTACGGAAAATTGTTTTTAAGCACTGGTCACTAAAAAGCACAGGGGGAGGAAGTGGTGTTTCACACAGTGGTGTGACAAAACTTAAAGAGGTCCCCCCTGCAAAGTACATGGAGCCCCCCTCCACACTCCAGACCCAGTAAGGAGCTCTCAGGCCAGGGGACTGATGTCAAGGCACAGTGCCGGAGGGGACCCCCTGGAGCTCGGGCCACCCCGCACTGTGGGGGCTACTGTTATAGCACTGGTATCATAACGAAAAGAATGGAAAGCCCTATGTTATTTATAGGACTAGACTGGGAACCGAAAGCAGCCCTGGCAAATTTTGTCTGACCGCCCCTGTACTGAGTGTGGCGAGAGCAACGAGCGAGCCTGACCACTACAAGGAGGGTAAGGGGCTTCTCTGCCCCAAGAAATGTTTGGAAAAAATGCACAGATGGTATGTTTTACAACACATTCTTCATTATAGAACCTTGTCCAATCATTGAATGGATGGATGGAGATTGGAGGATGCGCTGCATGGCTCAATGATTGAATAGTTGGATGGTGAGAAGTGGGTGTATGAATTCATTCAAGAACGAATGACGATGAATATAGACGCTTAGCTTCGTGGAGCATTTGGCTTCAAAGCGCTAACCAGGGGTGGGTGCTCTGGATTTCATCTTAGCTTCTGCATTAAAAGATCATCCTCGCCAAACACTACCACCCCTAATGCTTTTGAAACATGCATGGCCCAGATGTACTTAACACAGTGCACTAATTTAGTGCCTTAAAGAATTAAATACGAACCATTAAACTTTGGTCTAAATTGGAAGACAGAAAGAGGTAAACATGTAATAGCCACATTGCAAAACGCGAACCCAGGAAACCTTGCAACAATCCCGGCTTCCGCTTCACAACATTGTGTGATCCCAGGCAGTTACTCTTGTCAGAGCGCCTCTTTTTCCTTCAACATCACATGAGAGCACCTTTAAATACATCAGTTCCGGGTGTGCACTGCAGGAAAGCAAAAGACCACAATGTTTATTTGGGGAATCATCCTTTACAACGCATGCGTTACAACGCATGCCATTACCCCTGCATTTTTTACAACTCCATTTTTTATACAACGTATGGTTTTACACCGCAAACCATTATAACGCATTCCCCAAAGTAACACCCATGTGGAGTTAGAATAGTAAATCGCGTTGTAATGGGGTATGCGTTGTACTGGATTGCGTTGTTAAGCCCTGCATTGTAAAAGATTTTGCGGAGTAAAAACTGTGGGGTAATGACACGCGTTGTAAAAGCGTGTGGGGTAAAGTGTCCTATTCGTTTATTTGTAATACTACCCTAGGGGCAAAAGACAACTGAGTTTCCTCTTGGTTCACTTATAGCATCGTCATCAGGGCAGTGGTGGTGGGGGCATGAATGTTTCTACGTACATGATTGGAATCTATCACTTCTAACAATTTCCACTCAATGAAATGGTATAATTTATTCCTTTAAATGCAGCCGAAATTTTCCCGCAGTGCAGTAAAATTTCACGCGTGCACAAATTGGACGGCTCCCGTCCGTCCAACGCACACGCCACCCGTGACGTCGGCGTCCGGGGGCCGTCTGACGCATCCAAAGGGTTAACATAAAAAACAAAAATGTGTTGCCGAGGTCACATAATAAAGAAATACAGGGTCTTATTTACAAGAGGCCTGTGCCGCCGGAGCATGCCTTTTTTTGACGCTTCAGTGGCGCAGGCCTCCGAATCATATCTCTGAGGCAACGCAAAGCAACCCTATGTTGCTTTGCACCGCCTCATAGATATGGGGTAAGGCAAGGATGTGCAAAGCATCGCATTGCCTTACTCTGCGTCAAGGAGGTGTCCTCGGGCATCGGGGGAGAGGACAGGAATGAATACGGTGCATTACTGCCTATTCACATTGGTGGAGGGCAGCATAGCAAGAAGACTTGCGGCGCTGCCCTATGCCAATTCTTTGTAAATGAGGCCCCATATTTCATAAATACGGTGCATTCCTGCCCTTTCACATTGGAGTAGGGCTTCAGCAAGAAGACTTGCCGCGCTGCCCTACACCAATACTTTGTAAATGAGGCCCACAGTCTTTTGAAATCAGGAGTCATTACCATATATGTTCTCAACTCTCTGAGCCAAGTAACAGCAGACCCCTCTCCCCCTTCCCCTCTGAAGGTCAGTACTGGTCATGGCAACCCTGCAAGAGACAGGCACCACACAAATGCAAAAACAAACGGTGTTCAAGCGAGCGTCGTCTGACTGGCACTCTTTAAAACTGTTTGTTTGGCATTGTTTGTAGAGGCATGTATTCGGAATGGTTTGGGCTGAACAAACATTAATTAATAGCAGAAGGTTTCTACTTACCCTTTGATGCACACAAAGTTCTCTAGAAAGTATGGAAGTGTAGCATTGGATCTACCTTACAGTTGAAAAAAGCATTTTGTTTGCCGTCTTTACCGCTCCATTAGTTTGTGGGTGATTAAAACTGGAGGGTAAAGCTCTGTGACTGGGAACAGAGTCAATACATTCTGTAAAACTACACTTGAGGGGCATAATAGGTCCTGGAGTGTTCTGCTGTCTTTATCTCTGATTTTATGTTATGTTATGTCATGTCATGTCATGTTATGTGGTGCAGATCTGTAGAGCACCCAGCAGGATATCCCGGCACTGAGCAGGTGTGAGTATAGCCACACCTAGGGTGTAGTGGGACTCCTCGGAATGCCGGGTCTTCAGCATCTTGTGGAACTAATGTAGTGAACAGTAGGCTCTTATGTGTAGCAGCAGGTCATTCCACACTTTAGGAGCAATGTAAGAGAAGGCTCAATTGGATTTATGAAAGCAGGAGGAAAGTGGAGGTGTCTGGAGGGTTTGTGAAATGTTACCATAGGACTGCATTGTACTTTGACAATTGCTGCCTAATGCGATCAGGATTAAATTGTGATGTATATCTTAAACATTGTGAAGTGATAGCCTCTTGATCTCTCCTAGAAATCATTGGTTATTTTTTGTTGTGTTTACATGCGAGGATCTAACATGTGTAACAATATAACGTTTAATAAACTGTCTGTAAAGGAGACGGAACCAAACGAGGAGCATGGACATTGCCAGATTGGAGAAGAAGAAGAGCAAGAAGGGAAGGACCAACAAGCTGGTCTTCTCTGTCTACACAACCATCATCTGGAACAAAATGGCCGCTATTATCAAAATGGCGCCCACCCTTCTGAAATTCAGAAAGGGTTGAAGATGTTCCTCTTCAAAGAGCACCACCTCCTTCATATTAGAAACCAACCTATAACTTGCTTCCTTGGGTCTTATACAGAGCTCACGCCGATTGTTCATCGCTCTGTGGTTCTCCAGTAATGTTTGAATTATCCAAGTCTCATTAAACAAATGCTTCTTGAAAGAGACATAGAGCACTTCGCCCACGAATAGCTATGTGTGTGTAGGTCCTTGCCAAGGATGGCAGTCTAGGAGTATCCCATCTTAGACGTATTTCTGGGACTCCCTTAGAGGTCTGATTTCCCTAAAAAATAATTGTTAGGAGTAGTGGCCGGCCTTCTGGCACAATCTCACTGCTCTTTTTAGGGGGAGGAACGATCATCTTTCTAAGGCCAATCACCCCAGGTTTATTAGAACGTTTAAATTTAAGACACCAATAGCCATCTATTGCACCGCCATCTGCAAGGAATTTGCATCCGTTTAAGAAATGAGGATACAACTTACTGGTACAATCCTCTTTCAAGACTTCAAAATCAACTCTCCCAAAGATTTTGTATGTTTCCCTCCAGCAGCTCTGCTCTCAAATCAAGCTGAGATTTCTGATTAGTTGCCCCAGAACGAAGGACAGGCGGACAGGACAGGCTGATGGGGGTGGGAGTGTTCAATGTTAGATCAGTGCATTTAAGGCCATAGCCAGTTTCAGTGTTTGCTATTAAGTCCTGTCGGGTCTGAGACCGGAAGGACTGAGCCCACTCAAAGGCCAGGATGATTTCACTGTGAGTGATGGCATTTTGCATTTGTAAAGCTCTTAAAAGTTCTGGATAAATGTTATCAGTGTTACATTCAATAAGGAAACACATCGAGGAACATCACATGATTTGCAATCGAAGAAGATTAAGGGGCATATCATCAAGGGACGGCGATAAATAACGCAAAGCGCGCTTAGCACTTTTTTATTTATCGCAGGCTATCTCTGGAATTTACGGCCAGATTCATGAAAGACCCGTTTTGCGAGTCTGAAATAGCGATTCATAAGGAATCGCTATTACAGACTGGCAAAACGGGATTCATGTAGGAATCGCAAAAGTAAATGCGATTCCTACAGATTCCTTATTTGCGATTAGCAAATTGCTAATCGCAAATAAGGAATACTCCCCATTCATTCCTATGGGCCTTATAAGGAATACTCCCCATTCATTCCTATGGGCCTTATAAGGAATACTCCCCATTCATTCCTATGGGCCTTATAAGGAATACTCCCCATTCATTCCTATGGGCCT
Source organism: Lissotriton vulgaris (assembly GCF_964263255.1). Classification (NCBI taxonomy): domain Eukaryota; kingdom Metazoa; phylum Chordata; class Amphibia; order Caudata; family Salamandridae; genus Lissotriton; species Lissotriton vulgaris. Next base: position 1,084,559,392 of record NC_141699.1, on the reverse strand, counting down.
TATAAGGAATACTCCCCATTCATTCCTATGGGCCAAAAGGCCCATAGGAATGAATGGGGAGTATTCCTTATTTGCGATTAGCAATTTGCTAATCGCAAAAGAGATAGCGATTTAAAGGGTGCCAGGGGTGTCCAGAGGACACCCTGTAGCACCCCTTAAATGCTAATTTAAACAGGTGTTGCGCACACACATGTCCAAAGGACATGTGTGTGTGCAACATGCAACTCAGAAAAATGATTTTAAAAGCATTTTTCCGAGTTTTCGCTATTTACCACGAGGTTTGACCTCGCGGTAAATAGCGTGCCGAAATTGCGAATTCGCAAATTTTAAATGGATGATGAATTGCATTTAAGGAATCTCAAATAGAGATTCCTTAAATGTAATTCCTCGCAAAATAGCGAAATCGCTATTACCAATTTTTGCATTTGGGATGATGAATCCCAAATGCAAAAATAGCGCTCGCAAAGGGCCAGATTCTCAGAATCTGGCCCTTTGCGAGCCAATTTCGGTTTGATGAATCAGGCTGATAGTGCCCTGGTAGCATGTTATTAACAACGTGTTTCTGCAGGGCGATAAGAATTCCAGCGATAGCAGGGAAATCCCCATTTTGCAGGGAACATCGCTGGTTTTCCAGCGATGTTCCCTGCAAAACGGCGATAACCTTGCTGATACGACCCACTGGGTCGTATCAGCATAATCCACCCCCAATGTCAGAGATAGGTAAGTCTACATTTTAGCAGACGTTAGTTTTTAGCGAAAACAGCGGTTTTCTCCAAAAACTAACGTCTGCTTAAATGCTGGGGCAGCCTTGTAAATATCGCGATGTGCACATCAGCGATATTTGCATGGTTGTACTGCCCAGTGACACCCACTTTGCATCTCATTGGAGATGCAAAGGGAGGCGTCGAGTAAAAGGGTGCTAACATGCACTAATGCATGTTAGCACCTACTTGTAAATAGGGCGAAAAGATTATCTCCACTTTTTGGGCTTTTAAAGCCAAAAAGCGGAGATAGTGCCCTTGTTAATATGCCCCCCAGGTGCGCCGGAGCAAGAAACGAAGGCCCACATTAACTAATCTCTCACGCAACGCAGCAAGGGAGCTTACTGTGCTGCGTTGCATCAAAGATAGGGAGCAGAAACGCTCCATAGCTCCTAGGATATGGCGCACTTTTGTTCCCTCCTTGCGCTGGTGCACCCTGTGCACCTTTGTGTCGTGCTGCAAGGGTGCCTGCGTTTTGGGCAGGAATGTTTTTGTGCAGGAACGGACACCTTCCAGCACTAAAACAACCCTTGAAGGCATTTTCCTTTTTCTATGTCTGATGCGGAATGCACCATTTGATGCATTCTCAGGTGTAGTAAATGGGCCGGTTCCTTGCATGGAGGTACAGAGCCCTACGAAAAATGGTATTTTGCCGTTTGGATGCTCCCTTTTTACTTGCTACAAGGCCGTTCCTGGGGTTATTTCTTGTAATCTGTCCCCCCATTGTGGTGATTTTTGTAATTTTTGCTTGAGTCATAAGGCAGCTGCCTGCAGAGTTCTTAATGCATCACTGACCCTGGTGTAACACCCGAGAGGCAGTGTAAAGAAACGCACCAAAATATAATGACAGGGGGGGGGGGAGGGGGGTCGACCCTGGAATGGAGATCAAACATGTCCTTTTTGCAGCCCACACTGTAAGTGGGAACAAACATTGGGATAAGATGTGCAAGCTGGGTGGGGTAAGGCTAACTTCTGTACAGGGTCATGAAAGGTCACCACATGACTTAAAGGGGCTGGCTAGTGAATGAAGCTAATGACGTCACAATAGGTCTCAGTACCCGAGCTGGAGTCATCTCAGGGAGGGCCAGTCTGGAATGCAGGGGGGTCATCGAGGCGCCCCTCAGATGGTGCTCACCATGTTTTTCAGTCTCCCCCTCCCCTCCCCCCTTTTAGGCCTCTGTTTTGAATTTAAAACTCTAGACACAGGTCTGAAGCCTCACAAGACTGAAATGCTGATAAGGGGGTTTATCTGTGGGTTTAGCCTGGGCGTCTAAATGACGTCACTGGTGTATATAAACTGCAGCACAAATGTAAATAACGAGCGGAAACAAGTTCAAACAACACTTCATTAATGTCATATTCCAGACCTACAAATCCCCGGCTTCAGACCACGGGAGTTTAGCTCACCTCTCCCCCCAGTGCCCCACCGCAGCTCCTCACTTGATCAGTGCTTAATTTGTAAAATATTAAGTGCCAGGGCCCTGACCAGGAGGCCACTGCAGCTTGCACCACTCATCGCTGCCAACCCTCTCCCTCGCCTGCAAGTGCAACACTTCAGATTATTCCAGGTCCCCAAAGCCGAAGGGAATGTCTAGTGAGGCAGGCATTATAAACAACCGTTGTTCTGCTCATCTCTAATCAGATCAGCAGCGCCACCATGTGGCAAACTGTCAAAAGTGCCAGTGTTGACAATTAAGTGCTGGTGCTGAGCACCGGAAACCAATTAAGTGCCGAACACTGGAAAACACCGGCCCAAATTAAGCACTACTGCTCTCGCCCTCTATCCCATCTGCCCCCTCCTATGACCCCCTCCTCAAGCACACTTTTTAAACCGAGTTGTCTGCTATGGAAATCTCACATACCATGTACAGCGCCCTGTTGCTTAGTAGCCAGGTCTGCGCTTTATGAACGAACATAAATATGCACAGCTGAGCACAGTTTAGCTTTTCTGCTAAAAAGTGTTCGCTGCAGCTTCACTGCGCCAAGGACGCTACGACCACATGAAATGATTGGAAATCCACCAGTCATGAGACAAGACAACGAGCCTCAGAATGCATGGGGGGGGGGGGGGGGGGGGGGAACTGGACTGGAGCAGCACATCACACATGGACCTGGGAAACTTGGCAGCTATGTGAGCCCCGAGAGCGAGCATCTTGCAAACACGGGGGTAAAATGGGCCATTTTGGGGCCATTATTTGGGTGAGCAATTTAACAGGGCCTCCTATCACCCAGGGTTCAGCCCAGTTGGAAATGTAACTATCACGGACTTGGCCAAGACCATGGATGCCACGGACGTGGTATAGTCAGAGCTCCTTCCCAGGAGCTTCTGCTTATAGCGCCTGGATACCCTCACGGGTGAATAGCTGTGCTTTATCAATCCAAGCTGATTGATTGATTAATAGTCAGTCCATCAGACAGGCACAGTTTTCTTTTCCTCTCCTTGTTGATCAGAACGCCTGAAGTTGTATAAAGTGACTTCCTGTGGACTAGGTGTAGCGTGCTGGAAGCAACACTTTTCTGCCTCTGCTCTGTGCCCCCCAGTGCCATTAAAGGCAACTCAGTGAGAAATGAGTGCATATATCAGATATTGAATCCTTGCGGTAGATGACCAGTTCACTAAATGAAACGTGTCTGCAAGTCTTTTTGGGTTTAAATACATTTAATGAGGGTAGTCTGGGCAGTTTTACCACATTCTCCATAGTAAGCAGGACTTGGTAAGAAAGATTTAGGGCCATATTATCAAGAAAGGGCGATACATTATCGCCGCTTTTATCGGCAGAAAACTGCCGCTAAAGCGGCGATAATGGCCTTGATAATATGCCCTTGTGAATTCCCATAGCACCCCAGGCTAACACCAGAACCTGGGCTTCCATGGGAATTCGCAAGGGCATATTATCAAGCCCATTATCGCCGCTTTAGCGGCAGTTTCCTGCCAATAAAGCAGCGATAATGTATCACCCTTTCTTGATAATATGGCCTCTAGGGCCATATTATCAAGTAATTGCGATAATGATCTCAAAGCGCTCTTTGCGCGTTTTTGTCTATCGTTGAATCACATTGTCGTATTAGCAACGCTTTGCTAACAGGCGATGTTCAAACCAGCGACAGACTAGGATAAAAATCATTGGCGTTTTAAATTAAGCGATGGTTGGACTTAATCTGTCAATCCACCTCCCATTAAAAAGATAGCTAAATCAGGATTTTACCTGATGTTAGATTTCTGTGATAACGGTTGTTAACGTGGCTATTTTTATCGCATCGCATGTCCGGATCCGGCTAGTTTATATCGTGATGTTGTCTTTGTGACTATTTTGCTGTTGTTTTGTGAAGGAACTCCTACGTTGCATCTAATTAGCAATGTGAGGCGTTAGTAAAACTGCTGCTAACATGCGCTAATGCATGTTAGCGGCGCATTGATGATATGGAGATAAATACATCGCGGCTTTTCGGTCGAAAACGACCGCTAAAGCGGCGATGTTGGACTTGATAATATGCCCCAAAGAGTGACGGATGAAAATGGGTCATTTACCCTTTATTACTGGTAGTTGTTCTGGGTACATTCCATTCCAGATTGTTTTCACTCACTGTGCCCTTACACACAGGGACCAACCACATGCAAGGTAGATTTTGGTCTCCACCTCAAAAGATCTACAAGGCTAAACAACTAAGCAATATTGAAATCAGAAAGCATTTACACAAAAACCCAACTGTATCCCAGTGTTTGGTAGATTTATCACCAAGAACAAGTCAATCTTTAGGTATTTTCTTAAACTGCGTTAGGATTAGAATTGTACATAATCCCAAAGGCTATTCATTCGAAAATCACGGTGAGATGGTTTAACCGCCTAGAGATTGTCGACAAAAATTCCTAATGCTTGACACATTAACACCTGCAGATCTTAGATTTGGTTGAAAAGTACCTTGAGATGGAATCTGTCCAATGATATGGACCTTTACCATGCAGAAATTGATTAAAGAGTGACAGGCAACAGATTAAAAATGGGCCTTAATTACTTGCCAGTCAAACGGATTGTTAAATTGCGGACAACTGTACAAATTTAGAAATGCTTGCAACAATGCGAGCTGCAAGGTCTCAACTTTTTGCCATCGGCACAGTATTTTCCTTAAAAGTCCCACATTAAGAGTGCCACTATAATCAAATTGTGAATCAATAACTGATAAGCAAGTGTTGCCGTTAGATAATTGTCCAGAAGAGGTTCCATCTATCCTATTAGGCAGATCAAGAAGGGTAGGTTTTGGTTACCAGACTTACCTGCTCTTCGGGAGTCACCTCCGCATCAAGGACCCAACAGAGTTTTGATCACTTTTTTCTTTGTTATTTGAATTTGTGCTCCTTGTAAGGGAATGATCAGTGGTCTGGTCCTAACTTCTTTAACTGATGGCAAGATCTTACAATTAGATTCCCTGTTTTTGATGCCTTTAAAACAAACTAATTACCTTTCATCCATAGCTAAACAACATCATACAGTCTGATTCCTTCTAGACCCCAAGGATGGTTGCTTGTTGACATAAATGAGAGCCCCATACTCTTGGGACAGATTTTCAAGGAATTTATTCAAAAGTTGGATACAACTAATGAACAATACTGGACAGCCTTCAGGCACGCCGCGTTACCTCACATGGAGGAATAGGTTTGTCTTATCATTTAACTTTGCTTGACTCAGTAGTTCTGTTAGAGAGGTAGTCCTGAAACCATCCAATTGAGGACTTAGACACTCTGGACAGATGACCAAGTTATGATTGATCATGTCTAAGGCAGCCTGGGAAATCCAACAGCACCAGAAGAACCAGGGATCCGTAGTCGGTTGTCCATAACAATTGGTCTTGTAGCCAGTAAGGCAAGAGCAGTCCCTCATCCTTGTTGAAATGGTGACTGTGTATCTCCAAACAATCCATGGGTTACGAATGGTTGGACAATGGAAGGTTTACCGCTGTCTCTATAACTTTTGTAAAAAAAAAAAAGTGATACCCGCTTTCAAGTAATGGCTGGATCATGTGGGCCAAAGAAGGCTTTCTTAATGAAGATTAAATCCTTGTTTTATTCAAAGGTTCTGGGACTTTCTTGTTCTCATGAAATGAGCAGCTGATAAATTTAACACTAGCTGCTGGTGTGAAACCTGCGTTCCTCTCAATAATAGATGTAGGAAAAGGGTCTATCGGACAATTAGTAGTGTTCATGTAGTGCAGAGTGGGGTGACCGTATTTAATGGTCCTTGTAGGTAATGAGAAAGGAGACATGAGGACCATTTGGCTTACATCTGGGCAGGCCCGATTCCAGGAATTTTTATCTGGGTGGGACAAGGGTGCGTTTGGGTGAGCCAATGTGGGCCACATTTATAACAATTCTGAAGGCAGACTACAAGCCCTAGAGTTACACATGGACATCGATTCACCAAAATGCCAGGAGTCGCGGAAATGACATCACACATCCTTGACATTAATGACATCACAAGAAGTGACATCATAAGACCTTTGACCATCAATCTTCCTACCAAGTGATGTTGCATGACCTTAAATCTTATAACATGACGATAATTGACATTGCTGAAGTTATAATAAAAGCCATAATAAAACATGACTAATAAAATAACAGAACGTTGAAAAATGTCTGTTTTAGATGACACTTGTATTAGGGCGCTGCCGCCATATGACAGACATCATTCATCGTTTTTCTTAGTTTTACATGAAAAATGATGTGTTCATCTGGAGCCTTGGAGGACTAACAGAGTGGATTGTGCGCTGCAAAAGCGTGTGCACATAGGATGGGTTCTGTGTATACGATGAGTGTTGTAATGTAGCATGGTAGGCATGATCTTGCAAGGTTACAATTTGACTGTATTACTCAGTTTCCCAGGTCTGGGATACATCCCATGCCTCCTGACCATGGGATTTACCTGTGGACACAGACTAGAGACCGGGAATCCCTACTTCAACAGGGTGTGTGGACGCAGCATTTCACATTGTGCTGCATTATTGCGGCTCTTTCACATCATTGAATGCACACACAGCGCCTCATGCAGCAGTTGTTGCCACTGGGCAGCACTGGATGTCACCTGGCTGTGCTGACCTGCATCCAAAGTGAAGGGGTGGAATGTGCTCTACACGCACCATCACATGGTAGTGACTCGTGCCAATACACCCCCCCTTGTACCATGGTGCACGTGTGTTAGCGTAGTGTCCTCAACTAACTTAATGCTTTAAGGGACACCTTCCTGCACCAAAAGTGAAAAATCTATGATATTTCCTCCTTCTATGTGTCCTGCGGAATGCAGGACACGTAGTCATTGGACATGACATAAAGACATGTAGATATGTATCCTCATTACACCTCCCGTTGGGAGGCACACTGTTTGTAAACAGTCCCAGGATGCCTGAAGCTTGGGTATGTGGAAATGTGTGAGATCTGCATTGGTGTTGCACAGGAAAAGCCACCGCAAGGCCCATGAAGCACGTCCTTAATGTACGGTGAATGAATGATGCACATTGCTCTGGCTTGCCTTACTGCATGTCTATGAGGCCTTGCAAGGGCACGCAGGCGGACGTTCCATTGCCTCGTTAATGAGTTGGAGTCCTGCTCCACCAGAGCATCATGACCAGTGATGCTCCAGCAGTGCAGTTCACTTGTACATGTGGCCCACAGTGGAGTGGGTGCACTCAACATGTGTGTCTTGTAGGATTGTGGTGTGCATATGCCATGCAGGATGGCGCAAGTATGTACTCCCACACCTACTACATCGGTGCTGTCTTTCCAGCCCAACACCAAAATGATCATGTATTCCCACATAATTGACTGTCATGCGTTCTGTCATGTGCTTGAGAAGTGCTTACCGACCAGTAGGCCACTCCCATACGCCCCATCCTGGAAGCGCTCATCGATGGTGGAATGCTGCAAGATGAAGGAATCATGAGCACTGCCCGCGTACTTTGCAATGACATTGAAGAAGAGGCCCAGGTGGTCTATGATTGCCTGCACATTCACGGAATGTGTGTGCTTCCTATTGTTGTACAGGTGTGACGTTGCAGCTGCGGACACAAGCTGCACATGGGTGCCGTTCATTGCCCCCAACACATGAGGAAATCCTGCAACGGCATCCAATCCTTGCTCATTTTCCTGTTGGCGCTGCGATGTGTTGGGGAAACATAGGTACTGGGGTGTGAGGTTTATGCTGGCATCCAGGGCGGAGGGGAGGAACCTAGAGAAGGATGCCTGAGATACTCCTGTCACTCAGGCTGTGGTGAGTTGGAAAGTTCCAAACACCAGAATGTGCAGGACAGCCAGTAGCTTGGCCTGCGGAGGGATGTTAGTGCACCACTAAGACGTTCACTGCAGCCTTGGTGCAGATGGCGGACAATGGACTCCCTCCTGAGCCTGTAATGGACAATGACGTCCTCCTCTCTGAGGTCAATGAGGGTAATCCTCTGGCGGTGTGTCCGTTCCCTTCTCCTGCGCTGCCCCCATGGTGGAGATGGTGGTGGAGACGGTGGTTGTCTTCTTGGTGCTCCAAGCTGCAATAAAATGGTGCCATAAAAAATAGACCCAGGAGTTAAAAAGTGAAGCTAAAGTCCTCTAGCATCACTTTGTAAATAAGGTCCCAGAAAAAAGCTGCTGCAGCGTCAAACAAATTACGCTGCAGTGGCGCTTGCTCCTTGTAAATATGCCCCTTAGTTTGCATTTCATATGGAATTCTCCAGGCTGGGGAACTTGTTATTGAACTGGTCGTTGGCACGCCTGATATGGCTTTGGATCAGGCTACGACGTTGGCAAGAAAAACCCAGGTCTGAGTGGGTCGTAGTGCCCGTCTTTGGGTAGCAGCCTAGTATCTGATTTTAGCTTTTATTAACAGCAGGCATCACCAAACAGATCTTTATATCCACATTAGTGCCGGGGAAAGGGGTACTCTACTCTGACTGCATATCTTATCCTCCCTCTGTAGGTGGCCTTTTACGAGAACCTGTGAAGATTTTATGACTTTATTTCTATTATAAGATCCCTTGTTTTGGACACAAGACCAGAAATAGACATTTTCCTTTTTTAACATTAAATTTTTCTTATTTTAACATTGGCTGTAAACCAGGTTAAACAATCCCTTCTTATCTTTGGCTTATGATACACACAATTGGAACATTTTGAAAGCTTTTAGGGTGTAGTAAAGTACTATCGCAGGGAGGGGCTGGGCAAACATGAAAAGGCCCATATGTAGGTAAATATTATTTACCGATTCTAAAATACCGAATTTTACCGATTCGATATTTCAGAATCGGTAAATGGTATGTAGGTATTGATTCAGTAAATTTTACCGAATCGGTAATATTCAGTAAATACCGAATCGGTATTTACCGATTCGGTAATTCCCATTCATGGGAAGCCATTCACTATTACCGATTCGGTAAATACCAAATCTGTAATAGGGGGCACATATTCAAGGGTGGCAGGGTGTCACATTGACACCCTGTTGCACCCCTGAATCGTGCATGTGTGCACATGTGGCACACATACATGCCCTTAGGGCATGTATGTCTGCCACATGGCACTTTTGAAAAAGCACAAATTTGCTTTTTCAAAGGTTTTCGATATTTACCATCAACTTTTAGTTGGTGGTAAATACCGAATCCTTAACTATGCAATGCACTCATTTGAGTGCTCCCTACATTACAGATTTGGTAATTTACAGATTCGGTATTGTAAGGAATCGGTAATTTACAGATTCCTTAAATCACCGATTCTGTAAATTACTGAATCCGTAAATTTGACCACCTACATCTCAATAGCCTAATACCGGTCGGTAACGGCCGAAATTCGGTAATTTCGGCCGTTACCGACCGTATTGGGCTACCTACATCTGGCCCTATATGTTTTAAACCTGTAGGTTTCTATTATGAGGCTTGAGGTGCCTCAGCGAGGTATGGATGGAAGGGCAGGGAGGTCTGCATTTACAAATTCAATAACTTTGGCTTTTGTATGGCACTTACACAGGAATTTTGTAGTCTGCGCCACTAGGGCATTACAAAAAGTGATGCTACAGTGGCGCAAGGGCCTCATAAATAAGCGCCACAGTGTGCAGATTTTTAAATGAGAATGACAGCGTGCAATGTATCACAAGTGTTACACAGGTGTGGGAAAAACCAGCATGATTATATAAATGTTGCTTAACCTGATTATCTCCTGTTTTTTTGCAGAACGTTTATAACGGTGAACTCTCAGACTATCAAAATCTGGTATCATAAGTATGTGCATGGTATGAGTGTGGTTAAAAGAAAAACTGTGAACGTAACAAAACACTGAAGAGACCCTGTAGGTCCTGATAAAAGCTGGATGACCCATGTGGACAGCGATGGTAACCAGCCGAAACATGTTGACTCATGGATGTTGGAGGGATTAGGGGGCATATTACCAAGCATAAGCGATAATTATCGCTATGCTTGGTTAGGGGCAATAATTTTATCGCCGTGCTTCGCCGATTTTTATCGCTTAGGAGCCTTGCTATTATCAAGGTTTATCTCCTAAGCGATAAAAATCGGCCGAAATGCATGAATATCGCTGAAAAGTCATCAATATTCATGCATTACCGAGCTAATGCTCTTAGCCATGTTATCCACCTACCATTGGATAACCTGGCTAAGAACTGCTCATGGCAGGCGTTAGCTTTTGGAGATATTGGCGCTTAGCGCGAATATTTCCAAAAGTTGGTAATCGGAGATAGCGATGTTAGCGACTGTTTCCAGTCGCTAACATCTTGGCACGCCCACTTTGCATGTCATTAGCGATAATTATCGCTGACATGCAAAGTGGGCCCCTAAATGCCTGCTATCACCTACAAGCTGTCGCTAACTGGTGTTAGCGACCGCTTGGTAATAGGGCGATTAAATTATCGCCGCATTAGCGGGAAAAAGTCCCGCTAATGCAGCGATAATGGCCCTTGCTAATATGCCCCTTGGACTCCACAGAATCCTATTTTGTTTAAAACCTGCCCTTGTGTGCCCAAGGAAGAAATCAATGTAAATACAAAAGGGACACCAAGAGGCATTTTAACTTTTTTCCTGATCCCAAGATCATGATCCGCTATGGCAACAAATTGCTCCCCCCAAAAGTCAGGTTGAGCCCGCCCGGTATTCTTCAATTTAGCGGGCGAGGATTCAATGATGAAGGTGCAGCCCTGTCCTGGGTGGAAAGTTTCCTTTCCTGCCGCTCTCAAGAAGTCAGGCTGGGCTCCCATAAATCCACCTCTAGGGAGCTCACCAGGGGTGTGCCACAGGGCTCATGTCTTAGCCCCACATTATTTAATGTGTATGTGGCCCCCCTGGCCGACTTAGTGAGGCCATATGGGTTTACCCCGATATCCTACGCTGATGACACCCAGCTGATGTTCCCCTTTAAAACTTTTACTCCTGCCCTGCAAAAATCTTTTGCTGAAGGCATGAGAGCCGTCGCAAATTGGATGGCCGAGAATTGCCTTCAATGCAATGTGGGCAAAACGGAAGTTTTATTGTTTGGGGAGGCGGCAACATTATGGCCTGGGGAGTGGTGGCCCACAGAACTAGGACCAGTCCCTGTCCCAAAGCAGACTGTCAAAAACTTGGGGGTGTTATTCGATCAGGCCCTGACTTTTAAACATCATGTCAACCAAGTTGCTGGCACATGCTTTAGGGCCATCGGACTATTAAAAAGGGTGTTCCCTTATATACCTGATAGTCACAGGAAAACCCTAGTCCAGGCACTAGTGATCAGTAGATTGGACTACTGTAATGGCCTTCTATTGTCAACTAATGAAGGCCAACTAAACAAATTACAAGTAGTCCAAAATACGGCGGCAAGGTTAGTTCTCAATGCTCCATCTAGAACTCCCTCCCGTCCTCTACTAGCCAAACTCCACTGGTTGCCAGTGCGGCAACGCACGAAGTTAAAAATTCTCTGTACCATTCACAGATGCCTGACAGGAAAGGGCCCCAAATATTTGACCAAAGCTTTTCAACCCTATGTACCAGGCCGATCACTTCGATCGAGTAACCTTCATTTACTTCAGGTCCCCAAAATAAAAAAATCTCGTCAAGGAGGTCGTGCTCTGGCACATACAGGTCCCGCTCTCTGGAACTCCCTTCCCCTTAAACTTAAACTCATCACCAACCACCTATCCTTTCGCAAAACACTCAAGACCCACCTTTTCACTACTAATTAATTCAGTTTATGATTTATCACCTCTGTAATGATCAGGCACAGGTCTAATCCCTCCTTCCAGCATGAGCGCGGAGATACCCCTTCGGGGATTTATTCAGGCGCTATAGAAGCACATAAATAAATAAATAAATAAATAAGCATGCCACATAGAAATATATGGGTGAGAGTCCTTTTAAAAAGAGAAGTGTTCCCTTCATCAGTGGGACAAGACAGACTGTACAGGAGGCCACCCCCATTTTGGTCTATTACTCTTAATTCCTCCTCACTCCCTCGTTTTCGTTAAAGCAGCACCAGATCTACTTAGATGTGGCTCTGTTTTGCTCTCTCCCTGCCCTGGCACACTTTTGGCAGCCATGCACCAATGCAGACACCCGTGTGCCCCATTGCAAGAGTGTCTGCGTTGTGGCAGGTATAACTTTTGTGCAAGATGGGGCCCCTTTCTGTACAAAAACTATACTTTAAAGCAGTGAAATTCAAACTACGACCCGGGGGATGCTGGCGACCCTCTTGATATACACAAGTGGCCCCCCTGGGGAACAGCAGCACGAGCTGCTGTTTAATTGCTGAGCACTACTATTCAGAAACAAATGTTAAATAAACATGCAAGCATTTGTTTGCAGGTTAAATGGAGTTATGAAGTAACTACAGTGGTGTCCTGAACCACTTAACCGTAGTTAACCTGCAAATAATTGCATGCTCGTTTAAAAAAATGTTTTAGACCTCCTTACACAATCCTTAAATTATTCAGACCCCCTACCGCCACCCTGCTGGCATCAGTGCAGCTCTCGGTCATACCACAGACTATACTTTGTGGCCCCTGGGCAAATGTTTGCGAACACCCATGTTTTAAAGCATTCCCTCTTTGTATGTGTCTTGTACAATGCAGATCACATGCAAAGAAGGAAAAATGAGGAGAAATGAAAAGATTTCTATTAGTTACGCCTGCCTCAAGGAGGTGCTGGATTGTGGTGCAAATACCTGCCTACAGTTCTGTGCAGATAGGTATTTGCATCAAAACCCACGGTGGTTCGTGTGGAACGCCCATGGACCTCTCATGGAAAGCCCCATTGACGCAAAGTACCACAATGTAGCACGTCTTCGCTGCATTGCATTACTTTGGGATACAATCCAACGCTAATCTCAATATTGCGTTGGATTGTAAATCCCAACAGTAGACTTTAATCAGGTTTCCGTTCAAAAAACTGACGCAAACCACTGAGATGCTGCATAGGGACTGGCCCTGTGGCCTTCGAGCCTTTGAGATGCGGCATATGTATCGGCCCTGTCTCTGTCTAGCCTGTGAGATGCTGCATAGATCCTCCCTCTTTTGAACCTGTGAGATGCTGCATAGGTACTGACGCTGACTCCTTCGAGCCTGTAAGGTGCTGCATAGGCAGTGGCCCTTGTCTCCTTCAAGGCCATGATGTATGCTTTATAGGTACCAGCCCTGACTCCTTCGAGCCTGTTAGATGCTGCATACGGACTGGTCATGTCGCCTCCAAGCCTGTGAGATGCTGCATAGCACTGGGCCCTGTCTCCTTTAAGTCCATGATATATGCTGCAAAGGGACTGGTCATGTCTCCTTCAAGCTTGTGAGATGCTGCATAGGTATTGGCCTTGTCTCTTTCTAGGCTGTGACATGCTGCACAGGTGCTGGCCCTGTCACCTTCGAGCCTGTGAAATGCTGCAAAGGGACTGGTCATGTCTCCTTCAAGCTTGTGAGATGCTCCATAGGTACTGACCCTGTCTCCTTCGGGGGCCATGATATATGCTGCATAGGTATTGACCCTGCTTCCTTTGAGCATGTGGGATGCTGCATAGGTACTGCCCTGTCACCTTCAAACCTGTAAGATCCTGCACAGGCTCAGGCACTGCTCTTGTCTCCTTCGAGTCTGTAAGTTTATGTATAGGCACCGGCCCCTGACTTCTTCTAGTCATGATATATGCTGCATAGGCACTGCACCCTGTCTCCTTAGAACCTGTGAGATGCTACCTAGGTACTGGCCCTGACTTCTTCAAGCCTGTGAGGTGCTGCTTAGGAAGTAGCCTCTGCCTCATTCGAATCGATGATATATGCTGCCTATGGACTGGCCCTCTCTCCTTCGAGCCTGTGATATGCTGCATAGGTAATGGCCCTGTGTCCTTTGAGCATGTATGATGCTGCATATGCACTGGGCCCTGTCTCCTTTGAACCTGTGAGGTTCTTCATAGGTTCTGGCCATGACTCCTTCAAGCCTCTGAGGGCTGTATAGGCAGTGGTCCCTGTCTCCTTCGAGGCCATGATGTGTGCAGTATAGGTACTGGCCCTGACTCCTTCAAGCGTGTGAGATGCTGCATAGGGACTGGTCATGTCTCCTTCAAGCCTGTAAGATGCTGCATAGGCACTGCACCCTGTCTCCTTTGAACCAGTGAGATGCTGCATAGGTACTGGCAATGACTCCTTCAAGCCTGTAAGGTGCCGCATAGGCAGTGGTCATTGTCCCCTTTGAGACCATGATGTATGCTGTATAGGTACTGGCCCTGCTGCATAGGGACTAGTCATGTCGCCTTCAAGCCTGTAAGATGCTGTATAGGCACTGGGCCATGTCTCCTTTGAGTAGTTGATATATTCTGCATAGGTACTTGCCCTGTCTCCTTCGAATCCATGATATATGCTGCGTAGGTACTGGCCCTGTCTCTTTCAAGACTGTGAGATGCTGCATAGGGATTGGCCCAAAGTCCTTCGAACCTGTGAGAATCTGCATAGGTACTGACCCTGGGCCCGATTCACAGAATGAACTTAAGAATCAATCCTAAACTTACTACTATTTTGGTATTCACAGAATGAACTTACTACTTTTGGTATTCACAGAAGTCAGGATTTTGTCTTAAGTTTGTCTTAAGACAAACTTAAGACAAACTTAAGACAAACTTAAGACAGACTTAAGACAGACTTAAGACAGACTTAAGACAGACTTAAGAGAAACTTAAGACAGACTTAAGACGGACTTAAGACGGACTTAAGACAGATTTAAGTTAGGATGTTGTCTTAAGTCTGTCTTAAGTTTGTCTTAAGTCTGTCTTAAGTCTGTCTTAAGTTTGTCTTGAGCCAAACTTAAGACAAAATCCTAACTTCTGTGAATACCACAAGTAGTAAGTTTAGGATTTTGTCTTAAGTCAGTTTTGTGAATCGGCCCCTAACTTCTGTGAATACCAAAAGTAGTAAGTGCATTCAGTGAATACCAAAATAGTAGTAAGTTTAGGATTGAGTCATAAATTCATTCTGTGAATCGGGCCCCCTGTCTCCTTCGGGTCCATGAAATATGCTGCATAGGTATTGGCCCTGATTCCTTCGAATCCATGATATATGTTGCATAGGGATTAGCCCTATGTCGTTCGAACCTGTGAGAATCTGCATAGGTACTGACCCTGGGCCCGATTCACAGAATGAACTTAAGACTCAATCCTAAACTTACTACTATTTTGGTATTCACAGAATGAACTTACTACTTTTGGTATTCACAGAAGTTAGGATTTTGTCTTAAGTTTGTCTTAAGACAAACTTAAGACAGACTTAAGACAAACTTAAGACAGACTTAAGACAGACTTAAGACAGACAGACTTAAGACAGACTTAAGATAAACTTAAGACAGACTTAAGACAAACTTAAGACAGACTTAAGACAGAATTAAGTTAGGATTTTGTCTTATGTCTGTCTTAAGTCTGTCTTAAGTTTGTCTTAAGTCTGTCTTAAGTCTGTCTTAAATTTGTCTTAAACCAAACTTAAGACAAAATCCTAACTTCTGTGAATACCAAAAGTAGTAAGTTTAGGATTTTGTCTTAAGTCAGTTTTGTGAATCGGCCCCTAACTTCTGTGAATACCAAAAGTAGTAAGTGCATTCTGTGAATACTAAAATAGTGGTAAGTTTCGGATTGAGTCTTAAGTTCATTCTGTGAATCGGGCCCCCTGTCTCCTTCGGGTCCATGAAATATGCTGCATAGGTATTGGCCCTGCTTCCTTGGAGCCTGTGAGATCCCGCATAGGCCCTGCCCCAGTCTCGTTCTGGACTGTAAGATGCTGCATAAGCACTGGACCCTGTCTTCTTTGAACCTGTGAGATGCTGCATAGGTACTGGCCCTGACTTCTTTGAGCTGTAAGGTGCTGCATAGGCAGCTCCCCCTGTCTCGTTCGAGTCCATTATATATACTGCATTGGGGCTGTCCCTGTCTCCTTTGAGCCTTAGAGATGCTGCATAGGGAGTGGGCCATGTCTCCTTTAAGTGCGTGATATATGCTGCATAGAGACTGGCCCTGTTGCCTTCAAGCCTTTGAGATGCTGTATGTGTACTGGCCCTGACTCCACCGAACCTGTAAGGTGCTGCATAGGTATTGGCCTGTCTCCTCCAAGGACATGATATATGCTGCATAGGTTCTGGCCCTGACTCCTCGAGCCTGTAAGGTGCTGCACAGGCAGCGGCTCCTGTCTCCTTCGAGGCCATGGTGTATGCTGTATAGGTAGGTACTCACCCCTGTGTCCTTCGTGCCCTTGAGATGCTGCACAGGCACCAACCTCTGTCTCCCATGAGCCTGCGGGAGGCTGCATAGAGCCGACTCCGGCCTCCTTGAAGTATATGGTTTGCGATGCAGCTGTTGCTTTTTGTGGGCGTAAAGCTTCCTCGAGCCATAGTGCTTTAAAAGAAAAAATAGTGATATTTAAATTATTAGAACTCCTCCTCATGGGTAGTAAGCACTATATAAATGCTATTTATTTTGTGCAAATACTGGGAAAGACCAACGCATCTGACATTCTTACAGTGCATGCATATCTCCTAAACAGAGCCTGAACAAAGTGAAAAGCTGCCTCTATGAAGTATGGGTGAAGTGCTAACAAGGTGTGAGCCTTTGTTTCCCCTCTTCTGCATTTGCTTCTGGGTGTGAGGCTCCTGACTGCTGCCAGCCAGGAGACTCCAACAAAAGGAGGCCTGATGACCCCTCAGATTTGGCCTTTGTTATGGGTCCAGCAGGAGTCTGAAATGAGAGAGCCCAGTCCCCACCTGGACATTGTTGCGATCGGAAGCAGATAACAACGTGCAGGCGCTGCTGAAACTAAAGTGTCCCAGTGTTTGGAAATTACATCAGGACGAATTCAGCATCTTTATCAGTGGGGCCCGACTCCTTGGCAGGATGTACGGTGTCCACTCTGTGAAAAAAGAGGGTGGACGGCATCCACCCGCGTGTATCCCTGACTCGTGCCCTGGCCCCCCCGGCCAGGGCCACTGAGGACTCTTTAGTGCACACAGTCGGTCTCACCATTGTGCAGCTTCCATGTCAGTTTGTATTGCAGAGAGAACAGCCTGATTAGTGGTTCCCACAAAGATGTGTGATGGAACTTACATAAAGCGTCATAGGATGTAATGCCCTTGCTGCCAGGGTTCATAACATGAGCTCTCATTTCAGAGGGGGCTATAATAGGCATCTAACTGATGCCCACATTTCTTTCACTACATATACCATCTCTTAACAAAAAAAGGGGGCTTATTTATAAGTCCCTTGCGCCTCCGGTCCGTCACTTTTTGTGATGTTCCGTGGCGCAGGAACCTGCTTCATATTTACGAGCAGCACTAAGCCACCTTTTGTGGATTAATGCTGCCTGATACATATTGTTTCCTTTCACACAGTTTTCTGTATTAAAGGGGCGTGCAATGGGTGCTGCTGGGGGCGTTCGCAGCAACATCCAGGGCTTTTTGACACTGCCTCAGATGTACAAGAAATTGTAACTCTGAGGCAGCGCTGGAAAGGAGGCTTAAGGGAGGGACAACCAGGAGCAATATATTTCTCTTTGTTTTTCCTTTTTACATACCTAGAAATAATGAAAAATGTGTGTTACCATGGACATAGTGATAACCAATGTGGAAGTTTGATATCTTGAACCCAGTTACGAGTTGTTTAGAAAAACTAATAATAAAAAAATAAAAAAAGTTAGACCCATGACTTATCCGGCATGTGAACTGATTGCTACTGAGTACGCTTGATAATGTTATGCCGCCGGACCCCGTGGTTGTCGGCTCAAAGGCAGTGTATTAATCCGTCAGTGTTGGTGTACAATTACAAATGTTGCGGCCGGCCCCCGGGGTTGTAGGCCTTAAAGCTGTGTTTTTCTTTCTAAGAGTGTACAATAAAGGTCTTTAAAAAAAAAAAAAAAAATCATGAAAAAGACTCTTGTGATTGTTTTTGTGCAGGAAGGTTTCTCTTCCTGTACAAAAATAGTCATCCCCGCACGGCAGGCACCCTTGCATCATGGTACAAAGGTGCCTGCGATGGCGCCCGGCAGCCCATTGTCTGCAGATACAGCACATTCCTGCCCTTTTCTTTTGCCATAGGGCAGTGCAGCAGGAAGGCCTGTGGCGCTGCCCTAAATCAAAAACTCATAAATGAGGCCCACTGTGTTATAAGACGTGATGCGTCATCTTCCAGGAACAAACACTAATAATTGACTTACTTTATCTCCTAGACTTCAAGTAGACTGGTAGGTACCAATTAACCAGAAGAAATTACTATCAAATATTGAAAAAACAAACTATCACAAAGTGAAGCATCTTACTTACTTACTACCAGTAAGGAACTACTCCAAGCAGTGCTACTCTTTACAAGGCCAAACCTACTGAATAGAGATTGCAAATAGAATTGGTAATGGTGTTATTGTAACACAGAGTGCCGCCGCTCCTGGCCCGCTTCCTTGGCCTAATGCTAGTCTTGGAGGGCTTTTCTCTGTTGTTTAATACCTTCTGTGATTAGTTCTCCCCTCGTTTTAACTAGCCGCTTACCACACTTATTCCAGGTCGAACATATTTACTTGATTCTGGTCTTGGGTGAGCGAAGTCTCGCACAGCTCACTGCTGGCGATGGGATCTAATAGATCAAGAGGAGAAACATAGACAAGAGTGACTTCAAGGGTGGTCCACCCACTTCCATTACAACACCTGTGGAGCCGGGTTGGAGGGTAGGTGAGCGGGGGCCCCCTTCGTTTCTCCAGCTTTTAATCCGTGGCTTAACCGCGCCTCCGGTGGGTGGGCCCCTCCGTTTCTCCTGCTTCAAATCCGTCTAAGACTCCTTTGGTAGCTCAATAGTGCCTGAGGAGGATGGGCCCTCTGAGTTGACTCCATAGAGTACTCCCTTGGTGGCATAAAAACGCTTTCAGTAAGTGGGTCCGTCTTTGCTCATGAGTCAACTTCATGGAGAAGTCCATTTGCGGCCCAACCATGCCTCCAGCTGGTAGGCCCTCCATTGCACCTGGTTCTACTCCATATAGGTCTCCCCTGGAAGGTCAACAGCACCTCCAGTCTGTGGGTCTTCCGTTGCTCCTGAAACGACTCTATATAAAATAAATAAAACGACAAAAATTATAAAAAACCAGTAAGGTGTATAGGAGATAGGGCTTTATGCATTTTTAAGTAGGAATAGTGCCAAGAAGCACAAAGTGCCAATGGTAGTCTTAGGTCGCGGTCTTAGGTGACCTCGGCACAATTTGAAGCTGACCGAGTTGGTGTGCGGGTCTGGTACACTGACCAGATAAGCCTTGTTCAAATATTTTACCTTCTGACTTTAGTCCTTGAAGTCCTAATCCACCATTTTACCACTGGCTAGCAGGGGTAACGTGCACAGAGTTCTATAGCCAGCAAAATATCGGGTTCAGCACAAAGGCCAAAGAAGTAGGGCTGTCCCAGCAGAACACTGGCACATTTCCAATAACCCTTTAATCCAGGACCCCCAAATATCAACTCAGATGCCTCTTACCGGAATAGCTCGCAGCCGGCCTGATTGCATGTATGGTGGTCTCGCACCCGGCTCCCACGCTAGCACGCCACTGTTACACCGCCAAACCCATAGCCAGACCTGATTATGAGTTTAATCTCATGCAGGAACCGGGAGTGCTAACACACAGGGGGCACACCATCTACCCCCTATATGAACAACCCTGCACAGAGGCGAAGGGGAGCCCTGTAAGGGCCCGCTTAGTTGCCTCACAACCACCCTCTCCATTGCGGGCTCATCTCTGTGGATAGGTCGCAGTGAGGCAATTGTAATATGCTCGGAGGTGCCGCATCAGCACCCAGCGGCAGCCGCCATAAATAAACGGTAGTGGGGCAGGTGGGGTCGCACGGAAGAGGTTGCGCGGGTTTGGAGGGCATACAAATAATTTTATTTCTAAGAAAGAAAATGAAAGGTAACTTTTTCAGAGGGCAGCCTCCAGCTTTCACCCCTCGTCGTGCCGCCTCTCCTAATCTTTCTGGGTCCCAGCAGCCCCTGGGACCCAGACTCTCATCCAATTCCTGTGCTGCAGAGCAGCGCTGGGATTGGCCTGAGCAGGGAGGACAGACACCCTGCTCAGACCAGGAAGTATGCAGGGGTTTCACCAGCCTGGCTGCTCAATGCAGCTGGGCTGGAGGAAACTTAAGTGTACATGTGTGTTTTTGTCAGCATGAGCCGACCGGCCAAAACACATATGCGCACTTAGGGTGTGGAGTGTACATAGCACTCCTCCTCACCCCTCCCATGCCGAGGCCGCACCCCTCCCACAACCTCTGGCTAAGAGCCAGCAAATGTAAAAATAAATGATGTAAGAGCATTGTTTAATTTTTTATTTGCTGGCTCTGAGCCAGGCAGTGGGGTAACGCTCCTCCGCCATTGCAGAGGAGCCGCCACTGTCGGCACTACCATTATATTGCAGCTTCAGACTGCTGCGCCAACGGCGCGAGATCCATGATCCCCAGCGGTTGCGGCGGTCCTGTGGCGGTCCGACTGGCTAACTCGAAATACGGCAGTAAGACCACCCTCACAGCAAAATATTATTGAACAACGGGCCCCTCAAAATCCTTGCCCCAGCTGAACCCTTAGCTGGAGAACGCTCATGAGAGAAGGCGCCCTCCCTATTTACGAGGAACCAAGGCTTTTTGGCTCTCTTTATGTAAAATAAATAAACGAAAGCGCGCTGCGCGCAGCTTATGGCAGCCATCTTGGCTCAAGTCCAGCGGCTGAAAGTACACAACATGTTTCTAGAATTCATCTTGTGACCTCAGGGCACCTGATCCGGGTTTGCCAACAATTTCTTTAAAGTTAAAATGCTTAAGCTATATTTTAAGGTAACAGTATATCTACTTTTAGCAGAGCTGTGTCATGAAAACATTGCTTGTTTGTAATTTAGGGATAGGTGGCTTGGGGAGAGCCTACAGAGACGATTTTTGTAGGCATGGGCAAAGTGGGCTTTGGCCCAGGGCTCCACCCTTTCAGGCGGCCCCCTGATAGAGCCATCTCTCTTCTGCAGAGAGTCTTGTCTGACAATGATTTTTAAACAGATTGTTTCAATTACCGTGTTCCTTTCATTTATTTTTAATGTGGGTGATGTGTGAGAGCCGATCACAGATATTTTGCTCAGAAATGTTGTGTTTAGTTTCATGCAACATTCATAAAAAAGTTTCCTTTAGACCAAAACAGGACCTCACGTATTCATATGTCATAGAGAATATTTGCAGTAATGTTAGTGAGCTGCTGCTGTGTTACAATATAGAAAACACACATCACTATCCCTAAATATTAGCTGTAAACACATTTAAAATTGCACTCAATGATTAGAGTGGCAGACCCTGATGCAGAGGTCTAGTCCGGGACCAGGGTTCAATTCCCCGCCTCGGCGGGTCTTGGCCTAAAAAATTCCACTGACCTGATAATTCTCTCCTCGGTGCCTTTTCCAATCATGGAGTCCCACTCTGCAACTCTGACCAATAGCTTGCTTAATCCCCACAACGCTAAGGATGCCTGGCCTCCACCTTGGGGTTGCACAGGAGAGGACGCCTCACAGGGAAAGCCAGGACGGGTTCCACAGCGGTATTCGTAGAAGCGCCTTGAGACCCTTGCGGGTGAGTAGTGCGCTATACAAGTATCAATTTAGATTTACATTTTACTGTCAGTTACCTGGCCCAAGAGGGCATGAAAGAGCTGAAACTGGATCATAAATTCAAGGCTGTTCCGAACAGGAGCCCCAAGGTACATTTGGCCCAGTCTCCCCAACATCCTTAAGATGTCCCTGCCTAGGAATCCCTGGGATGTCGGTGTATTTGTCCTGTTGAACGTTTCCTCAGTTCGGTCTCCAGAGGACTCGACGTCACCAAAGACTCTGTGCTCCAGTCCAGTGCTTTAGTTTAACAAACAACTGCATTCTGGGGCTTGTAGTCTTGCTTCACTTCTGTTGAGCGAATCATACTAAAACACCGGAGAGCAATGGTTTTTGAATGAAAAGTCTGACAGAAGTAAGGGGCCGATTGGAGTGTGCTTCTGACTTCTGAGAGCATCTACCGAGATATGCCCCGTATACTCTTTGTGGTAAGAGTGACACACCTCAAGGAAATCTATCCATCCTGATTCTATTCCTGGGTTCTTGTGTGACACTCTTAACTCACTCTATCTGTTCATTTACTTCCACTGAACTAGTTACATGTATGGTCGTCATAGCAAAGAGTGTCAGTGGAGAGCCCAGGGCAGGAAATACAGAGGCTGTGAGGACAGGAAGTGAGGTGGCCACCCTCCCTGGCACGTTTTTGTACTCTGGACACGTAGACACATTTCACTTATCACTGTATCCAGATGGGGGATATGGAAGAAACACCATCGCCCACCCACAAAATAATAATGGTCATGTAGAAATCGATACCAAAGGGGATGATGGACGGAGCGCTTGAGCAAATCAAACACTCACCCCAAGCCAATTGATCTGGGTTTAATCCATCATCATTCTTTAGCTCACTCAGCCACCCCAGTTTAGACATGGCCATATGCAAATCAGTCTGACCCTGTGCCTCATGGGAACAGTCCAGCCCGAACTGCCAAGCCATGTCTTCCCTGGACCGGAAACAAGCTTCCTAGACCGGTTTCTGGCTAATCAGCCGTCATCAGCCAGGCTAGCTTGCAGAAATGGCATAATAATTTCCCTACAGATTAAAAACCCTAAGGGGCTCATTTATGAGAAGGTGACGCAGTGCAGCACGGCAAGTCACCTTGATCAGCAGTAGCGGCCGGTGGTGGGAGGGCTGCGGGCGGGATGGGGGAGGAGCAGGGTGGGGGGTAGTAAACTATGGCATACGGTCAAACAGAGGTAAGTAAACAAATAAATAAATAAAACACATTTCATTGTGCGCGCGGCATTGCCAAATGCGATGCAGCGCGCGCAAGTAAATTCGTTTTATTTATTTGTTTGTTTACTTATCTCCATTGGGCCGTATTCCATAGTTTACTACCCCCCACCCTGCTCCAACCCCGCCCGCCTCACCTCCCCGGAGCACTCCCACTACCGGCTGCTACTGCCTTGATACGCTGTACTGCGTGACAGGGAAAAACCAGGAAGGAGACATACTTAAGGGAATAAGGCAAAATTCTGTCCTTTCTTTCCGCTGGCTCCCTTTTAGCAGCCTAGTGCCAACACAGGCACACCTGCAACATGGTGCAAGCGTGCCTGCCTTGCATGCAGATTTGTTTTTATGCTGGAAGGGACACCTTTCTGCACAAGCCGAGTCCTGGGAGGCATATTCCTGTTTCAATGTGTGTCACTGAATGCAGCACCCAAAGACAGAGGAAGAGGCGAGGAGAAATTGAGAGATTTCTCCTTGTTTTGCCTCTCCTGGGACGGTGTGAGATTTTGGCGTAATTGGCAGGTTTACATGTTCTTGTAAATTTGCGAGTGTGTCAATTCCAAAGAGTTGCGTGGGAACACCCACACAACACCCATCGAATGCCATGCCAGGGCAGAGTTACGCAACGCAGCAATTTGGGCTGCTTTACTCAAGACACTCAGAGTCGCGCAAAGTTGTTTTATGTGGCTTCAAAAATCAGACTTAGAGGTTTGAGTCACTGCTGAACCACGTTACCTCGATTATACGCGACGCAAGCCTCTCATAAATATGCCCCCAAGTGCTCAGATACATATTAGCGTTACATTTTCACATGGAAACACCTCCAGCCAGTATACGTGTTATATAGGGAAGGCACATATTCCCATAACAGTCTACGAACGCTTAGCAAATCTCTGAAAGGTCAGCTACTCAAATTCTATGAGAAGCCCCACAGGAGCATGTTTGTGGCTCTGCTTTGGGCTTTGAGGGTTGAAACTCCTGTATTTTCATGATTTTGTCCTCTCTCGGGTGCAGCACTCTGAGTCCCAGAGGTTTTTGCTCTTGCGATGAGTCAAATATTCCCAGCCAAGCTGAGAGCCTGCCTTGGGGTTATAGAAACCTTAGACTGAAAGAGTGCCACAAAGCTTGTAAAATGCTCTCATTTGTTTACTTCGGCAGGTCTGTTTACTTCTGCGGGTCTGTTTACTTCTGCGGATCTTCCTTCATCTACCTCTGGCAGTGAACATCGGCTCTGCGGGATGGCCCTCTGACAGGAGGTGGTACCTTGAATGGGTCCCCTTTCTGCTGGGTGTGTTACTCACAAGGTGGCCACTTGGGCAATATTGACAAGAATTCCTATTATAAGGTCGGTATACAAATTTGAAACTGAAGTCACTCACAAGGATATTAGACCTTTTTAAACTATACGTTAGACCCCAACAGACAATCAATCCCAAAACATTCAAACACATTATGCACTTGAAACTGCTACAGCGGGACTCCAAAAATAAATTCTAAATCAACATCGCCATTTCCCTGAAACCTCAAAACACACATTCATTCACCAGTGGGGCCCATAGCACTGCACACTTTCTTTGTTCATTTAACTCGACCTCAGGGATTTGGTGAAACTACAAATGAGTCATGCTGTAACAATGACGGAGTGTCTAAACCTTATTTAACTAGTTATTATATTTACACCTTATAGTCTTAAACGATTTACCATGGTTTAATCAACGCCAATTTTATTCAGACACACCACCATAGTGGCAATGGATCTGCTAGAATGAAAATCAGGCGTAGGAAAAACTTCAAGACCAGCTTTTAATCTTCCATTTTCCTAATTTTATATAAAGCAAACTTTTAGTATGTCTGACATTTAGACATTAATTAATTCTTTATTCAGTAAATATCTTAAACTTTATTTCAAAATGATCATTTTTATTTAAAAGCTCGGAAAATAGACATTTATTTCAGAATTAAGTAAAGTTTAGCAAAGAACAGATAGTTCCAAACTCATTCTATCCTAACATCCCTAACTAAACCCTCATCTTATCCTTTAGTCCTGCAAAGAAAACAAGCAAAAATCAAAGAGTTCGTACATCCAGGATTCGATCTGCAATCGGGCAGCACTTCGAGAGGAAATCGAAAGGAGCGACGACCTCTAAGCAAAATCAGGGGGTTTTATACACTAATTTCCTAACTTAATCTATCTAAAAAGTATCTAACATCGCCAACTCGGGTTCTGATTGGACAAATTTGGGGTAGATGAGCATTTCCTCATCATTACAACGTCATGTTTACGGTGAATCAGCAGTTCCACAGTACAGCACTGTTTAGGACAGTCTTTGGCCTAGTCACTTCCTCGACTTGTAACTTTAGGGCTTATTCCCACGTTCAGAACATTCGAATGTCCATATTTTGGCAACCAGCCTGTCTTTCAGGGCAAAGTAGCCTTTAACCTCCCATCCGAGCACAGGCAGTTCGCTCTCACTTGCAGGCTTTGGGCAAGCATGCGCAGTCCAGCACTTGCTCACAGTGTTTACCCGAGCATCCATATTTTGGTAGGCATCAGAGGCCATTTTTGGAACTATCGTAGAAACAAACACAAAATCATGTTAAATATGGAACTAAAGCCCTTCTGTTTACCTTCCACTGTACTAATGTTTCCCTATTAGTTATTACCTAGAAGGTAAGCCACATAAATGTGTTTTATACTTACATATCTGACGACTTTCTAGCCCAAAAACGTGTACAATAAGCACATTCACGCTGCATTTGTTTATATTTAAGCTGTGCATTAGTTCACATCACAATAACAGTACAAACTAGTTAATTATATTGCTTCATGCAGGCAAAATTAGTATTCCCATGAGTGTTCATGTGTGCAACTTATACTATGGTTGATTAATTTACCACAACACACTATTAGTAAAAGTTAACGTTATGGAACATTGATTTCACGACCGGTACACAAAATTTTGTTTTTGCCACCTCGCTCCATCAAAACCACAATAACAAGTACAACAACAAACCTCCAAATGCTGTTTGGACAAAATATTGTAAAGAAAAAATATTGAGATACATAAACATTGTGTCAAAAATTCCGGAATTTCAAAATACCATCTACAGGAATTTCTATGGTAAAATATTGTTTTTAATGTTGTCTATAATATCGTTGTAAAACTTCTCATTATAAAAATATCATTGTAATTAATATCAGTTCTAAGTGTTAATTAGTTTGTAATTTATTGTAGTGTGTTTGATTGTATATGTATATTTTTTCTTTGTGTTTTTAGTTAGATAAGGTTTTTGCTATGAAACGGTTGAAATTAGTTTTTTAGTTGTATTAATGTATATAATTAATTGTTGAACACTTAAAAAAAAACAGAATATTGGGTTTTCTGGGTATAAGGGTGGTGAGATTTTTTTAAAATTTGTGTTTTAAATTTAAATTGTAAGTAAATAATTTTCAAGATACGCAAATTGAATATTTAAATTAATTTTGTTATATTAGTATTTCTAATACATTTTCATTTGTTATTAACATATATTCTAATGGTATTAAATATTTAGACAAATACACTGTAACATTTAAACACATAAGCATTTTTTAAATAAAGTACAATATTTTGAAAATATTTATGATTTAAAATGTATAATTCTATTTTTATAAATAATTCAAATTACACAACATTTTTGATTTCTTAATATGACATTTTTATTTTTATTATTTGTTTTAATTTTAAAAGTTATAAAATGCATTTAAATATATTTTTAATGCATGATTGTTAATTTTGTAGTTCATTTCTGATAATGCACTTTCTTGGCTGTAGGTGTTGCCCATGTGATGTAGTAACTGATTTCCTTTCTGTGAAGTGATACATTTGGCGACCTCTGGCATTGTATCTAAAAATAGTGTAATAGTAACTATATATATTATATTTTAACTTGTCTACATGTTATTAACTAGTACAAAAATGCAACTACTTTTATTTAGTATACTTGAACATATATTCTGTTTAGATGTTTCACACTGTTTTGCAGCTTTTCCAGAGGGGGTGTTCTAATGTGGAACAGGTGCTTTCTTTTCTGTTGGATGAAAAAAATGCAAATTTAATTTTAAATGTTAATTTGTTGGTAGTTTGTAGTGTAGAGGTTGAGGTCGCTAGGTTTATGTTTGCTCATTATTTGGGTGAGTTTGTACTTTTTTTAATTAAGTTATGTAGGCTTACATTTTTAATATGTTTTTTCTGGTTTGTAATGGTTGTTATTTTCTGGACAATTTATCAATTTTCAAGTTGTAGATGTTTTCTTTTGGGAAATCTATGTGAAGAGATAGAAGTTGGAGAGTGTGTTCATGTTTTTAAGTTTAAAAACAGTCATGTTTTAGTTTAAATATAGGTGTTACTTACTTGGTTAGGTAGTTGTTGAGTTGTATATATGTTTCCTTTAATGGTCTAGTGAGTGAATCCAGCAGAGTTTGCTCGTCTTGCAGAGTTTGTCATTTTTAAAGTATTTAGGTGTTTAAATTTGTGTGCCTATTATATAGTTGATTTAATTGTTTAATTGCTTTTATTGGGTACATTTGTTTATAATTTAATTTTATTGGTTGGTTTAGTTTACTGAGATTTCTTTTTATCAGTCGAGTCCTTCTACGGTAAACGATAATTTAGGTTTTATAATTGATGTATGATTTATGATAAATAGTTTGGCAAGTAACCCTTGGCGCATTTACTTTTTTGAGGTCCTTTGGGATTAAAAAAACTCCCAGATAATGTGCTGCTTTGGCCTATATGGAGTATTATCTTCTTGCAGGAACCTCCTCCTCTCGTCCTCCTCCTCCTCCTCCTCCTCTTCTTCATCTCCACCACTGTGGTGTTGTGGTGGTCCTCTTGGTGGTGGTGGTGGTGGTGGTGGCTGAGATGCTCCTGCTGCTGCTGCTACTGAAGCCATTTCTGAGTTCAAATTAGTAATAGCTCTGGAAACAGGTCTTCCTCACTCAAAGTAGAAAGTGAGAATGAGGAAAAAAGGTGGGGGCTTTCATCATTAGGAAAAAAAACTTGTCCTGAACCAATAAAAAGTGTTATTTTCAGGTCACATGACCAGGGCTTTCATCATTTGGAAACCAAAACTGTCCTGAACCAATAAAAAGTGTTATTTTTAGGTCACATGACCCGACGTGCTTACGTTACGCGCCCCGGGGCGCGCCCGGGGGCGCGTCACGTAAGCGCGTCGGATAGTTACGTAGCGCGATCGTATGCGCTTGAGTGCTTCCGGGTGCGCTTACGCCGTGCGTATCATGCGGACGCGGCTACGTGATACGTCACGATGATGTTTTCGTTCGCGGCAATAGCGCTAACGGGACGCTCACCGGTACGCGCACCGGGGCGCGCCGGAAGACTGCGCTTACCGGTGCGCTCACCGGTACGCGCACCGGGAGCGCTCCAGGGCAAAAAAAAAAAACATGAACAATATACATAACAAAAACAATATTACATAAATATACAATATAGGATTCAATATAAAAAATATTTCATTCCATAACTATCGAAATTTGCTATTAAAAAACAATTGAAATTCACTGAAAAAACCATAGGTTTCACACCAGTTATAGTTAGGAATTAGCATTTAAAAAACCTATGAAATTCCCTGAAAAAACCATAGGTTTCACACCAGTTATAGTTAGGAATTAGCATTTAAAAAACCTATTACATTCACTGAAAAAACCATAGGTTTGACACCAGTTATAGTTAACTGGAAATTTTACTGACATAAAACCATTGAAATTCCCACGTTATAGTTAGTTGGACTTACTATAACTTGCGCGCCTGCAATGCACTGCTGATGATGTCACATATTACATCACTCATGACATGGTCAGTGACATCACTCATGACATCACTGATGACACCATCCAGTGAATGTGTGTCTTTCAGTAAAATAAATATGTTTTACATATGTATTTGTAAAGGTCCATGGAAGAATACATTTTTAAATAAGTGTCTAAATGGATGTTTTTTTTATAAAAAAATTTGATCGGTTAACTCGCTTATTAAGTGTATCTTAGTGAATACATATATTAGCGAGTAATGTTTAAATATTTAAAAATATGTATCAGTGTTTCACTTTGTGTATAAGGGGCTGCATGGGTTGGGGAGTAGCTACATGGGTGTGTGTATGGGTTATTAGATGTTTTTTTTAGTATCAGTATGAGTGTCTGTATGGTTTGGTGGGGGTATTACTTAGCACATAGATGCATTAATGACTGACTCACTGTTTGTATGTGTTTTGAAGACAGCATATGTGTTGGATTGTAAGGGTGGATGTCGCCCGACATTTCCAAGAAAAACATTCAAGCAACAGACACCAATTGCAATACTTTGGTCTGGACTACATACCCGATAGCCCCAGAGGGGGGGGATAGGCTCCACAGGTTAAGAAGACTTGAGTCCTGGTACATAATAGATTTAATGACCAAATATCCTAAAGGACTAAATGCGGGAGAGGAATTGGCATCTCATATTGGATTTTAAATGATACCCAAATATGCTCAGAGAACAGGATAAAAAACTGAGGGAAAAATAACTGAGCCAAAAAACTGGGCTAAAATACTGTGTGATATTAACATGGAAATAATAAAATCAATGGCTGTGTGAAGTTTTGATTTTGCAAAATTTTGAAATCTAAATAGGTATCCGACATTTGAATAGACAAAAAGATTTTGTAATTTTGTAATTTCGTAATTCTTCATTTTTTGGAATTATGGAATACACCAAGAAATTATTGTATAAAGTGTGGGTGGCCCTTCCCCAATTAAATCTTTGAATTTATAAAACATGAAAGTGAGGAAAAGGAAAAAAATAAGTTGAAAAGGAGGTTTGTGAAAACAATTTTTTGTCAAGGGAGGCTTGCCGATCCACGGCTTAATTAGTTGCAGCGTCATGAGGTATGTTGAAGTAATTTGATCATGCCGATACACGGCTAAATGAAATAACTCGATCTGGGTAGGGATTACCAAGATGGCTCTGCCGGTATCAGACACTGCTATAACATATCAGGAGTGCAGCTTGAAATGTTGTCACGAACAATACATGCCGAATTAATTAACTGTGGCAGAGTTAATTTCTTGGGAAAATAGATAACCCAGAGACTGTTTTGCTGTGTAGCCGATATACGGCGTGAATGCATGATTTTATGATTATTTCCCATAACGGTATGATATGAATCTAAAATGTGCATATAAAAAATTCCTTTGCTTATGAAATGACAATAGCAAATTGTAGCGTAACTATATATATGAAAGATATGTTACGATGTATACATTCTTTTACTGAAACATAACGTGATGCACAATGTGTAGAGCACCCAATATGGCGATTGATCAGAGTCCCTTGTTTGTTTTCACTACAAACGTACGCAGAGATTGTTGTTAAAACATGGCGTTTCCCGACAATGTTTGTAACATTGAGGAAGGCGGAGCGCCGAAACGCGTCTGTTTCAAATATAATAAAAACATCTGAGAACTACCCCCGGAGTGCGTGGTTTCTAGTGCGAACAAGGTGGAAACCCTGAGCGGAATATATATATATATATATGCGAATCTGCATATGGGCTGGTGGGAGGAGCGGGTACTGATGAACCAACACCAGGAGACAATGGAAAAGAATGTAATTGTTTATAAGCGGTTTATTGATGATATTTTTATTTTGTGGGAGGGTAGTGTGGAAAGTGCTAACAGCTTCACAGAACAGTTGAATGAAAATTCACTAAATTTAAAATTTACGTGTAATGCTAGCAGAGAAAGTATTCAATTTCTGGATGTGGAGCTATTTGTAGAAAATGGTAAAATACAAACACGCACGTATCGCAAGCCCACTGCGGGCAACACAATCCTCCACGCAAACAGCTTCCACCCCACACCACTTAAACAATCCATCCCATACGCAGAATGCCTAAGGATGACCCGCAATTGCAGTACAAAAGATGGGTTATCAAATGCCAAGACAAATCTCTTTTCGAGACTGAAAAAAAGAGGGTACTCTGATAAGACATGCAAGGCTGCAGAGATATAATGTAACTCTAAAACCCGCCAGGAATTACTATTCCCAAAAGAACCGGAATCTGGGGCTGCCGCACCAGAGAGACAACCACCTAGGTTAATCACAGGCTTCAATCGTCACCAAGCCAACCTTCGCAAAATACTCAGAAGGCACTGGCCATTGGTTAAAAATGACACAACCATAGGTAGAGTAGTGGGTGAAAGACCACTAATGTCCTTCAGGAAAGCCAAATCCATGCGGCAGCAATTAGTCTGCAATGCCCCAGAAATACCTAAACAAAAAGTCTGGTTTCAATCTCAAAAAGGCTTTAGAAAATGCACGAAATGCAAAGCCTGCATCCATGGCAAAAATACTACCAGTATCACAGTACCCTTCCGAAAGCAACCCTACCATCTGAGGGATCACTACACATGCAAAACAGACCATGCTGTATACATGCTGACATGTGTATGTGGCAAAATATATGTAGGGTCGACCATTCACCCAGTGCATGTCAGAGTGTTGCAACACCTAAGGGCAATAACAAACAAGGACCCAGCTTACCCTGTAGCGAGGCACATCCACGAAGTACATGGTGGAGATGCCAAAGGCTTAACCTACTGCGTATTAGACAATGTCCCAAAAAACGTTAGGGGAGGCAATCTCAAACTTGCATTGCGTCGTCTGGAATCCAGATACATAATTTTACTGAATTCCAAAATTCCCATAGGGCTTAATGCCGATGAAGCCCTAAGTGTGCACATCTAGAGCAGCTTACCTTTCTATCCCGAGTACCCTATAACATTGCACAACAGTATACGCGATAATTTGTAACCAATCACTTATTTCTGTCACATAGTCATACAGAACCCTGATTAGATGTTAAACACCCCTAAGGCGGTTTTGGCACACATTGATCTCTATACGTAAGAGACATC
The DNA here is from genome assembly GCF_964263255.1 of Lissotriton vulgaris. NCBI lineage: Eukaryota > Metazoa > Chordata > Amphibia > Caudata > Salamandridae > Lissotriton > Lissotriton vulgaris. The sequence continues at coordinate 1,084,527,319 of NC_141699.1, read as the reverse complement.
ATCAGCAAGTAGGAGAATTAACGCGCACTAGCGCAAAACGGCTTTTCTCCTCATGGTTCGAAAAACAACAGGCTCGCTCTAACAAACAGAGAGTCACTCACCGACTGCACGAGGGCGCTTTAGACAACTGTAAACTTGTTCTGCCTCTGCCACTAGACTAGCAAACCGATGTCCAATACAGCAGAGCCCATTTGTGAGAACCGAAGTCCATGCAACCAATCACGGACAATGGGTGAACACACCTCCCTTCTGATACGCCCAATGTTTTATGACGCAGATGACATGCAGGGTGTCACGTAACACGGAGGTTTCTCCCGCCAATGTCTAAATACACCAATCATTAATATGAGCGAATGATATGATTTAGAAAATGTACTAATTATGATTTCAAATATATTACGAATGTGTGTCTATTAAATGCTACGTAATGGAACACAATCAATCAATCAATCAATCAATCAATCAGTGACACTTATATAGCGCGCTAACTACCCGTAGGGTCTCAAGGCGCTGGGGGGGGGGGGGGTGCCGCTACTGCTCGAACAGCCAGGTCTTCAGCTTCTTCCTGAAGGAGAGGTGGTCTTGGGTCAGAAATGTATTATAAAATGCCAAAGCACAGAAGGAACTGAGATAAGCACGTAATTGTTTGGGTGTAACTTGCAGTCACCATGGTAACAAACCAATGCCAATCAGGGATAACCATTATGACTCATGTGAAAGTTTGAACATGTATAAAAAGCGTTATTTTGTTTAGTCAGATGTTAGTGAGCAAGGCGGAGGTTGCCGCCGAAACGCGTCTGAGCAGAAGTTGATGTAAAATAAACAGCCTTGAACTAAGATACACGGAGTCAGCGCCTTCTTGGATGGTGAAGTTTGATGTGGTATTAATATATATATATATATATATATATATATATATATATATATATATATATATATATATATATATATGTCCAACCATTGCTCCCCTCGCCGTGCCAATCACATGATTCATTCGAGACAATATTTAGTTGAACTCACCTGTGGGATTCTCAGCAGTCGAAATGGTGAAATGCCCGTGATCAAGACGTAATGTTGAAACGCGTTGGGCGCTATTTGTGAAACCCTGGCTGCAAATCGGATTAAAAGGAGATTCTTTCAGTTTTGGGTGTGCTGCTTAAATGCTCCTCGGGGCCGCAAGGGGAGCAATGGTTGGACATATATATATATATATATATATATATATATACATATATATATATATATATATATATATATATATATATATATATATTTTCTCCAATCCTGACGATCACATTAGCAATCAGGATACCTGTTGATATATTCTTTCAACATTTTTTCCTCTATATTGTGACCCATTGATATTCCGGGGTCAATATTGAGGGTGCACATCAACAAGAACAAATACCAACAATTAAACACGAATGTGTCGGATATCCCCCCTACCGAATTACAAGTGCCATAGAATATAATGCGCATGGTATAAGGTGGACCAGATGTTTGTGACGGAGTAACCCTTCCACCAAACTCTATATCAGACCCTTAAAGCGTGCTCTGGTGGGAGTGCAGCGCCACTGACAACAGAAGAATGACCGTCCGCAAATCACGGGTCATGATGGCAGCTGCCAATGTGATGTGGCACTGGTGCAGCAAGGTGCATCGCTGGGGTGCTCATTCAGGTGCACCGTGGCAAGGTATGGCCATGCTGCATGTGAGGGGTAGAAGTGACCAAGAGAGTCATCAATAATTCATGGACGTCACAGAAGTAAAAAAGAAAGAGTGCACCTTTTCCTATGCGCACTTTTATCAATGTCGGTGAAAACAGAACACTATGGGCCCGATTCACAGAACTAACTTAAGACAAAATCTAAATTTACTATTTTTGGTATTCACAGAAGTTAGGATTTTGTCTTAAGTTTGTCTTAAGACAGACTTAAGACAGACGTAAGACAGACTTAAGTTAGGATTTTGTCTTAAGTCTGTCTTAAGTCTGTCTTAAGACAAACTTAAGACAAAATCCTAACTTCTGTGAATACCAAAAGTAGTAAGTTTAGGATTTTGTCTTAAATTAGTTCTGTGAATCGGGCCCTACATGTCATGACTGACATTTACAAACAACCAATGGCTGAGGACTGTGTGCTGATCAGTATGTGACTGGAGCTTACAATAACAAATGGCTGTGAGGGACTGCTCCTGCCATCTATCCCCCAGTCTCTGTGTACATTGCACTCATTTCCCATTAATGGTGCAAACACATTTAAGTCAAACTTAATCCTGGCTTTAAAAGAGCTTCTTAGGCGCCTTTGGTGTTACCATAACATGTGTGCTTGAAAAGTGTTGGGGAAGTTCTGTTGGCTGGAAACCTGGGGCCTTATTTATGAAGGCCTTGCGCCGCCGGTGCGTCACTTTTAACATGGGAAAAAGTGACGCACCGGTGGCGCAAGGCCTTCATAAATAAGGCCCCTGAGGTGGCATACCTGAGGTGGGATATTCCTGAGGTGGGATATTCCTGAGGTGGGAATTTCCTGAGGTGGCATACCTGAGGTGGAATACCTGAGGTGGCATACCTGTGGTGGCATACCTGAGGTGGGATACCCTAGGTGGGATACTTGAGGTGGCATACCTCAAATGGGATACCTAAGGAGGGATACCTGACGTGGCATACTTGAGGTGTCATACCTGAGGTGGGAATCCTGAGGAGGGATCCCTGAGGTGGGATACCTGAGGTGGGATATACCTGAGGTGGCATAACTGAGGTGGGATATCTGAGGTGTGATACCTGAGGTGGCATACCTGAGGTGGTGTATCTGAAGTGGGATACCTAAGGTGGCACACCTGAGGTGGTATACCTGAGGTGGCATACCAGAGGTGGGATACCTGATGTGGCATACTTACGGTGGGATGCCTGAGGTGGGGTACCTGAGGAGGTATACCTGAGGTGGCATACCTGAGGTGGGATGCCTGAGGGGTAATATACCTGAGGTGGCATACCTGAGGTGAGATATACCTGCGGTGAGATATACCTGAGGTGGGATTCCAGAGGTGGCATACTTTGAGGTAGGATACCTGAGATGGCATACCTCAGGTGGGATGCCTGAGGAGGCATACCTGGGGAGGCATACCTGAGGTGGGATACCTGAGGTAGCATACCTGAGGTGGGATACCTGAGGTGGAATACGTGAGGTAGGATACCTGAGGTGGTGTACTTGGGGTGGGATACCTGAGGTGGGAATCCTGAGGAGGGATCCCTGAGGTGGGATACCTGAGGTGGGATATACCTGAGGTGGCATAACTGAGGTGGGATATCTGAGGTGTGATACCTGAGGTGGCATACCTGAGGTGGTATATCTGAAGTGGGATACCTAAGGTGGCACACCTGAGGTGGTATACCTGAGGTGGCATACCAGAGGTGGGATACCTGATGTGGCATACTTACGGTGGGATGCCTGAGGTGGGGTACCTGAGGAGGTATACCTGAGGTGGCATACCTGAGGTGGGATGCCTGAGGGGTAATATACCTGAGGTGGCATACCTGAGGTGAGATATACCTGCGGTGAGATATACCTGAGGTGGGATTCCTGAGGTGGCATACTTTGAGGTAGGATACCTGAGATGGCATACCTCAGGTGGGATGCCTGAGGAGGCATACCTGGGGAGGCATACCTGAGGTGGGATACCTGAGGTAGCATACCTGAGGTGGGATACCTGAGGTGGAATACGTGAGGTAGGATACCTGAGGTGGTGTACTTGAGGTGGGATACCTGAGGTGGCATACCTGTGGTCGGATACCGGAGGTGGAATACCTGAGATGGGATATCTGTGGTGAGATGCCTGAGGTGGGATACATCAGACTGCATACCTGAGGTGGGATATCCGAGGTGGGATACCTGAGGAGGAACTCCTGAGGTGGCATACCTGAGGTGGGATACCTGAGGGGTAATATACCTGAGGTGCCATACATGAGGTGGGATATACCTGGGGTGGCATACCTGTGGTGGCATACCTGAGGTGGGATACCCTAGTTGGGATACTTGAGGTGGCATACCTGAAATGGGATACCTAAGGAGGGATACCTGACGTGGCATATTTAAGGTGTCATACCTGAGGTGGGAATCCTGAGGTGGGATGCCTGAGGTGGGATACCTGAGGTGAGATATACCTGAGGTGGCATAACTGAGGTGGGATATCTGAGGTGTGGTACCTGAGGTGGCATACCTGAGGTGGTATATCTGAGGTGGGATACCTAAGGTGGCATACCTGAGGTGGTATACCTGAGGTGGCATACCTGAGGTGGGATACCTGATGTGGCATACTTACTGTGGGATGCCTGAGGTGGGGTACCTGAGGAGGTATACCTGAGGTGGCATACCTGAGGTGGGATACCTGAGGTGGGACACCTGAGGGGTAATATACCTGAGGTGGCATACCTGAGGTGAGATATACCTGAGGTGAGATATACCTGAGGTGGCAAACCTGAGGTGAGATGCCTGAGGTGGGATACATGTGACTGCATACCTGGGGAGAGGTACCTGAGGTGGGATTCCTGAGGTGGCATACCTGAGGAGGGATACCTGAGATGGGATACCTGAGGTGGCATACTTTGAGGTAGGATACCTGAGATGGCATACCTCAGGTGGGATACCTGAGGTAGCATACCTGAGGTGGGATACCTGAGGTGGAATACCTGAGGTAGGATACCTGAGGTGGGGTACTTGAGGTGGGATACCTGAGGTGGCATACCTGTGGTGGGATACCTGAGGTGGAATACCTGAGATGGGATATCTGTGGTGAGATGCCTGAGGTGGGATACATGAGACTGCATACCTGAGGTGGGATACTTGAGGAGGAACTCCTGAGGTGGCATACCTGAGGTGGGATACCTGAGGGGTAATATACCTGAGGTGGCATACATGAGGTGGGATATACCTGAGGTGGCATACCTGAGGTGGGATACTTGAGGTGGCATACCTGAGGAGGGATACCTGAGGTGGGATACCTAAGGTGGCATACTTTGAGGTAGGATACCTGAGATGGCATACCTCAGGTGGGATACCTTAGGTGGCATACCAGGGGTGGTGTGCCTGAGGAGGCATACCTGGGGAGGCATACCTGAAGTAGGATACCTGAGGTGGCATACCTGAGGTGGCATACTTTGAGGTAGGATACCTGACTGAGTTGGCATACCTCAGGTGGGATACCTTAGGTGGCATACCAGGGGTGGTGTGCCTGAGGAGGCATACCTGGGGAGGCATACCTGAAGTAGGATGCCTGAGGTGGCATACCTGAGGTGGCATACCTGAGGTGGTATACCTGAGGTGGGATACCTGAGGTGGAATACCTGAGGTAGGATACCTGAGGAGGGGTACTTGAGGTGGGATACCTGAGGTGGCATACCTGTGGTGGGATACCTGAGGTGGAATACCTGAGATGGGATATCTGTGGTGAGATGCCTGAGGTGGGATACATGAGACTGCATACCTGAGGTGGGATACCTGAGGAGGAACTCCTGAGGTGGCATACCTGGGGTGGGATACCTGAGGGGTAATATACCTGAGGTGGCATACATGAGGTGGGATATACCTGAGGTGGCATACCTGAGGAGGGATACCTGAGGTGGGATACCTGAGGTGGCATACTTTGAGGTAGGATACCTGAGATGGCATACCTCAGGTGGGATACCTTAGGTGGCATACCAGGGGTGGTGTGCCTGAGGAGGCATACCTGGGGAGGCATACCTGAAGTAGGATACCTGAGGTGGCATACCTGAGGTGGCATACTTTGAGGTAGGATACCTGAGATGGCATACCTCAGGTGGGATACCTTAGGTGGCATACCAGGGGTGGTGTGCCTGAGGATGCATACCTGGGGAGGCATACCTGAAGTAGGATACCTGAGGTGGCATACCTGAGGTGGCATACCTGAGGTGAGAGGCCTGAGGTGGGATACCTGAGGTGGAATACCTGAGGTGAGATGCCTGAGGTGGGATACCTGAGGTGGAATACCAGAGGTGGAATACCTGAGGTGGTATACCTGAGGTGGTATACCTGAGGTGGGATACCTAAGGAGGGATACCTGACATGGTATACCTGAGGTGGGGTACCTGAGGAGGCATATCTGAGGTGGCATACCTGAGGTGAGATACCTAAGACGGCATACCGGAGGTGGCATACCTGAGGTGGGGTACCTGAGGTGGCATATCTGAGGTGGAATACCTGAGGTGGGATACCTGAGTTGGGATACTTTAGGTGGGATACCTGAGGTGGCATACCCGAGATGGAATACCTAAGGAGGGATACCTGAAATGGCATACCTGAGGTGGCATACCTGAGGTGAGATGCCTGAGGTGGGACATATGAGACTGTGTAGCTGAGGTGGGATACCTGAGGTGGCATACCTGAGATGGCATACCTGAGGTGGCATACCTGAGGTGGCATACCTGAGATGGGATACCCAAAGATGGATACCTGACATGGCATACCTGTGATGGCATACCCGAAGTGGCATGCCTGAGGTGCGATGCCTGTGGTGGGATACCTGAGGTGGCATACTTGAGATGGGGTACCTGGGGTGGGGTACCTGAGGAGGCATACCTGAGGTGGCATACTTTGAGGTAGGATACCGGAGATGGGATACCCTTGACATGGCAAACCTGAGGTGGCATACCTGAGGTGAGATGCCTGAGGTGAGATGCCTGAGGTGAGATGCCCGAGGTGGGATACATGAGACTGCGTACCTGAGGTGGGATAACTGAGCTTTAATGTTTTTATTTTCAGAGAGTAGCTCACATTACTATTTGACGTCAGTATACCTGTGATGTTAGTTTTTTTTCCAAGGGGAGGTGTTGGCACACAAGACATTGAAGGAAGCCCGCCTGCTACCGCTGGACCAGGGCTCCTCGCCTTGGCAAGCGCGTGTCTTTCTTGAATGATTTATGTGTTGACCTAGCCTGGACCCAATGACGCATTAAGGAAGAATGTGTTCATCTAAAGTATTCTGTGCTGTTTTTCGTGCTCCATCAGAGCTGTTCTGATCCTTGCACTTCCATTGCCGGGGAAGGGTTTCTTTGTGAAAGCAGGTGTGGTACCTGAGGAGGCATACCTGAGATGGCTTACCTGAGGTGATATACCTGAGATGGCATACCTGAGGTGGGGTACCTGAGGAGGCATACCTGAGGTGGCTTACCTGAGGTGGGATGCCTGAGGTGGCATACCTGAGGTGGGATACCTGAGAGGGAATACCTGAGGTGGGATATCTGAGGTGGTATACCTGAGGTGGCATACTTTAAGGTAGGATACCTGAGGTGGGGTACCTGAGGTGGAATACCTAAGGTGGCATACCTGAGGTGAAATGCCTGAGGTGGGATACCTAAGGTGGCATACCTGAGAGGGGATACCTAAGGAGGGATACCTGACATTGCATGCCTGAGGTGGCATAACTGAGGTGGGGTGCTTGAGGTGAGATTCCTGAGGTGGGATACCTGAGGTGGTATACCTGAAGTGGGGTACCTGAGGTGGGATACCTGAGGTGGCATACCTGAGGTGGAATACCTGAGGTGGAATACCTGAGGTGGGATACCTGAGGTGGCATACCTGAGGTGAGAGGCCTGAGGTGGCATACATGAGACTGCGTACCTGAGGTGGGATACCCGAGGTGGGATATCTGAGGTGGAATACCTGAGGTGGGGTACCTGAGGTGTGATACCTCAGGTGGGATACCTGAGGTGGCATACCTGAGGTGGAATACCTGAGGTGGCATACCTGAGATGGGATACCCTTGGAGGGGTACCTGAGATGGAATACCTGAGGTGGCATACCTGAGGTGAGATGCCTGAGGTGGGATACATGAGACTGCCTATCTGAGGTAGGATACCTGAAGTGGCATACCTGAGGTGGCATACCTGAGGTGGCATACCTGAGGTGTGGTAACTGAGGTGGGATACCTGAGGTGGCATACCTGAGGTGGAATACATGAGGTGGGGTACCTGAGGTGGGATACCTGAGGTGCATACTTTAAGGTAGGATACCTGAAGTGGCCTACCTGAGGTGGCATACCTGAGGTGGGATACCTGAGGTGGTATGCCCGAGGTGGCATACTTTAAGGTAGGATACCTGAAGTGGCATACCTGAGGTGGCATACCTGAGGTGGCATACCTGAGGTGGGGTACCTGAGGTGGTATAACTGATGTGGGGTACTTGAGTTGGGATACCTGAGGTGGCATACCTGAGGTGGAATACCTGAGGTGGGGTACCTGAGGTGGGATATGTGAGTGGCATACCTGAGGTGGAATACTTGAGGTGGAATACCTGAGGTGGGATACCTGAGTTGGGATACCTGAGGTGACATACCTGAGTTGGGGTGCTTGAGGTGGGATACCTGAGGTGGGATACCTGAGGTGGGGTACCTGAGGTGGGATACATGAGACTGTGTACCTGAGGTGGCAGACCTGAGGTGGGATACCTGAGGTGGGATACCTGAGGTGGCATACCTGAGGTGCAATTCCTGAAGTGGAATATCTGAAGTGGGCTACCTGAGATGGGATACCTGAGGTGGGATACCTGAGGAGGCATATCTGAGATGGGATACCTTAAGAGGGATACCTGACATGGCATACCTGAGGTGGCATACCTGAGGTGAGATGCTTGAGGTGGGATATATGAGACTGCATACCTGAGGTGGGATACCTGAGATGAGATACCTGAGATGAGATACCTGAGGTGAGATGCCTGAGGTGGGATACCTGAGGTTAGATGCCTGAGGTAGGATACATGAGACTGCATGCCTGAGGTGGGATACCTGAGGTGGCATACCTGAGTTGGGATACCTTAGGAGGGATACCTGATATAGCATACCTGAGGTGGCATACCTGAGGTGAGATACCTGAGGTGGGATATATGAGACTCCGTACCTGAGGTGGGATACCTGAGGTGAGATACCTCAGGTGGGATGCCTGAGATGTCATTCCTGTGGTGGGATACCTGAGGTGGGATACCTAAGGTGGCATACCTGAGATGGGATACCATTGGAGGGATACCTAACATGGCATACCTGAGGTTGTATATGTGTATTGGCATACCTGAGGTGAGATGCCTGAGGTGGGATACTTGAGACTACATGCCTGAGGTGGGATACCTGAGGTGGGATACCTGAGGTGGCATACCTGAGGTGGGATACCTTAGGAGGGATACCTGACATGGCATACCTGAGGTGGCATACCTGAAGTAAGATACCTGAGGTGGGATATATGAGACTGCGTACCTGAGGTGGGATACCTGAGGTGGCATACCTGAGATGGGATACCATTGGAGGGATACCTGACATGGCATACCTGAGATGGCATACCTGTGGTGGCATGCCTGAGGTGAGATGCCTGAGGTGGGATACATGACACTGCATATCTGAGGTGGGGTACCTGGGGTGGGGTACCTGAGGAGGCATACCTGAGGTGGCATATCTTAGGTAGGATACCTGAGGTGGCATACCTGAGGTGAGATGACTGAGGTGGGATATATGAGACTGCGTATCTGAGGTGGGATACCTGAGGTCGGATACCTGAGGTGGTATACTTTGAGGTAGGATACCTGAGGTGGCATACCTCAGGGGGATACCTGAGGTGGCAAACCTGTGGTGGCATACCTGAGGTGAGATGCCTGAGGTGGGATACATGTGACTGCATACCTGGGGAGAGGTACCTGGGGTGGGGTACCTGAGGAGGCATACCTGGGGTGGCATACCTGAGATGGTATACCTGAGGTGGCATACTTTGAGGTAGGATACCTGAGGTGGCATACCTCAGTTGAGATACCTGAGGTGGCATACCTGAGATGGGATACCTGAAGAGGGATACCTGACGTGGCATACCTGAGGTGGCATACCTGAGGTGAGATGCCTGAGGTGGGATGCCTGAGGTGGGATACATGAGACTGCGTACCTGAGGTGGGATACATGAGCTTTAATCTTTTTATTTTCAGAGAGAAGCTCACATTACTATTTGACGTCAGTATACCTGTGATGTTGGAGTTCTTTCCAAGGGGAGGTGTTGGCAGACAAGACATGGAAGGAAGCCCGCCTGCTGCCGCTGGACCAGGGCTCCTCGCCTTGGCAAGCGCGTGTCTTTCTTGAATGACTCATCTGTTGACCTAGCCTGGACCCAATGAGGCATTAAGGAAGAATTTGTTCATCTAAAGTATTCTGTGCTGTTTTTGGTGCTCCATCAGAGCTATTGTGATCCCTGCACTTCCCACGCTGGGGAAGGGTTTCTTTGTGAAAGCACGAATCCAGCACACTTGATGTCAATCCGGGGTGGCGTTGACGCCAGCTGCCACCCCTGTTTGCCACTGCTACCAGCACCGTTGCCCTACGTAGGCCTGATCTGTGGGGCTTTGAAGGCAGCAAGAGGAACCGAAATTTCCTGATTATTTCCTGTACTTTCTAATATTTGCACTTCCTCTAACTCACCAGCAGCAAAGATGAGGTTATTGATGACCTAAGGGAGGGGCAAGGGGTCAAACCTGAGATGTCACAGGGACCCCATGGATTGATATCACTTCTCCCACCCAAGGAGTTTGGTCACTCACTTTCTTGAGCACAGAGGTGTTAGAGGAGCCTCTTATGACACTAGTCCTTCCTTTACCGAGATCTGGGTATCAGAGCTTTAAAGTTTCTTGTGATGGGCTGAGTCCATTTGTAGATGGAAATGGGTAAAAGAACTCTAGTTGCGCTTCCGTTGATTTGCGTCCATTGGCATCAGTGACACCGGTATAGGAGCTTTAGGAAGGTTTCCAATGGGCTCAATTCTTGGCTGCTGGTGCCCAGGAGCTTCCAACTGGCCTAGTTTCCTACCCCATTTAGGATATATTTAATGTTTACAGTTAATTGAGTATTTAGTGACATTCATGTTTGCGCTTTCTTTCTCCGCGCGGACCTTGAATTGGATTTGCTCTTCAGGTCGTTTCCCTGTATGCCTGAACTGAGGTGGCGAAGTGAGCTAAAGAACGATGATGGATTCACCCCAGATCTGTGACTGGGGGTGAGTGTCTGAAAAATTTCAGCGCTCCGTCCTTCATCTCCTTGTGTTTGCTTTGTGGTCATACTTAAGGTTATCGTTTCTCAGATTTACATTGTAGAGGCAGTGTTACTCCCTTAGGGCTCCATGAATAACAGTGGTTCCAACTTTTATAGGATGTTTTCCCCTAGAGATGAGGGGAAAGTTGGCCTTCGCTGTTTTCAAAATTCATCAATCAGTTCATTCACTGGCCAGTGCTGGAACCCAGGTGAGATCTGGCACTAGCGGAATAGAGACTGTACATATTATACACACACCTTTGTTAATATGCTTTTAATGAGACCAACCCACCCCCCTTTCCGTAAGGTGCTCTGAATATATTATTCACTGTGTCCTGATGAAGACCCCGCCAAAGGCTCTAACTGGCCTCTCCCTTATTTGTCGGATCGAAACATCGATATTTCCACAGAGAGGCAATATGATTTAAGCAATCACCTTTGCATAGTGGAACACATCTATAGAGGTTTAAGATGATGTCCAGACAGGTTTGTTTTCAAATTAAACTGAATATGCTTTGTTGTTCTTTTCTTTTTTATCTATAAAACTCATGCACGAGCACTTCTTCAGGGCACCCTGTTGCACTCATTGGAGCAAACATTGTATATTAATATTGCATGTATGTTGCTGTTTCTTAATAAAGTTTGATTTTTTTTGCATTCAGTTATACTGTTTTCTGTGATATATTTCTATGTACTCTTCCCTTTGCCGATACAATACTTAAACCTCTCTGTTGGATTGGCGGTTATATCTAATTGTATTGCCTCAGGAGAGGTTTATTAATTAAGTATGTCCACAACATCCGTGAGTACCATTTGTTGCATGTATTGGTTTCCTACTGGAGCAATCTTAGCACATTCAATGAGCTCAGCCTATTGGTGGGAGTGATTTAGGTGGAGAGGTACTATGTATCTTACAAAGTACATGCTACTACATGTGTAGGATCTTGCAAATCACTGAGGACTTCCATAACCAAACAGAACAATAAAGAATGCAGAGTTCCTCTATGAGTTCATAGACCTCCAGAGTGAATTGCACTATCCTATGGATATGTGGTAGGAGGTACTTTATTTCTTATAATGTATTGGAGACTTTTCATCAATATCATCCTTGCCCTTGTCACAAACAGTCCTGAAGGAAGATGGAGGAGTATCCTTCCCTCTGGTAATTTGAGGCAATAGAATCAGACAAGAAGGTAGTTCAGCACAAAGACAACAACAATGTTCAAAACTTCTTGAAGTATTTTCGTACCCATCCACCAAAAATGCTTTTTAACCATAACCGGAGATCTCAACCTTCACACCTAGGCTGTTATCTATTGTATGCAGGTTTCCACCACTTTCTCATATTGTCTCAATCTGTTCATAGATGCCTATAGCACTATCCACACCTTCATTGTGTCCATCACCCTAACCTTGGTCACATCAGTTGGCCAAATCCAAAAAGAAAATAGAAATAGTAGTGAAAGCCACCATCAGGGTCATATCTAGGTTTGAAGCTAGCTCTTGGCAATACATCTCAGTATCATTGTTCAAGCTAACACTGAATCCATTTTATTTTGTGATGCTGAAATTTGGTTGGATCCCCAGCCAATAAGGGATCAACCCAAAGAAAGCTATGGACAAGTGTACCACACCTTTCCAGGCCTTTGTGACATAACTCATGGGGACTGATGGTGCATGTAGGGATCAAAAGCTAGAAGAAAAGTAGAACTTCGGAAGGTGGAGCTCAGTAGGAACCTACCATCTGGTTAAAACCTCCTGAGATGAAGGCCTTCATGCACCCCCAGAGAGTGCTCAAAAGAACCGTGGGCCATATTATCAAGAACAGCGTTAAAATTATCGCAGCTTTAGTGGCAGGAAAACTGTCGGTAAAGCGGCGATAATGGGCTTGATAATATGCCCTTGTGAATTCCCATAGAAGCCCAGGTTCACACCAGAACCTGGGATTCTATGGGAATTCACAAGGGCATATTATCAAGCCCATTGTCGCCGCTTTAGCTACAGTTTTCCTGCCACTAAAGCTGCGATAATTTTAAAGCCGTTCCTTGATAATATGCCGCCATTTTACCAGCTCATTGAGTTATTGTTCCCATTGAAATTATGTCAATGTGCAAAACCTAGCTTTTCATCCTTCTCAGGTTGATAAAACCGGCAGTAGCAAATATTGATATGAAACTGCAAGGGTGTAAAGTGCCATGTTAAAAATAATAATTCCAAATGTGTGTGTGTGCCCCTCTATCGACATGTAATCTCTCTGTGGGCAGGGAGCAAAGGCCCTGGAAATGGCCCAAAAATAAATGTGTATAAATACAGACGGATTGTTAAAAAAAGTAAATACCATAAAACCGGGAGCCCTAATTACACAGACATGGTAGCCATTAGTGCAGCAGGTGCAGTGGCACCGGGCCCACAATCTTACTGCACTCCGAACACGGCTACCATGTACCCCTGTCAGTGGGACATGCAAACCGGTGAAAGCCTCGCACAAGCCCTTCTACACTGCATGTGTTCACAATGTATACGACTGGCGCCATTCTGCCTGGGCTGCTCGAGGCGCTATAATGGTGCATTATAAGCAATCAGTTGGCAAAGAAATGGCGCTATATTGTAATTAGGGCTCCCAGTTTTATGTATTTATTTTTTAAACAATTCCATCTGTATTTATACATATTTTTTTGGGGCCATTTTATCTGTGTTTATCCATATTTATTGTGTGTTTTGCATATAAATGACGTTCTAAAACTGTATATTTCCATATTTATTTAACTGATAGACGTGCACTCATACATGTCTGTTGTGTTTTAGCTATTTAAGCTGCCAAATATTACATAACTATACATCCACTGGTAAATACTAGCATTATACCTCAAATGGATATTGACACATGCCGTTATTTAAAGAAATGTAATCCTGTTTTTAAATTTCCCATGCTGTCTACCTGCTCAGCTGTTGGGCTATAATTCATGAAAGACAGCACAGACAGTCACTTAAAAGCAGCCCCATTTTCTGCATTTATCCACTTTTAAAAATAAATGCAGACAGAAAACACATTGTTTTTTGTTTGTATTTATTTTTATAAATCCGTAAAAAACTGAAAACAGGGAGCCTTAATTGTAATAATGAAAATAATTACTTGTTTTTAAGTAGTGCTCCACACCGTTCTGATATTTGCAAGCACTGTAACGAGCAGTTGTTGTATTACCACATTAGGGGCCAGATGTACGACCCTAAATTGCGGTCGCAAACGGACAATCAGTTTGTTTTTCCGACCGCAATTTAGGGCATGGCCATGTACAAACCTCATTTTGCGAATCAGTACATTTTATCGATTCGCAAAATGAGCTTTGCTATTAGGCAGGGGTGTGAGAAGAGCACCCCTTCCTAATAGCATTTGTATGTATGAATGTTTTGCGACCGCAATTGCGGTCGCAAAACACTCGTTATTTACCACCTACTTCAAGTAGGTGGTAAACCATTCACAAACAGGTCAAAAAATATTTTTGAGGGCAGGCAGTGGTCCCAGGGGCCACTGCCCGCCCTTAAAGAATGAAGTTGAAAAGTTTCTTTGTTTTGTCTTGTAAATAAGCCCCCTAGCCTGCATGTCCTGATGCAGAAAGGCTGATCAGACCAAGAACTGCAGCAGCGGCTTCTTTATGAAGGCAGGGGACTGACAACCCCCCGCCCGCTGGGAGTCGCGCAAAGTGTTAAAAATAAAATGGTACTGAAATGATTTAATTACCATTTTATTATTAACCAAGGTGCGCCGCAGCCGCCAGCCTGCCTCCGAGCCAGGAGGGCGTGTCCACTGTTGCAGACTGGCAGCAGGAGGACTGGAGTAGTGGTGGCCATGTGCTTCAAAGTGCGCATGTCACTTTGGCCGGCGGTCTGTCGCTGGCCAAAGGCACAAGTGCCCATCGAAGCTCTCCACCCAGCTCTTTTAGACAGCTGGGTGGAGACCAAGCACAGGCCTCTAGGGCCTGAAGCAGCGTTTGGCCAACCTACTCTATCCAATCCTGGCGCTGCTTTCATGCAGCATGAAAACAGCTCCAGGATTGGTTAGGGGGGGGTTCTTCGTTCCACAGGCTTCAGTCAGAGGACAGTGAGGAGGACACGGAGCCCACGGGTAAGTACACTTTCGTTTTATTTATTGAATATAATGTGTAATGCATGTAGTTTGTATTATTTTGGAGCAAGGAGGTGTTTTTATTTGGGCATTTGAGGGAGGGAGCTTTTTGTAAGGGAAAATGTGTTTTTGGAGGTGGTCAGGCACTTCCCCCGCCCTACCACTTTGAAAGGCCACCAGCCGCTCCTGATAAACTGCTCTGCTCTCCTACTTTCTGGCGCAATGTGAGGCCTGCAGGCAGTGCCTACTTTCCATGCATTGCTGAGGCCTAGCCCCAGTCTTCGAGTAATGGCTGGCTCTCTGTTTGCTGGAAGAAGAATTGGGTTCACCATTAATAAAAAAAAGGTGGCAGGATAAGAACACTTGCCTCTCGTGGCATGGGGGTTACTCTGATGTTTTTCATCTCTCTGGCAGGGTGGTCCTGTCCTACCAGAATATGCAGAGCTGTGGTCTGGGAGAACTTAAGCCCTGGATGCAGATGGTGCAGTTTCCAGTCATGGGTCTGATCCAAGATTCCTTATTTCTGCAGACTGTCAGCTAAAAGCGTTAGTTTCCAAGCCACAGTCTGAGCCGCTGGTGAGTGTAACTCATAATGGCCTCCGAAGGACCGCCATCTTGGAGAGGGGTGCGTGGTGAAGCAGAGGGTGTAGCACAAGGGCAAGGCAAATTGCAGCGCATCCCTTTTCTGTTAAATTAGCGCAGAGGGTTAAACATCTGCTGCATACCCTCTCTAGAAAATGCCCATCCTTTTCCTTCCGACCGCAGTGTCCCCTCCCTCACATACACTCCTAACCTACCTGGGTAGAGAACTCAACTAGTCAGCATTGTACTAGCCTGGTTGGAAGTTTCCTGCCAAGACAGGTAAAAAAAAATAAGGCTTATAACTACAATCTGGTCATTTTATTATTTGTAATACAAACTAAAAGCAGCAAACACAAGATGACAACATGTCAACAGAATGGTAATGTGGGAATGAGCGGGCTTTCGATTTCTGCTGTATTCTGCATCACACATAGAAAGAGGAAAATCCTTCATGAAATTGTTTTTGTGCAGGAAAGTATCCATTCCTACACAAGAAAGGCCATTCTCCTGTGGTGCAAGGGTGCCTGCGTTAGTGCTAGGCTGCCTGAAGTGTGCCAGGGCAAGGAAGGGAAAGGAATGTACCGTATGATGTCCAATACCCCACATTCCTGCCCTTTCCCCTTCACGCGGCGTGGCAAGATGGCTTGCTCGGGTCGCCCCGCTGTGCATCTGACCATGGGATGAACCATGTGCACAACAGGCGGGGACGATTTGAAATGAAATAACAACATATTTAACAGGTAAGCAAGCCAATGGTGTATTCAAGGGTCAAAGTCACCAATTCACCAATGCCACATTTCGAGCACATTGATAGTCTTACGAGCTTCGAATTATGAGAGAGAGAGAGAGAGAGACAGAGAGAGGGGGCTGGAGAGAGACGGGAGGAGAGAGAGAGTGGGAGAGTAGAGAGAGAGGAGAGGAGAGGCGAGAGAGAAAGAGAGAGGGGAGGGAGAGAGAGAAAGAGAGACAGAGTGAGAGAAAGTGGGAGAGAGAGAGGGATAGAGAGAGGGAGAGAGGCAGAGAGCCAGAGATAGAGGGGGAGAGAGATAGAGGCTGAGGAGAGAGGGGGGAAAGAGAGAGGGAGAAAGTGGGAGAGAGAGCCAGAGAGAGAGAGAGAGACAGAGAGAGGGGATATATATATATATGTATGTATCTATATATATATATATAGACAGAGAGAGAGAGAGAGAGAGAGGGAGGAGATAGAGAGAGAGAGAGAAAGAGAGAGAGAGAGAGAGAGAGAGAGAGGGAGAGAGAGAAAGAAAGAAAGCCAGAGAGAGAGAGATGGAGGGAGAGAGAGAGAGAAGGAGAGAGAGATGGAGGGAGGGGGAGAGTGAGAGAGAGATGGAGGGAGGGGGAGAGGGATAGAGAGAGGGAGAGAGAGAGAGGGAGGAGATAGAGAGAGAGAGAGAGAGAGAGAAAGAGAGCCAGAGAGAGAGAGAGATGGAGGGAGGGGGAGAGAGAGAGAGAGAGAGAGATGGAGGGAGGGGTAGAGAGCCAGAGAGAGAGAGAGCCAGAGAGAGGGGGAGAGAGAGAGAGTAGATATATATATATATATATAGAGAGAGAGAGAACATTAAAAAGTTGATAAAATCATTGATGAATTTGTGGAGAGACTTGATACGCTCATCAAACACTTTAAGTTCAACAAATTTAATGATACAGAAACTATACGTTTTGGAGTTATTGATGGATCCTTGGTAGATTCATTCAGACGACGTAAGCTGAGAGAAACTTTTACTCTGAAGCAAGTGTTAATGGCTGCCTGAAGCTGAAGATCATACTGGAAGACAAGCTTCTGAAATGCCAGCTGGAGGTGCCCCCATAGTGAATCGGTTATGAGTATAAAAAGTATGCCAAAACAAAAGACTGAAGGACACAAAGGGATGTTTACATGTAAAATGAAGGTATGTTACAGATGTGCTTTTTTTCCACACAAAGATAAATGTTCAGCTCTTGGGCAGATACGCAAAGGATGTGGGAAAGAGAACTATTTTGCGACATTAGCAAAGCGTAGGAAAAAGTAAGTGCGTCATGGTGCAAAAAAAACATGTCTATCCCGTCTATCAGAGTCTGCTGGTAGAAAGGTAGTGCAGGCCCTGACTATGTAGAGACTTGACTATGGAAACGCTCTGTATCTCGGTCTCCCAGATTATCTCCTTAACAGACTGCAGGTGGTGCAGAACTCGGCGGCGAGACTGCTACTCAGGCTCCCACCTAGGTCTCACATGACCCCTCGCTGGAGGGTTCTTCATTGGATCCTGATAAAAAAAGAGGGTGGGCTTTAAGGCTATGGTCCTTATGCGCAAGGCCTTGCACAAGATGGGCACGTCCTATCTCAGTGAGAGGATCAGCACATACATTCCTGCATGCACCCTTCGCTCTTCTGCAGCGTTCCTTGCAAGAGCGCCCCGCAATAATCACCTTAGAATAAGTAGGAGATCCTTTTCCTACCTGGGACCACTCTTCTGGAATAGACTCCCATTAGACCTTCGGCTAGCATAAAGCCTGGATATCTTCAAGAGAAAATTAAAAATCTGCCTTTTTAACAGCTAATCCAGTTGCCTGTTTGATCTCCCAATGCCTAGCGTCGGGACATTCTGCTGAGTAGCCGCGCGCTTTATAAAACAATATAACATAAAATAACATAACAAAATGGCTGCCAGGACCTTCCAGAAGCAACGTTTGACGCACACTCACAGGGACACGCTGCAACATCAATTGAGGCAAATTGACAATGTACGAAGTCGATTGTCATCTAAATCATCGTTAAACAGTTTGTCCTCCTCAATATAATTTCAAAGTAAGGAAGACTATTGTACCATGTCAATGTTTACCTCAGAGAAACATGCGAATGTCGGACTGGATAATTAAAAGTAGACATTCCAAAGCACCAAAATCATACAAACAGTGTCCGAAAATGTCATTGAAAATAAATAATTTTTCGATACCTTTCATCATCAAAAGTGGTGCATCGATAAACATAATCCCTGAAGGGAAATACAATGAATTGTCTTCACTTACGTCATTGAAAACCAAAGTGTATACTTGGGCTGCATCAATACTCATAAAAAGTAAAGATTCATTTGTAGCAACAATGAAACAAGAAAACAATGGTGCAATCACCCATCCATGTGCTTCAAGGTACAGTGGAAAGTGCCTTCCTGCTCAGTTTCAGTACTGTTGCTGGTATGGAACTGATTTCTGTGAATTACAATATGAATGCTCACCACGAAATAGTAAGTCAAATTCCTTCATTGTTTCATGGTTTGGGAAAGTATAAGACTATGAAAGTATAGTTACACATTAATAACGATGTGCGTCCGGTTGCTCAGAGACATAGACAAGTTGATTTTCATTCACAAGAAGCTGTTGAAAAATAACTTGAATGGTTACTTAAGCATGACATTATTGAGCATTCAACCGGTCCGGCACCATGGTTTTCTCCCATAGTGGTAGAACCCAAAAAGGGCAGCTGTAAGCATATGCGTTGATATACACCAAGTAAACAAAGCAATTGAACGAGAACGACGTCCAGGTCTACAAATTGCTGACAAGATAATGCAATTAAATTGTGCAAAGGTTTTCTCTCGCCCTGATTTAAATAAAGATTATCATCAGCTGAAACTTGAAGAAGATTGCAGGGATATTACAGCCTTTTCTTCATGTCAGCCTGTTTCGATAATAAAGACTCTGTTTTGGTGTGTCATCGGCTGCGTAACTTTTCCAAGACGCCATTCGACATGTCATACAGCCGGTTGTGAATGCATTCAACAATAGCAATGACATATTGACTTTCTGAGCTACACAGAAGAAGCATGATAAAGCCTTCCCCCAAATGTGTTGCTTATTGACTGATACAGGCCTTACTTTGAATGCAGACAAGCATGAGTTCCACAAGACAAAGTTAAAATTCTTTTCCCATATCTTTTCTGATGGGATCACCTGATCCTGCTAAAGTACAAGCACTGGCAAATGCTTGTCCCCCACAAGATGTGTCAATGAGAAGTTTATTTGATGGCATGACCAGTTACTGTTCACAATACATTAGAGACTTTGTTACTATAAGTGCTTCCTTAAAAGAGTTAACAAAGAAAAATGTTTCATTCAAGTGGTCACAAGAGTGTGAGAAGTTTCAATATACCCAAACAAGCCATTGAAACTGCTACCGAAATGGCCTATTTCAATCCAAAGCTTCACAACGAGGTTGTTGTTGCCGCCACCCCGGTTAGGTTAGGCGCTATCTGGCACAGTAGAGTGGACAACCTCATGCTCAAAAGCATATTGTGTGTTTATAAACAACAAGGGACCCTAAGTAAATCAGCAAAGGACCTTAGGGAACAGTTTTATGAAAACAACAATGGTCCCATGCAATGAATGAATGAACCGAATCTTATCATGCGCGAACTTAGCCCAATGGGCGTCAAGGCGCCTAAGTCAAATATAGCAGCAGAATCCCCCATTCTACAACCTTCTCTCATTGGTAAGCACTCTTGAAAAGATAGGTTTTAAGGGCCTTTTTAAATGTCTCAATTGAGGGAAGGGTTTTTATTTGGATAGGGGTAGAATTCCAGAGCTTCGGGGCAACCACGGAAAAAGCTCTGGCTCCCCATCTGGCTAATTTAACACGTGGAACAGCCAGTTGACAGAGTCCCGAAGAACGAAGATCTCGTGTGGGGACATAGCGCGTGAGAAGGGAGCCAATGGCGCTCGAGGGGCCTTCTGCCAAAGCTCTGTAAACCAAGCACAGAATTTTGAAAGAAATTCTGTGGTGGACAGGGAGCCAATGAAGTTCTTTCCTGGCTGCAGTAGCGGAGGAGGATTTAGGGAGGGCCAGGACAAACCGAGCTGCAGCATTCTGCACTATCTGCAGTCGGTGAACAAGACTTTTATTGGCTTCAATGTACAGAGAATTACAATAATCTAACCTTGATCCTACCAAGGCAACTGCAACCTGTTTACGAGCCTGGGGGGAAAGATACCCACGGATTTTATTGAGTATCCTAATCACACCCCAGCAGCTGGCCACGGTCCTGTTGGCTTGAAGAGTCATAGAGAGAGAGGTATCGAATATTACTCCCAGATTTCTGGCAGATTGGGAGGGAGTGGGGCAGATGCCAAGAGAAGATGGCCACCACTCATCAGACCAAGCATCTTGGTCCTTCCCAAAAATCAACACCTCCGTCTTTTCGCCGTTCAGTTTCAGGGCGTTTATAGTCATCCAGTCTGCCACATACTGCATGCATACCCTGAAACTGACAGCCGATGACCTGACGGAGGAGTGAGCCAGTGACACCATTATCTGGGTGTCGTCTGCATAGGACACCACCTCCATCCCCTGCGATCTTACTAGTCTTGCCAGGGGAGCCACATAGATGTTAAACAGGGTCGGACTTAAAGCCGACCCTTGTGGCACCCCACACTGCAAGGACTTGGCAGGGGAGAGGTGGTTCCCAAGCATCACTCTCTGCTCTCTGTCCAACAGGAAGGAGTTGAGGCAAGGATAAATACTACAAATGAATACAGACACAATCGATTCTGTATTGAAGCGACTTGTCCATACGGACAGTGGTCAGCAAGTATATTTACTGTATAACACAAAATACAAAGAGAATATCCTTCGACACTCTCACGGTGTGGGGCACAAGCCTGTACCTCAATTACACAAAGACACTTTAGTACATTCAAAGTGAACAGGAAAGGGCTTTTTCGGAAAAAAAGCTTCAATTGTTCATTAAATCTCAATGTGAACAAATTTTCTAGAATGCACCATTACATCAACACAGTACATGGTGTGCACACAGTATATGGCACATGAATTGGTCGACGGCGTTTCGATCCCACATTCAGATCGCTGGGATCATCATCAGGACATTTCATAAATGCCTAATCGTTACAAGCCTCAAGAACCATTAAAATCATGGTCGGGAACCAACCACAAGACGCATTGACTTCCTCAATCCTATACAGCGATCGTTTTGCCGATCCCCATGATGGTTCACGATCTTGGTGACCTCTGAAAACCCCTAACTCTACCCGGGTTCCCGACCATGATTTTAATGGTTCTTGAGGCTTGTAACTATTAGCCATTTATAAAATATCCTGATGATGATCCCAGCGATCTGAATGTGGGATCGAAATGCCGTCGACCAATTAATGTGCCATATACAGTGTGCATACCATGTACTGTGTTGATGTAATGGTGCATTCTAGAATATTTGTTCACATTGAGATTTAATGAACAATTGAAGCTTTTTTTCCGAAAAAGCCCTTTCCTGTTCACTTTGAATGTACTAAAGTGTTTTTGTGTAATTGAGGTACAGGCTTGTGCCCCACATGGTGAGAGTGTCGAAGGATATTCTCTTTGTATTTTGTGTTATACAGTAAATATACTTGCTGACCACTGTCAGTCTGGACAAGTCGCTTCAATACAGAATCGATTGTGTCTGTATTCATTTGTAGTATTTATCCTTGCATTGGACCATTGTTGTTTTCACAAAAGCATATTGTGGCATATGCCAGTAGAAGATTTGCCCAAACAGAACGTGCTTACTCCCAACCATAGAAAGTAAATTTGAGCATGAACATTTCCATGTAATCCTTTATTTTAAAACCTTTTATACTGGTAAATGATCATCAATCTTTTCTGACTAGGTTTGGTAATGCAAAAGCCAAGATGCCTCCTTGCATTGAATGGTGGGGACTCCAATTACGGTACAGAGCAGGAATATCGCCGCAAAAATATTGCCTAACATAAATATCGCCGCAAAAATATCTACAGGAAGAAATATCGATGACAAACATATCGTCTGACCAAAATATCGACAGACAGGTAAGTAATATCGTTAACATTAATATAGTTGTAATAAATATTGTTTACAAAAACATAGTTTACAATAATATCGTTTTTTAAATAATTATAAGTAATGTAGTGTTTTTAATGATTATTTTTAGTCAAAGTAGTATTTTTAGTAGTATATTATTATTTAATAATGTATTTTCAGTTGAATTTAGTATTAATAGTTCCGTAGCGGGTTGTGGGTTTATAGGGGAGTAGGGTGGGAAGTAATTTAAATATAATGAAATAATACATTAATTAATGTTTTAAATGAATATAAATAGTGTAATAAATAATAGTTAATTAATTTCAATTAGTTAATTGAATAATAAATATGTAATTAATTATGTTAATTTTTTAATTATTTTTAGGTGTGTGTACAGGATTTTTTTACTGAAAATGTTTTTGGGTAAAGGGGTATTTTTAGGGTTCAGGGTCAGTTTTCAGTTTTTGGGTAAAGGGGTATTTTTAGGGTTCAGGGTCAGTTTTCAGTTTTTGGGTAAAGGGGTATTTTTAGGGTTCAGGGTCAGTTTTCAGTTTTTGGGTAAAGGGGTATTTTTAGGGTTCAGGGTCAGTTTTCAGTTTTTGGGTAAAGGGGTATTTTTAGGGTTCAGGGTCAGTTTTCAGTTTTTGGGTAAAGGGGTATTTTTAGGGTTCAGGGTCAGTTTTTAGTTTTTGGGTAAAGGAGTATTTTTAGGGTTCAGGGTCAGTTTTTAGGTTTTTGGGTAAAGGGGTATTTTTTGGGTTCAGGGTCAGTTTTCAGTTTTTGGATAAAGGGGTTTTTAAATATAATGAAATAATAGATTAATTAATGTTTTAAATAAATATAAATAGTGTAATAAAAAATAGTTAATTAATTTTAATTAGTTAATTGAATAATAATTATGTCATTAATTATGTTAATTTTTTAATTAATTTTAGGTGTGTGTACAGGATTTTTTTAGTGAAAATGTTTTTGGGTAAAGGGGTATTTTTAGGGTTCAGGGTCAGTTTTGGGTTTTTGGGTAAAGGGGTATTTTAATTATATATATGTATTATTGTTGTTATATAAAGTAATGTGTAAAATTAATTTATATGTCCACATTTATTAAGTTTATAATTAAAAAGTGTAGTAAATTTGTTTGAAATAGTTATAAAATAAAAGTAATGTAATGTATTTTGTTAATAGTACTTATATTTATTTATTATTTAATGTAATTTTAATTATTTTAAAAAGTCGATATTTTTTACATCTATATTAATTACAACGATATTTTGGAGTCGATATTTATGTACTTACCTGTTTAAGTATAGGGTGTCGATATTTTTGTAAACGATATTTTTGCAACGATATTTATGTCAGCTATATTTTTGTTATCGATATTTTAACACCCTACCCTAATTACAAGAGTATGATTACACCATTGAGCGTCATCCAGGGAATTATCAAATCCCTGCTGACTACTTTTCAAGAGTGCAGATACAAGGTCAAGGTGCTCCATCCAAGAAGGCTGAAGCCTATGTATTGATTTCAAAGTAGAACCAAATATGCCAGTTGCCATATTGTTTGCCCAGATCATAACTACCATGAGTCATCATAGCTACATTCTGACGTTGAAAGATATAATTACACATCAGCCAGGGAACCGACACGCTCGACCTCTCACCAGTGATGATGAATACCAAAAGTACCAAATCTTTAAAGATGATTTGTTTTATAACTCAGGAAGAGTTATACTGCGAGGGTCGACAATCCTAATTCTGGAGAGTTTAAGACAGAGAATAATTGAAGTGGCTCAAGAAGGACATAGTGGTATTGTTGCCACCAAGAGAGCTCTTCGAGATCGAATTTGGTTTCCATATTTAGATGAGAGGGTTGAGAGGGAACTCAAGGCCTGTTATCTATGTAACTGGCTTTCCACAAACATTACTCAACATACTCTTACCGTATCGGAACTCCCTAAGCATGCATGAGAGAGAATAGTCATCAATTTCTTCGTTCCACTTGACAATGGACATCATCTGATGATAATTGTGGATGAGTGCTCTCAATTTCCATTATTAGAGGATTTCTCATCCACTACTTATGAGCGAGTCATCGAAAGATTTGATGGCATTTTTGCAACAAGTGGCGTAGCAGTCACGTTGAAGACTGATAACGGCCTGCTGTTCAACAGGCGAGAATTCATAGATTTTTTTAGAGCATCCGAACATAAAGCCTCAGAAGAGTACACCCTTGTGGCTGCAGGCAAATGGACTTGTTGAGCATTTAAAGATAGGAATACAGTGTGCAACTCTGGAGAGGATCAGTTGGTAAACTGTTTGGAATTTCACCCTACGAACCAATCGTTCAACACCTGACTCGACCAATCAGTCAATCAGGACTACTCACCTGTAAGATTCTCAAGGTGCTGGGGGCGGGGAGGGTCTGGGTCTGCGCTTCAGTCGGAGAGCCAGGTCCAGAGGTCTTCCTGAATTACGGCAGTCATGGTTATTGCCTGAGGTAAAGAGGCAGGGAGTTCCAGGTCTTCGCAGCAAGGTGGGAGAAGGATCTTCCTCCAGCCATGGGCTTGCGGATCCGCGGGACGGTGGCCAGGGCTAGTTGGGCAGAGCAAAGATGTCTGGTGGGAGTGTAGAAGGAGCGGTGGTGGGTGAGGTATGCAGGTCTGGTGTTATGGAGGGCTTTAAAGGTGTGCGTGAGAAGCTAGAAGGTGATCCTCTTGTTGACAGGTAGCCAGTGAAGGTCTGCAGTTTCTTTTGAAGTTTCTGGGTGGTGCCAGTGTAGAGTGCATTGCCGTAGTCGAGTCTGCTGCTGATGAACACATAGGAGACCGTTTTCCTGGACTCTGTGGTGATCCACTTGAAGATCTTCCTAAGAAAGTGGAGCATGTGGAAGCAGGCGGACGTGACGGCGTTGATTTGGCACATCATTTAGAGTGAGGAGTCCAGGATGATACAAAGGGTTTGTGCGTGGTCCGTAGGTTTGGGGGGGATTCCGAGCGTTGGGAGCCACCAAGAGTCATCACAGGCTGAGGGGGAGGAGCCCAGGATGAGGACTTTGGTCTTGTCTCAGTTAAGCTTGAGGCAGCTGTCCTTCATCCAGGTGCTGACTGCCTTCATCCCATCGTGGAAGTTGCTCTTAGTGGCTGGGGGTTCGTCTGTGAGAGAGAGAATCAGCTGGGTGTCATCAGCGTGGATACAATGTTGAGTCTTTGGCTTCTGATGATGTCTGCAAGAAGGGCCATGTTGATGTTGAAGAGGGTGGGGCTCAGGGAGGATCCCTGAGGCACTCCGCAGCTGATCACTGTGGGCTCTGATTTGAGCAGTGGAAGTCTGACTCTCTGCATTCGGCCAGTGAGAAAGGAGCGGATCCATTCGAGGGCTTTGTCGCGGATGCCAGCATTGTGGAGTCTTGCGCAGAGGTTGTGTTGGGAGACAGGGTCGAAGGTGGCTGAGAGCTCCAGGAGAATGAGAATTATTTTTTTTATTTAACAGAGGGGAAGATGTAGTAGTGTCTTGAGATAATTTATGATGGAATCATTTTTGCTCCCAATGGACTCCATAGAGATGTGATGTAGGTGTCAGAGCGCAATGCCATGAAATCTTGTTTTAGAATGTTGTGTTTGCAGTTACACACAGCAGAATAAAGCCATGTAATACTAAATTCCATGTGTGTGGGGGATAATTGGCCGGTACCCAGGCTGGGAAGATGCTACAAGATTTTCCTTACAGTGAAAGAAGTTGGCATTGACTGATGCTGCGATCACAATGGAAACTGAACTCTACAATAGCAGTGCAATATATTTGTTTGCATGCTCAATCAAATGTGTTTTTACAAAAGACAATTTAAGTAAACTGAGAAATATTTAAAATTCCTTTGACTGAGGATGAAGAATTTAAGTCACTCAGAATCTTTACTGTTATTGTAGTGTGTGCATGATTATCAGATAGCTTTGAGGATACCCTGTCTTGTGCAACCGACATCCTAAAAGTCCTAGCCTTATAGCGTGTGGCACTTTGCAGTCCAGAAATTGTATTTGCAGTTTTCATATCGCCAGCTATATTAAGTGCTTTAGGTCCAGTGCATGTCAGCACAAGTTTTGTTAGTATCAATAAGCATAACCTTGTTTCTGTGCTGCAGTTCTACACTCCCTAGTAAACAAATGCTAGCTCACGAAGCCATTCAGAACGGCACACGTTCAGTTTATTTGCATAATGAAGCAAAGTGTAAGTGCTTGGTTCTGCTCACTATTATATAGGCTATAGTACCACTGGAATTATGTGGATGTGCAGGGCCACATTATGTGGCAGGGTTGATTTTATTACATTATTGTGTCAATTTTAAACTTGTTAACAATATCTGGCCATTAGTTGCACCTCTTTAGTGAACGTTTAACACCCAACTATAGAAATAAGCAACAGAAAAGTGACCAGTCCAACTTTGCCAAGGGCTTCCACTGTGCGGCAGCACTTTTTGCTGCGTTGTAATAACTTTTGAAAAGTTTGAGCTAAAAACAATTTTTTTTGTTAAAATCTGCAGATTATGCAGCAGATGAAGGATCATGTGGCAAATGCAGCAAATCTATAATTATGCGAAAATCGTGCGGATGCACAATTGCATAATTCCAGTAGCCCTGACTATAGCGTCATTCGAAGTGTCACACACTACGAAAAAACACAAATGTCACACAATAAGGAGTTTGATAATATGGGAGTTGTGGAAGGTCTTGCTAGAACTGGGGCTGCCTCCGTACATCCTGTCCCTCCTTCTGAGACTACACGCCGGCAATTTTGCGCAGGTGCGATGGGGCACAAAAGGTGAAAAAACTGACAGGATCCCTGTGGGAAGGGGCGTCCGCCAGGGATGTGTGCTAGCTCCCACTCTGTTCTCTCTCTACGTGAACGGAGTGGTTGAGCATCTGTTAAGAAATCCCTCGGATGCTCCGTCCCTGGCGGGTAAACGGATCCCAACATTGCTCTTTGCAGATGATACCCTCCAGAGTCACCTGAATAGTTTTCAGGAGTTCTGCTCATTTAGGGGATTGGTAATCAATACTGACAAAACCAAGTATTTGATTATGAACCCGCCTAAAAAACCTGGGCATCCCCCGGCTCTGAATTGTGTCCCATTGGAGAGGGTATCTGAGTTCGATTATCTGGGCATTCGCCTTAACGATGCATTGAGCTGGAACCCGCACATCCAAAAAATGCTCCTTAGCCACAAATGGGTGGGTGGTGTACTACTTAAGGAGCAACGCTCCTCCACAAGCAAACCTATCGCCCCAGTTGTGGAGATATACAAAGCTAGAGGGGTTAGTGCTGCCTTGTACGGGGCGGAGTTGTGGGGCACTTGCAACCTGGACGCATTAGCAAAATCGGAGAGCAAATTTCTGAAAGATCTGATGGCTCTCCCGCTGAGCACACTCACAGTACCCGTGCTAATGGACATAGGTTGCAGGTCGATTAAGGACCAAGCCCAACTCCGCCCCTTGCTTCTTTGGGCTCGGTTGTGGCGGGTGCCCGAATTAGCTTCCTATGCTGAGACGCTATCAGAGGTCATGGCCATAGAAGGCTGGTCCAGGATTAAATGGCTGAGGGATGTAAAATGGCTATTAGTGGAGTTAGGGCTTGGTGATGTGTGGGCATCGAGAACTGCCCCACCCAAAGCCATGATAAAGAAATTGTATTGGAATTGGGTCTCTTCCAAACTATCTATAGATCCACGCCATTTTAATTCCACTGTAGCCTCTGTGAAGATTAAAGATGTGGTGGCTTATGAACCATATCTAGATATGATCTCCATCCCTTTTGACCGGGCCCTGTATTTTGAGTTCAGAGTAGGGACCCTACCTGTAGGTGAACTGATTGCCTGATGGAAATCCTCTTACCAGTCCTCCCCCTTCTGTGCGCGTTGTCCCACTCGAGTAGAGTCGGTAGCCCACATTCTTTTCGAATGTCCGGATTACTGTGCACCTAGGAGGCGTTGGCTCAAACACTTATGTAGACTTCTAGGCACCCGCCAGCACACAGTGGCGCTACGCATTTTAATGTCTGACACATCCGCTTTGGTTGTTTGCGGTGTTTCAAAATTTTTAAAGTGGTCATGGTTGATCCGTGCAAGAAGACTGTCCTTGTCAATTTAATTTTTGTTTTAACTGTTTTAACACTTTACTCCCTTTTCTCCCTTTCTGTGCAATTAAGAAATGATTGTTGTAAATGTTGTGTTTTATAATTGTTGAACAAGCTTTTATGATATTTTTATATCGAAATAAAGCCTATCAATCAATCAATCAATCAATCAATCAATCGATAATATGGGAGTTATGTAGTAAAGTTAGATTGCCTCATATTTTCCAGATACTTTTAATACGCTAATATGTTTATAAACATGCCAAATATTTAGAACAATAGTCCTATTCAATTTAATGAATGGATATCAACAGCTGATAACGATACACTGCTTGCATAGCAGTAACATTTCTCTTTTCTTTCATATATTTGCAATAACCTACTTTGCCTTTCATGACAACATTCTCTCACCTTAAGATGGCCGATTGAATCTTCACCTTTATTTTACGGCGCACGTTTCAGTGCCGCGCTCGCTCCAGAGTAACTGATTGGTGCCTGAAACCACGTGATGTGATGACCTACTGCCTCATTGGAGGGCGAGGTGTGGCTCGTTTCCTTGGTTACAGGCGAGGGAAGCCGCTCTGAGAGCGCATGCGCGGTGGTGGGAAGCTTTTCTAGGGGTGCTGCAAGAGGACCTGTGCAGCGAACGTGGACAGGTGAGGCTCCCTGCACCCCCAATAAGGGTTGCTTCTTCCCTGTACCCCCTCGCCACGCTGCCGCCCTCTCATGCACACCATACAACGGCCGCTTGTTATGAATTCTGTAGGCTAACCGACAGTTCTCTCCTGCAGCACATTCCCTGTTACACCCTTCTGTGCCTCACCCCCTGGCTCCCCCTTTCTGCACACCACCCTTCTCTGCTTCGCCCTGGGTGGCCCTATCCCCCTCACACCTTCCCCAGCAGGACCCCCTGGTGGAGGCTGCTATAGGTAGCTCTCAGACTGCCTCTCCCCTTACCTAGCAAAGCCCCTCCACTGTGAGCATCAGGAATTAGAATGCGAAGTGTTTCTGTGCTTTTATTCACGCAGAACAGAGTGTTTAAAATAGAAATTCTGGAGATAGAATGGGTAGGGAACCGGTGACAGAGAAAGGTGATGAAGATCATTAGAGGGAGTAGGGCAGGCTGGGCAGCATATTGTCCAGAGCACGTAATATTACAGATCATAGACTTAGATACTACATGGGATGATGGGAGTAAAAGACACAGATGGGAAAGGCAAGGGCTAGAATGGCTCAAACACAACTGCGTAGAGATCAGCCAGGGAGAACTGAAGTCCATAGGGAAACCATAAACTGAAGGAGGGAAGGCTGGGGGGATAACAGAAGGCATGCTCGTGGTAAAACACTGGTGAGGGAGTGCATCTAAATACTTGTGCAGAGGAGCAAGGTACAGTGATGAGGCAGAGAAGTACACAGAACACGAGGACTTCGAGAGAGAGCAACAAACGTGTTTAAAAAAAACCTTTTCAAACTTCATTATATCTGGGTCCCCAGATTAGCTCCCTATTTTGATATGACTATAGGCAACATAATTTCCAGGACTTTGCACAATTCTCCTTTTCATTTTCTACTAAATGGCTAGGTTTTCTTTTTGTTCTGTCTCACAGGGCTATTTCATTCAGTATATATCTGCAACGTATAGTTGGTGTGACACCTGACCCATTGCCGGATTAGCTGTCTCACCACACATTGCTCTGATTTATTGATGCTTAGAAACTTGTGATACTTTATCCAAGTCGTTGCTGCTATAGCAGGAATATCATTTCTAATCAATACACATGGCCCATATCGCCCTAATCCATTTGACGGCAGTTGGTTCTATATATTTGGCTCAGATCGAACAAAAGGGACTCATGCTCCTGGAGACTTTAACAACCAGTTGTGTCTTATGTCTTGAGAGTATCTCTTAGGTACAGAGTGGTCACGTGCTTCTTGTGGCATTATGTGAACTTCTCGAATCACAAATCATGATGGGGCTAAGACCGAAGCGATGAAGTATGCGCTACCTTAATTTTGCTGTGTGTAAGAGTGCACATGCAAGGCTTCCATCCCATTTCCAACTTTGCCCACACATGGGCAACAATACCCTTTTCTCGCCCTTATGCTTAAGTAATATCTGCATTACTACATGTTATTCTGATTAACTTGCATTTGACCACTGGCCAGATGAATGAATTTATTTTTATTGGTTCTTGGACTTGCTTTACTGATGTTTGTCTTAGGATCTCTCCTGGTTTTGGAGTGCTGAAGCTTTCCACTTTTGGTTTCTCTATGACAACACAGTGCAAACAAGTCTTTTACTTGCATTTTTTTTATTTTGCTATTTTCATACGAAATCAGTATGCATTATAAGGCATTAGTGCACTTTATAATAAACTGAAAAGCAAACAATGCAATGTTAGTTTTCTTAACAGTGCAACAATGTCTGGATTAGATTCCAGAGTTTGTGGGAAATATGGTCTTAGAGGTGAGTTCGGAAGAGGTCATTTTTGCATTGTTTCCTGAATGACACGAGCATGGGTTCAATTCTGATATCCGATTGAAAGGAGTTGTGGTGACAGCGCCATAGAAAGTTTGTCCAGAGATCAATTAGAAAAATGACTGTATAAGCTGGGCAGCTGATCTTGCTTCTGTAGCGGGCCAATGTAGTTCATTAAGAATCGGCGAGATGTGCTCGATCTGTCTAGTAGGTGGTAACGTCTAAATGGAGAATGGCCTTACTAGGCGCTGTTGAGTTTTAAGAGATCCCTCACAAGGATTGCATTGCCCAAGCCTAGAAAAGAGAGGACCAGCTCATGTTCATCAACATTTAGATGTGTAGAAAGGAAACAGTGTTTGATCTATTTGAGTTATTTAAGATAAGCGTTTTCTGATTTTGGGATTTTGTTGAAATGGGTTATACGAGATATTTGGGGGGCCTAGCTTTAAAGTTACTCAAGTAGTTCGGTTATTTACACATTATTTGATTACTCCAATAAATGTATAGTTACTACATTACTCAGCTTCTCCATGTTTCCTAAATTTATCTGGTACCCTCTTAACTTTTTCTTGGAGACTGACAGTTCCCTGCTCAGCATCGTCTCATATGCTGAGTAGTCAAGAAGTTGACCTAAAGGTCACACCCAATGCATGGACAGCCCTCTTGTTTCCTAAGCTCAAGAGAGGGATCTGCTCTCTAGACACATGGGGATGGGAAATGGCATGATATACAAAAACAGTCTTGTGCAACAAGTCCTCACTCTAACATGATGTTCTTTACAAATATCCTCTGCCCTGGGTTGTCACCATCTGGCGCACTACCTTTTTTGTACTTCAGTACTGCTCCACTTCAGTGTCATGGAATTAGACTTGTTCAAACATTCAATCATTAGTTTTATCCAAAATGTCATTCACAGTATGAAATAATATTTGTTTGAAGTTTATCATCTCACAATATTTTATTAGTCTTTGTTATTGATTGCTTCTATTTCCCCATTATCATAGGGAAACATTAAAAACAGTTTCTATTATGGCAGTTAATTTGCATCTGACACCAAAGCGGTGAGTCAGGCCTGCGCCATTGATGAGCAGTCAGTGGTTCTCACTATCACCACAATAGCGATTGGTTTTAATTTGTTTCTTGGGGCATAGGGGAAAACAGAGGAAATTAGTATTAATCATGAAGAATGTTCAAATATTATCGGATGATTCATTTCAAATAAAAGATACTACTACTAGTAACTTTTCAAATCCAGGCAGAGGTCCCCTCCACCCGGGAAGATTTCTCTGTATGATAAAGCATAGAGAAAGTTGTAAAAGTTACTAAACTTGAAAAAGTATAAAAATATTTTATTGTGAAAGATTTTAATTTAATATTTTAATTTAAAATCGAAGTTTATTAATTTTACATCTTTATTTACATTTTAGAAAAATATTTAAAACGTTCCAGCAATATTAAATTAATTTAAATATGAAATATTAATATTTTGACTATATTAAATTAGAATTATTTTTCTGAAGTGTAAATTGGAAACAAAATCACAGCAAAAGAAAAAAAAGTCACTTTAATTTAAAATATTAATGGTAAATAATTTGATATTTTTTCATTTTTCTTTTGTTTCTTGATAACTTTCTGCACCTTTGAAGCTGGGGAAGTTCGGATCCTTTATTTGCGGGATGAGAACCCTATAACCTTTCTGCCTTAAATGCATACAGAGTGACAGGCTGCACTGCCTACTGGCCCAAAAGTGGCCTCACTGTGCGTTAGTAACAGTAAGGGGGTCACAAGTGGTGTAGCTGAAGCGTTGGGGGATTTTTGTCATCACACTTATCCACACCAACCACTATATAACAATCAGAAACGTAACTCTAATGTCGAACCCATACGTCCTTATCACTCAGTTAGCAATATCAAAAGTCCTCCAATGAATCTTTGGTAGAGCTAAAACGGACTAAATAATGAAAGACGGAATGCTATTTCTCCACAAGGATCTACAATGAAGAAATACGCTGATCATTAGTTATTTATAAATGAGTCCAAATATCTTTAAAACTCAGGAATAAAGACAAACACTATTCTTTTCTATTTAGGTTTTCTTTTTATTTCATAATATGAATGGTCAAGCACAAATACAAATCAGAATTTCATTACTTTGATTCTCAATGATACAGGTTAGATTCACAATGAACCTAACAGCTCATTTGTGACGACATCAGATCATCAGATTTAGAGGAGTGAGAGTGAGATAAAACATCAGCGAAACACAGTTCACTTATGTAACGGAAATACTAATGCACAGCATGCAATTAGTCTGAAAAGCTTACCCCTTGGCCGTTAGGGAATAGCAAGAGCAGCTTCACCAGCTGATGATGTGCAAAGTCTCTAGTAAAGTCTTTAGGATTTGCAGGATACACCAGCCAGAGAATCGGGAATCAGCATGGCATTCAGCTACCACGAACGCATGGACAGGTCACCGATCTTGTGAACGAGCCAAGGAATATTTTCCCACAGGAATCTTTATAGTACTCTAATTCTTTTCTTCCATTAATATGGTGCATTCTCTTTCTTCAGCAAGTCTCTGTATTGGTTAATCACGGGGGTGTGACAGTCTACTGACCGTGACTTTACTACTATTTTGTAAACACTCTTTGTCTAAATATTGTATAATTTCCAAGGGAGGAAGAAGAAAGAACCTAGCTACGAATGTATTTAAATGTTGTAATTGTTACATTCATGTCGCCTACATCCCTCGCCTAGACAGGAAAGAACCGTAAAAGTTTATTCAGAACTAGGCGAAATATCTGTACTCTAAGGAAGCATTTGTAACATTTGACGGACAGGAGCACGGAAAAGCACATCCTCTAAAGATATAAACAAACCTTTTCTGGAATGGCACCCAGGATTTTGAATACTCTTCCCCCTGAAACCAGATTGAACTCTTCCACCGTCTCCTTCAAAAAGGAAGTAAAAGCGATCCTCATGGCAATATTTACTTGACTAGACTCTAAGCAAATCTGAAGAACAATAGTTCCCTTACTATTGCGCTGAGGGTCCATCTATTCTCCCTAGGCACGATTTCCTGCCCTGGAATTTAAGAAATCGAGAGACTCACGTTAAGCTCTCTACGACTGTTCCTGTGCTTTGTTTTACTGTTTTCCCATGTTTCTCTACCCCACGATTTGTACTTTGCATTCGTACTATTATCCCTTGCGTATGTCCCCTTAATTTTATTACCTGTATAATTTGTCATACTATTCTCTATGTATAATGCAGCACTGGAAAACACTCTGATATCCGCAATGATCTTGTTCGCGCTCTATAAAACCTTCGAAATAAAATAAATAAATAAATATTACGTTAGCAAAACAGAGAATAATTTCTAAAAGCCTATATTTACTTTCACGAAGAATAAAGCTTTTCCTTTTGTCATTTATTTCCTGCAGTTAGGAAGACAGAATAGCATCCAATTAGCATTAGTCTCATTATATTAACTAAGAAACGCATATTTGTCATGCCTTATGCACATTTCACGTGTTGTACACTCTAATATTATATGTAGGTAATTCCACACGCATTATAAAAGCATGCATTAGGGTAGATTACATTGAGCAGATTTTATTTACAAAAATCGTGCTCCTTCACAAGCTTTGAGCCTCATGACTGCGTGAAGCAACTGACATTCTTTTTTGGTATGAGGCCGTTGACACTCATTACAGCATGGGGCTGTTGATGCTCACTGCAGCATGGGGCTGTTGATGCTCACTGCAGCATGGGGCTGTTGACATATATTGCTGTTTGGGGCCAATGACTGACATTGCTGCCCGGGGCTGTTGACACTCATCGCTGCTTGGAGCTGTTGACGCTAGAGCTGCTTGGGGCTGTTGACACTCATCGCTGCTTGAGGCTGTTGATGCTAGTGCTGCTTGGGGCCATTATTTTTCATTAACCCCTTCGAGGCTGATGACGAGCCCAGCTCGTCATGAACAATGGGTTTTTTAAAAAGCAAGCGCAGCAGCAGAATAAGAGCAGCGCGCATGTGGTTAATGTGTGAGGCTATTGGTGCTCTTTATTTCTCAACACCATTGATATTTCTTTTGTCTGGTGCCATAAATGCATACTTGACCGTTGGCTTTGCTTGTTCATTCATTCTTGGGGCTATTGATGTTTATTACTATTTGTGCCATTGTTTCTTATTAATGACTGTGGCTAAAGATATTTGTGCCATTAATGCCTGTATCGATTGATGTGCTCTACTGCATGAGCGGTACCAAAGGGGGGTGGTGATGGACGGACCACCCCCTTTTGTACCGCTTTTGGCCGCCATAAGTGTGGCAGGGTATGCTCAGACGTGAGTCCCTTGCTTACTTTGCCACTGGATTCAAGCAAGCCGGGCTAAAGACGGCTGGAATGCTAGAAACCGGTCCTCGGAAGCTTGTTTCCGGTCCAGGGAAGACATGGCTTGGCAGTTCGGGCTGGACTGTTCCCATGAGGCACAGGGTCAGACTGATTTGCATATAGCCATGTCTGAACTGGGGTGGCAGAGTGGGCTAAAGAACGGTGATGGATTAAACCCAGATCTTTTGACTGGTTGTGAGTGTTTGATTGATTCAGATGCTCCGTCCATCACCACCCCCTTTTGTACCGCTTTTGGCCGCCATAAGTGTGGCAGGGTATGCTCAGACGTGAGTCCCTTGCTCACTTTGCCACTGGATTCAAGCAAGCCGGGCTGAAGACGGCTGGAATGCCAGAAGCCGGTCCTCGGAAGCTTGTTTCCAGTCCAGGGAAGACATGGCTTGGCAGTTCAGGCTGGACTGTTCCCATGAGGTACAGGGTCAGACTGATTTGCATATAGCCATGTCTGAACTGGGGTGGCAGAGTGGGCTAAAGAACGGTGATGGATTAAACCCAGATCTTTTGACTGGTTGTGAGTGTTTGATTGATTCAGATGCTCCGTCCATCACCACACCCTTTTGTACCGCTACTGCATGAGGCCATTAATCCACTTACCGAGGTTCATTGACATTCGTTACTTCTTGGGGCCATTGTTTTCCTTTTTTGCCTCAGGACAATAGTGCATGTTGCTTATTATTATTATTATTATGGAAATTTCTAAAGCGCCTGGTTACGCACACCGGCGTGTCCCCGCGCTATGGTGAGAGACAATGAGGAGGCCTAAACTAGATTCAGCTACACAAGTATTGAACGGAACAAGTGGGTTTTGAGAGCTCTTCAGAACATATGCTTATGATGTTTGCGCTGCTTGGAGCCAACAATGAGTGCAGTGCACTGGCCGAGGCCATTGATGCTCACTGATGTCTGTGTGCAACATTGATGCTTACTACTGCCTGGACCAATACTAATGCACCTTGCTGCCTGGACCATGAAGGCTTATCTCTACCCGAGACAACTGAGGCTCATTGCTGACTGATAGCATTAATGCTCAAACCCTCCTAGGTCTGTTGATGCTCATTGCGGTCTGCGACCATTGATTTCTGTACTGTCTGTGCTATTTGATGCTTGTTTTGGCCTCATTGCACTGATGCAGGTTGTGTTTAATGTCACTGATGCTTATGACTGTCTGGAGCCAGGCCTCAAATAGGAAAGTAGGTTAGTACTTTACATTGGATAACATCAGAGCTCACGTTATTCAATACTAGTTTTGAATAGTTAATTTAATTCTTTTAGTTTTACTATTTGCAGTATAAGTGCTGAATTAGAAGTGCCCCATTTAAAAAGTTTTTGCTGGGTACCTGGTTTCTTTTCAACCTCTCGAAAAAATCTGTATGAACGTATATATGAGGTATTTGTTTAGTGTGAACCTAGCCGAAGGGCAGCACAGTGATGTACATGGTAACATAAAAAAGATATAGTCAGCAAGTGGGGGCAGCTTGGGGCTGAAATGAACTGTTACTGTGTTGTGAAGTTGTGTTTTTAACAAGATGTGTCTTCAGCTTTTTCCAAAATTGGAGCTTGGTTGAAGTGGCTCTGATGGATAGATTGATATAATGTCAGATACTGGGTACATAGATGGAGAAGTTTTCGTGCCTTATTTCTTTTTCTCTTTTGCTCTCTGTTTCCAGTTCTACGGTATCCTGGATAAGATTGTGCCGAGACCACTGATAGGCATGAGTGACGTTGTGTTGGTTTTGTATATGGTGGCCCTGATTTCAGAGACGGGTTAGGCCAGCAAGGGTACCCAATGAAGTTACATCAGGGAGGCGTTGATGTGGTCCTATTTTTCCAGGCACTTCATGAGGTAAAAAAAAGAAAAATAAATGAGGTATGCTGTGGCTGAACGATTGCCAACCAAGGGGGCCAGTGTCTCTAGAAGGCCGTTATACCAGGCATT
Organism: Lissotriton vulgaris; assembly: GCF_964263255.1. Taxonomy (NCBI): domain Eukaryota; kingdom Metazoa; phylum Chordata; class Amphibia; order Caudata; family Salamandridae; genus Lissotriton; species Lissotriton vulgaris. Next base: position 1,084,489,779 of record NC_141699.1, on the reverse strand, counting down.
GCCATAATCAAGATGTGAGAGTTTAAGGGTTTCAACGGCAGTCAGTTTCTTAGCAGAAAAAAGCAGATATGAGGCCATCTGGTTTTCTTGGCGATGTGTTCCTTGTGGGTGAGGGGGTATCCAGGGGGAATCCAAGTGAATTGGTGTTCATGATATATTTGGAAATGAGTTGTTATTTTGACTAATTGGTGATTGTTGTTAAAATGGAAAAACTAGGGTAAGCGTATTAGGACCTGAGCCCTGATGAAGACCTCCGCAATCCCCAGTCCCATGTGAGAGGACGAAACGAACTGTGTAGACACAGTTAACTGAAAAGCAATTTAAAGTATGTGTGGACAGTCATACCCCATAGGACTGCACTAAAAAAGCCTTGAACTCTCTAAACAGGATACAAGGTCCTATACCCTTGTTGGAGGAAAAATAATTGACGCTTCAATAAAAAATCCTAAATGAAATAAAGGTTTCTGATCCTTATGGCACTTTTTGAATGTTGAATTTTAGTGACCATTTGGATATGATTTAATGGTGAATTTCATGTGGTTTTAGATAATTTGTGAGGTATATGTTTCACTTGTTTACAGTGGTGGTTGAGTTAGTAAAGAACAGATGCTAACAGAAGCTGTTGATGTAGTGTGATATAGTAAAGAACTGAAAAATACTAATCTAGTGCATCAGAAGAAAGTGTGGGTGCTATGAATTCTCTTGAATAAATGATTAGCAGTCCATGAGTTATTACGTGTCACGTAAGCAACAGTTTTTCTTTCTGACGCTGAAGATATCAGTCTTCTTGTTGCATTACAATATGAAACATAATTCGAAGGAAGAACTAGAAGTGACCTCAGTGTGCTTATGACACTGATTTCTGTTGCTTTTTAGAACGCGCAGTGCAGAACACTCAGCTGCATCAGATTGTGGGGGTGAAGTCACCAAGTGTATAAAACAGACATTCTAAAGGTTTAAAAACAGAAAATGTGGTTATAATATTATGGTGATTAAATAAGGGAGCGCTGAAGTTCGCATTACCCAATGGCTGTTGGACTGTTTTTTTGCGGTATTATGAAGCCTTGGAGTACCTTCTAGCGTTGCATCACATCTGTCTGCTTGAATTGTTACAAATTCTTTAAATTCGTGAAGTGGGTTTTGACTCCACCCAGAAGAATATTACTGTCTTGTGCTATTATCTGTCTTCTGCCTACAGTTGTTTAATTAAATATAAAGAAGGCGATTGACGTTTTCACATGGAGAAATCAGCAGAGAATTAATTTAAAATTTTACATTTATTTTGTACCACCAGTAAATGACTGATATTGTCACTAATTGTGGTTCTAGTGTGTTATCAGCATTTGTATAAGATACTTTGTTATGACCCTGAAAATAGCCATTCACTCCAGTGCATTTCAGTAGAAAGCTCATGTTGCTCCATGAGAAACTATCATTGGCAAAGCGTGTAGGTCTGGTGTTGACTGTCTGCTTTGAAACTTTGTCAAGGCTTGTTTTGTCATGTTTTTACAAAACCTTATTGTTGGGGAGCTGTCGGGCCCTTGTCAAGCTTAAATAAAATAAAGAGAAGCTAAAAGCAAGACTATTTTTGTCTCAAAAAGTACACATTGCCATAGTAGTCCCTGACACTCAAGGAAACTTCGTTGTGTGTGGATGCCGGCACTCACTATAAAGGTAGTGAATAGCCGAAGATGGCTGTCCCATTGTCTTATTCTCTATGGTGCAGTGGGCAAAAGTAATATGGGAATGACCCAACAGATCAATGGATGAAGATGGGTGTTCGAAAGCCCATGCAAGTAAGTAAATTGTAGTATAATTTTAGTAAAATGAAAAAGGTCTTGGCTAAAGCAAGACCTTAAAATCGGAGATCCTAGTTGCCAAAAACTATGGAAAAGTCAAGCTTCATGTACCATCCATCTTTATAAGACCTTGCAACATCACACATTCTAAGAAGTAATGTCTTGAATTACACTCCATACTTCAGGGATCTTTATTCACAATAGCAATTTTATCCAAGGAGAAGGGGACATTCAAGCTGATATGAACCATGGTGGCCCTCTGCTTCTTCTCGAGCTTTCTGGCTCCTCCCCGACTAATAAACTTGGGTTTTCCCTCCCCTTATGAATAATATTACTTAACTGTGCTATAAAAAGGAAGAGTTATCTTTCTAACCCGTAAGGACTGTGATCTTACCTCACGTACCTGCATTCAAACTTACAACTTCTGTCTGTGAATGTACAAGTAATCCTACCACCCATAAATGCTTTTACATAAAGTAGAATTAAAGCCAGGCTGACTGTCACTCAGCGTGACCAAGCTAGTGCGCACAAGAATTTCTACATCTCATTTTAAATCTCTGATGCAACTGAGCCAAAGCGATGTGCTGCCTTTCAAGCTGTTTCTTTATCAGATTATTTTACTGAAGGGTTTCTATTTTTTGTAGGTGTTTGGCTATGATAAAATCTAAATTTCCTTATGATGGGGGATATTCTTGCATATGAAGCTGATCTGCTTGGGCTGGTAAAAGAGGTAAGTAGAACATGCTAGTTCTTGCACTTTTTTTAAAAGAGGGCACTGCTTTTAAGTTTTTATTTTTGAAATGTGTTTTTTTAAATAAACGCTTGAATGGCATTTTCACTGTTAGATTCTGTTGGTATAAGACATGTAAATTAATCAGTATATTCACTCTTCTTTAAACGTGGTGGGCGTTGAAAGTTATGGTTGTAAATAAGAAAAAAATGGTTATGGTAATTCATAGAATACATAACTGTGCTTATTACTGTTATGAGCTTCCACATTACAGAAGACCTACTGCAGAGCAAATTTCATGTCACAGAAATAATACTTACTGTGGCTTTTCAGTAAATAAACTTTAGAAAACGGTGACTAAAAACATATATCAGAACGCAGTAACATCACAAAGGCATACAGAAGCACAGAGAAACATATTGGAAGATGTTTTGAAGAACAACATATTATTACTTTAGATATACTGTAGAGCATAGCGGCTTTACTCAAGACACACTAGAGAATATCCATGCAGTCACAGAAATCCCCAAATCAGGAAACATTTAGTTTCCTCAAAGTCTATACTTGCACATAGTAATTCATATTCCTTCAGTCCTTTTTATCTGCAAACATGCTTGCAAGTTGGTCATCTGGAATGGGGACTAGTTTGTATTCACATGCCTCATTCCATACAAAAGCCTTTCTTTTCCTCATAAGTTCCCTTGTGTGCTCTGTTTTATTTGCAAAGTCTTGAATGAACTTGAGGTAGAACTAGCATAAGAAGATCTTGAAGATTATTCTCTGAAAAACAGACCCCCAGATTTCCCAACTAAAAGACATCCTGTGGATCTGAAATATACCTACTGGGAACACAACTGCAGTTAGATCCTTGGAACGAGGATTTAAATCCACTTGATAGTAGTCTGAGGCAAGATCTATCTTGGTACAGTACCTAGCCTCCCAGAACGTCATCAACGAATCTTCAATATGTGGTGACCATTGAGACTCCACCCAAAGTGTTTTGTTCAAGCTACAAAATTCTACACATATTCTCAATTTTCCATGCTTCTTCACCTTAGAGAAAGTATGGGGTAACCCCACCACTCATCAATTAACGGTCTCATCAAAATATTAGCCGTAGAAAATGCTATTGTAACCTAAACAAATGATTTCACATTCACTATAAGTGCTTTTATTGTCTCTGTGAGATCACCTGTAATGAAGTGCCATCATATTCCAAATTACTGCTATGATATTTCCTGAAAGTGGACTTATGCAATGATCAAGAGTAGGCTTATGCTATCCTATTGGGAAAATATAATCTTGTACCACATACCTTTCTTTATTTATTATGTGATCTGGCATGCCATATGAGGTCACAAGTAATACATAGTGAAGTTATAGTTGTGTAGCTAATCGCAACCGACCCATTTAGTGTTTTTGTGGTTTAAAATGGTACAAATAGCATCCCTCTACCAGAGTTGGGTTTACTGTATTTTGATTTTTTAAAAGTTATTTTAATTTGTGATGTAAGTAGAGAATCATAATGTCCGCTTAAGAAACAGCACAAATTTTTCGGATGTTGTAATGACGCACACTGTTCCCTAACTGTAATAATGCCAGAACATGGCTTATAGCCATTCTCAGAGAGCACAAGTTACTGCCTTCAGCCGTGTTCTGATCCACTGTCTGTAGCACATGGTGGGACCAGGATATGACTCCTTCAGACATGCATAAGCTCACTGACAATGACTGTCTGTACCTGCTGAGCAGACACTGGCCAGGTTCATTACCTCTTGCAAAGTCCTTTTCACAGTCACTCCGTCTACTCTGTAGTAGCTGGGCACAAAGCGTGGCCTTCACCCTCTCCTTTCCAATCAGTTGGCACACGTCGACGTTATCGGACACATCCCATGTCAATTATCCCTGTTATATGACAGCTCTTGTTAAATATGAAGTAGAATATGGCATAACTAATTTGTTCTAATCAAAAAGCTTCTGAAAGGTACTGTTGACTGGGGCTAATGATTAGCGTTCAAGATTGGACCATGCCTCCTCTCCACTGCCTCGTTTTTCGCCTTCGCTCATGTTAAGTTTACCATATATGCAGGTTTTCGGAGAGGGAAATAGCATTTTTTTTAATAATGAAAGTAACACCCCAGTTTCTTGACACAGACTTTGAACATCTGTACAACTACATAATTCATGAAGAACATATGAAATTTTTTCACCTTAGGTTGAAGACCACTCCCTATGTTTTGCTTCATTGTCTGCTAATCTTACTTGGATTAAATATGTGTGACCAGTAGTGTATTACTGAATTACTGTTATGTTAGCAAAATAGATCAGCCTTTTAAATTCCCATGCCTTGCAAGTTAAAAGATCCCAATTTCCTTTTCTTGATGCATAATGTCCTGCATATGTGGCAAGAAGAAAACTGCAGTGATCCTGTTCACATTTCTTCATGTTACATCTCCTGCATTTCAGGAGAAGGCATTCATGTAAGGGATCTGATGCCTCAGCATTTACTTTAGCAGATCGATGCAGAAAATCAGCGTGTAGTTGGAATCCATGACACTCTTCCAGTTAAAAAAGTATGACACCCTCAGACCAGCTTTATGCATAAATGTCCAATCTTTACAATTTCTCCTTTATCTTTACAAAATTTGCCATATCACAGTTTTCACATAAAACCTGAAATACTTTCAGTCTGTATGAAAGCAATAGGATAGCTGCTCACTCAGTTTACAACTTTCATAGTAATTATTTTTCAAATCTATTAAAAGATGTCTATTTAAATGGCCTACAAATTCGAAAAACAGTGTAACTCCTTTGGTTTTCAGCAGTGGGTTTTGACGAGTTTTCTCACAAAGTAGAGGTTTTTCAAGGGTCTTCAAATATAGTTCTGTCTCATTCTAAACGACTGTGATATCACTACCAAGGCCCACCTATCAAACATTCCAGCAAATTGTGGGAATCAACACCGACCTCAGTCTGACTTTTCAAAAGAATGGACAAATTGTAAATAAAGAGTTTGACTCAGATATTATACTGTAACTAAATCCAGACCTTCCCACTGTCATGAGGAGTTTCATTAGGCGGGAGGATGTCTGCTATTGAGGATTATAGGAAGACCCAAAATATAGGATGTTTCAATTAAGTGTTAGTGGGTCTGTGATTTTTTATTATTTAGTGTAACAACTGCTAGTGGTTATACTGTGTTGCTGGTGTTTTCTGACCTCAAAGATTCTTTAAAACAATCCCAAGCATTTATCGTGCAATGATAACTGAAATTACACTGGAGATTCAAGAATCTGTGGTCTAGAAAGGGAGACGAAAGCGGTTAGGTTGTCCTTCAGCGCTGAAGGAAAGAGGTACCAAAACGAATCAAGTTTACGCATATGCTAATGATGCTCAGATATTCTATATGAGCTTACTTAACCCGCATTAACTTATTGACTCCATACAGGGTCAGATGTCTCCAATATCAAAATACTACTGAACCTTTCTTGTGAGAGACCTCTGAGTGTCTTAAATTTTATCTTCAGGGGCCAGTGCTGAAAATGTTGAATGTTGCTCCAAAAATCAACATTATGTTACCATTGCAAGCTTGTCTCTTAGGAACACTTCAGACATGAGTGAATTGTAAATATCTGAACAATATAGTGTTTGCTTTCCTTATCTTGAAGCGTCTCTTAGCCTTGTTATGGTTGCAGTCAGACGTTCCTCCGTCCTCCAAGCATCCTCTGATGTATTGTGCATTCTACAAGTTGTGGTCTAGCTTCAACCAATCAATCGGGGGATTTATAAAGCACGGCAAATAACCTGTGAGCGTCTCAAGGCGCTGGGGTTGCTAGCTGCTTCGTGGTGCTCTTGTTCATTCGCACGGCCAGGTCTTGAGTCCTTTCCTGAATATCCAGAGCGATGAGGCGGTCCTGAGGTGCAGGGGGAGGTCCTTCTGTGCTTTTGCCTCCAGGTGGGAGAAGGAGCGTCCTCCGCTGATGCATCGGCAGATCCGGGGGGTGTCTACAAGGAAGAGGGAGGCAGGTCGTAAATATTATTAATGGATTCTGTCTTTCTATGAACCTAGTGAGGATATTTAAGCACCGCACACAGCGCATGGAGCATTTACAAAAAGTGCTTAGGATGACCAGATGAGATGGAGTCGCAGATTAGCATCAGAATAAGCTCCATTATACACCCTTGGAATGACTGCCAGTAGAGGGGGAGCTCCAATGACTATGGAACCAGAGTCTATCACTTCCGGGCATCATGATGTCAGAAATGGTCCTGAGTAGCAGTAATTTAGTGCTGATGCCTGTTCTGAAGGCATAGGGGGAGGAGAGTCAACTAGAGGCCTAAATAAAGGGGCGAGACATTTCATTGAGGTAGTGCTAGGGTGGAAAATGATTTCAAGTGCAGGTACCTAGGGCTGAGTGAAATGCAGTTACGGCTGGGCTTAGTGAAATGCAGTTACGGCTGGGCTTAGTGAAATGCAGTTACGGCTGGGCTTCGTGAAATGCAGTTACGGCTGGGCTTAGTGAAATGCAGTTACGGCTGGGCTGAGTGAAATGCAGTTATGGTTGGGCTTAGTGAAATGCAGTTACGGCTGGGCTAAGTGAAATGCAGTTACGGCTGGGCTGAGTGAAATGCAGTTACGGCTGGGCTTAGTGAAATGCAGTTACGGCTGGGCTTAGTGAAATGCAGTTACGGCTGGGCTTAGTGAAATGCAGTTACGGCTGGGTTTAGTAAAATCCGGTTACGGCTGGGCTTAGTGAAATGCAGTTACGGCTGGGCTTAGTGAAATGCAGTTACGGCTGGGCTTAGTGAAATGCAGTTACGGCTGGGCTTAGTGAAATGCAGTTACGGCTGGGCTTAGTGAAATGCAGTTACGGCTGGGCTTAGTGAAATGCAGTTACGGCTGGGCTTAGTGAAATGCAGTTACGGCTGGGTTTAGTAAAATCCGGTTACGGCTGGGCTTAGTGAAATGCAGTTACGGCTGGGCTTAGTGAAATGCAGTTACGGCTGGGCTTAGTGAAATGCAGTTACGGCTGGGCTGAGTGAAATGCAGTTACGGCTGGGCTGAGTGAAATGCAGTTACGGCTGGGCTGAGTGAAATGCAGTTACGGCTGGGCTTAGTGAAATGCAGTTACGGCTGGGCTTAGTGAAATGCAGTTACGGCTGGGCTTAGTGAAATGCAGTTACGGCTGGGCTGAGTGAAATGCAGTTACGGCTGGGCTTAGTGAAATGCAGTTACGACTGGGCTGAGTGAAATGCAGTTACGGCTGGGCTTAGTGAAATGCAGTTACGGCTGGGCTTAGTGAAATGCAGTTACGGCTGGGCTTAGTGAAATGCAGTTACGGCTGGGCTTAGTGAAATGCAGTTACGGCTGGGCTTAGTGAAATGCAGTTACGGCTGGGCTTAGTAAAATCCGGTTACGGTTGGGCGTCATGAAATGCAGTTATGGATAGGCATAGTTAGATGCAGTTACGACTGGGTTTGGTGCAATGCAGGTATGGTTGGGTTTAATGAGACAATGTTGGTGTAAGAAACTAAGAGAAGTGGCTGAGGTTATAGAATGAACTGCGAAAGATAAAGAATGTTGGAGCCTTTAAAAGTATGGCTAACTCCTGCATTTGTCGGGCATCTCCTGTGCACTGGTAGCTGGACTGCTTGCTGATGGAGAGATGATGTGGGAGTAGATGTAAGTGTGCGCAATGGACAGTGGCAGCACAGTTGAGATAGGGGGAGAAAGGAGTAAGTATCTAAGACAAGGGGATGCTGCATAAGTAGCTGAGTTTATGCAGTAGGAGGGCATAGATCATCTTGTCTCAGCACAAGGGAGGGTGTGTGGATCTTAAAAATGCTGAGAAGGTGAAATGTCAAGGTCATACAAGTAGAAGTTAAAAAGGTAGATAGGGGTATGCAGATGTCAAAGTGGAATTCCAGGAGGCGGATGGCTTGGGACAGGTAAAAGTCATGTTTGTGTGGAATTAATATCAACCGGCACAAAGTAATCTTGACTTGCATCATCCCTCGCTGTTGCAGTTTGGGTAGGACTTAGTAGGGAAGACAACTTTTGCGTGCCATGGACAAGAAGGTGGATTGCAATGTTGACTGGGTCAACCCAATGTTGGTAATTAGTGGCGTTCAAATGGCACTCTTGTGAAACTATACTTAAACTAATGCAAGGTTAAAGACCACCTTAGAGAGCTTCAGTACGAAATGGGTATAACAAAGCTGGTGTTCCCTTTTTGAAACGTACAACGTGCAGAGTTAGAAAATATATTTCATTCTATCAAGATTTATATAATGGACAGAAGTATCGGATTTAAAAATACTTGTTTTAATTTTTTTCCAGTATTTAAACTTTGCAGAGTTTGAGGATACGCTGAAAAGTTTTGCCAAGGAATGTAAAGTAAAAGGCAAGCCGTTACCAAAGACATCGGGATCTGCTTTCCGAGACTCCAACACATTGATGATCCAGGTAATAGCGAGTGCTGTGACTGGCTGGAATTCTTTGCAAAGTAAGGGCAGTTTGGAGATGTCTGCAGTAGGAATGTAGGTAGATTCAACTGGGAACAAAGGAGTGAAATATACAAAGAACTTCAGCAACTGGTAGTTCCTCTGGCCCACATCCCAGTCCATCATTATTTTGCACGCCATGCCCCCTTGGTTTGGGACTGGCCATATGCAGATCAGCCTTGCTCCTGCTCAAATCGTAGCAGTCCAGCTCAAACTTCCAAGGCAGGTCTTGCATGACTTGGAATACACCTATCCCACGACCGGTTTCACCTCGATGGACTGGGATTCGGCCCGAGTAATTAGCAGTAGCTTAGATTAATTCAACTTCCCACCCATCACCTTTTTGTTTACTTCAGGGAAAAAGCAGAGACTTGAGGCAATGCTGGAGGTAGTTGTAAGAGTGTGATCTGGATCTTCATTTTGCGATTTGTGGGGTACTGTAAAACATGTGCTACTCTTAGGTTTTAAAACTTTAAAAATGCTAGTGCTTTGTGTACTGTTCGGTAAGCGGAGTCCAAATTTGTTTACGCTTGTTGCAGCAGCCACACCCCTTTGAATGTATCCGTCTTGAATATAACTATGGATACAGCCCTGATTGCTTTCCCATTGCAGATTCTTATGGCAGTACTTCTGTTTTCGATCCACTGCTCCTGTGGGTGGGTTGGGGAATCCAGATGCACTGTCCTAGCCAGGTCTCAAAAGTCGCAAATAGAGCTCTGTGATTTCTAAACTTTTATGAGTTTTAATTGTATTCTCTCAAAAAACCTTTTTGTCCTCTATGACTATGTCCTAGACTTTGTAATATTTGAGAAGCTTTGCCCTCTTCTAATCCTTAGCAGATTTCTTCTTGTGGGCTTGTATGTCTCACAGTGTATTTTGTATATTGAGGTCCAGAAGTGTCCTTCTGTTTCTTTCTGCTCCTTCCCAGTGGCTGCATGGATGCCCTCACAGAATCTGGAGAATTCAACATTCTTTTCTGTGTACTCCTGAAAATCATTTGCCTCCTGAATTTGCCTACTCTGCTTATAAGTGCATGTTGGCTTAGACGCCATGTTTGAAGGACCCTGAATGAACCTGCAGCAGCGAACGGCCAGCAACTCCTTGGTTGCAATCCAACTGACTCCAACTTGCTTGACAAAGCCAAGGAACTAGTTCTCCAGGGTTTTGTAGAATAGGATCCCCTCACCGCTGCTTGGGAGGGTATGCGTGTTAAGGGCCTAATTGTGTTTAGTTCAACGTGACTGGAATGGTGTGCAATGCTGACGGCAGGCTGCTCTTTAACTGAGGTTCCTTTGCTCCTACAGAAGGACCTGATAACGGCATTTGAAGACGGAGATCGCAAAGTGTTCTTTGAGCTCTGGGAGGAGCACATACCCCAAGAGATCCGCGATGGGGACCATCTCGCTCAGAAGCTGGAATTCTATCTCCACATCCACTTTGCCATTTACCCCTTGAAACACGGCAAGGGGAAGTCGGTATGCTCAATTATTGTTCCTAATTTCTTTTGTTATGTAACACTTATGTTTTATAATCTGATCTTGTTGCATTGCACAGCATATATCTCATCCACCCTGATGAGGGTTTGTGCCCTCTCCTCACTCCACACCAACAGCGTCCAGTGGTTTTACCCTGATTGAACATTCTTTGTTTTGTCATTCTTCCATATATTGCCCAGATTGTCTGTATTAGTGTGGAATTCCTTCTGTTCATCCTGTGTAGCATCCAGTTGCTCTTCCCTAGTGTGTTATTAAACCCTCTGCTCATCAAGCTGTCCATTGTCCAACTGCCAGTTCACTAGGGTGGTATTGAATCCTCTTGTCATCAAGATATGCTATATCCAGCCGTCCTGCCCCAGTGTGGTATTGAACCCTCATCATCAAGCTGTGATTGGCCAGCTGCTCTGTCCTATCACAGCACTATTCTGCCTTCTCCTTGTACTGCAGTATCCGTATCCAACACTTTGTTACCTCTCCTCCTCAAGCTGTGCAAAGCTGGTTGTTCAGTCCTGGTGTGGTTTTGAACCCTCTCATTGTAAAGTTGGGGGCCAGCGGCTGTGCTCTAACGTGACATTGTAGCTCTGCTCATCACCATGCAGTACGCAGGTGCTAGACTCTAGAGTGACATTGTTTCCTGTTCCCCCTCATTCGCACAGTGTCAAGTTGCTCTGCTCTTGTCTTCCTCTGTTCCCTCTCCTCATAGTGTGGTGTCCAAATCTTTGCTCCTGTCTTACCCTTGCTTCGTTCTCTCTCCTCTGAATACAGTGTTTAACTGTGCTCCTTCCTGTAGCTCCTTATCCTGCAGTGGTATCCTCATTTAGCCCCTGACCTTGCTTCTCCTCGTTCTGTGCAGTGTCAGGATACTCTGTACTATAGTGGCATTGATCCATTCTGCTTCAAGCAATGCAGTATCCACCTGTTTTGCTCTAGTTTCCTCTCTTCTGTAGGCAGTGTTTGCGTACTCTGTAGCCTAGAGTGGCTTTTCTCCCTCTCCTCTATACTCTGGATAAGGTCCAGGTGTTCTGCTCCTGGGCCGGTATTCCCTCTCCACACTGTGCAGTGTTGGGCTACCCCCCTTCCTGTAGCTCCTCCTGCTGCAATGGCTTGTCGATCCAGCCCCAGGAATGTGTTCCTCCCCATGCTGTGCAGTGTTCAGCTGCGGTATGCTAGGTTAGCATTGTTCCCTCTCCTTGTCACACTGTGCAGTGTTCGGCTGCGGTATGCTAGGGTAGCATTGTCCCCTCTCCTTGTCACGCTGTGCAGTATTCAGCTGCGATATGCTAGGGTAGCACTGTTCCCTCTCCTTGTCACGCTGTGCAGTGTTCAGCTGCGGTATGCTAGGGTAGTATTGTTCCCTCTCCTTGTCACGCTGTGCAGTGTTCAGCTGCGGTATGCTAGGGTAGCATTGTTCCCTCTCCTTGTCCCGCTGTGGGGTGCTCATGTGTGGTATGCTAGGGTAGCATTGTTCCCTCTCCTTGTCATGCTGTGCAATGTTCAGCCGCCTGTCCTAGTGTGACACTTTTCCTCCTTATGCTATACACTATTGTGTTGCTCTAAACTAGGGTTGTTCTCTCAAAATAGAGAGGATGAAAATGCACCCATATGTCCCTCCTACAAACAACTCGTATATCATATGAAAGTAGGGTGCTTGCAGAGAAGATCAGAGATGCACGAGGGGGACCACCACCTAGACTATAGGAGGGGCTAGTCTAAAGAACAGCTATACTGAGCGAGGGTCAGTTTTAAAATGGGGAAGGCCATCCTTGATAGAAGAGGATGCCTCACACACATAGTAGTGTCATGCTTCATCATCGGCATCCTCTCCCTTACTGGTAAGATGATACTACCAGGGCGGACTCAACCTCGGCGAAGACTCGGCAAAAGGAGGGGGTTCCTAAATATAACTACTGGACAAGGCGGGATCCGGACAATCTAAAAATTCCTTAGGGTTCCTCGGTTATCGCCTTTGTTTGTGAGGACTCTAGGTATTTATTTTGAAAGTTTTATATAGCGCGAACAAGATCCTTGCAGATATCAGAGCGCTTTACAAGGGCACGTGGGAAATAGAATGTAGTAGTTGAGGTAGTTAGGTACAAGGTGCATAGTTACATAGGTAGGTCAAAAAACAGGAGGTAGATAATAGGTGAGGTAGTACAAGGTGCATAGTCAAACAGTTGCGCCAATAATATAAAAGTACAAAAATAAGCATATACTTGTTTAAGCGTGCTACAAGTGTTTTTGGAGATAACATAAAGGTGGGCATATTTGAGGTAGATGCGTGCAGGATGTAGAGTCACACAGGTGCATCAGTAGTACAAAAGTAGGGATGGTTGAGGTGGTGTAGGTACAGTGTGCAAAGTCAGACAGGTGCGTTAACAATACATCAAAATACAAAGAGGGAACATATACAATCAAATAAGTCATGATACAAGTAGTACAGGTAGACCAGGGGGTCAGGCAGGTATTACGGAGCGGATTCATGAGAGCTACAGGATAATAGATCATGTGTATTTAGCCATGAGGATCGCTTTTACTTCTTTCTTAAACAGTTTGTTGGAGGAGATGAGCCTGGTTTCCGGAGGGAGTGAGTTCCAGATCCTGGGTGCCATTCCTGAAAAGGACCGTTTATAGGTTTTTTCCTTCCTGTATCTTCGAGGTTTCAGCAAAAGATTGTTTGTGCTTCTAGTAGTTCTAGAGCCACCCGAGATTGTCAGCTTTTGAGTGAGGTAGGCGGGTGAGTTCATGTGTACAGCCTTGTGAGTCATGCAGGCGATTTTCAGATGTATTCTGGCTTCAAAAGGTAACCAGTTCAGGGATTTAAAGTCAGGGGAAATATGAGAGTGTTTTTTTGAGCCAGTGATGAGTCTTGCTGCAGCGTTAAGGGACGCTCTTAGGGGTGCCGTTGTAGTTAGGGGGAGTCCGCAGAGGGCGGTGCTTCCGTATTCTATGTGCGGGATGACTATAGATTGTACTGCAGTTTGGAAGTCTTTGGCTGGAAGGAAGGCTTTAAGTTTTCTCAAGGTATTGATTTGGAAGTTTGCTCCTTTGGTTGCCTTGCTGATGTGCTGCTGCATGTTGAGATTGTCTAAAAACACTTATCTTGGCGGGTAAAGAGAGTGCAATGGCTCAGACCCGTCTGCTATTCACTCTGCCCTCAATAATTAGCCTATCTGGTCTGGTGCACATGTCAGGGCAAAAGAATGCCTACAATTGCCAATTGGCTTAGTTTATTCTAACTGATAATGCAAGTGCATCACTACATAATGCAATCACCCAGGTGAATCCTATCTGGGTTTCTTTGCAAACGATTTTCAGAAGACCCTAGATTTTAGGGGCTAAGGGTAGGTTTCCATTAAGGATGGCCTTCCCATTTTAAAACGGACCCTCGCTCAGTATAGCTGTTCTTTGGACTAACCCCTCCTATAATCTAGGTTGTGGTCTCCCTCATGCATCTCTGATCTTATCTGTAGACACCCTACTTTCATGTGATTTATGCTCTGAACTATGGTATAATTGTTTCTTCTCCATGTTCTGCTGTGCGACTCCAGCTACTCTTCCCTAGAGTGGCATTGTTCTCTTTTCTCAAATTGTATTGTTCAATGACCCACCTTTCCTTTGTTACCCAGCTGTATGTTGATCACGCTGTGCAGTGAGGGGTGCTCTGTACAATGTTAGCATTATTCCCTCTCCTTGTTATGCTGTGGGGAGTTCAGATGTTCTAGATTGTTCCCTCCCTTTTGTTCCCACTGTACTGTGTCTAGTAGATCTGCTCTAGAATGTTTCTTGTCCTCACTGCAGCTTTGAGCCAACCTGACTTCCAGTAGCTTGATGTAGTGCTGTGGTGTGCTGCTCAGCCTCAGGACTTTGTACCTCCTCAACCTGTTCATTGTCGAGCTCCTCTGAATTAGCGTACCATTGTTCCCTCTCCATGTAATACTGTGCATATCCATCTGCCCTGCCCTTGTGTGGCATTGTTCAATCTTCTCACCGCGTGCAGCGTTCAGGTAGCGTTACATTGATCCTCTCCTCCTTCGCTTGTGCAGTGCCCAGCTACTGTGCCCTGGTATGGCATTATTATCTCTTGCCACTGTGCAGTGTCACGCTGCGCTGCCCTAGAGTGGCATTGTTTCCTCCTAACCCTGTGCAGCGATGGTCTACCCCGCGTTCTAGTAGTTTTGCATACAATAGGTGCATGCTAGTGTAGGTAAAGGACCTTGTTCAATTCCCCTCTCTTCTGCTATGGTGGGTCATTGTTTCCTCTTTTCCTTGTGCTGTGTTATGCAGCGGCGTGACGAAACTTGAGGACGCCCCGGGGCAAAGTATACATGGAGTGGGCCCCCAGGGCTGCAGACTCAATGCAATGAGGAGCTCTCATACCAGGGGCCCCCTGGAGCTCAGACCCCCCCCCCACACACACACACAGCAGGGACTAATCTTATGCCACTGGTGCTGTGTCTAATGCCTTTGCTCTGTTGTGGCATTGTTCCCTCACTGTACAGTTTCTCGCTGCTGCACCCTGGAGTGACTGTTCCCACTCCTCCTCACCTTGTACAGTTTTCTACTACCCTACCTCAATGTGTCCAGCTGTCCTGCCCTGGGGTGGCATTGATCCCTCTCTTCACTGTGCAGCAGTCTATGATGCTTTTCCTGTAGCTCCTCACACTTCAGTGGTATGCTGATGTAGCCTTCGAGCCCTACCCTTCCTCAGGCTGTGCTGAGCCCCGCTGCTGTGCACAAGGATGGCGTTGTTCTTTTCCTCTTCAAACTGTGCAGTGCTCAGCGGTCCAGTCCTAATGTGACATCCTACCATTACTATGGGCACTGTTCGGCTGCTCTACCTTATTGTGGCATTGTTCCTTCTCCTCACTCTACAGTATCCATCTGCTTTACCCCGCGCTGTCATTGCTCCCTGTCCTCATGGTGCAGTGTTGGGCTACTCTACCTAACTGTAGATTCTCATACTGCAGTGTACGCTGATCTGGCCTCAGAAACATATTCTTCCCCATACTGCGCAGTGTCCAGTTGTTCTGTACTAAGGCTGCATTGTTCTCTCTCCTCACTGTAAAGTGTTCAGCTGCTCCATCACTAGTCTGCCATTGCTCCATGTCCTCTCTGCGCAGTGTTGGGATACCCTACCTACCCCTACCTTCCCCATACTGCGCAGTGTTCAGCTGTTCTGTACTACAAATGCATTGTTCTCTCTCCTCACTATAAAGTGTTCTGCTGCTCTGCCCTGGTCTGTCTTTGTTCCCTCTCTCCGCTGTGCTGCGTTGGGCTTCCCCACCAGTGGCGTGCTCATCCTACCTCAGGACGACCTTCTACCTCTTTCTTTGCAGTGTTTGACTGACTGAATAGTATTCTATTCCCTTCTTTTCCTTCTTCAGCCTTGTCTTTATCTTTCCCCGCCTTTGCATGACCCTATTATCTGATGGCTTTTGCCCGTGTTGATGTATTCTGTCTTTGTTGATCGTCTTATTCTTCTTCACTCAATAGTGCTGTGTGCCCAGCCCCATCATGATACTGCTTTCTCTTATGTCTTCAATGTCCACATGGCAATTTTCCTAGCTTTCACTAAGCAGTCTCCACTTGCTTTGCCCTCATATTGCCCTCTTCGTTTTGCAGTGTCCATTTGCCACGCCTTAGTGTAGATCTCCTCACATGGCAGTGTCCATGTGTGCCACCTGTGTACCCTCTTTGCCTGGCTGTGTTCACATGCTCTGCCACTTGTGACCCTCTTTGTGTTTTTCTTTCCTCCTGAAAATCAGTGGTCAACTTTCCCATTGGCCACTAATTACTTACCGCTTGCTCTTTTTTCTTTCTATAGGTTCGTGCTGATATTGATGACCGAATCTCTCACTTTAGGACCTACTTGGAGACGAGCGGAGCTGCCCTCAGCCAGACCACAGAATTTCTGCCCTTCTATGCCTTGCCCTTTGTGCCTAACCCCACTGTGCATCCTTCATTCAAAGACCTCTTTCAGGTACAGTACCCACTTCATAAAATTATTTTTTGGGACTGGACAGTGCCTCTAACTCAACCATGAACCTTCGTCTGCTCCTGTAGGAGGCTCTATGAATCTCTTCTTTTAGTAGCAACTGTCCAGCCTCGGTAGCAACTCTGAGATAACAAAACTCTGCATTGTAGAGTAGGCCTGCTGGTCCCCACAGGACGTCTGGTTATTCATAGGGCTCACTGCTGGAGCATTTTGGCTGTCCAGCTAATTTAGAGACTGTTGACACCTTTGGATCATACCATCCAATAGACAGGCGCCCTTGAAACTGATGCTCTAGCTGACTACACGCCAATCCCTCTGTTATTTATATTGGGGTTATCTGTCTTTCATATTACCTCGGGCACTGAGAGTCCTCTGCATTTTAACCTCTCCTTGCGACCTACTTAAAGGCCATCCATATCTCTCTAGCCCTTGTTCCACCTTTGTCTGCATCATGTTGTTGAAGCCACCATCTAAGACAACAGTTTGCACCATTTATGGAAGAGATAACATTAGTTTGTAAAAGGAAAGCGTGGGACGGAATATGAGTTGTCTTGGCCACATGTAGTCATAGCAACTCAAAATGATCGACCCCTGCTAACTATGCCAAACAAGCTACTTGTGAGGCTTTATAGCCCAGCAGCACACCAACAGCAAATGCAGCAAAATGGACTGTATGAACGTGCTGCTGTACAGGCCGGTAATGTACACGTGGTACACTATCCTGCAGCAGCAGGGTCCCAAGTTGTTAGTTGGATCACAGATGAATAGATATTTGGAGACTGTTTCACTCTCTTCAGTAATGAGCCTCCATATGCATTTGAGGCATGATTACAAAGGGAGAAGGGGCTTAGAAGCTGTGCTTGTTGATCTTGAGAATGTTCGAAAAGGTAGAATGGTCCCCAAGACTTGGCTATTATATATGAGGAATAATTAAAAGGAGGAAGCATCACCAGCTCTCACTCTTGTGAGATATTCTTCAAAAGACTGAAGGCGACACTCGCAGATTTGATTTCAGGTATGTGTTAAATGTTCGTTCACCACAAGCGGCTTTTTGATGCTGGGACTCATTGTGTTTAAGGCATAATTAAAAGGCAAAATAGTCGCCAGACCTGGGGTATTGTGCCTGAAAGGTGTCTGAAATGACTGCTGTGTCCTCATGCATAGGCCTTTACCCATGGCATGTTGGAAAGTGTTGAAAGTTCTCCAAGCGTGAGCCGTTGTCGGAGCCACATTTGAAAGGGGGCGGGTGTCCAAACCCAGACTGTTGTCATAAGTATGGCTATCCGCGCGTGCAGTGATGTAGTTGCTATCGCTGGTTTTACAAAACAGAGCGGCAATGTCTAATTCGTAGTCTAAGCGAATGAATAGGAATATTATAGTTAAAGTATTTTTCAGTGCTTTCAACCAGTCCTTTCTTCAATGAGAAGTCAGATACTTGAATCCTTGCAGAAAAAAGCTTTATATTGTTTGTTTCCCTAATCATTAAAGTGAATTGACCGCCAACGCGTTTCGTTCCCGTAATGACGAGCTTCTCCAAGGCTCTAGACCAAAATGACATATTCAGTCATAAAATCAATAAATACAATTTAAAACAGAGAAAAGTAAGACTAATTATAAAAGTATAAATACATAATGCAAAGGACCCCAAAATGGACGCTATTACATGGGGGCAACTCCAGCACACAAATGCAAAGTACGTCAGGGCCAGGCAAACGTGATGCATACCCTGAATCACATTTCAGAATAATATCCACATACATTACAGACAAATAAACATGAGCCCATCCCCTTGTCCAAAACAAAGAAAAGGCAAGCAGCCATAAATGTCATATTCTTTATGAGGGAAGGGACCAATACTCCTGTTTTCGTCCTTTTTCGACTCACCTATTCGAGTTATAAATGTTCATTTAATGTAACTCTGTAAGGAAAAGCCTACCTTAATGAGTAGTAGCAGAGTGGATCCATACTAAAGTCAAGATAAGTTATGTAACAGAATCCACAAAACCTTCTGTATTGTTGTAGAATAAATATAAACAAATTATATACACTCTTCCCTATAGAAAATTGTAATCACTATTGGCTTCTCTTATATATTGGTGAGAACTCCACAGTTGAGCAGGAATATTCTGCAAAGGAGAGCACCATGTAGTAGTAAAGGACAAGAAGTACCATAAAAAAGTTTTCTCTCCAGATAAGTGAAACAAAATATATGAGTGATTTACAATGAACTTCTTGTATGCTCCAGAAAGACAAGTGTAGAGGAAGAGCAAAAGAAAAACACCACACATGTGCATAACCTCCCGCCTCAATACTATAGACAAGAAAGATTAGAACAAAATATTAGGAGGACTTCCAAAGTGAATAAGAGTGAAGCGGTTATCTAAGTTACAAATGTATAAGAAAACCTTTGTTTATGAACCTTTGTGTTGTTTTCACCCCTGCTCTCTGTTGCCTCTGTTTTGTAAAACTTCCGAGTGCTGTTTTAGGTTGTTGGACGACTGACCTGTGGAGGTGGGCAATATATACTAAACCATTTTGAATACTCCTTGGATAGTGCGGAATAGCAGGCCTTAGTTCTTATTGCTATGTGTATAGGTGCCATGGCTGATGCTGACGCTTTCATGAGAGTTTCAGTTTCAATATTGACTTTTTCTGTGTTCCTCAGGATTCTTGGGCCCCGGAGCTGCAGACAAGGCTGGAGAAGTTTCTGTCACAGACGCTTAAGGCTGGCAACACCCCAAGACTTCTTACAATATATGTATCCTTCAAACGTAGTAAAGCGCAGTAAAGAAAGCTGGGCTCATTATAGATGAATGCTTCATTGGAGACAGTCTTCTGGCTGCAAGTGTTTTATTGAGGCTCCGGATTTACACATAATTGATTATGGAAAGAAGGAACATGCACTGCCCTATTCTGCTCTATTTGATGGGAGTTTTCCAAATCCTGTTACTTCTTTGGTGCCTCCTTCCTGGGTTTCATTCTACCTGGAACAGCATTGGCTTTTGTCTTTAGTTCTGGTTCATTGATCTTATCCTTCTTCCTTGAAGGTTTTTGTTTTATGATGTAAGTGCTTTTCCTCTTGATTGTGACTATTTTCTGAGGCCACCCTTTAGGCCATGTTTTAGTTTAACTTTTAACATATGATGCCGAGTGGGTTCGCCCTTTTTTTGCCTTCTCTATAGGATGGGAAGGGATTCTTCCTCAGGACTGTAGTTCAATATTTCCAAATTGTAAGTTTGAGTTAACACAGTTTGGCTATTTTCGAGGAGCTGAATCCACTCTAAATGGATATTACCCAACAAGTTTTGCTCCTGACAATTGTCTTTACAGAGAATATAGAATACTTAAACTTTCCTTATAGATCACCTGGAAGTGAGTTTAAATTGACAATTTGAATATACTGAACTTTAGTCCTGAGGAAGCAACATCATTCTCAATGAAGGAGTCCTTTTTTCAACAAAAATACAACAATGTCAAATTTATTTTAATTCTTGAATCAGATATAAAAATGGATTGGACTGTCTAAAACAGTATTGAAGTGTCCCCCAACTACAGTCGTCAATGCTGAAGGTTGCATGCTTCCACTACTACCATCAAGTCATGGCTGTGTGCCTGCACATGCGCACTGGTGCGGTACAAATCCTGTCAGCCATTTTCATCGAATAGGATGCATGGCTAGGTTGGATGGAATGTAAGAATTGAGATGAGGTCTGGGACTCTGTTTGCGATTTATGATTGCAGGCCGGAAAGAGGGAATTTCAGGATTTGGGCTAACCAGGGAAAAAGGCATTCTTGCAAGCATCGCTAGTATCTGGGCTCAGTTTCATGTTTGTTGTGTTGAATGTTGACAAGCAGGCTGTTATGTGAAAGCTTTCGAACGATGAGTAGGACAGTGTGGTCTTGGGGTAGACGTGTGTTTCTGATGGGGGTATGGAGAGCGGTGGTAGGAACAGATAGGTGGCTATGGAGGGATTCCATTCGGGAGGGGGGTAACCATTGTGGCATTATTCTACCCCGGCGGGGGTGGAGCATCGCATGCCTTTTCTCTGGTAATGATACAGGCAGGCTGAACAGCCTCTCCTACTGAGAAGTTGCTTTCCTTAACTTTCTGCTCCCCAGAAGGAGAATGCACACAGCAACAAAGGTACGTGTTTTTAATCTGGTAGATATTGTTTTTTTCTTTGGATCCCAGCTGCTTCACACAGGAAAGCATAGGGACAATGTGTGAGATGTCATTGCTGCATGAGACTAGTGATGCAGGACTACAAGAAACTCAGACATGCTGATTGATAACGACTGACTCAAAGTTTTTGATTGCGAGGAGGCCGGCGAGAGGTTTGCCGCTTTATGTAAGCAGAGCTAGAATGAGACTGCACAAGTTTTCAAGGATGAGTCCATTGATAAAAGACATGTGTGGGATATTGTGGTTATTTAACAAGGCCACAATTGTAATTTTATGTCTCAGTATGAGGGGCATATCTAGATTGCTGTGTACAGTTGTAAAGGCCGCATTTCAATATTTTATGTAGATATGATGGTCACCTCTCACCATTTTGGATGCCACATTTAGAGCACTTTGTCCAGTTATGGAGGTCGCATGAGGAATATTGTGTCTAGTCATGAAAGACACATTTAGGCTACTGTGTCTAGCTATTAAATTTCACCTAGGATACTATGCTTTGTTTTGTATACCACATCTAGAGTACTGGGTCAAGTCACGGAGGCCATATCGAGATTACTGTGTCCAGTTATGTTTTTATTTAGTTTGTAGATGATGTGCATACGGCAGATCTAAATAGCTTCTAATTGCATAGGTATCAGTAAGTATACGTCGAGACGGTCAGTGAATATATAATGACTGGAGAATTATGCAGACCTGAGGGGCTTAGGTCGACACGCATACGTATGTCAAAAGAGAGGAACAGTGTAGGAAGGTGGCTACCTGACTATGGTTACCCCAGATTTTTTTGCCCTGTGTTTAGCTGGTTTTCGACTTAGTTGGCCTGGTTCCCTGCTAATCAGGGCCCCAGGCTATCTGCTCTCTCTGTAAAATGGATTCCATGTACCCTAGGTGCATAACTAGATTGGCTTGGGTCACCTTATCAGCCCCTGTACAGTCAGGGGTGTGGAAATTTTTCAAAAATCTACTTGGCTAGGGGACAAAATGTTACAAAGATCTACTTGTCCTGGGAAGGTAGCTGCTTGTCCCACCTACTCCATAAATCACTATGGTAGGTCTGCACAGAGAGACCCCGCACTGCAACCCGTGCAACATACTGTGCAATATATATTTCAAGGGAAAGTCCAATTATGCAGTGCATGGTCATGCACTCTTAAATGCAACTGTTGTTCTGGCTGACTGTACAGCATGTGTACAGATATGTCCGTGTGCGCTGCACCCAATTATCAACTATTTTGCATGTAACACATTTTCATATGTAGAGAAATAGTACCTAAAGGCAAAGGGCAGACTGCATTTCTTGAAGTGTTTTTGGTACAGTCCAGACTGTCGAAATTTGAACCTGTAGGACAGAAAGGTTTTCTCCATTATAGAGCTATCTCATAGCTGTCCAACTTCAAAAATCCTCAGATGTGATGAGCTGATAAACAATGTGGATGGGAAAAACTGCACTTCTTGGCAGAGGCTACGAATAGTTCATGGGGCAGCAAAATCACGTAGCAGATGCGCTCTGGTTCACTGAGGCAGTATCCAATACACAAGAGGCAGGTGTGATGTGATTATATTATTGTGCACTCACTGCTACATCTCCACATTCTTCTCCCACACAAAGACCATATGCAGCACTGGCAGTAGCTGTACAGGGTTGTCTATTGCAATTAGTAATGGCTTCATTAGAGTAAGCTTCCCTAACCTGAAGAGCTGCAGGTCAGCAATGGATGTTCGAGTTTGTCTCCTTCAGATGTATAGGACATGTAGCAGTCACGCAGCTGAAAAGCAAGCATTAGTTTCACAGGGAAGGAGTGTTAAGAAAAGACAGTAAATCTAGAAGTGGAGAGCTGAGCATCACTGTGACAGGGACTAGTGAGCAACTGCAATCACTCAACATTTCAGGTCACACCCATGCAGCAAGTCCTGAATACTGTATTCTGAGGGCAGTGTGAGTGCAGTGGTGGTAGCAGGCACAGTGTGCAAGGCTGGAGTGGGTCTGGGGGCAGGGTCAAAGCAGTGGCTAAAAAAACTAAATATTTTCTAACCTTTTGTGGTCTTTCACCTCCAGGTAACTACGTGTATAATACTGGATAGCTTTAATTGAAATGAAAACTATGTTGATCAGTGAGAAATGCAGTATGGGACATTACGAAACCTCAATTAGTTCATGCACCGACCTGACCATAAACATTTAGTACAGCATGCAAGAATCTGACAGACCATCCTAGACACAGGCACCCACATGTGCAGACTACACATGCATCCCTATGCACTGGTGGCAGTGCAAGTTTTGCTGCAGACTTCTGATGCTAGCCACAGGCAGCCGTCTTGTAGGCCACTGAACTCAAACTGTCAAAGAGCTGGGTCAGCCCTTGACTACCTGGGGTAGAGGTGGAGGCTGTGAGATGCCTGCACACTGGGTCTCTGCTGAAAGAGGTTCTGGTCACCGGAGGTGGAAGGGGCAGGTTCTGCTCACATTCAATGAAACAGCTCTGTATCCGTGGGGCCTGTCTTGTAGGATTTTAATGCCACCTAGTAGTGACACTGAACCAGTATCAATCTGGGTTTTGACCCTGAGAAACCCCCAAAATTTCTGTAGTCCGAATAAAAAAGAATGTGGAGAACAAGTTCAGACATCGAGAGGGATTTTGGCCCGTGCATGTGGTCAGAGACGTTAATAGGGGGTAGAACAGTCTACACATTCTTCATGTACCTCTAACGGAACCAAGACTTGAGGGCTCTTAGCCTAAATAGAGCTTGAGAAAATCTGATCATATCACAGACAAACTGTGACAATTTCTGAATACAGCCTCCATTACCGATAGAAGAACTGTTAAGGAGGTCAAAAGTCTGCTGCAGTGATATGTTTGTAACCTACGTGCCATAGATAGATACGAGTATGGTAGTTTGGTTGGCTTTTGAACCTGCTACCACATACAAGGTAAAGAGACACCTGCATCACCTCTGCTTCGATCCCAGTGGGTTAGATCAGCAGGCTGAGTTTTTCTTCAGTGATCTGTTTGCAAAATGCCTGCCTCAGGCTCCACAGCCAGTATGCTAGTTTGAAGGTTTGATGTGGAGAGACACAGATAGAGAGAGAAAGAGAGTGAGACACAGAGAGACTTACTACACGTGAGCGTGTATTAGTGCAAGGAAGTGTGGAGTTGTTGGTATCTTTATTGCATGTTCAGTAGTTGATATAGTCTAACTTAACTCCCTGGAGCAACAGGAAGGATTACAGAGAACATTTTTATAACAGCAGGAACACCCTAACTTGAGGTACTTTAGCAAAAACCGAATTGTGTGCGTGGAGTCTGTGAAGAGGTTGCAAGGACTAGTAGTTAGTCGGGCATTACTGGATGTGCAGTTCGTGTTGATATTTTTCAGTTAGTTTATGACAAACAGTCTGAGCAGTAGGGAGTGAGAGAGGGGTCGTTTTAGAGCAGAATAGAACTAAGGTGCGCAGGTTACAAGAGTGAAAGGAGTAAATTTCAACATGATAAAGTACCGGAATTCGGCTGCTGCGATAAGATTCGTGACTAGGAGCTCATGGACACGCTACTACAGAGTGCTGGGGTGTCTCTTCAAAACTCTGCATGCCTCCTGTGCAGCCAACATGCAGGAAATTCTGTGCCAGGTGAGTTTTAGGGGTAATTGGCCGATTTTCAATTCTATAAATTCCACCAGTTACGTCGTAGCTTGTAAATACACACAATAGTTACATCTAACGTTAGAGCACTAGCGGGAAATGCTTTTCTTGGTGGCCTCCTGGAAGAAAGCAGACAACTCGCAACATGTCATGTGCCAAAGAGGGAGGGTGCCAGGCGTCCTCTGATTGAACTGTTGTGGTTTGACCCATACAGTTAAAGTGCAAGTAATGAGGTGCGAGAAACATCTTAGGAGGGGCTTTGGGGAGAAAGAGACCGGGCCGAGGCGCTTGCAGCATGTGGCTGCATGAAGCACTCACAAACCAAGCAGTTATTTAACAATGTTGTTACACGGGCACACGCTCCTGAAAAATAGCAGGAAAGAGAGCGTGAAACATGGGCGCATGAAAGAAAAATAAGGCTAAGGAGAGAGAATGAGACAGACTTATACTGTTAACTCATGTCACATTGTGTGCAATGTGAGGCGCAAACTCTAGACCACCAATGAATGAGTGTCTGCAGTAATGATGGATTCGGGACACTGAAATTTCAACATCTCTTTGTCTTTACATATTATGTAACAGCACACAGCAGCTCACGGTTCACCGGCAAAAAGTAGACGACTTGGATCAGGCACTTTGCAGGTAACGGATAGCAGCTTCTGTCGCACTCTTATAAAGAAAATTAAAACAAATCATATATCCGCCCAACACTTTTAAAATCCACCAGCTTTCAAAGGCAATGCAGCGTAAAACAAACATTTTGCTCGTTTGCTCTAATGCTATCCTTTGGTTATACTGAGCGCGGGAATTTTAAATGTAATTACGCCCCAGTACAATTCTTTAACGCCACATGTAGTATAATATGCGTTGCTGCATTGGTGAGCTCCACTTAAAAATCAGTCCGCTCCAAACCCCAAGTTAGCGCTCTGTTTTCGCTTGTGGAATCTTAACTGGGCACTCCCGTCATGCTGTTATTTTGACTGCAATGCACCGAGCTCTCAGCAGGATGTTTGCATTGCCTCTTCCCTTCGCGAGCAACAAGGATAAAGTTAACTGTATTCCTAAACCCCTGATGCCGCAAGCTCACTTGGCATTAGCCTGGCAACATTAATGCCCCCCTGCCTCCTCACCCCAGTTCCAGGTCACACCACCATCAGCGAGATATTTGTGCAATCCTCTTCGGTTAAAATGGAGACAGGTTCTGCACGTCCACCCCATTGATCTTGAGGAAGCACGACACCCGATAGCTACGACTTCCGCTAATTGAGACTGAAGTTTCAGTTCCCCAGCCAATCACTGGCTAGAGCCCCGTCATGGGCTGCTAGCCAATCAGAGGCCTCAAAAGCGTCTGCAGCTCCCCGCCAGCCTTTCTGATTGGCTGTGAGCCCCAAAGTGTCCACAGCCTGTATAATGTACGCGATTTATAGTCTGCATGTCCGACGGGCAAAATAAACATTGCATCTTCTTGCCCTTGTTAAAAATCAACATGGTTCGGGCGTCGGGCGATATGATTTCCCCACCCCTGACAGTGCACTATAGGTGCCCAGGGCATAGGTGCATCCAAGGCCTACCCGGGGCTGCAGCATATCTTTTGCCACCCCTGGCTGGCTATCTAAATTGACACAACTGGCTGAACACTCAGCTGGGGCAAGTGGGTGTAATCACCCCTTGCTTAGATATAGTATACCTATATCTAAACCTATATCTGGACACATATATAACCTGTGAGCCACTCCTATGGAAGGCCTCATCAATCCTGGAGGCAGAGTGCGTGGTTTTATGTGAGATGGTGCTCTGGCATGAGCTGAGCCTGTCTGCAGCTGTCGGGAACAACTCCCTAAGCTGATCCGGGATAATGCCATACCATATACTCTTAAGCGCCTTATAATCCTCGCGGTTATATAGCAACTTTGGTTTGGCTTTATCAAAACATGTCGTGTAAGGTGTCATACGAATTGGAATACTACCCCCTCGCCAGTTCTGGCGACGGGGGTAGCATTCCACCCTTCTAGAGGGAGAAGACATGTTACTTTGCTGAAACGCGGTTGATTTAAAATGAGCCTCAGATCCACAAAATGGATGCCCCTGCCACAGACACGGGTCTGGCCTCCTGCTGCTGACCGAAACCCGGCAGAGGAGGCCTGGACAAAGAGTTTCCTGTCACAGGGCGGTGTCAAA
This sequence comes from Lissotriton vulgaris, assembly GCF_964263255.1. Taxonomy (NCBI): domain Eukaryota; kingdom Metazoa; phylum Chordata; class Amphibia; order Caudata; family Salamandridae; genus Lissotriton; species Lissotriton vulgaris. The sequence goes on along the minus strand of NC_141699.1, from coordinate 1,084,463,257 downwards.
CCACCCCAGACAGGAGATAGTGGATTGGAGTAGGGAGGTTTCAAAGAAACCAGACACTGCCTGGGGAGCACAAGGCTGCCCCTTGCAGGATCCGGCCAAACCGGTTCTGGGGCCTCCCAGCCCCTGTCCCAGCGCGGCCAGGATCAAAGGAGAGGGGTGTAACCACCCCCTTCCTGGGTCCCACCCATAGGAGGGGACCTAGCAGGATGTCCAACCCCCTAGATTCGAATAAGAGGGGGAGCAGTCCCAACGGACTTGAGATCATCCTGAAGAAACATAAGAAACGAAATCTGGACCCTTCGACTTTCTACACGACGTGAGAAGACTGAAGAATCTCCCTTGTGGTCAAGGAGTGACCACCCTGTGCAAACAGGCACCATCCAGCCCTCGACCCTTGCTTTGTTGCAGTTCCCGCCGGAACTCGAGCGACAGAGATCGACGAGATCAAGCTTGCCTGCCTTCTACCTGCCCGATCCACAGTCCCTGCAGAGCTGAGACCCGTGGAGGCGACCGGAAGCGTGGGGCACGCCATCTTGAAAAGGCCACGAGACGCTGACCGTGCAGCCCACGAGTGACCCTCGAAGCTGTACACCGGGGTTTGAGAAGCCCCAGCCCCGAGCTCCACTTGCACCAAAGCTCACCCCTCCACACTCGACGAGTGCTGCGTGGGGCCCTTCTGCCTGTGTGTGCTCGACGCGTTGGCCCGGTCACTTGCCAGCTGGCTGGTGGCCCCTGTGCCGACGAAACTTGAAAACCGACTTGCTTTTCTGGTTGCTCCAGATCTGCACCAGCTCCGGTGAAAAGGAGCACCCACTCTGACCCTCCTGGTTCGAGTGATAAGCAATCTCCCGGTTCCGCGTGGATTGCTTTTGCCAAGTGCTGTTTGCTACAATCTTCAAGCCGACGGTGCTGACGGCGAGAGCCTACGTGGGACAGATCGTGACCTGCTCCTGGACGTCGCAGATGCCCCAGAGCCCACGTGACAGCGGAGAGAAGCCTATCGACAACCGCCTGATTGCGCCCGACATTGCCTGGTTCCGTCCTGGTTCCACCCTGGTCACTGCTGAGTGACCCAGACTCTGTCCCCTCTGCTTTCAGGTACTTTTCTACTTCGATCCACCCTTGGATCGCACCGGACACTTCTGCTTCACAGCGCCTGCAGCTGCAACAGCTCCAAGCACCAAGAACCTGCGTGACAGAACCCGACGCCACTTCGACCCTGTGCACCCACGGCCTGTGGGTGAGGTAACTTTGCAACGCCGGTGTCCTTACACTGGCACACACCTCTAGGGTCTGTGTCTGAAGTTTTGTGTTTCTAGGTTCAGCGGAAGTATCATTTAATTCACTTTAACTAACTTTTACGCACCATTGACTTTACATTGGTGCGCGCCGCACTTTCCGTGCTGCACCCGTATCCTGTGGGCTACTCCCGACTTCTTCATTGCTTGTCCTGACTGCTCCCAGCGAATCTCTAGGCCCTAGGCCTAACCATTGCTCGATAAGTGTTACTTATACCATTTTTTTAGTATATGGTCTGAGTGGCCCCCCGCCCTCAGCCATAATTGTGCCAACTTTATATGTTTAACAGTGCTTTTGATTTAACGCTTGTGCCCCTTTCCTCATAAAGAGTACTGGGGAGTAATTTAGAAATAAATACATATATTTTTACAATATATACTTGTGTGGTGTCCTTTCATTTGATTACAGGATTGTATGTGGTAAAACAGCTCGCTTAACACGACCTCTTAAGTTTAGCCTTTAGGCTGCTTAGTCCATGCTACCACTAGGATAGCTTGTCTAACAAGGTTGACTTACAACCAGACATCTTTGGGGTTTGTTTGGACTGATACCCAGCGGTTCCAGAATTGGAAACACTACATATCAGGCCAACTTCTCACATTGGTGTGCAGCGGTGCGGATTTGAGCTTGCTGTTTGTTTTACCATTGCAATCTTTATCAAATTGAAAGATCACATCAAGTACCTCTAGGTACATATAAATCAAAAGCTTAGCATATTAAGTTCTACTGAACTTAGTAGTTGTAGATTAAAGGGATTAGCACACCCTGACTACAACTCACTAGCAAGGTACAGTAGGAAACCACTTAGTGTAGGTAAGTGCACCACTTACACCTCACTAGCAGTCATGTCTGATACAGGTAGAGCCTCAGGCTCTGCTCCTGTAGAAGTTGATCCTATAGGGACAACATCCAGATATGACAACCTTAGCCACAAAGACCTGAGTGCCTTGTGCACAGCCAGGGGGCTAAAAAAGGGCAGAGGCCCTACCATTCCTTCCCTAATAGCTCTCCTAGAAAAGGATGACCTAGATAAGGTGAGTCAGGCTCCCTTAGAATCAGGTGAAGGGATAAACTCCCCTGAGAATGAGGATCTTCCAGATGATGATATAGTGGAGGAGGAAGAGGAAGAGGAAGGCTCTGATTTAGAAGAGCCTGAAGATCAGGATCAGAGGGGAAACCAGGTACAGGTTGCCAGCCTTAACCAGGCCAACTTGGACCTACATGGGAATGGGGGGGGCCAGCACCACCCCAGATCTCATAACCAAATTCTCCCAGGTAATAGGAGGGAGAGATCTCTATCAGGGGACTCTCACCTTTCTAGTGCCTCAAGAGAATCTCAAAGAGGAATGACTTCCTCCCAGAGAAAAGAGCATAGGGCCAGGATGAGGGCTGTCCAACTCCAAATAGAAAGGGAAGAGGTAGCCTTGGCTCAAGCTAAACTTGCTTTAGCAAGAGAGAGAAAATTGTGTGGCTTAGATGCCACTGGTGGCAGCAAAGTTCCTAAAGAGAAACCCAGGTCCTATGATAGTAGAAACCTGACAAAGATTGTGCCCCCCTATCAGGAAGGGGATGACATCCACAAATGGATGACTGCTCTGGAGAGAGCCTGCATGGTACAGCAGGTTCCTGAGGAACAGTGGGCAGCAATCTTATGGTACTCCTTTTCAGAGAAAGGGAGGGATAGGCTCCTCACTGTCAGACATGAGGATGCCAGCAATTACAAAGTCCTGAAGAGTGTTCTGATAGATGGGTTTGGCTTAACCACTGAACAGTACAGGTTAAAGTTCAGAGATACCCAGAAGACACAGACTCAGGACTGGACTGATTTTGTTGATTGTGCAACTAAGGCTCTGGAGGGTTGGCTGAATGGCAGCAAAGTACATGACTTCACAGGATTGTATAATTTGATTATGAGGGAGCAGATCCTTAGTAATTGTCAGAACCAGCTCTTACACCAGCACCTGGTGGACTCAGATTTGACCTCTCCCCAAGAATTGGGAAAGAGGGCAGATAAGTGGGTCAGAACCAGGATTAGGCCTAAGAATCAGGACAATAACCAGAAGAAGGAGTCTACCAAGCCTCAAGATAAGGGTGGGGATAAAGGTAAAGAAAACACTTCCCCAGGGCCCCAAAACTCCAAGAAGGGGGGTGGGTCCCAAGACACTTCTTCAACAGAGAAAAAGCCTTATTGCCATGCCTGTAAACAGGTTGGGCATTACAAAACAGACAGCTGTTGTCCCAAAAATGGCAATAAAGAAAACATACCTCCAAAGCCAGCTCCAACACCTCCTGTTACTGTCAGCAGTAATCCCCCAGGAAGTGGGAGCACACCCAGGAATCTGGGTGGGTTTACTTTTGGAGCCCAAGGGGACCCTGGCCTATCCAGGTCTCCATCCCCAAATGATCTTGTCTATGAGACTGGCATGGGGTTTGCCAACTTCTCTGTTTGCCCAAATACCTTGAGCAAATATAGACAGGAACCCATCATCAATGGTTTGAAAGTTGAAGCTTTTAGAGACACAGGGGCTAGCATCACCATGGTGGCTGACTGTATAGTCCCCTCTAAGCAACTTTTACCAGGTGCCACATACCAGGTAACAAACATTGATGGCATCCAAACAAATCATCCCATGGCAGTAGTAAGCCTCAGCTGGGGAGGTGTCACTGGCCCAAAGAGAGTGGCAGTGTCACCAAACTTGCCTGTAGACTGTCTACTGGGTAATGATTTGGAAATCTCAGCCTGGGCTGAGGTTGAACAGGAAATCCATTCTAGAATGGTAAATTCCAATGGAAAGGTTAGTGGGGCTGTACTGGCTATAGCCCCAATCCAAGATGTCCTCCCTGAAAAGGTTGGTAGGGCTGAGCAACTCTCTGCCCCATCTTTAACAGAAGCTCTTCCAAAGCAGAATAGCAAAGCTGTTATGATAACAGCAGAAACCCAAACTGAGTCTCCTCCTGAAAAGGTTGGTGGGGCTGTGATGGCCACAGTCCAAACTCAAACAGATATGTGTGTTGTGAAGCCTGAAATGATGGATCACTCCACCCAAACTGAGAGCATGGAGGAGGAAGAGAAATCTCCCCCTCACCAGACAGTAGGACAGGATCAGCCTCCTCAGGGAACTGATCTTACCCCTGATGAAGGAACTGCCCCAGAGGTTGTTAGGCCTGGCCTGACAGAGCCTCTGATGGCAGTGGACCCTTCTCAGGTGGGATCCAGTCTGGAGCAGGTAACCTGCCCCTCTCTACCTTGCCTCAGTCAGCCCAGGGCTGCAGAGGACAAGAAGGACAGTGAGACCCAGAGGGCCCCCTGTCAAATAAAGCACCCCCATCAACAGATTAGGGGCACCAAAACTAGTAGGCCTAGTAAGGTGAAAACTTTAAAAACTCCTGAGGGAGCCCCCTTAAAAACAGTTAGGGACCTCCCACAGATGGATTCTGTTGGGCACAGCCAAACCTGGGACCCAAAGGGCCCAAACCTGAACTGTCCCTCCAGCAAGCCAAACAGAGGGACCCAGCCTCCAGCTTTAGGTAGCCAGAGGTTGACCCTGAGAGCTCAGTGCAACTCAGTTGAAGAAAGAAAGGCACACATGGTGGAAGATAATTGGAGGAAGTTGAGCCCAAAAATAGTGGGGCCTCACTTCAATACTCCATATCCAAACCAGCCTTTAACTTTGCATAAACACACCCAAGGTAGTGATTCCCTATGGTGGAGACCCTCTAATACCCCTAGGGTGAGGGACTGCTTAGTGGACCATGAGACAGGGGGTACCCATGCTAGTGCAGGTACTTCCTTATATGGCCACTCAGGCAATATAGGCTTACCTGGCCAAGGATAGCCTTATCTCCTTTCGTTTGGGGGGGGGTTATGTAGGAAGGTGGCTACCTGACTATGGTTACCCCAGATTTTTTTGCCCTGTGTTTAGCTGGTTTTCGACTTAGTTGGCCTGGTTCCCTGCTAATCAGGGCCCCAGGCTATCTGCTCTCTCTGTAAAATGGATTCCATGTACCCTAGGTGCATAACTAGATTGGCTTGGGTCACCTTATCAGCCCCTGTACAGTGCACTATAGGTGCCCAGGGCATAGGTGCATCCAAGGCCTACCCGGGGCTGCAGCATATCTTTTGCCACCCCTGGCTGGCTATCTAAATTGACACAACTGGCTGAACACTCAGCTGGGGCAAGTGGGTGTAATCACCCCTTGCTTAGATATAGTATACCTATATCTAAACCTATATCTGGACACATATATAACCTGTGAGCCACTCCTATGGAAGGCCTCATCAATCCTGGAGGCAGAGTGCGTGGTTTTATGTGAGATGGTGCTCTGGCATGAGCTGAGCCTGTCTGCAGCTGTCGGGAACAACTCCCTAAGCTGATCCGGGATAATGCCATACCATATACTCTTAAGCGCCTTATAATCCTCGCGGTTATATAGCAACTTTGGTTTGGCTTTATCAAAACATGTCGTGTAAGGTGTCATACGAATTGGAATACTACCCCCTCGCCAGTTCTGGCGACGGGGGTAGCATTCCACCCTTCTAGAGGGAGAAGACATGTTACTTTGCTGAAACGCGGTTGATTTAAAATGAGCCTCAGATCCACAAAATGGATGCCCCTGCCACAGACACGGGTCTGGCCTCCTGCTGCTGACCGAAACCCGGCAGAGGAGGCCTGGACAAAGAGTTTCCTGTCACAGGGCGGTGTCAAACCACCCCAGACAGGAGATAGTGGATTGGAGTAGGGAGGTTTCAAAGAAACCAGACACTGCCTGGGGAGCACAAGGCTGCCCCTTGCAGGATCCGGCCAAACCGGTTCTGGGGCCTCCCAGCCCCTGTCCCAGCGCGGCCAGGATCAAAGGAGAGGGGTGTAACCACCCCCTTCCTGGGTCCCACCCATAGGAGGGGACCTAGCAGGATGTCCAACCCCCTAGATTCGAATAAGAGGGGGAGCAGTCCCAACGGACTTGAGATCATCCTGAAGAAACATAAGAAACGAAATCTGGACCCTTCGACTTTCTACACGACGTGAGAAGACTGAAGAATCTCCCTTGTGGTCAAGGAGTGACCACCCTGTGCAAACAGGCACCATCCAGCCCTCGACCCTTGCTTTGTTGCAGTTCCCGCCGGAACTCAAGCGACAGAGATCGACGAGATCAAGCTTGCCTGCCTTCTACCTGCCCGATCCACAGTCCCTGCAGAGCTGAGACCCGTGGAGGCGACCGGAAGCGTGGGGCACGCCATCTTGAAAAGGCCACGAGACGCTGACCGTGCAGCCCACGAGTGACCCTCGAAGCTGTACACCGGGGTTTGAGAAGCCCCAGCCCCGAGCTCCACTTGCACCAAAGCTCACCCCTCCACACTCGACGAGTGCTGCGTGGGGCCCTTCTGCCTGTGTGTGCTCGACGCGTTGGCCCGGTCACTTGCCAGCTGGCTGGTGGCCCCTGTGCCGACGAAACTTGAAAACCGACTTGCTTTTCTGGTTGCTCCAGATCTGCACCAGCTCCGGTGAAAAGGAGCACCCACTCTGACCCTCCTGGTTCGAGTGATAAGCAATCTCCCGGTTCCGCGTGGATTGCTTTTGCCAAGTGCTGTTTGCTACAATCTTCAAGCCGACGGTGCTGACGGCGAGAGCCTACGTGGGACAGATCGTGACCTGCTCCTGGACGTCGCAGATGCCCCAGAGCCCACGTGACAGCGGAGAGAAGCCTATCGACAACCGCCTGATTGCGCCCGACATTGCCTGGTTCCGTTTTGGTTCCACCCTGGTCACTGCTGAGTGACCCAGACTCTGTCCCCTCTGCTTTCAGGTACTTTTCTACTTCGATCCACCCTTGGATCGCACCGGACACTTCTGCTTCACAGCGCCTGCAGCTGCAACAGCTCCAAGCACCAAGAACCTGCGTGACAGAACCCGACGCCACTTCGACCCTGTGCACCCACGGCCTGTGGGTGAGGTAACTTTGCAACGCCGGTGTCCTTACACTGGCACACACCTCTAGGGTCTGTGTCTGAAGTTTTGTGTTTCTAGGTTCAGCGGAAGTATCATTTAATTCACTTTAACTAACTTTTACGCACCATTGACTTTACATTGGTGCGCGCCGCACTTTCCGTGCTGCACCCGTATCCTGTGGGCTACTCCCGACTTCTTCATTGCTTGTCCTGACTGCTCCCAGCGAATCTCTAGGCCCTAGGCCTAACCATTGCTCGATAAGTGTTACTTATACCATTTTTTTAGTATATGGTCTGAGTGGCCCCCCGCCCTCAGCCATAATTGTGCCAACTTTATATGTTTAACAGTGCTTTTGATTTAACGCTTGTGCCCCTTTCCTCATAAAGAGTACTGGGGAGTAATTTAGAAATAAATACATATATTTTTACAATATATACTTGTGTGGTGTCCTTTCATTTGATTACAGGATTGTATGTGGTAAAACAGCTCGCTTAACACGACCTCTTAAGTTTAGCCTTTAGGCTGCTTAGTCCATGCTACCACTAGGATAGCTTGTCTAACAAGGTTGACTTACAACCAGACATCTTTGGGGTTTGTTTGGACTGATACCCAGCGGTTCCAGAATTGGAAACACTACATATCAGGCCAACTTCTCACAAACAGTATAAAATCTGCACATTTAAGAGGAGGCTAATGGCAGAGTTTTCAGGTTAGGTAGAATAGATGGACCATGAGCCTCTATTTAAACCTTATCAAAGGTTGGGCATTGCACAAATCCATGGGGTGAGCTTTTGCAACAGCCTGGGACTGCTACCGCCAATCTTAAGTCCGTATCTTGAATTTTGTATATAGATCTGAAACCGGTATCCGGACTGTGGAGCCAAAATACGAAAGGTATGTGTGGAATACTGTATCAAGACTTGAAATCCAAATCTGGAAAATAGAGTTCAGTTATGAAATCTACTTCTGGTGCACTGAGTCCAGTTGTGAAGGCCGCATCCTGAAGATTGTGTTTCACTGTGAAGTCCTCGCCTGCAGTCGCCTGCCCAGTTATAAACAACATTTACCCAGGAACGAACGGGCAAATTGGGGACAGTAAACGGACAGTTGACCATTTAAACCCAGAGCCCTATGAGGATATCATTAATTTGAATTTGAATACATTGGTGGAATGGAGAGCGTTTAGGTCCTTAAAGGGATGCATTATTTCAGTCTTTGAAGTATTTATATAGCTTGAATCCATGCAGGGGCAGTAGGCCGGTTTTACAGAGGATTGCGAGTTTATCCTGTGTACAGTTAAGACGTGGAATTCTCTCCCGGCTGACATAAAAAAAAGCCCAACACTGCTATCCTTATGAAGATCACTAAAAACATGGCTCTTTGCCAACTAAAATTATGCTCCCACTCTCTCTCTCTGGCAACCTTCCGGCCCCTTTGGCTCTAGCGCCTAGACGCCCTTGGGCATTCGTGTGCTATATACATTTTCAAATCAAATCAGATGAGAGAAGCAGAGCAGAAGAGATGAGGAAATGAAGCACTATGGTAAAAACCTTCTTTGGTCTGGATGGTCGTAGAGATGATGTTTGAGGTGCCTTTGGCAGCCACTGGAAGGCTAAAGATATGTTTGATGTTTTAGGAACATGCAAGAGGTGAAAAAATAGTTTATTCCTGAACTTGGATTTTTTTCTCTTCAAAGTCTTTCAGCGCAGCGCAGAGCAGAGCAGAGAAAGGCTACTGGTTCCTCTAGATATTTCAGCCTCATCTCGTTAGTGGACAGCTTGTGACTGGTGTATAGTTTTGTCTCTCAGATTGTAAATGTGAGGCGAACACCCAGTGACTGCCAGTGGCCTAATGTCCGGAGGGAGTGATCTATATCATAGCCCCAGAGATTACAGGAACCACACAAATAATTATGCAAAGTTTGTGAGAATGGACATGCTGTAAACAGGTGAGACTCCTGCACTGTACGTGGCAGCACTGTGAGCAACTGCTGAGATGCCAGTAAAACTGAGATGGATAATTCTAGTGATGCGAGATTCCCTCGCACTGTAGGTGTTAACATTGTAACTAACTGGTGAAATGCAGACAAAGTATGAGATTAGAGAGGCTGGAGACACGAGACTCCCTCGCACTGTATGTGGCAGCATAACGACTACCTGATGAGATGCCAGAGAAGTGTGAGAGTGTAGAGGCAGGGGATGTGAGACTCCCTCGCACTGTATGTGGCAGCATAGCGACTGCCTGATGAGATGCTGGTAAAGTGTGAGATTGGAGAGGCTAACGATCCATGAGACTCCCTGGCTCTGTGTGTGGTAGAGTGACTAGCTGGTGTGATTCCAGGAGCTGTGAGATTGGAGGGGCAGGAGAGGAGTCTCCCTGGCACTGTATGTAGTGGTATAGTTTCTAGCAGGTGAGATTCCAGAAGGTGTGAGATTTGAGAGGTTGCAGATGACTCCCTGGCTCTGTGTGTGGTGGTTTTGAAGCTAATGGGTGGGATGCAGCAATGTTTGAGATTGGTTATGCTTCTGATATGTGAGTCTCCTTAGCACTGTATGTGGCGGTAGAGTAACTAGCTGGTGAGATACCAGGAGCTGTGAGATTGGAGAGGGAGGAGAGGAGACTCCCTGGCACTGTACATGGTGGTAGTGATTAGCAGGTGAGATGCCTTTGACTAGCTGCTGAGATGCCAGGAGTTAGATTGGAGAGGAGACTCTCTGGCACTTTATGTGGTGGGTTTGAGGCTAATCGGTGGGATGCAGCAATGCTTGAGATCAGTAATGCTGGTGATATGTGAGTGTCCCAGGCAGACCTACCCAGTGCTTCTAATGATGCTCTACTTTGCTCTTCGTAGAGCTCCTCCAGCACCTGCAGCAGCAGCTCTCGGAGGTCGATCACCGCGCAATCACCTACATGAAGCGCTTCAACAAGCTGCAGGCTGACTACCACAACCTCATCGGGGTCACTGCCGAGCTCGTCGATTCCCTGGAGGCCACAGTCAATGGCAAGATGGTAAGGAGACGCAGCATTTGCAACACTCACAGCAGACGTGGGTCATGAAAAGTCCATACAGAACTCTCACTACACAAAGTGTGGGGAAGTGGAGGCAGGCAATATTCATAATAATCCGTACCACTATAGCCGTTTTGGAAATAAATATACTCTGCATCAGGAATGGGAACCTGTGTGCCCAACAGCTCCTCCAAGACCTTGTAGATAAGCTCTCTTCCCTGCTTGACTTGGAGAGGTATAGCACACTGGCACCTTCTTGGCTGCAGGCACCCTAGGAAGCCTGCCATGACTCTCTTCAGAATTTGAAGTCATTTTTGGCCATTTGATGTTCTCTCTGAGCATGGGAGGTTTTGTTTGGGTGTTTATGCCTTCCCTGGACATTTAAAGCCCTCCCATGGCATTTAAAGCCCTCCCATGGCATTTAAAGCCCTCCCTTGGTATTTGAATTCCTCCCTGGATATTTGAGCCCTCCCTGGGCATTTGAAGTCCTCCCTGGATATTTGACTCTTTGCCTAGGCTTTAGTGACTGCATCTAGTCATTTGGGCAGTGCCTGGGCCTGGGCATTTAAGAGAGTGCCAGAGCACATATTTGTTCCCAAATAAACAGTGGCTTTGCCTGGGGCCACGATAGTCGTAGTTTTACATTTCAACAGCTGTAAACTCCCAACTCAAATTCGATATACAATGTTATCCTCGAGCACAGGATGTGACTGTACCTGGGGAGCTGATGGATATGATCCTGACAAATCATGGTCAGTCGAGCATCATCAAAAAAAATCTTTTTCACATTTTTTTTTGGGTGAATTAAATTTGCCCTCTCTATGTTGCACTCTTTGTCTGGAAATGGCATGAGTCTCATTGTGAATTTTAGTGAATCTGGCTGGTGGCTGTGCGAGTTGTCCTGCTTGAGAGCGCTTGTTGTGACCTGTAGGCCATCCTGTCATGCCTTCAGCAGGGTGCTGCAGTAAGCTGAACCCTGCACTGATGTCATCCTTCCTTTATCCTCTCTTCCCTTAGGCTGGTAACCCTCTTTAGTCCTTTGATTTTACTCTAGGGGCGTCTTCTAGCCCCACTGAGGTGTAACGAGGGCCTATAGCAATATTAAGCGACGGCAACTCCTCCTAATCTCTCTCCCTCGTTTTAAGAGGAAGTCTCTTTCCTGCACGTGCTGTGTGTCCTAGTGAACCACAAATTTAGGAAAGGGTATTGAAACGCGAGACGACCCAGGGGTAAGCAATAGTCGAACACCAGAAAAGGATTAGCTTTAGCAAAGCCAGTAGGTTTTGCTTTGGCAGGCCTACAATGTATTTATTTATTTATTTGCAAGCATATGCAATAGACTCTAAAATGATAAAAGTAAAAGCATATGCAATAGACTCTAAAATGATAAAAGTAAAAGCATATGCAATAGACTCTAAAATGATAAAAGTAAAAGCATATGCAATAGATTCTAAAATTATAAAAGTAAAAGCATATGCAATAGATTCTAAAATTATAAAAGTAAAAGCATATGCAATAGAGTCTAAAATTATAAAAGTAAAAGCATATGCAATAGATTCTAAAATTATAAAAGTAAAAGCATATGCAATAGAGTCTAAAATTATAAAAGTAAAAGCATATGCATTAGACTCTAAAAGTAAAAATGCTAGGGACTAAAGCTTGTTTTAAAAAAAGTAAATAAAATCATTACAAAAAATACATTTTAAAAATCATGAAATGAAAGCAGAGATTGCCTTTCCACCCCTAGCACTATAGTTTACTACGGTTTAAGCGAATGTGCACATGCGCAAGAACAAAGTGCTGTGACTCACAGTGAAGGGAACCAATGACCTGCATGGGCTGACCCATTGCCTCATGCGGTAGGCTGAAGTGTGCGGAAGCAAAGTGTGACTAGCACTTGAACAGTCCAATAGATGAAGAGGACATGAATTATTATTATTATTATGTTTTAATGTGGCTGTTGAGACCTCTCAGTAACCGCATACTATAGTTGTCTCTAGGCCTGACCTAAAAAGGACCGGTTGATCACAAACAGTCCAGTCGGTTGCCTTTAGTAGTCTCCTACATTGTTGATATCCTTTCAGACAGGCTCATCCCAGGACCGCTGCCTCGTCTTATCATTCGCCCAGGTGACAGGTCTGCTGATGTGTATTCTTAGGCATGGGCGAATATATCAGGAAATCCTTTTTCTGATGGTTGTCAATTATAATCTTTTCCTACATAACCCCTGACGGAGGGAGGTCCTGAAATGCATTGGGTGTTTGTGAATAAATCGTGACTTGTGGAAACATTTTTCTCCTGTGTTATGTGGAGAAACGTAAATGAAGAGGCAAATGAGTAAAATAAATTGAAGGTAACAAAGGATAAAACTGAAGAATAGAATGGAGTAAATATGGACTACTAGTTGAACATGAATTTGATTTATTGGATTCATTTGTAAGATGGCTGTGCAGCTTGAATGGAGTCTTAATTGGCTTCCCCATGTTTGGTCTAATAATTGCAGCGCAATTGGGCAATGCGCGGAGCAAGCGTGCACTCCGAGAAAAGGATAAATTGGCGAAATTTAAATATGGAGCAAAAGAAAAATGAAGAATATAGGTGTGCATCTCACCACCATTGTCTTTGATATGAGTATTACTTATTCTGTCATTTTGTTTATACAGATTAACACTGTTTGGGCAAATTTCACCTGCTGTTTACTAGTTTAACTCCCAAATCCAGTAGTCACCAGCCAACCTTTGTGAACTGTCTTCCAGAGCAGGGCGGCGTGTCTCTCTGCATTTATAGTAACTTTTGATCCATTTGAGATCGAAACAATTTTTTGCTGAGATCTGCAGATTATGCAGATGATGATGGATTATGTGGCAAACACAACAACTCCATAATTATGCGGAAAATTCTGATTCCGCAAAGTCGCATAGGGCCAGTGGCCATTCTTATGAATGTTATTGGCGCTGCCTGCCTGGCAAGCTTTCTCATTCTCCAAAGAACTCCCAGTGACAACACTGGCTTGACCTTCCACAAGCACCCCTCCCGATAAATTGAGATTTAGAAGCCAAGTCTGAAATCTCTATTTCCTCTGTGATCCGGCTGCTTCCAGGCAGCAAGAGCAGTGTCAGGGCGAGGCAGGGACCTCAGCTCCATCTCCTTTAACCTCTTGCTACTACAGGTGTCCATGCAGTAACTGCTGGCAGACCATATTTCATCTTTGTGTATCCACAGCAGTAGCAAGAACACAGTCTGCTTTAGGGGGTTCAAGACGCCTGTGTAATGTCGTTGGGCTCTAGGCCCACATGCTCAGATAAAGGACGACACTGACACTAGTCAGGTGGTGCATAACTGGCCACGGGCACATGCGCTCTGGCCCTTTTATTAACAGGGTCACCTGACCGGTGATGACTGTGATGGATGGGTGTGGGGTGGATGTAGACAATGCCCCTAGCGAGGGGCTGTTATATGACTTTGGACACGTCATATAGCTGCCCCTCCCTAGGGGCATTGTCTACATCCACCCCACACCCATCCATCACATTTCTCCCAAAATTCAAAAGAAAAAAAGTCCAACCTGTGGAAACAAAACAACGATAAATTGGATACCAACAGGACATTTCCGCTCACATTCCTAATTTAACCTGAGTGCTTCAGGACCCGATCGCTGGCCCAGAGACGTCGGAGACCTTCCGGCTGCACGCTGGCTGGAGTCATGTCCATTGTGTGGAGCTGACCCCCTCTGTTGATGCTCTAGATAATTTGTGGTTAGTGTCAACAGTTCAAAAACATGGTGCGTCAGGAGCATTGTCAGAGTGCACAGCGTAGCATCCATCTTGACGCGCGCTTTGCTGATATTGCTTGGCTTGTTAAACACATCTGAACCTGTTGAGGTCCCCGCTGCAAAGTCTTGCTACCTCCTGTAAATCCGTCAGTGGGGTTGTGCCAAGCCCATCTCTCGCGCCTGTGGAGGCCCCTTGGATGGGTTTCCACAGTACTGTGTTTGGTCTGCTCTGGGGCTGGTTACGTGCCGCATCTGAGCCACTGCAAGACTGCCGAGAAGCCACAGCCTAGTTGCTCGTGGAACTGCAGAGGTAGATGGGTCTTGGTCAAGACTCGGGTGCAGGCAGGGTGAGCAAGTAATCTCTGGTTGACTGACTGGTCCGAGTGTCACTGGTGCTTCATGTCTGTAGTTCTGATAGCGGTGTTGGACTCCACTTGAGGTGTTCGATGCTCCAATGATGGTAGAGATGAGACTAAGACCGGGCTGGCATCCTGGGGTTGAAAGTCGTGTGGCGAACCTCTCTGGTCTGGAGCGATAAATTGCCTTGATAATGGAAGGCATTCTTTCTGGGGTCATCAAGCAGCTTGGATTGATGGTGGCTAGGTGCATACATTTTTTCTTTGTGGAAGCATCTGCATCTTTTTGCCTCGATTTTTTTGGGTTGCTGAGCAGTCGGTGACTGTGTCTGGACAGATACGCTGGGAAGCATGGGGCAGAGAATTGGTTCGCACATGCTTGCAGCTTACTTTTGGTTCTCCCACAGTGATGTTGCCAAGTCATCCTCATTTCACCTCTGTGGCTTGCTGCTTGTGTCTAGATGTGTTCCGTCAACAACTCGAGTCATCTTGAGCGTGCCTTTCAGGCGCCTGAGTCTCTTGATCTTCCCTCCTGGGCTTGGTTGATCCACAGGTTGTTTCCCAGTGTGGCCAAGCAGGTCACACTTACACTTCCTCCTTCTCTTTCTCCTTGGTACTTCGGCATGCACCTTCTTTCTAATGAGGCAGTTGAGACTTCTTGTTGCAAGTCTCTTTTTCTGGGTGCAGCAGCATGCACCATCTTTGGGACAGGCCAGCAGGGCCTCTCAGTGGTCGACAGTCTCTGGAGTATGAGGGTGAGAGTCTCTTTACCAACTGGGCCTCTCAGTGGTCGACTGCCTCCGTGGTCCGGCCACCATCCTCAGGTATTGGGCTCCGGCTTGGTGGTGATCCGGGCAGTCGCTGATCTGGTTCTCCTCTTCTTCTTCTTGAGTGCAGTGTGGCGTCTGGCCATGGGTCTCGTGTTCCCGCTTCAGGGACCTTCTTGGTGCTCCTTCTCTGGGGTGTTCCCTCTTCCGGGACCCCCTTCCGTTGGTAGTAGGGAGCAGTGGATGTGTTCCCTTTCTCTGGGTGAGGCTCAGACGTGAGTCCCATGCTCTCCACACCACTTGAGTCAAGCTATCCTGGCTGAAGACTGCTGATAGCCAGAAACCGGTCCTAGGATGCTTGATTCCGGTCCAGGAAAGACATGGCCTGGCAGTTCGGGCTGGACTGTTCCCATGAGGCACAGGGTCAAGGCTGATTTGCATATGGCCATGTCTGACCTGGGGTGGTGTGGAGTGCAAAAAAACCTTAGATTTGGGCCCAGATCTCTGTACTGGGGTGAATGTATGACATTGTTCTGCATTCTGTCCATTAACTGTGGTTTTTGCATTTGTCACCCCGAGTGGGATGGGTATGCTCAGACGTGAGTCCCATGCTCTCCACACCACTGGAGTCAAGCTATCCTGGCTGAAGACAGCTGATAGCCAGAAACCGGTCCTAGGATGCTTGATTCCGGTCCAGGAAAGACATTGCTTGGCAGTTCGGGCTGGACTGTTAGTAAGGCAGCGTGAACGTGCAGCAGCAGAACCAAGCCGCTTAGTTCTTGTACCTGCAGTCCGAGTAGAAGTGATTCCCGCCATTTTCAGAGACAACTCACGGCCCAAGGTACCAACTACAAAGGGAATTGCTGCAGTCACTGCCCAATGTTAGACCTGTCGAATGTTACAAGCAGTAAAGAACTTCAGTTACTTCTTTTTTGCTGAACTCCACAGAATGTTGAAGTGTTACAACAGCTTTTTATGTCACCATAATATCTGGTATACAGTGTACATGCCAGATTCGCCATCAGAGTACCTTACAAAACAAAATATGTGGAATAAAGTACCCCTACATTTATTAGATGGCCAGCCAAAGTCACCTTGGTGTTCTGCGACCTTATGGTGGAACCATGTCGGCAGCGACTGTCCCTTGTAAAGTCACAGCAGCTCAAGGTGACTTGCGTTATCCTTACAATATACCGCGGGCAGAGTTTACTTTCTATAATATTTAGAACTTCTAAATTTAGGGCTGGTGCTACTGGGGTTGACAATTTAATAGGACACTCAAACTGAAAACTCCCTAAAGGAAGCCACTACTGGATTAGACACGATTCATTTTCTTGAGAAGCAAAAATTCAAAACGCATGCTTGTCAATGCAAGGACTATTGTAAAAAAATAGACTTCACATGCACAACTTAAACACAGGCATGCACCTAGGCTGACCGTTCCTAACCAGTATATTTTGTAAAGTGCCTGGACCCAAAGTTTGGGTCAGACCTCTCGGCCGGTGCTATAGATCGTTGGGTTGTCGAATACCAAGCTTGCCTAGTCTTGATTCCACCTCATGCTTCATTCTTCTACCACCAGATACTCTCTGCCTCTTTATCTCACTCTTACCGGTTCCTTTTTCATAGAAATTGGGTTTCTGATTGGCAGAGGTATGTACCATTTCCAAGCAGCGTAAGTCAGATATGCACCCTAAATTAACCTGGGCTCACCCTCTGGTAGCTTGGCACAGAGAAGTCCTTGCTTAAGTTAACAGGGAATGTGTGAAGTATTTACACAACTCTTCAAACAGTAAAACAGTGAAAACGCCACACAAAAAGATACCACACCTGGTTAGAAACATAGCACTTAATTTAATGAACAAAACTGGACCAAAACGACAAAAATCCAATTAGTTGAACTGGAGTTAGGAATTTTTTTTTAATTTTTTTTTTATTTCAAATCCTTTTTATTTTCAAATCAGAAATAAAAAGTACAAGACAATACAATAAGGATCAAAGAAGCATAAAAGATATTACAAATGATTCATCATGTACAAAGGACTGATTATGCAAGAAAAAAGAGAAAATAGTGAGTGAATCATTGACTCATTAGCGTCAAAAGCATTAAAAGCATAAAGAGACTTCTGGGACTATCTAGTGGCACTTGACTGCATCAGTTCCAAAAGTTAAGGCTGACCGCAATAGAGTGCGCGTTGGATACAGGGATCAACCTTGTCCTTCTGAAAAAGTATCTAGGTTGTAGGATGCGTCAACGTCAAGATATGGGGTCTATGGAGGTGATGCATTGGTTCCGATCCTTAGGATACGTAAGCGATGCGTTGTCGTCCAGCCCTGCAGTCGAAGATGCATCGTAGTCGAGCCGCACTGCATGTAGAAGAAGCGGCATTGCGTCCCGCAGCCGGCAATGCGATGCCCTCGGAGCAGGTGAGACGTTGGGGCTGAAGGAGATGCTTAGTTTCCGACCTGCGCAACTCTGGTGATTCATGGATTTTGATCAATCATATCAGAAACAAGCATTGGAAATGCAATAGGTCTCGCATTAGGAAAGTTTGAGCAATTGGTATTGTAAATGACACTTTTTTTATTTATGTGTTGGTTTTGAAAATAGCAAAAGTAATAGCTTTGTCAGTTACAATGTCAATAGTTTTAACTTTCACAAATGTGACACCTATAGCATTTGTAATGCAATGTGTGTTGTGTTTACGTGACTTAGATGTATTGATATTGCAAATAACAATGGCTTTTAATTTTGTAAATAATTAATACTTAAATAAAATGTATTGTAATTTATAAATGGCAATAGCTTAATCGTCTGTAATTTAATTTTGTGAAGATTATGTTCAGTGTATTTTATTGTGACGAAAATCCAAGAACATTGCATTTGCACCTGGTGGTGTATGTGGTGGTGGATGTGGTGGTGGATGTGGTGGTGGTGGATGCGGTGGAAGTGGTGGTGGATGTGGTGGTGGATGTGGTGGTGGTGGTGGATGTGGTGGTGGATGTGGTGGTGGTGGTGGTGGATGTGCGGAGAAATCTAAGGACTCAAACTTACAAATTGAATAAAATATTCGAGGGCCGATCCGGCCTTGGGGTGAAGAGACCCCTTTGCCTCTCTAATAGAAGATCTCCCCAATCGCGCTCCCCACAAAAATAGAACGAAATGCGGGTCAAAGAGTGTCTTCTTTGTCTCTTTCTGCACATTTTCATTAAACGAAGTCTGTAAATACGGAGAAACATCCCCCGGGGGACCGCGAGCGACGGTGACCGAAGATTGCACCCTGTGCAGCAGGACATGTTTGTGGAGTTTAAACAACGTACCACAGTTTAAAATAAATTCCACAATCATGTTATTTTTTTCTGCAAGGGACCACTTCTGGGAAAACGGGAGCACACAAATTAATTTTTAAAAATGCAAAATGTAAATAACACACCGCAAACCAGCTTGCGCATCTAAAACCACAACGCATCCCCCCCCCCCTAAAAAGAAACCCCTAACTGTTTGGCAAAGATAGATATTGTTATTATTTTTAATTATTCTGAAATCTCCGCCCGAGAAATACATGACCGTTTAAGCAAGGTCTGATGGGTGAGGCGACTCGGTCTCCTGGCCGGCGTGGGGCTTGCCTAATGAGTATTTCTGCCTGAGTGCATGCCTAGGACAGAGGGGTTGTAAGCCTGTGATGTCCTTTCAAGTGAGGGATGTGTATGCGCGAGATGCTCTCCCGTGAGTGAGGAGCATGCGTGAGATTCCCTCTTTTGAGTGAAGGGTGTGGAGTCGGACGAGATGCCCTCCTTAGAGTGAGGTCTGTGGGTGAGTTTGTTGCCCTCCATTGAGTGAGGTGTATGCGTGAGATGCCCTCCCGTGAGTGAGGTATGAGGATCATATGCTCTCCCTTGAGTGAGGTGTATGCGTGGGATGCCCTCCCGTGAGTGAGGTGTGAGGATCATATGCTCTCCCTTGAGTGAGGTGTATGCGTGAGATGCCCTCCCGTGAGTGAGGTATGAGGATGATATGCTCTCCCTTGAGTGAGGTGTATGCGTGAGACGCCCTCCCTTGAGGGATGGACGAGGTGTTGGCACGGTGAGGGGCGAGGTGTGTAGCTGGGTCTAGGGCTGCGGATGAAAGATGTGAGCCAGGTGAGGTACGGGGTCTCCATGGCACGACGAGGCGAGTAGCCGTGCCGAGGGCTTCGGGTGAGATGCCTAGGTAAGGTGAGGGATGCGGTGAGGGTTGAGATGCGAGGAGGGTCGCGGGTGAGACGTGTGAGTCAGCCAGGTGAGGTATGAGACGCTGGCACGGCGGGAGCGAGGTGCATAGCCCGATAGAGGGGTGCGGGGGAGAGGTGAGCGCGTGGATGAGGGCAGGAGTGCGCGTGGGGTGCCAGCCCTTACCTCCAGAGCTGGCGGAGGCGCCTAGTTCATTGTTCTGCCGTCTCGGGGAGCCCAGCCCGCTCCTCAAGGTGCTGCCTCCTTCCTCCCTCCAAGAGTGGCATCTCAAGCAGAGTACCCTCCGCGGTGCCAGGGCATATGGCTGGCACGTCACTGGCAACAGCTATCACATGAGAGGGCCTGATTGACATGCGCCCGCATGCCTGCAGCAGTGGCATGTGCATGGAGTACAACATGAGTCTCCTACAAGGGGCATGGTGGTGGAGTCGCGGAGGGGGTGGGTGGGGGGGGGTCGTTTCTGCACAGGATACGGCCAGGGAGATAGATGCCTGACCCTAATGAAAAGGAGGGTGAGTCTGTAGGGGTGTTTATGTGTGTGTGGGGGGGGGGCTCGTGGAAGGGGTGTGTACATGAAGGAGTGTGCTCTGCATGGAATACACCATGGGGCTTCTAGAAGGGGGCATGGTGGATGGGGGCTGAGCCTTCGGGGGAGAGGGGGGATACACGCAGGGAGAAGCCTCGGAACCTCATGCAAACGGCGGTGGAAAGGGAGCAGTGTCGGCACGAGTGGCATGTGCATGAGTACGCCTTCAGGCTCCTGCAAGGGGGGGCATCTAGAAGAGGTGGTCATTTGATAATAAAGCACTGACAGGGCCCGTAGCCACTTGAGGGGAGAGGTTGGGGCAGATAGCAGGAGGGGCCCGAACCTGGAAAAGAAACAGCTGTAGTGAGTGTTGAGGAGAAATGCGACACGGCGGGCAGGGGAGGGGGCGGAGCGGGGAGAGGTGCGACACGGCAGGCAGGGGAGGAGAGTAGGAGGAGGAGGGGGGAGGAGAGTAGGAGGAGGAGGGGGGAGGAGAGTACGGGAAGACGGAGGGCATTTCTGTGGGGAGGGGGGAGGAGAAATGCGACACGGCGGGCAGGGGAGGGGGCGGAGCGGGGAGAGGGAACAGACGGAGGGAAGGCAGATAAGGGGAGGGGGGAGGAGAAATGCGACACGGCGGGCAGGGGAGGGGGCGGAGCGGGGGCCTGGAGTGCGAGGGGTTTTAACATATGGCTGGGGAGTTGCAAAGACCGTAACACGGAGGGGGAGGGGGAGGGGGAGGAGAGTAGGGGAGGCACGGCCTAGCGGCCGTGCAATCAAGAAGTGAGGGGGCGGAGCTGGGGGAGGCAGTGAGAGAGAGAGTAGGCAAGGCAGGCGGCTGGGGGCATGTGCACGCGCTTTTAAGCTCAATGCGCATGCGCATTGAGCTTAAATTTCTCGTGCACTGCAAGGAATCGCCACGATTCCTTGCAAGTTGGTTAAAGAGTTGGTAAGCCCCCATAGTCTCGCAAGCTCGATGCGCATGCGCATCGACAGGCGAGACCTAAAAACATACGATACAACTAATGTAGTGTTACAGTTTGTGTGTGTGTATCTAGTTGCACTATGTACATGATAAACATCTTGCATTGGTTGGAGACTGTCTACATGTGATTTTAGCACATCATACACGCAGTGCAGTATTTACAGATAATGTTCAGGTGTCTGGCTGCATTATGCATATGATGCTCTTCAAATGGCAGGGTATATTTTGTGTGTGCCTAAACCAGGCACATGATACAAATAGTGCCGTTGTTACAGTACATCTGTCTGGTTGCCCTACAAAGGCAACACCTAGTGCAATGTTTGCTGCTTGTCTGTCTGCACTTAACATATGAAACACATAGTGCGCTATTTACAGATGTATTTTTGTGTCTGCACTAAACACGATGCAAACAGTGCAGTGTTTATGTGTATGTGTGCTGCTCTAAGCATGACACACATAACTCAGTGTGTGTATCCTGTCTTACCGCACTAAGAACACCCTACGAATGATGCAGTGTTTACAGTTGTGTCTGGCTGCACTGAGCACATGATGCAAACAGTGCAGTGTTTACTATGTGTGCATGTCTAGAGCTCTAAGTGTGATGTGCCAGTGTGTGCAGCCTAAGTCTTACCCATTAAGAACACTCTACGAATGATGCGTTGTTTACAGTTGTGTCCGGCTGCACTGAACACATGATGCAAACCGTTCAGTGTTTGCTATTTGTATATGTCTGGTGCGGTAATGACACATATAGTCCCGTGTGCAACCTAGGTCTGACCGCACTAAGAACACCCTATGAATATTGAGTTGTTTACAGATGTGTCCTGCTGCACTGAGCACATGATCGAAACAGTGCAGTATTTACTATGTGTGTACGTCTAGTGCTCTAAATGTGATGTGCCAGTGTGTGCGGCCTAAGTCTTACCCATTAAGAACACCCTACGAATGATGCAGTGTTTACAGTTGTGTCTGGCTGCACTGAACACATGATGCAAACAGTGCAGTGTTTACTATGTGTGTACGTCTAGTGCTCTAAATGTGATGTGCCAGTGGTTGCAGCCTAAGTCTTACCCATTAAGAACACTCTCGAATGATGCATTGTTTACAGTTGTGTCCAGCTGCACTGAGCACATGATGCAAACCGATCAGTGTTTGCTGTTTGTATATGTCTGGTGCGGTAAGCATGACACATATAGTCCCGTGTGCAACCTAGGTCTGACCGCACTAAGAACACCCTATGAATATTGAGTTGTTTACATTTGTGTCCGGCTGCACTGAGCACATGATACAAGTTGCACAGTAATCAGTTTCCACGTGACTACACTAAGCACTTAATGCTTATTACCATCGTAGAACACAGAGACCTGCTGTCTTTGTCTCCTTTACACACGTAAATACAGTGAAAGGTGGAGATGTCACGTGAAATGTCGTGAAATGTTCACAGCGTCCTGAAGAGTAAGAAGGAGCGTGTGTCTTGCGAAAGTGACACACGGGGAAGTAGTGAGATGTGAGAAAGGTTAAGGTGAAGAGGCGGGGAGAAGCATTCCGTGTGTGTTTGCTCATTAATGCCGAGACGGGCGGAGCTAGGCAGTACGCAGGGCAGTTTGCATGAGCCGGGGAGCCGGACATGCCATCAGCTTCTACTCCTAGTGCCATTAGACAATGCCAGACAAGACAGAGGCAGATGGAACGGGGGCATTTTCGGCGTTTTGGTTGTTGTCTCAACAACACCGTGTGACTTGCGTCGCACAGGATGAGTCCCACGTGTCAGCCACCGTTACACGGCGGGTTTTGTGCGTGCTGCAGGGATCGGTGTCCTTCATCCCTGAGGTCGGGCCAGCCTACAATGGCAGTTCCTCACCACCTTTACCAAAAGGAGTAAGCCGGTGACGTGCGAGGAAGATCTTTGGTGCACCCCGTTAGATTCTGCGTCCGAGCTAGGTATTCACTGGGACCAGTGCAAACGATATACTGGCTCTGCTACTTTATACAAGCGTTCGTGCCCCCGGAATGGCCGGCTCTCCTTTACACACGTAAATACAGTGAAAGGTGGAGATGTCACGTGAAATGTCGTGAAATGTTCACAGCGTCCTGAAGAGTAAGAAGGAGCGTGTGTCTTGCGAAAGTGACACACGGGGAAGTAGTGAGATGTGAGAAAGGTTAAGGTGAAGAGGCGGGGAGAAGCATTCCGTGTGTGTTTGCTCATTAATGCCGAGACGGGCGGAGCTAGGCAGTACGCAGGGCAGTTTGCATGAGCCGGGGAGCCGGACATGCCATCAGCTTCTACTCCTAGTGCCATTAGACAATGCCAGACAAGACAGAGGCAGATGGAACGGGGGCATTTTCGGCGTTTTGGTTGTTGTCTCAACAACACCGTGTGACTTGCGTCGCACAGGATGAGTCCCACGTGTCAGCCACCGTTACACGGCGGGTTTTGTGCGTGCTGCAGGGATCGGTGTCCTTCATCCCTGAGGTCGGGCCAGCCTACAATGGCAGTTCCTCACCACCTTTACCAAAAGGAGTAAGCCGGTGACGTGCGAGGAAGATCTTTGGTGCACCCCGTTAGATTCTGCGTCCGAGCTAGGTATTCACTGGGACCAGTGCAAACGATATACTGGCTCTGGTACTTTATACAAGCGTTCGTGCCCCCGGAATGGCCGGCTTCGATGTAGTGCATCGCTGAACGGTCAACATCCATCACACAAATGTATGCGTTTTTACTGCCCATTCTGGCTTTAAACCATGTGCCCCACCTCTCTGAGTGTTGGTCGAGTGAGGTGCTATGTTAACGAAGCTTTTTATTGAACAAAACAGCCGGGAAATTCTGTACATTCGATTCTACTGCCTGTGTGACAGAAACTGAAACAAGACGGAGGGCATTGCTGTGGGGAGGGGGGGGAGGAGAAGTGCGACACGGCCGCAGCAGGGGGCGGAGCGGGGAGAGAAATGTAATTGACACGGCCGGCCGGTCGTGAAACTGAAAGCATGGCCGGCCGGCCGTGAAAGCCTTTGATGCGGCAGGGGGAAATGCGAGACGGCGGGAAGGGGGCGGAGCGGGTAAACAAAGACGGACATGCACGCGCCCGTGACTTTTAAGGTCAATGCGCATGCGCATAAGCTTAATGCGCATGCGCATTGACCTTAAAAGTCACGGGCACTGCAAGGAATCGCCACGATTCCTTGCAGTGCAGATAAAGAGTGGATAACTCGCAATACTCTCGCCTTGCTCGATGCGCATGCGCATCGACAGGCGAGACTTAAAAAACACTTCCAAGGGCCCAGGATTAAATTGGCACCACTTGGCAGGGTAGGACTCGCAGATGGCAGAGTCCAGGTGTTAAAGTGTTGCTGGAAGTCTTTAATGTCTCTGAGACTTCAGAATAGGAGGAAAGCGGACAGACCCTTGGAGTCACTCTGGGTTCAAATGGTGTAGGTCCAGTCCTTCTCTCCCAGGCAGAGTTAGCAGGCAACAGGCAGGTCAGCACAGCAGACAATCAGTTTTTCCAGTGCAGCAGTCCAGCAGGGTGGAAGTTCTTCATCAGCACAGCAGTCCTTCTTCCTGGCAGAGTATCCACATTTCCAGAATTGTACTGAGTTGGTGGTGTCAGAGGTCCAGTACTTATACCCAGTTGCACGTTTGAAGTGGGGGAGACTTCAAAGAGAGGCCATTTTGCGGAGAGTCCCTGCCCTTCCTGCCCAGGCTCCAAACTCACTACAGGGGGGATGCAGCCATTTGTGTGGGGACAGGCACAGCCTATTCAGGTTTGTCCGCTCGTCCCTCCTATCCTGCCTAGGATTGCCCATCAGGATGTTGATGGCCCATCAGTCACACCTAAGCTCCCTATTTGTGTGGCTGTCTGGAGAGAATGCACAAAGCCCAGCTTTCACCCACCCCAGACGTGTATGTAGAGACGGACAAAGCACAGAATGGTTAAAGTAAGAAAAGGCCAACTTCCTAAAAGTGGTATTTTCAGACTTGCAACTTAAAATTCAACTTGACCATAAGTTGTGATTTTAAATTTAGAGTCCAGAGACATCAAACTTGAAAAGCCAAATGTGATAAGGTAATCCCAATGTTAACCTGTGGGGGAGATAGGCCTTGTAGTAGTGAAAAACGAATTGAAGAGTTTTTCAGTACCTGGATATATAGAACTTTAAAAGTACATGTCCAACTTTTTAAATACAATGCACCCTGCCCTAAGGGCTGTCTAGCCTACATTAGGGATGACTTGTATGTATTAAAAAGACAACTTTGGGCCTGGCAAGAGGGTTATCTTTCCAAGTTGACATGGTAGTTTAACTGCACATGCAGGCTCTGCAGTGGCAGGCCTGGGACATGTTTATAGGGCTACCTAAGTAAGGGGCACAATCAGTGCTGTTGGCCCACTAGTTGCATTTAATTTACAGGTTCAGGGCACATGTGGTGCACTTTACAAGGGACTTATAAGTAAATTAAATATTCCAATTGTGGAGAAGCCAATGCGACCACATTTTAGGGAACCAACACATGCACTTTAGCACTGGTTAGCAGTGGTAAAATGCAGAGAGTCCTAAAGCCAACAAAAACGAAGTCAGAAAAAGGGGAGGAGAAAGGCAAACATTTTGGGTGTGACCCTGTAGAAAGGGCAATTCCAGCACTTTTCAATTCTTATTTCTCGCTTTTCTCTCTGTTTCCCATATTTCTCTTCCTCATTCCTCCCTCCTTTTTGCGCTTTATTTCTCTCTTGCTCTGGTTCAAAGTTTGTTGACGAAAAATAACTGCAAGACTCCAAAATGGCGTGCTGGTTTGCCAGACCTGCAAACACCAGCTCAAATTAAGCACTGCCTAGGACTCAATACCTATTTTGCATGTAGGAATACCAGCAGCAGGATGGACAGATTTTTGGGTGGCATTTCTTTTTTTTTTTTTGGAAAAAAAATTAGAAAGGGCGGAGTGTGGAGTTGTAATGAGGTTTGCTGTTGGAGGTAGAGCTCTGCTAGTCTTTTTGGGAAGAGAAGTTAAGAAGAGTTAGAGGACCTGGAGGTTTGTATTCAAGGGCAGGAAGGCTAGGGCCCTGGACATCTTTGAGATGGGGGCAGTAACCATGCATACTGATTCCGCTGTGGTTGAGGAAAAAGCAGTGCTTCAGTTGTAAAATAAGTGCCAGGTCCCTGACCAGGAGGCAACGGCGGCTTGCACCACCCATTCCCCTTGTCCTCGCTGCCAAAGGCAGTACCAAAACAACTACTAACCATCTCTCTTGTCTGCAATAGTGCCAGTTCAGGTTATTCCAGGTCCCCAAAGTTAATGGAATGGCTGGGGAGGCAGGTAGTAGTAATTTTGATATATATTGTATTCATAAACAACTGTTGTTCTGCTCATCTCTGACTTAGGCGAGCAGCACCACCATGTGGCAGATTTTCCTAAGTGCAGGGTTGAAGTGCCGGTGCTGAGGACAGGAAACCACAGGCTCAAATTAAGCACTGGGGAAAAGTGTCAATGATCCGTCACCACAACCAGGAAAGAAAAGCAATGTTCCATGCTGCAGTTAGTGAATGACTGACTGAAAATAATCACACCCTCAATCACTCCTTGCATTTTGGGGGCTACTGTAGGGACAGAAAGGAGACGCAATACTCCAAGTTTCCCGGGTGTTGGAACAGGTATGTCCACTGCATGATGTACTGTGCCACCTGCCCTGCGTGCCTGAACTGTAAATCTCTGATCCTGGTGTCTTGACATTTGGTGCCATGGGCGCACATAGTCCTAGCCATTGTCAAACCCTTCATTTGATAATAATGCTAGGTTCTGGGCCTAGTCTGAACCCTGTTGAGTGCACCAAGTGCACCCTCATAGTTGCAGGAAACCGCAGTCCAATTCATGGTTCATGCATGGAGCGCAGTGGTGAACGTATACAATGGTGTGTGAATTATGATCACCGGATTGTACCTGTAAGACATGAATGTGCGCTTACAGACCCATTTATATAACAATCCGCTGCTCACGATGAACCCGGAATCCTGAAAGTGCCATCCTGCTTGTGCTAGATGTGATAGTGTGCCGTACGCAAGTAATACAGCCCTGCGGGTTCCATTTTGGAAGCCCACAGCCTGGACCAGAGTAGAAGACTGAGGAGAGGTTGCTTTATCCAGAAAGCATGTGTGTGGCTGGCATCTCCTAGATGGGAAGGGGAGCACCAGACACTATGACGAGGACAGTGGAGACAGGCTTTCGTTAGAGGTACCAGGGCCCTTCCTGATACAGTGGGCAGTAAAATGACTCTGACTGGAGCTGTCATTAGGAGATCTCAGGGGGTTCAGGATGAGGCCTGCAGTAGGTGTTGTTAAGGTAAAGAGTCCTTTAAAGGGGCACTGATTGCAGTCTCTCTTCCTGATCTCTGTGAGGAGGAGTGTTAATTAACACCTTGGCTGCTAGGTGTTTTCCCCTCCTATGCTGACTTATCGTCAAGTCCATTGATCATGACGAGCTCAGCTCGTCATTAGCACAGCTCAACCGTGCATCATGACGAGCTGAGCTCGTCATGAGCATGGAAGGGGTTAAATAGCTGGGTGCAGCCTGTTCTTACCTCTTTGTACTTTAATGGTGGGAACTCCAACCGGGCGGAACATACTTGCAGAGAGAGGCTAGACTTGGAAGGTGGCCTGTGCAGGACACATGAAAGGGGAACTGACCCAAACTGGTTCCAAGGAAGAAGAATTGGAGTGCACAACTTCTGTCTTTGAAACTGGTATAGAGATGGGAGCTCAAGACCCATCGTCGTTGTTGTGGTCTCTTCTGCAGACGAGAGAATACTCAGCAGAGCAGTCGGGGACTACCAGGCAGTCTGTGGTCATGATGACAGCCAACTACCCAGATGCAAGGGAAGATCTCCTAGTGTCTGATTTGAAAGAGGAACTATTGGATTTCCCAGGATACCAAAATATTGTGCATGTGAGTGAGGGAAGGAAGTCAGCAGGTGGATCAGATCATGTACGGAACGGCTCTAATTGACGCTGTCATAGAGCCTGTGCAATGGACTTGCTAAGCAAGCGTGGACTCGCAGTACTGCCGGATTGGGCTTTGCAATCTTAATCTTTTATCCCTGTCATAGCCGCCAGACACCTGAAGTGTAGTGCTTGTGTGGTAGGTCAGACTGGTTCCAGGATAAGCACCTGCTGGTGGCCCATGCGCCCCCAAAGTGGACTGAGTAATACTACACTGCCAAATTTGTGATTGACTTGCACCAGTCTGGAAGACCAAGTGACCTGAGAGACGCACTCTTTGGCAAAGATAGGGTCTGGCCTCCTCTGTACTGAAGAATCGTCATTTGTGGGTGAGTCGCCGTGGCACTCATGAAGAAGCACCAAGTGCTCACCAGAGTGTTCGGAGTGAACCGCATTGTCAATCGAGTACCCCCGGGAGCAGTTGGGTGAGCTGGAAGAGGGCTCTCGTCAGAAGCCTCAGTTCCTGCTTCAACCCTCAAAGCCGTACGTTGGGTGGCCGGCTGCCGTGTGGCTCCTAAGAAGACTGCTGTGTGGTGCCTGGAAGCTTTTCGTGCTGGGGAGACGCCGCTGCCGCAAGAGGGCTATAAAGACGAGCACCCGCGTATTCGTGCATTATTGATTGTGTAGTGGAATTATATGTTTTTTGCGTTATTAATTACTTGTCTTTTCTACAAAGTGAAGCACTGGTTCGGACATTGTTCTTGTTGTGCTGCTGAGGCAAAGGCTTATTGATTCTTGAGCCTGAATAACCCCTACACTAACCTCCCTGAGAAGCTTGCGACTGCTCCCCCTCGCTACTACTGAGAGTCAAGAGCAGAAAGGGTTGTCAGTGACCCAGTTTCCAAGTCCATAGTAGGGTTAGCCCCAGGACAGAAATGGTAAAAGGCCTCCACCCCCGCGGTTGTGGCCCAGTTACCGCTTCTTGAGTCGTTTCCTTCTGATCAGGGACCGACACCCAGTGTATCTCAAAATGTTTGCCATTTATTAAATTTTTCTCTGGATACTGTATAGCAAAGCTAGATTTTGGGATTAGAGTAGTGTTCTTTTTTATTGGAGGTGTTACGTAGAGGTGTAAGAATTTTTCCCAGGCCTCAAAGCTCGAACTGGTCTTAGCAGTTTAACGGGGAACTTTTGATCGTAAATGTACACACACACCCATCTAGGGCTTATTATATCACAAAAGGCCCTCTGGGAGGATTATCCTACCCAGAACAACAGAACCATGTACCTCTCTTTAAAAAAACATCATCTTTACTGCATGCTGTGTTTGCCATTTGTCACTGCAGACCTACATTCTTCCAATCTCGGCCTAAGGACATGTGTGTTCACAGTGAGCATTTATTGAAATAGTTGGCCTTTAAGCCCTCATTCTATAAACAGTTTCTCACGCTCGGCTTAAGTTCTCGGGATCATTTAAAGCGCCTTCTGCGAATGTGTTTTCCGGCAGGTGAGTGGATCTGTTCTTGCCTGTTGATGTATCACCACAAATATCTCATTGTGTCCATTGATCCACAAGCTTTAGGCCTGATGCAAGCTTCTTGAGGCAGGAGCAGTTGCAAAATAAGGTGTATGTCATTGGCAAATTGTGTGTCTCCCCTAGTACCGGTGCATTGTATGCACCAAATTGTAGAAGCTGATGGGACTGAGCTACAGTATTTATTTCTTGATCCGCGATGTGGATCGCCGTTTCTTGCATCCTGGGCATCCTGTAAGCATCTTCTGTGTTCTGGCCATGCCAGGATGTGGCTAAGATCCGCTTCTTTTTGTAAAAAAATGTAAAGGGTGGTTGTGACTCTGACATGCTGTAATCTGCCCCCTGATTTTGAGAGGATTAGAGGAGTTTCTGAAAGAAGCCCAAGTTCATGGCCATGTCAAAATGGGTACAGATAGCCCCAAATAAGCAGAACACAGAAAACATTTACGTCTATGTGCACTTTTTGGTGCTAAAAAATGTGATTAAGGACTTTCTGTGAACACTTCAAAAGTCTGTTAGTTGGATACAGAGGGCACATTGGCCAAATCGACTCACAACTTGGATACTGCTTGGGTCTTTGAGCCAAGGGGGCCAAGTCCCAGATCTTCCATGAACACAGCCAGTGCAGGTTTAAACTGCGCGTATTGTGAACGCTTGCAATGGCACTGGCTCACTCCGGAAAAAATGAAAATGTGGAACACCAGACTAAAACAGAAGCAGAAGTCACGTCAGTAGTCCTGTGCAGAAGCCTTGTAGGCAGATTGCAATCCAATCCACCAGACTAAAACTCAAATCTGGGGACAGTCCAAAATGAGGCAAATCTTTTACCATTAAAATCTGGTCATTTTCAGAAACTAAGCATGCAGGACTCGAGCCCGACTCCTGGTACCGCTACAATAATAATAAAAGAAGAAAGGATTATAAACATGACTAATTGTAAGTACATTAATTTTAGTATATAGAAAAAGTGCCAAGGGATTTTTGCGATAGGTAAACAAAACACTGATTTCAGTGGTCTTTTTAGGTCTGGCCTAAAGACAGCTTTAATCGTTTCACCAGCCTTGTGTAATAAAAAATGTATACATACACATATACTTTGGGCCTGCCCGTTTCATGCATTGGTCTGTTGAACAGTCATTTACATTTGATCTTTGCCCATTATTCCGTACAGCTTGGGACAGTAGGCCAGCCCACATCAGCCATTGGCTCTCTCCACTGTGACAGCTTTTTACTGATCAGATTTGCACATCTGCTTAAAAAGAAGTCCACTTCAGTGACAGGTCTGGTGTGCCAATACTTTAATTTTACATTGGTTTTTTTTATTTGCAGTCTTTATTTGACATTTTTTATATATTTTTTTAGTCAACCTTGTGTGCATGAACTGTCACTGCTATGGTGATTTGAAACCTAGAGTACCTTTCCTTTGTGCCATAAAAAATATTTTTTTCTTGTGATATACATTAAAAAAAATTAGGTTCTCTATCTTTTCAAGCTACACTTGTCTATTAAGAAGCAGCCATAATGGTCTATTAAAATACTGTTCTAATAAAATATGTGATGGTTATTTTGTTTTAACATTTTTATGACAAACATATCGCCACCAAATTAAGGCAACACTGTGTTGTCTTTGTTTCCCCCTTGTTTTATTTATGGATTGTGTGCTTGAAAAGAAATAATAAAAGATAACCATTGCATCAGATAAGGCCAGATAATTGGGCTTTGCTAATGCTTGTTATCTGTCTATGCCAACTCAAAAGGAATGGAGATCTCGAAACCGGGTGGGACCTAAAAAAAAGTTAAACAAACCAGCGAAGGGGC
Organism: Lissotriton vulgaris; assembly: GCF_964263255.1. Taxonomy (NCBI): domain Eukaryota; kingdom Metazoa; phylum Chordata; class Amphibia; order Caudata; family Salamandridae; genus Lissotriton; species Lissotriton vulgaris. The sequence goes on along the minus strand of NC_141699.1, from coordinate 1,084,432,089 downwards.
GTGTGTGTGTCAACAGGTGTAAACACATGTTGGCATGCCCCTTCCTAATAGCGACTCGCAAAACCCTATTTTGCAAGTGTGTAATAGGTTACTGACTCGCAAAATAGGGTTGGTACATCGCACAAGCCATTTTAGCGGTCCCAAACGACCCGATTCTCTGTTTGCAGTTGCTAAAAATGGTCGTACACCTGGCCCATGGGTCTTAACAGCACAAAGGAAAGGTACTCCAGGCTCCAAATTACTGTAACAGTGACACAGTTCATACAAACAAGGTTGACAAAAACGTCTGATCAGTCTTCGCCTACACTGTACTGTGGACATGTTGGACTGTTCCATATCGGCGTGTGACCTTTGTAATGTCCCCGATAACTCTATTTTCTTTGCTATTTGAGCCAGATGAGGCAACTACTCAACTGGAGATGCAAGCCAGATTCCAACACAAGAGGAAATGGTCTCCAGCTTTATCCTTCTTTGTCACTGTGCCCTATGAACTCATGTTAGATTTCCAGGGATTGGAGACTTTGAGGGGATTGGTTAATGCTTTTCCTGCGTTTGCTCCTGACTGCCCACTTGGTTTGATGGCACAGGAGGATCTTGTTATGGTAAATGTAAGGAAGAGATCATATTTGAGCTGTGCTGTAGTGTCAGCGCACAACACCCCACTGATAACTCTTCATCGCAAATAGTCCCAACACCTGCAAATCTTCTTGATCTTGTTCTGTAGGTCTGACTTTGATTCTGTTCAGCCGTGTTGACCGACTGGTGCGTGGGTGGCTGTGATTTATTTGTATTTGTAGTGCTCTTGTTATCTATGTGTATATTCTATGCTGTCTTTTAGCAGTCACTCTGCAGTTACAAGGGTAAGACCTCAAGGATTTTCTAGACTGTTAGCTGCATGCATGACGGTTCTGTCTCATGCCTTCTTTTACCTCTCATCTGCTAACCCAGTAAGGTAAAATGTGCAAGTGCCAAACGAGGGACTGCATGGCCCAGAGATCAGGCTTGAGGCGGCAGGGGGTGGGGATATGCAAGACCACTGCTCGAATGATGACACAAGAGACCTATGCGCTATATGTGAAGGTGACGTGTTGGAACTGTTACATATGAAGGACACGCAGTGCTTCAATGAGCATCATGCGGCCATTTCAGTGAAAAATACTGAGTTTGGAGTGAAGAAAGAAAATGTTCTGCAGTGGGTACATGTTCATCAAAAACTGTTTACTGTACATCTCACTATGAAAGATGCGAGCGTTGTTGCGCACGTGGAAGTTGCTTCCATTTTTGACGCCGTAGACTGCTGTAACCTGAAGGGTGAAGGCAGTTGTAAGCACTTGGGGGTCACTGAGGTGCACATTAGTGATGCTGAGCAAGAGCAGGTCCAGTCAGCTCAACTGTTTTGAATAGTGAAATGAGAAAGAGAGCCTGGTGTCGAAGGCGGCAGCAACACATGCCATGTGAACCTGTCCTTTTTGTGCCGTGTATTGAATCCAGGTCCTTTGCAGGCGGGGTCAGCATCGTGAGTAGTGACACATTTTACATCTGAAATGCCACAATTCAGTCACAAAAAACAGTCACTCTATTTGACTCCTCTGGACTTGAGTGTCTCCTTTTGATTATGGAAGGCTTTTATTTCCTTTATAAAATCCACACGGTTATCTCACAAGGTTACCAGACATGGAGAGAGCGCTACAGGAACAATAACGTGACCTGGGGAAGAGGTTAGCCTTTTTTGACGCTCATTGGCGCCACTAGTGGTTGGCGCTGTGGACACGATGCAAGTGGCAGAAGTCCAGTCAGTAGTCCTGTGCAGAAGCCATGTAGACAGATTGCAATCCAAGCCACCACGCGACAGAACAGGAGTGTACATTGAGCATGATGGACATGGAACTGAGGCAAACGCAGTGCAGGATATGGTGAGAGTCTGTGTGGAGCAAGGCAGGGTGGTTGGGGTCTGCTTGGAGCAAGGCAGGATGTTGGGGGGGGGGTCTGCCTGGAGCAAGGCAGGATGGCAGGGTCTGGGTGGAGCAAGGCAGCGGGGTTGTGGGGATCGTGGAGCCCATAATCATTGCCTCAAATATGTATTTAAAATGGGGCTCATTAGAAAAAAAATTGTAATAGTTATCAAGTCACTTCCAGCGACGAATTAGCCAACAACTGACGGGTAGTGACAGTTTCAGCATTTTAATTTTCAAACTCCTGTGGTTTCAAAATCAGTGGATAGCAGCCTCAAAAGATGGTCAACAGTCCGAAAGTATGTCCGGTTACTGATGAAGACTCCTGAGAGATGCTGTCAGTAGTTCTGGTGCTGGTATCCGGTACCAGTGGGATGAGAAGCAGATGCTGACACAAGGAGGACCACTTGAAGACTTTGATGTGAAGTCAGGCTGCGGCCGGTGGACAGGCATTCACATTGAGTTCTAGTATCAGCAGTTGTTGATCATGAGCCTGATCTTCTAAAAGGCAGGTTTCAAAAGGTTGGCGCAAATTGGGCACCAACTACGTCCGACTTGTCTTTCGTTTTGCAATGCGACCTATGTACTAATGTCACAATGCTGAATGTCCAGTAGCAGGGGGTCTCAGAACGACCCACCTAAGGAATATTACTTAGGCAGATCACTATTGTGAATTCCTGTGATGGGCTATGAATGCAGGGATGGTGGCCCATCTGCTATCTACAGCCCTCCGTTGCAATTGCAAACAGGATCTTTCTTTTTAAAGCAGCCTGTCTGCCTTAAAGAAACTGAAGTTACTCTAAAAAAATGTTTCCTACTTGAGAAGACGTTCGAGGAAGAGTAGACTGCGGAACCCTGGACCGTATCATACTCCCTGGAAGCCACCTAACAAAATTCCCAAAGCAGAAGCTATTAAAAGGGCACAGATTTTCCCTTTGCCAATATGTTACCGCCTACTTTGAGGTGGGGTTGCAAGCCATTTGTACATTTCATTGCAATTAGACCGAACTCCCATTTCATGCCCTCTTCTAATAGTGATGTGGAATGAGTCACTAGCGGATTTTGGTACATTAAGAAATTTATTTATCTTCCACAAACCCTGCTATTTTGCGAATCGCAAGGTTTGTGATACCAAATCTTTTCGTACATCAGGCCCTATTTTCTTTATTGTAATTAACTGAGGTACCCCTGCATGTAGACCTTGTTGACAGTTAAACATTTATTTGATAAAACAATCATTGTTTTGCACTTGAGTAGTAAAATATTGTTATCTGATAGAAAACGTTTGAGTAGTGTTGACATTTTTCAGTAGCAGTGACCAGCACATGAAGGAAGTGGTTCACACAGATATTTTTGGTTATTGTTTGCAGTAATATGTATGTCTGTCTTTGCATGATCTTTCTCTAATGGAGGTTGGAAATTAGGAATAGGAAGTAAATGGGAAAATAACTAATTGATGTTTGTGTGGGTGAGTGGATGAATGAATGTATAGCTGCAGGATTGGCCTCCTCTCTTCCATATTATACAGCAGTATTATAAAGCATGAAGTGCTCTGACATTCCATAGTACAGGCTTTGGCAAGTATTGTCTTTAGCCCTTGAGCTTGGAGAACTCCTCTTGTACGCAGGGTATCGCGGAGGTCTCAAACTTACCCTGCGGTTGTCCCAGCCTTATCATCTATGGGCACAGCATAATATATGCTGCCTTCCATACTGCGTGGCTCTTGGGCATAACTACGATTGGCGCAAAATGCAGATATAAAGAGTGAAGCATTTCCACTCCATGAAGTCATACATAGTCCACAGCATCAGTTTCCACAAAGCTCAGCTCGCCCACGAGCGTAGTTATCTTCTAGCTGTGAATTACCCGCTTCCACTATTGTTAATTAACAGTGTAATCCATTCTGGTTCTCAGTGTTTTTGTTTAAGGATCTGTGTAACGGATTTTTTTTTTTCTGAAGATCACGCCAGAGTACCTGCAAAGCGTCTGCGTCCGTCTCTTCAGCAACCAAATGAGACAAAGCGTGGCTCACAGCATCGACTTCACCAGACCCGGCACCGTAAGTAGACCCTTCTTTAAGAACTAGGATGCTGTCGATGGTGCACTGCTTCCATACCCTACAGTGCGACGAAAACACACTGGCATTTTGAAAGCACCTCCAAAGGAAAAGCCCATACCCCATCCTCCCTCTTAGCCTGCTGAACCTTAGCCCCTCTTTATATGTTATGTGCACTGTTCCTACTGCTCAGTGATGCCTAAATACCTCCTCCCCTCATACCCCAGGCCTCGTTCTTGAGAAACACATCTGCAGGCACAGACCTATGCACAGACCCCCACTCTTTATATCTCCGCCATACATACACCTCATACTTCATTGTGGGGGTTGCTTGGTAGACATACAGCATGCCGCTTCTTTTGTGTCTGCCTGATCCGTGTGAACGAGACATGTACACGTTTACTTACCTCTCTATCGATGTGAGATTGCAAAGGAAGACACATTTCATAAGCCCAAAGTCAATAGACCAGCTGCAAAAACTCTTGTAGATTTCCCACCTTGGCTTTCCTAGAGCCGGGACATGCTGTTTTCTTCTTCCTAAAACCACTAGAACAAATATGCACATCACCTTGGAACGAAACTATTTTGTTACATTATTCCTCCATCTGCTTACGTATGCCACTCAAAATAAGCTTGGGCAGGCAAGTACGCACATACAGATGACATGGGTATTCTGGGAGTTGATTAAAAGATGCACATGTATTATGTATTCTGAGATTAAAGCTATCATCTGTCTTACTTTGTAAGTCTGAGAGTAGTTACATCCAGAAGTCTTACTTTGGAGGTCGTTGAGCAGACATGACAAATTCTCATCCATGGATCCCCAAATATCAAGCTTTGACTGTTCGAAGACAGACGATCACAAGTCGTATTCTGCACAGCCCAGTGCAGGCGGATGTAAAATGAATGAACAGCACAGCTGTCCATCATTTGTCCTACTCATGGGTCTTATCCTATAAGCCCTAGAGCTTACAATGCCAAATGCATATTTTCGGACTCCAAGAGTAGATGTGTCCACGTGCCTCATTTTGTAAGACCTGAAACTGAATATGCCCAAAGTAAAGGTATTTGTGATCCAATTAGTTTTTTTAGCAGATATACCTAAATGTGGTATTTATGTGCGCTTCAGAGTAAACTTTTCCTATTTTCCTATTTTTCTATTGTGCGCCCTTGAGGTGATGGACCCAAGGATTATCTCTGCAATAAATGAAACAGCCTTAGCTAAATGTTTAATACTAGGAGTCCCCGAGCAGTCCAAAGGGGAGACCTGCCAAAAGACTTACAACAGACGTACATACATGAGGAGTTTTTAATCGGTTCTGAGACCAGATATCCTCAGTTGTGTTTTTATGGGTCATGGAACAGAAATATTAAAAAGTCTCCTTTGGTCCTACTACGATACTGTTTGAATCCTAAAGTAGACGGACAAAGTCAAATATCTTAGACACTGATTATTTAAAAGTGCTCTGAATCCTGTTCCGAAGCGTTTCATCTATTTATCTTTGTAAGTTATGTTGTTTAAGTGTGTCTTGTGCGATAGCTCTCTTGTTCACAGACTGCAGGTCTGTTTGATTATAGTTGCCTAGCACAAGATCTCGTCAAAAGGCCATTTGCTGCTGAGAATGTCCCTACACAAATTATAGAAAAGAGAGACCTGCGTAACTCTGCAATGTTCCACGTCCTTGGCGCAGCAGAGGGAGGTGGTTGAGAGTTCCACGGTATAGAACTCTTGATGGAAAATGCTCTTCTGCCTTTTCACACTCTCCCAGACCAGGACCAGTCTTCTCTGGGGGAAAAACCCAAGAGGACTGGTGAGAGGGGCTGGAGTGATAGTGATGGACTTTGTCTGGGGAAAAAAAGGTAGGGATTTTCCATAAAGGACAAGATAGGCAAAATGTGTCAACCTTTTGTGCTCAGGTACTGGAAGCTGAAATAAATCGGGTTCAGCAAACACTTTTGATGCCGTCTGCTCCTCTAACATCATAGTTAGTTGAGTAATCTCAATTAGACTTGGTCTGAATCAGATGCTCTCTCTGGGACTTGAATTTGGAGAGCGTCTTCTATATCCCAACTCACCCCAACTGATAATTACTTTTTTTGGTTCTGCCACCCCACTAATTATTCCGCTGTATTTTGAATTAAGCGTTAAAGCACTGTTCATAAATCTGCCATTAAGCCTGAACTTACATGAGTCAGAACATAGTCTAACCTGAGGGATTTTGTTTATAAGAAGGAGTGAAAGACTTCTTGAGCCATGATGAGACATTGACGTCCACACTTGTTGAGGAACTCTAAATAAATACAACCTCTATGGTTACAAAATGATGTTAGGATTCTGTTGAAATTGGCCAATTGAAATACAAGACGAGCAGTACATGCGCCATGGCATTGAAAGTCACACCATTCTTGCTGGTAATGAATGGGACCACTCGTTTAACCTTAGAAAATTATACATCAAATTCAGGTTACAGTCTTTCACTTCAAAACAAAATAAGGGTATAAGCTCGTCTTTATGACTTATGGTGTTTTGATGGAAGACGATCCAGATTTTCTATTTGCATGTTCTTATGGCCCTTGTTGCAGGCACATATTGAAGCCTTTAGGATTAAAACAATAGAGGTATAGCCAAAGCACTGGATATTGAATTCCTACTCTATTTCCAACCTTATATGGTACGTTTGACTGAAACATATTATTGCGTAAAATAATGTTACCTACCCAGTATAGAATAGTCAAGGCTTGAAGCAGTTTTACTGTATTTAGCTATCACGTAATATGGATAATTTTTGTCATCCAGAAAGTAGAATAAACGTATTGAGAGAATATGATTGTCATCTCTTTTATTTTACAAGATTGTTTTTTTTCCTAATCTTCCAATTTATTATTAACTGCTATATTATTGTTGGGGTATGATCTACCTACATTTCGAAGTAAATAATTGAACCTGCCATTTTGAAATCTTTTGTATTGTGTTAAATGTTTCAGAGCTATTTAGAAATATTATATAATCTACGAAAGCAAGCAACATACCAGCAACTTGGACATGATATGTCTCTTTTGTAGTTTTCCAATTGGCATCTTCTTAGATTGTTATTTTCATATTAGTTGAGAGGCTTTACATGCTAATGGCTGTCAGACATCTACAGAAACTAATACTGTCAACTCAAGCAAAGCAGGCCTCCTAGTGAACTGCACACGTACAATTGAAGGTTGAACTTAAAGTTCATTGCCAAATTGAGTTGTCTTATCATGGAGTGTCTGGAGAGGTGCATCAAATGCATTTGTTGTGATTTTATTAGGATTTTTGTGGATGAGAATCTTTTTGGTTGACAATGGTGCTTTCAATTTTTTTCCATCTCTTTATTCTATACATTAAGTATTAAAAGGTCTATTACTGGTAAAACCTTGCCTTATGCCAACTGGTGCAGGGGCTTTCGTATATTTTAAATAGTTAATCACTTCATAGATTTCTTTATAGATATCCATATAAATACATAGATTCATAGTTTTTGAAGCAAATTAGATCCTCCACTTCCACATGCTGAAGACAAATGGTTACTAGAAAGGTGATGATTTCACAGTTAACCCTATATATTTAAATAGCCGAGAATAGCCTCTTTCCTTGGGCTTCACTGACTATTTTACTGTGCATTAGTTAGGGAAAAAATGGATTCCATGCAAAACTGAAGAAGCTTTAAAAGAAGACTAACTATGGTATTTTTTAATGTATTTTATTGCCATTTCATCTGCGGTAAAGAACATTTCATAATCAAATTATATCCAGGTAACATTAGATAAACAATACCAGTAATCATTGACTTTCGAAATTTGTTATAAGAAATTGAACTTGATACATCCTAAAGCTTATACATTTGTTACAGATCAACATTGCTATTGCACATGCCTTGGTGGCATTACTCTTTCAGCTATACATATAGTAGTGCAGATAAAGTGGCATTTTTAAGATGGTATAATTCATGAACTCATCTTAAACAGCATAATAATAAGCCAACAGTTCATGGAAAGATTACTAAACATGTTGGTTTGAAGTTTCTGAATTACAAATGACACATTTTATATTTAATTTCTGTCTTTTCTCAAAATATAGATTCTTAAAATGACACTTTTGTAATAAATTGACATTGTTTTAAAAACTGAACACACCCACATCTTCCTCTTTATTTTAAATGTTAAGTTATTAACTGAGGCGATACCTCTCCCCTTGCACCCCTGATCCTTTCTAAAACGTCTACCATGCAAGCATTGGATGGATTTCAAATGAAGGTCTAGGCACTTCTGGATGCCTTCACCACTCTAAAATGGCCTCTGTGTTTCAAGCCTACCTGGACCATGATCAGTTCCATTGTTCCTTCACGCCTGCAACATTATCGTACCCAAACCCGATCAAAAGGTTTGCAAGACAGATCAGATCAAGGACAACTTCGTTGGTATTTCCAGTAGGATGTAGCTTGATTTTACTGCATGAATCGTAAGTCAAGACATTGGTAAAATTATTAAATTATTCAATATAAGACTAAAAATATTTTGACGCAAAGGGCTACATGGAGAATTAACTCGCTTATATTTATATCTCATTTCGGGGGCAGGAATCGAAACCCAACAAAAATATATGTGTAGCAAATAATTCTAAAATACTGACTATGACATCATGATAGAGATGAATTACATGTTAATTAAACCAAAACCAGAGAACCACTTGATGCACTGTTCCCACTTGGGGGGGTGCAGAATTTAGATCACATGCAATACATCGCATGCCATTACAACGTGGTCATTACAATAACATCGTGAACCATTACATCGCAAGTTGTTACAATGACCTGGGATAAGGGGCACAAGGTGTTGGATTTACAATTCAACACCTTCCCTTCTGTTGCACAAACCTCGAGTAGGAATAATAAATAATACTATTCCTAAGTCCAGTGCGTCCCTTACAGCAAGTCGTTGTAACGACTTTCAATGTGATGCTTCGCGATATAAAAATGCAGTTGTTGTAACGAACGCATTGTTATGGCATGCGATCTATCGCATGCATAGTAAAGCAACATATTCCGCTTGTGGCACCTGTGACCAAGGTGGTCACAACTCATGAAATCATAAACCTGTGGGCAACCCCGAGGTAGGGCTAGGAGGCCTGGCAGCCAGCCGGTCATCATTCCCAGAGGGTATGCATAAAAGAGCCCACGGCATCTGCGCATCACAAGCAGTCTGGGGTAGATGCTTTCCTCAATGTATGTAGCCTATGGCATTCATAATAGACCCTATGAACATTTTTGAACTGTATCAAGGGTAGACAGGACCTAATGACGACATCTCGGGGGTGCATCAGTGCCCTCTCCCAGTCTATATCCTCCAGTTCGCCCACGTCTCTCTGTCACCGTTCTCTCAGCGTGCCCAGTGTATCTGGCATATTATGAATTGTCCTATATGTGGCAGAAACTGCAACCCTTTCTAATACACCCATCAGGATACGGCACTCTAGGGGGGGGCACATTCAGGTATACTCCCCAGCCAGCCCCTCAGCCGCCATGCATCTCTGGGCTGGGCGTACTTTAGGAATTGGGACTGGTGTAGTTCATATTCCCTCTGTAGCGAGGAGAAGGACTTAAGGTCCCCCACCTCAAGGATATCTCCCACCTTGGAAATACCGATTATTTCCCAAATTCCTGCAGTTTTGTGAGCTGTCATAGCCATGTCCTTTTCCAGAGGGGTATTTCCCTTGTAATCTTGTGCGTCCACCCAAGTGTCTTTGTGACTTTATCCCAAGCTGTCAATGAAGCCAGTGTGACTGGCAGTAACGCCTGAGACCTCTTCCCACCACACAGACGGTGTACGAATGTCCTACGTTCCAGCAAAGTACGCTAAGTCTGAATGTCTGGTGATCCTGTGGGGCATAGAATCAATTATTAATGTTTATTAAGTGTGCCACCCAGGAGTATCCCTATATGTCTGGAAGTGCAAGCCCGCTGATATATCGAGTGCACTGTAGTGTTTTGAGCAATATTCTCAGGTGTCCCCAAGTCCTCTTTGACCCTGGTGAATACAGTCTGAGGTACCGGATAGTATGTATTCTGGAGCATGTGTAGTTGTTTGGGGAGTGTGATCATTTTGAAGAGAGCTGTCCATCCTATCAAGGAAAGGCAAAAACAACAATTGATGGATTTAACCCAGATCTCTTGACTGTGGTTGAATGCTTTTATTTGTTCTGCATTCCGTCCATCAATTATGTGTCTTTTGCTTCCTCACCCTACGTGCACCGGTATGCCCAGACGTGGGTCCTGTGCTTTCCATGCCGCTGAATTCAAGCTATCCTGGCTGATGAGGGGTATAACCCCGAAACCGGTCCTAAGATGCTTGTTTCTGGTCCAGGGAGGACCTGGCTTGGCAGTTCTGGCTGGACTGTTTCCATGAGTCACAGGGTCAAGACTGATTTGCATATGGCCAGGTCTAAACAGGGGTGGCATGGTGAGCAAATGAATGATGGATTTAACCCAGATCTCTTAACTGGGGGTGAATGTTTTGATTTGTTCTGCATTCCATCCTTCACTTGTGGGTCTTTTGCTTTCTCGCCCTATCAAGGAAAGGGACAGGCCACTCCACCTACCTACGTCAGCCTGATAAGCTGACAACACCCTTTCTACATTAACACTGAAGCAGAGCTCTGTCTGTGATGTTACAAATATCCATAGGTATTTAAAGCTGTCTGTTGCCTCCCTTAGCCCTCATGGGGGTGGCCGCGTCTCCAATGTCGCCTGCGGGGTATAAAGCACTGGCTTGTTCCAGCTTATTCTACACCCCGAGTGGGCCCCGTATTCCCCAAAGTGTCTGAAATAGCACCGGAATTGTACGCATAGGTTCTGTAATATACTGGAGAATGTTTTTACCCCATAGCAAAAGCTTTTCTGATGCCCCATCGTTCTCTGCAGTGCAGAACCCCCCCAACTCCGGGACGCTGCCTCACCATACAGGCCAGAGACTCCAGTGTAAGGGCAAACAGTAGTGGGGATAGGGGGCAGTCCTGTCTTGTCCCTCTGCCTATCAGAAATTTGGAGGCAGACTTCCCATTAACTCATGCCATTGCAGCTACCCAGTTCCTGAGTTTGGCGCCAAAGCTGACTTTCAATAGTGTTTGTTCAAAGAAGGGCCAGTGAACAGCGTCAAATGCTTTTTCAATGTCTAAGGATAAGAAGACCTGCGGCCCCTGGTGATTCCGCACCGCATTGAGTCAATTAGACGTGCATCGTAACGGACCCTTCAGGGGGTCGTTTCTGCAGGACCACCACGTGTGGTTTCCAGGGCCCCTACCCTGAGTTAATATTGAGCCATCGTTGAACTAGCGGGGATGGATGGCCGGAAGAAAGCGGGATTCATGGAGGATTAATAGCGAGACGCAGAGCTCTCGGAAAGTGCGGCTAGTCGGCTATCTTGCTGGCCACACCCCATCCAGTTGCCAATTGTACATTTTACTGGTTTCAGTATATGCAAAATATAAAATAACACAAATAAAAAATAGGTATTGCTTTTAAAATTCTTTTAATTAAATATTCATTTTACATTCTTTATTAGTATTTATTATTATGATTATTATTGATTGATTGAAAGCTTTATTTCGATATAAAAACATATCATAAAAGCAATACATTACATCAATAGTAAAAACAGTTTGACAATACACAGTATAAAAAGCGTACAGAATAAACAGTGGCAATAAAAGAGTGGGTTATTAGCCAAATTTTAAGAGCCGGTACAGGAAAAAAGACATTACTGTGTCAACAGTTTCTTTGCAGTTCTTATCCGCCAAGCCCAGCCCAAGAATTTTGCCATACAGCAGGCAAAGAAGGGTCGGGCATCTGAACGCAATATGCGTAAGGCTTCCAAATGTGATCTAGTGCCCAGGCTCCTATATAAAGGCTTCAACCATCTCAACCTGGGCACCGCATAAGCATAGCACTCAAACAACAGATGAGCAATGGACTCAACCCTTGAGTCACAGAAGGGGCAATATGGTACAGTTTGAAATGGTGGTTTCCATGTGGAAGTTAACAACCCTAAGGGAAGTACTCCCACCCTAAATTTGAAGTACAATGATCTGTCGCCCGAGTTATGGATTAAGTCCAGATAAGGTTCTCTATAGGGAAGCTCCTTAACTAGCAGGAACTGAGCAACAGATTTACAATGCTTAGGATTGCACGATCTCTCGTTATCCACCCATAACCAATACGCCTTCTTTAGCATTTGTTTAGAAGGTGCTGTTCTGTTGGCCCATGCGTCTCCTAAACCCATCTCATAAAGAAGCCGCTTAACCTCCCTGAGCCAGGTTGCCTTATGCCAGCCCGATAGGGATAAGAGTTCACTTAGGGCATCTGCATAGCTGCACAATTCTGGGACGTTCCATATCCTGGCCCATAATAAAAGGGGGCGTAGCCTAGCTTGCTCGCATATTGGGCGTGTGCCTGCATCGAGCAAGAGGGGGATTGTAGGGGTACTGTGGGGTAACTTCATAAGATCTTTGTGGAAGTTGTTTTCGAGGTGGGATAAGGTGTCAACTCTCTGTACGCCCCATAGTTCCGCGCCATACAATGCTGCACTCACCACCCTTGCCCTGTAAATGTCTAATAGTGCCCCAATAGGTTTTAGAGATGAGGCACGTTGTTCTTTGAGCAGGGCCCCTGCAACCCTCTTATGGGTCAGAAACACCTTTTGGTGGTGTGCCTTCCAACTCATAGTGTCACAGAGTCGAATGCCCAGGTAGTCAAATTCTTTGACTCTTTCGAGTGGAACAGAGTCTAGAGCAGGGGGTACAACAGATTTCCTGGGAGGGTTAAGGACAAGGAATTTGGTTTTGCTTATATTTATAGACAGGCCCTTGATGCCACAGAAGGCCTTAAAGCTAGAAAGCAACTTTTGGATACCTGCTGGTGATTTTGAGATTAGGAGGGTGTCATCCGCAAATAGGAGCGTCGGAACTTTCCTACCAGCCAGGGAAGGTGCATCTGATGGATGTTGAAGAAGATGCTCTACCACTCCGTTAACGTAAAGAGAGAACAGAGTGGGGGCAAGCACACACCCCTGACGGACGCCCCTATCTACAGGGATACGAGCAGTTTTTTCCCCCTGGGCACCCCATCTAATCTGGGCGAAGTTGCTTTCATGAAACTTTATAAGTAAAGCCAACAAATAAGGGGGTATACCCAACCCGTCGAGGACATTCCACAATTGGGCTCGTGGGACCAGGTCGAAGGCAGTTCGCAAGTCTATAAAGACTAAATACAAACTGCCCCCACCCAGCACAACCACTTTCCAATATATCATTAAGAGGCGAAATGTCTGCTCGATGGTGCCTGTCCCTGTTCTAAAACCTGCCTGGAAATCTGACAGAACCTGGTTTTCTTCGGCCCACTGCAAGATCCTACCTAGTACCACTTTGCCCGCAACCTTTTGTGTTGAGTCAAGCAGACTGATAGGGCGATAGTTGGCTGGGTCGTCCCGGCAGCCTTTCTTAAAAATAGGGACGACCTCAGCGCCCCTCCATGAGTCAGGGAGAGAACCTCCCAGCAAAGCCTCATTCAAGAGTGAAGCAATTAATCTGCTCCACAATGATGGGTATTTCCTCAACAGGTCACCCGGAATTCCATCAGGGCCTGCAGCCTTATTGGTTACAATACACCTAATTTCCCTTTCAACTTCCTCACTGGTAAAGGGGCAGTCGTTAAATGTAGTATCAGCTGGGGGACTGGCCAAAAGACCCATGCTTGGTTGAGGTGCCCCCACTGGAACAGAATACAGCTTGGAGAAGTGGGCAAACCAGACATCACCAGGGATATTACAGTTAAGCTGTAGATCAAGAGGCTTGTCCCTGGCTCTCAGTAGATCCCAAAACCCCTTGGAATCTTTCCGAGTACTTGCCTCCATTAACTCCCTCCAAAAACTGTATTCATGAGCCTCCTTAGCCTCAGCCATTGTTTTTTTATAAAGTTTCCTCGCAAGTCTGATATTGCCTGGGTCCTTGTTCTTCACTGCGGAAATGAGTTCCCCCTTAGCAACCCGACATTTGGAGGAATACCACTTATCTCTTGCCTTAGAACCACCCTTCACTACAACCCTCGCACTGGATTGGGGAATGGTAAACAGTTCACTTAATGCCACGATAGTTTCTGTAAATATCGGTAAAACATCTTGGCTGGTGGCACTTAAGGCATCGAGACGCGGCCCCACCGTTGACATGATGGTCCCTGCTTGAGCCATCCTTTCTTCATCCGCTGCTGCTTTTGCCCACTTTAGGCACCTGCCACAGTTTGAGGGTACAAGTTCGTGGGAAGATTTCCACTTGTGGGCAAACTTGGCTAGGTTCCCAACCTGCCAAGGCGGAGTGAGGGTTAATGAAAGAGGATTGTGGTCACTATCACAAGACGCTATGACCTCCATGTCTTGATGGAATGACCAAAGATTATAATTCAACATGATATAGTCTATTCTGGAGGTGTGTCCCATCCTGTTATAAGTATGCGCACCCATAGAGTCCGATTTGGATCGTCCATTAGTTGGTCTCAGGTCGTGTTCCATGCAGAGTGCATTGATGTCTATCGCACTCTGCGTCCATTTGAAAATCGGATCTAGGGTCAGGGTGGGAATCCCTCTCCTTGTATCCTCATCCCAAGTGTCCAAAATGTCCTCCCTAGCCAATGGCTCAAAGCAGCAGTTGAAATCGCCTGCGAGGAGAACATAAGAATCAATACTGCAGGCGGCTAGATCACTGTTTAATCCTGTAGAGGATAGTGATGATGCCCCACCCCTGGCCCCCCTTAGATAAAGATTAAAGACTTCTAGCTTCCTTCCCCCTTGGCAGTGTATAGTTATCCTCTGAAGGTCAGGAGATTGAGTGGACTTTTGGCTTACACTTAGACCTAGTGCGAGGCTGACCCATATAAGAAGGCCGCCAGACGGGCGACCTTTGCATCCATGTTGTTGGGAAGCTGGGATGAAGTAGGTTGTGAAGCCTACTCTGTGCCTGGGTTCTAGGCACCAGGTTTCCTGCAAGAGGCAGATGTTATAAGGGTCCAAGAAAGCGTTCCATTCAGGGATTTCAAGGTTACGGGCAAGCCCTGCCACATTCCAGCTTACAATCTTTAACAGAGGTTCACCTGGGGTAATCCGCCTTGAAGGATTGGCAGGTATAGCCGAATTAGACACAGGGCCTGCCACCCCTGCAGCCGCTCTATTTAACCTTTGCGGTGACTCAATCTGGTGATGTTTAAGAGCCATTGCTACACCGGTCAGCTTCCTATCTATTGGGACATTCTGAATGGGTGGCAAGGGAATCATACGAGGTGTGTCCAGCAGTTCCACTACGTCTTGAGAATCTAAGGTGCATGAAGTGTTCAATCCCCCCTCCATAGGCAAAGCATATAGCATTCCTTCAGGACCTGGGGGGCTAGCAGCAGTAGGTTCAATCAACACGGGGAGAGATTCTGTGATCCCTAGGGCCTGGGGTGAAGGTGCTTTTTCCGCTGCTTGAAGAGCTAGTTGACTTGGAAGTCAATCTACCTCCTCAAGACCACCAAACCTATTCGAGGTTGGGAGGCCATTCCAGTGTAAAGGGAGATCTTGGTGGTTATTAGGGTGACTCCTCCATGTGTGGTGATGTACTAGTGACCAGTCATCTTCCCGGGTATGTCTGGGGCGTGGAGGATAAAAGAAGGACAATGGCCTAGGTATGACAAGAGAACCTTCGCCGATGGGCCAAGAGCAAATGTGGTGTGCCGTGTGTGGGCCCTCAAAGGTCACCACTATACAGTCCCCGGGACTGGTTTTCCTTGTGGGGCCCACCCAGGGAATTCTACGTACCATCAGAACTCTGCTTCTCCGGCCATTGGGAATCGGTCTATTCACATTAAGCCAATGCATTATCTTATTCTTCAGAGACCAGTGGTTCTCGTATTGACCATTTCCAATCTGAGGGACGCCCGTCAACACAACCACATAATCATTGGTCTCTTGAGGAAGATCGATGTAGCCCCCTCTAAAATTATTCTTAACAGGAGGGCCCTGGGTTGATTGGTGAGCCGCTTCACTATGAGGAGGTCTAAGAGGGACGCCAGCATTAGGATTTACTGATGGTTGAGGGATGGGGCGCTTGGGAGCCTTAGGTTTAGGGGCGGTGGTAATTTGATCCACACCCACGGTCCGCGGTTTGGGAACCGGCCGTACAAAAGCTGGTACTGGAGGGGGAGGATGCGGGGCTTGTGATATTGGGACTTGTGGTGGTGGGTCAACTACAGGAAGGCCCTGATTTTCTAGACTTCTCAGGCCGAGAGTGGCCAGGGCAATAATGCTCTTTTCCATCTCAAGCAAATTATTTTCAATGCGTGATAGTCTGAGATCGAGGGGGGAAAGAAGTTTCTTAAGAGTTTCCCAAACTAAACCTATGAATTCCCCGTCATTCCTTTCAAGACCCTCTACATGTGGAGAAGTGTGGCTCACTGGTTAGAGCAGGCAGACCCTGAAGCAGAGGTCAGACCCGGGACCAGGGTTCAATTCCCGACGCGGCAGGGTCTTGAGCTCAAATGTCCATGGACTCGATAATTCTCGCTTCGGTGCCTGACCTAATCATGGGTTCACACTCTGCAACTCTGGGCAATAAGCTTGCTTAATCTCCACAACGGCCCCCCGCGGCGGGATGCCTGGCTTTCACCTTGAGGATGCCCTGTAGGGGCTATCTCACAGGGAAAGGCCAGGACGGGTTCCCAAGGCAAGCGCGGAGATACCCCTTCGGGGGTCGATTCAGGCGCTATATAAGAAACATAATAATAATAATAATAATAAGCCCTCATCCTCTGCAGTGATAGTGGAAGAAGCAGTGGCTGTCCCCTCTTTGGCTCCCTCTCGTTGTGGCTGTTCCCTGGGGATACACCCTCCTATTGTGTTGGATACCCGAACACTAGTCAGTTTCAGATGTTGTGCTACCGCAATTTTAGCCTTCTTACGAGAGTAAGCAGACCGAGAATTGCGTTTTCTTTTAGGTTGTTTACCATTATTAGTATTACGCCTAGGTGAATTAGGAATTACAGGGGTGGGGGAATTAGAACTAGCAACCTGCTTTAGAGAAACGGCAGGTAGGTTCGCTTCGCCTGTCTGGGTTGGTGGCTCAAAGGCCGGGGAAAGGGGGGGAAGAATCGGCATCTGGTGAACATCAACCTGTGTGACTACACAATGGGGAATGGCTGGACGTTCCGGGGTAACCGCGGTGGCTATATGGCCCAGGGAAGATTTTTTAGAGAGTGCAATGACCTGGGACCATCTTCTGGCGGCTGCCAGTTCCAGGGAGACACGAGTCTGAAGTTTAGAAATTTCTTGGTCTATAGCTAAATTGGTACGGGTAATAAAATCATCCATGGGACCATTAATTGGTGGGCCATCCTTGACGGCCTTACTCCGTGCTAACCTGGTGCACATAACTTAGCAACAACAAGGGCAATCCCCTAGCTTAGCAGTGGCGTTAAGATGATAGAATGGTTTGCCTATTTAGACTCAGTCGATAAAATGACAGGGAAAGGGCGAAAGAGGGTGGCCAGTCCAGTCCTCGCAGACCTCGAACGGCCTCAAACGGCCCGCTCTTAGCCCGGTCTTCGCCCCGAGCTGCGTCCCGCGCTGCGGGAGTCTGATTATGTGTTATAGGGGGCGTGGTGGGCGGGGGGCGGGCCAGCGGGGAGAGCGGACCGGATGCTGACTCCGTGGTCTCGCAGGGACTCCTGGTTGCTGGAGTCCCCGCACGCTCGCAGCCCCGCTGAGCCTCACGCCCTAGCCGCCGCCTTGCTGCTCCTGTTTCCCGGTAAGTGTGGCTCCACGCACTCCTGTGCGAAGCGGCACCCGCGGAGCGGGTGCGGCGAGGAGTAGGCTGCTTTGCCCTGACAATCCAACAGCGTCTGGCCTGCTATGCCTGTAGCCGGTATGGTGCAGTGCCCCAACAGGTGGAGGTGGAAGTCGCCTTTACGAGCCTCAGGCGAGCGGGGGGCGGGCCAGCGGGGAGAGCGGACCGGATGCTGACTCCGTGGTCTCGCAGGGACTCCTGGTTGCTGGAGTCCCCGCACGCTCGCAGCCCCGCCGAGCCTCACGCCCTAGCCGCCGCCTTGCTGCTCCTGTTTCCCGGTAAGTGTGGCTCCACGCACTCCTGTGCGAAGCGGCACCTGCGGAGCGGGTGCGGCGAGGAGTAGGCTGCTTTGCCCTGACAATCCAACAGCGTCTGGTCTGCTATGCCTGTAGCCGGTATGGTGCAGTGCCCCAACAGGTGGAGGTGGAAGTCGCCTTTACGAGCCTCAGGCGGGCGGGGGGCGGGCCAGCGGGGAGAGCGGACCGGATGCTGACTCCGTGGTCTCGCAGGGACTCCTGGTTGCTGGAGTCCCCGCACGCTCGCAGCCCCGCCGAGCCTCACGCCCTAGCCGCCGCCTTACTGCTCCTGTTTCCCGGTAAGTGTGGCTCCACGCACTCCTGTGCGAAGCGGCACCCGCAGAGCGGGTGCGGCGAGGAGTAGGCTGCTTTGCCCTGACAATCCAACAGCGTCTGGTCTGCTATGCCTGTAGCCGGTATGGTGCAGTGCCCCAACAGGTGGAGGTGGAAGTCGCCTTTACGAGCCTCAGGCGGGCGGGGGGCGGGCCAGCGGGGAGAGCGGACCGGATGCTGACTCCGTGGTCTCGCAGGGACTCCTGGTTGCTGGAGTCCCCGCACCCTCGCAGCCCCGCCGAGCCTCACGCCCTAGCCGCCGCCTTGCAGCTCCTGTTTCCCGGTAAGTGTGGCTCCACGCACTCCTGTGCGAAGCGGCACCCGCGGAGCGGGTGCGGCGAGGAGTAGGCTGCTTTGCCCTGACAATCCAACAGCGTCTGGTCTGCTATGCCTGTAGCCGGTATGGTGCAGTGCCCCAACAGGTGGAGGTGGAAGTCGCCTTTACGAGCCTCAGGCGGGCGGGGGGCGGGCCAGCGGGGAGAGCGGACCGGATGCTGACTCCGTGGTCTCGCAGGGACTCCTGGTTGCTGGAGTCCCCGCACGCTCGCAGCCCCGCCGAGCCTCACGCCCTAGCCGCCGCCTTGCAGCTCCTGTTTCCCGGTAAGTGTGGCTCCACGCACTCCTGTGCGAAGCGGCACCCGCGGAGCGGGTGCGGCGAGGAGTAGGCTGCTTTGCCCTGACAATCCAACAGCGTCTAGTCTGCTATGCCTGTAGCCGGTATGGTGCAGTGCCCCTACTATTGTTTACCTAGGGTGGAAATATGCAGAAGAATTATGGTGAGCTACTGTTGTTGTTTGAAGCAGGCTCAGTAATTGTGAAACTGTATACACCCAGCATGAGTAAAAAGATGACCAAAGTTTGACACACAAATGACTTTATGCGGCAACTTAATCTCCTGGCTCAGGTCCCCGGGGTAGACGTTTCCAATAGACAACGTCATTGTAAAAGGACTACTTTTGAGAGGTTTGCAAATAAACATTGTGCTCGTTTGAAGAATTACATCCATTTTTCTAATCCTAGTGCTGTACAGTTTTAAATGGAGGGCACACACCCACTTTTATGTATTGGTGATATGCAGCGCCAACCTAATAACTTGGGCAACAAAGCGCTTCATACACTAGTCACATGGCAGTTCTAGCCGAAGGTACATGAGGTCAGACGCAGTGGAAAGGGGCGGGTCTATATTGGAGGCGCCTTCTGAAGAGGGCGGGGTCTATCTTGGAGGCGCCTTCTAAAGAGGGCGGGGTCCATCTTGGAGGCGCCTTCTAAAGACGGCGGGGTCCATCTTGGAGGCGCCTTGTGAAGAGGGCGGGGTCCATCTTGGAGGCGCCTTCTAAAGAGTGCGGGGTCCATCTTGGAGGCACCTTCTAAAGAGGGCGGGGTCCATCTTGGAGGCGCCTTCTAAAGAGGGCGGGTCCATCTTGGAGGCGCCTTCTGAAGGTGGAGCCTTCAAGTCTTTAGAAAGATAAAACCTGTGAGTGGAGCCTGGTGAGTTCTGGGCTAAGATTCCCCCATTTGAGGACCAGGCAAGAGACAGGCTGGTTTAGAGTTTTGTTTTTCCATCTTTGATTTGGAGCAGGTCCTCGTGCCAGCTCCCCCTGCGACAGTCTCCTGTCCAGCTTACCTGCAGTCCGCTACCCTCTAATGCCTGTGTACCTACTGCAATCTGTTTGTGCCACCTTTGCTCGTTTTTCTGCCCTCTATTTTGCCTTTCCTGCTGTTTTTCCGTCCTTTAAGTTGCCCTTTTCTGCTTATTTCTTCCCACTTCCCACCATTTCCCTCCAGCCGCGATCCAGCACCCCACCCTCCCCAGGACCTACTTAATGGAGGCCGCAGCACAGCCCATTGTTTAGGTCCTCGTGCCAGCTCCCCCTGCGACAGTCTCCTGTCCAGCTTACCTGCAGTCCGCTCCCCGCTGCTGCCTGTCTACCTACTGCCCTCTGCTTGTGCCTCCTCTGCTGTTCTGCCTTTTCGCCTCGTTTCTCTGCTCTCCACCCTTGTTTCTCTGATGATGATGTGTCACCCACAGCGCCCAGATGCCCCCAGGGGTGACAGTGCTGCGCTACACAAATGCTGATTGATCGATTCATGCCAACTTTTACTTCAACGACATGTCTCTGAAGCAGCAGGACAGTCCTGCTCCACCGGCTGTTTCACCGTAGAGTGCTCAGCCCTCTGTGTCCAAGAAGTGTAGAGACGGAGCCTGCAGCTGTGGTAGTCCATCACTTTGTGACCCCAGCCACCATTAACCGGTAGGTCCTCCTCTAGTAAGAATATACACAATCACTAGACCAGCAGTTGATGAGTCGTCGCTGGAGGTGTCTTGAACAGAAATGATGCACACGGAATACAATATGTTGATGCTATCGGTGGCTTAGTCAACATATCTCCATGAAAAGAGCTTCTGTAAAATGTTTTGTATATAAGTAGTGTATTGAAATAAAGTTTATAGTCTGGATGTGGAACATCGAAGCAGACGCTAGACGCTGAGCCACAGGCCAAGACTGTCCAAAAGGGTTCTACAGTAGGAAAGGTGGTCCCAGTAGAACCAACTTAAGAAGCACACAAATTTGAAGAACTCTTATACAAAAACACGCTAGTAAAACAATGTTTGTCGTCCAATGTTATTTAATCACATTGAGCATATGCCCTTATATCACCAAGAAATACAAATGTGTACCTAGACAGTGCCCCACGCACAAGGGGGGAGCAGAAAGGAAAAGGTTGTGTGCCTCAAGTGAAGTTTTTGGAGGTAATGTTGGGGGAAGCAGGCACTGCATTACCACCTCCTTGCTTTACAGGCAGCTTCTGAGGTGTACCTCACAGCCTCATCCTCTGGAAAAATGAGTGACCCTGTCTTGATTCTGTGAAGTAATAGAGAGCAGGTCATGCCCGTCTTCCCCTTAATTTGGTTCTATTCTATTCTTTAAAATGTATATAGCGCATGGCTACCCAACGGACCTCCCAGTGCTGGTAATAAACCTCCGCGGACGGTGCTGTATGCCTGACTAGCGATTAGAATAGGTATGTTTTCAGCTCCTTTCTGAAGCTGGTTAATGATCTGTCCAATCTGATGTGTGCGGAGAGAGCGTTCCAGAGTTTAGGCGCCAAATATGTGAAGGAACTTCCACCACATCTTGCTTTCTTACCCTTTGGGGCCAATAGTACGTTACGACACTCGGAGCATAATGTTCTTCTTGGCGTATAGGGAGTTACTAGTCATTGAAGGATCTGGGTGCCTTTTTCATTCACGGCGCGATGGACCAAACAGAGAGATTTGAACTGTATTCTCTTCTGGATGGGCAGCCAGTGCAGGGCTGCCAAAGCAGGTGCTGCTGACATGTGCCTGGGGATTTTCTAGAGAGCACATGCTGCGGTGTTCGGGATTACCTGCAGTTGATTTGTCACATATTTGGGACTGCCTAGGTAGAGGTAGGTTCCGTAATCCGGACGCGAGCTGATTAGTCCCCGTACTACCACTCTACGGAGGGGGGCCAGCTTAGTAGTTTTCTCAAAGTACAGAGAAGTCCAAAGCAGCTTGCGGCCAGATTCTTGGCCTGAACTTCCATGGATAGCCTGCCGTCTATCCAGAATCCCAGACTATTGACTGAAGGAAAGGGTGTGGGAAGTGGACTGAGACAATCAGGCAAGTTGAATTCCAACCAGCGGGAGCGGTTGTTTCCTACGACTAAGACCTCAGTTTTATCCTCGTTCAGTTTAAAACAGCTATTAGACATTCAGTTTGTTACTTGTTTGAGGTTTTGTCGGAGTCTGCGGAGAGTGAGATGGCGGTCAATGTGTCATCTGCGTAGGAGACCAGGGCAATCCCATGAACCTGCACTATTTCTGCCAGTGGGCGTACATAGAGGGTGAAGAGAGTGGGACTTAGGGAAGATCCCTGTGGTACTGTGGCAGTTCACTCTGGACTGTTCCCACGGGGAGGAGGATCAAGACTGATGTGCATATGGCTGGGTCCAAACTGGAATGGCGATGGATTTAGGCCCTGGTCTCTTTATTGGGGGTGAATGTTTGACATTGTTCAGCATTCCGTCAATTGTTCATTTTTCATTAGTCACCCCGAGTGGGACAGGTATACCCAGACGTGGGTCCCGTGCTCTCCATGACACTGATTCAAGCTATCCTGGCTGAAGACGGCTGAAACCCCGAAACCGATCCTAGGATGCTTGTTTCCAGTCCAGGGAGGACAAGTCCTGGCAGTTCGGACTGGACTGTTCCCATGAGGCACAGGGTCAAGACTGATTTTCATATGGATGGGTCCAAACTGGAATTGCCTTGGGAGCAAGAAAAACGATGGATTTAGGCCCAGATCTCTCTATTGGGGGGTGAATGTATGATATTGTTCTGCATTCCATTCAACAGTTGTTCTTTTTGCACTCCACGCTTCAATGCATTTGTTGCTAAGAGTGAAGAGTCCTCCTGAACCTGAAAACTCCTATGCTCTAGGAAAGCTGTAAGCCATTTGAGCGCGCTTCCAACTATTCCTGTCTCTTCTAGCCTTTGAATTAGGACAGGATGTGCACGGTGCCGAAGGCGGCGCTCACATCCAAAGGAATCATTGCTGCTGAGCCACCTTGGTCTAGAATGGCTCTGAGTTCTTCCATTGTGGCTAATGGAGCGTTTCAGTGCTGCTGCTCGGCCTAAACTCTGTTTGAGTTGGGTGTAGGGTGGAGTGAGCCTCCTGGAAAGGCGACAGACACTTGTTAACATACTTTTCTAGTGTCTTACTAACCCTCGGAAATAGGAAGATGGGCTGATGGCTCTCTACCTGTAGGGCGGCTCTGCTGTGGGCTTTTTAGAAGGGTTTTACCCCCTGTATGTTTCCATGCCAGGGGGCCATGCTGCTGTGTAGGAGGTGGTTATATAGGTTGGTCAGTTTGGCTAGGATTGTGTTTCCTCCTCCCTGTAATATATCAAGGGGGCTGGGTTGTGTGGTGACCCTGATTTGATTGTCCTAATGGTCTCCCCCGTTGCTTCCCTGCTCAATTTAGGGAAGGCCTCAGTGTGATTTTTGCCGGCACTGCAGCAACCTGAATTTTGCTTTGGATGGCGTCTTTAGGTAGGGATAGCAGAATGTTGTTCACCTTTCCTAGGAAAAAGTTTGCAAGCACGTTACACCTCTCTGCTGAGGGCGTGGGCCACTTTGACTCTTTATTGGCTTCCGATGGCTATTTACCGTATAAAACCTGTTTTGAGGAGTTTGGAGCATTTTCTATTTTGGCGCTGAAGTACAAACCTCTTGCTTCTCTTTTCGTATATTGGTAGTTTTTTTTAATTGATTTCTTGTATTATTCCTTGCTGTGCCCATCATACGATTTTCTCTTTTTGCTGGTTTTGCTTCTTTTTTTAGTTCCACAGGGTTTGCTAAGAACCATGGAGCACGTCCAGCCGGGCGACATGAACCCTGGGGCTTCATGGGGACCAAGGCGCCCAGAGAGCCTGTGAGCCAATTCTCATGGTTGACATATCTCTCAGCGATTTCCCTTTCCATTTTTGGGCTGTATTCGGCCAGGGAGCTTTCACAGCTCGCGGTGTCTAGTTTTGACCAGTAACGTTTTAACTTTGTGGAGGTTATCGGTGCACCTGTGTGCTAAAGTGTGCGCCGGGAGAAGGGCACTAAGTGTTGGTCTGACTAGTCTATTGGGATAAGAGTGTCTGTTGAGAGCTCATTGATGTTAGAAAAACTGGGTTCTAATATGCTGCCCTGTTTGCGGGTGGGCTGCTGTACAAGTTGTTGTGTGCTTCAAAAGGTCTTTTATGTTTTCTTTGCTATATTTATCAAAGTGTAGATTGAGTTCTCCCATTACTTTATGCAACGGTGGTCGTGTGCGCCCCTTGGGACTGGTGAAGTCAGGGTTGGGCCTTGGTTGGTTCATCACATGCTGGATGCTCTGGGCTTTGGGTGTGGGGCAGAGACTAGTCCAGACGCCCCCTCAAATGTGGTGGGGCTGTTGCTGTTGGCCATTTGAAGCAGCCTCTGTCCCATTCGCTACTACGGAGGCGGCTTCCGGGGCTTTTCCATCAGAGGTCTGGTTGTTACCCCCTTGCTGTACAGTCCTCTTCTGGGGGTGCACCTCACTGCTTCCACTCCTGGACAAGAGAGTGCCCGATCCTGGATTCTGTTTTGTGATGGGAGGGGCAGGTTGCGTCAATCAATCAATCTATCAGAATACTTGTAAAGCGCTCTACTTACTCGTGAGGGTCTCAAGGCGCTGGGGGGGGGGAGCTGCTACTGTTCGAAGAGCCAGGTCTTGAGGAGTCTTCTGAATGCCAGTAGGTCTTGGGTCTGTCGTATGTGGGTTGGGAGGGTGTTCCAGGTCTTTGCGGCGAGATGGGAGAAGGATCTGCTACCGGATGTAGTGCGTTGGATGTGGAGGACAGCTGCGAGGGCGAGGCTGGTGGAGCGGAGCTGGCGGGTGGGGGTTTGGAAGCGGAGTTTGCTGTTCAGGTAGGCTGGTCCGGCGTTGTGGCGTGCTTTGTGTCCATGGGTGAGGAGCTTGAAAGTGATCCTCTTGTCGACGGGGAGCCAGTGCAGGTTTCCCAGGTGAGGGGTGATGTGGTTGCAGCGGGGGACGTTGACGATCAGTCGGGCGCCTTCCCTTGATGCAAAGGCGGTTCTGTGGCTGTCGAAGACTCAGGGTCTTGGTTGTTTTATCTCTTGCTCGAGGATCTGAGGTTTAAGTATGGGCAAAGGCTAGTTCGGAAGTCATGTCTAGTGAGAACCAATCACTTTCTAACCTTCTTGCCTCATTGGCTCATTTTCTATGATCATTGCCCCACTCTCATTCACAGACATTTACTCAGCACCCGGACACAACAAAAAATCTGGCACTGAACTTCCAAGGCAAGTTCCAGAGTATAAATGTAAGACCTGGGACTGTGTGTTCAGGGATCCTTCACCCGGAACAGAGTGCCTCTCCGCCTTCGGATGACACTGACCATCTGACGTTTAGGAAACTGTTAAAGACCCTGCTTTGCCCTTTCTGGATCTGTTGTTTGCCCCCCAGTAACCCTGGGGCCAATCCCTGGCAGATATCTCACAAATAAGGTGATCAGTGAGTGACCTTGTCGCTGCGTCCATGAGTTGAACGGCACCACGGTGCTGCCTCGGTCCCCAGCTGTACCTCAGCCCAGCCCAGCCCAGCCCAGTCCTGAATGTCTGTGATTGTGGTGACAACAGGGCTTTAAGTGGGATGAAAAAACGGTGGGGTCTCTCAAAGGGGCGTGGCTAATGTAATTAAGGGCGTGGCTTATAAACACATAAGCTAAAAATCTGTGTTTAGCACAGTGTGCCGCCCGACTTGTATTTTTCTGTTGCTGTCATTGCATCCAGATATATGATACAAGTAACATCATACCTACAACAAGTCAGGACTATTGGCTTTGTCAATGGTTGTTAGTTGCATACGATAAATAAGCAGCAACTATGGCTTATATATAATATTGAAAAAGCTTCCACTTAAAGCCTCGGTGGCACCACAACAATGTTGCTGCTCCTGAGTTTCAAAAAGAGAAGGGAAATCCAGAGAGAAAAGGACTCTCTTTGAAGGATTTCCCTTCCCCTACAACTCTCACCTGGCATCATGAGATCAAGCCGTCACTTCTCCACTAGTGGGAAGTGAGCAATGTTAGCACGCACACACTAGTGCCTGCTGTCACTGCCGTCCAGAAAAAAATGGACCACTTGTGCCAGGGCACAAAACAGAGCCCGATAGAGACCTGTTTCAAAGCCCTCTTTAAACGAGCATTGGAATAGCCAATAGGTCTCGCCTTTGGGACCTTATAAGTGTTTAGCCAGAGATACTGACGTTGCCAATGTCTTTGAGCTGTGCTGTACAGAAGTCTGCAGCATGCTGAAAAGTTATAATAAAGTGCTCTATAAATCTGAAAACACCAGTGAATCCCTGTCAACACCACGGAGACCCCAAACAACTCCAACCAGGGGCGATTCTTAACCTCACCCTGCCACATCCTACTCCGGCTAAAAAAAATCTTTGCCATATTTCAAAGATACTAATTTTATATATGGACATAGCTATTTCAATGTATTAATGGTAATGTCTTGCATGAAATGCATTATGGGTATGGTGGATTTACCATATCTTCTGCATGGTGCAGTACCATATGTGGCCAAAAGAGATCCCGTGGGACCTCTTTTGGCCACATATGGTACTGCACCCTGCAACATGGCTAGGTAAAAAACACTGGCATTTGTAATGCCAATAACTCAACTCCAACAAATGGGAGACAGATTGCATTTCCAATGCGATAGGTGTAGCATTTGGTAAAGTTTGAGCTGTTGGCGTTGAAAAAGACAATGTTTTTACTTCTATCATGAGGCTCAAAATAACAGCATTTGAAAACAGGGCACTCGAGCATACCTGTCTTTATTAATTCTTTTCTTTTGGGGTGCTTGTGCCTCTTGCTTAGAGTGACCAGGAGTCCCGGATTTGCCGGGACAGTTCTGGTTTTTCGCCAACTGTCCCGTCTCAGCAGAATTTGTGAAATTTAGCCGGTTTTTAGAGCGGGTCAACTGAAAACAGTGGAAGGTTCCTTTTTGTTTTCCAAATCAGGCATAGTTATCAGCTGTTATAAACGAAGCATTTTAATTAACAGGCATGCTACTGGATTTAAAAATTGCATTTTATTTATTTTCTTCCTGCTTCTTCTGTAATTCTCTGCAAAGGAGCCCTGTCATTCTGCGTGTTCAGTTGAAGTAAAATTGCAGTCCTTTTATTTTTGTCAAATGTCCCGGTTTTTTGGCCTCAAAATTCTGGTCACTTTACTGTTGCTTCCATTCCAGTCTATGTTATGTTATGTTATGTTATACCGGGGTTTTATATAGCGTACGGCTACTCAAAAGAGTGTCCCGGCGCTTTAAATTGCACACTAATCTCATAACACAACAGGGAAAGCAGATAAAAGACAGAGAGAAAAAAACAGACAGGGCCAGAAAACTAAGAGGTAAAAAGCCAGGTTTTGAGCCCCTTCCTAAAAGCCAACAGGTTTGGAGTGCTGCGCAGGGTCACAGGCAACTTATTCCATAACTGGGGCGCCAATAATTTAAAAGAGCGGCCTCCAATACGTGCTTTCTTCACACGAGGCACCGCAGCAAGAAACAAGGCTTCTGACCTAAGCGACCTTGCCGGATGGTAAAAGGTCAGCCTTTTCTGGAGGTATTTCGCTCCGGAGGCGTGCAAGGCTTTGTGTGCCAGAGTAAGGGTCTTAAAGATTATCCGCTTCCGGACAGGAAGCCAGTGCAGTGCCTCCAGGAGGCCCGAGGCTCTGGCACGGCGAGATAGTCCAAAGATGGCCCGTGCTGCCGAATTCTGGACAACCTGTAACCGTTGGAGCAGGTATTCTGGCAGGCCGAGATAAAGGATGTTGGAGTAGTCGATTCTCGAGCCTATGATCGCCTGTACCGTGATCTTCCTGTGTTCCTCCGATAACAGGGGGAGAAACTTACGTAGCATCCGGAGCAGGCCAGAGCAGGTGCCAGTGAGACCGATTACCTGTGAGCATAGTGTGAGGCCATTATCGATCTTAATCCCAAGGTTTTTTGCCACCTGGGACGAACTTGCTGGTGGAAACATGTTCTCAGGCCACCACACTTTCCAGTCCGGGTCCGAACTGCACCCGAAAAAGAGGACCTCGGATTTATCCGAGTTGCACTTGAGGCTGTTATGTTGGAACCACTGAAACACAGCCTCAAGGCAACCCTGGATCCTACCTCCTTCGAAATCCGCACCCCTCTCACAGGTGAAGAGGAGCTGGGTGTCATCGGCATAGGAAACGATCTGAGCCCCGAAAGACTCCGCCAGAGCCGCCAGAGGGGTCATGAAGATGTTAAATAGAGTTGGGCTCAGAACAGAGCCCTGAGGAACTCCGACACCCAATGGCGACATCTTTCACACTGCTATCCCAAAATCACTGATGGCATGCTATGAGAAAGCTAAGGTCAACACGCTAACCAACGCCAGACTCCTCTTTTGCATTTGTTCACTTTGCTTATGTCCATTCCTGTATACTGGCAGACATTTGGGCACCATGCACAAAGCTGGCCAAAACCAACTTGTAGTCCAAGCATGGGCAGGCGGGATGGCGCTCCCATCAGCCTCCACCAATCCATACTCAGACGTGTCAAACAAGCGCTTGAGGCATAACAGCAGCCGGGTAGTTTAATTCACAAGCCTAAGATTAGGACTGCATAAATACGTAGGAACGGAATCTAACTGCAATACCATTAAAAATGTCAGCTTTGGAAAGTTCAATATTGCATCACATTTAAGAGGGGGAACGCTGATAAATTGACTGAGGTGGCCCCGCCCCTTGGCTTCTACAGCCCTGATGTTAATGTTGTAATTTTGTTACGTAACTATGTACCAAAGTGTACGCACACTACACTTTCTCACGAATATCCAGAGTGTTAGAGAAAGTAATATATTTGCACAGCACAATCGCCACTGTGCCACCCCACCACAACACGGACTACACTTCTCATGAAGCATATGGGGTATTTTTACCAGAACCACTCGCTTCCGAAGCTGGATACAGAGAACACCCCATAGTGGATGAAGATCCCGAACTTGGCTTCGTCATATCACCTTGGGAGGGGTCTGGAGACTAGAGATTCCCACGCAGGCTGGTAGCTGTCCCCAGCGGCCAGCAAGGCCCAAAGTAGCAGCACCAGAAGAACTGCGGTCGGCCGAGGGATACATTGTGCAGATAAGCCTATTCTGACTGCCGCAGACGTAGTTAACGCCGGGTCCCAGTCGGTAGTGAAGTAATTTTCGTTGTATCAGGTGCCCTCAGCTTTGTGTTCCTGGTCTCCGGTCCTCTTCCTCCTCCTGAGTGTGTTCCTCACATGACTGTGTCAGGTGACACGCTGTAAAGTTAGAAAACAAAGGCGATGCAATGTGCCGGAGGCCTCGGGTCAGTTTGCGTGCGGTTTGATTGTTAAGTGTTTCGTTTTTAGCCCAGTAATTAGTTACAGTCAACACACTCCACTGCTTGCCTAAGTCACTCGACCTGGCACACACGCTATTTTTGTGGCGAGTGGCGACCCAACCACGGTCCAAGAAATATAGGAAGAAAAATACCCCCATGTGCTTGCCAGACAAGCAAGACCTCAAAAAGAACAGTATAACGACAGAGAGATAGGAAACGGTCTGCTACGGGGGGCCAAACTACTTAAATGGGGGGCAGAAACAACAGCTACTCCTAACGCAAAATGGTCAACCCTGGGCATCTGATTAAAATCCAAACAATAGCAAATACTATTAAAACAAACAACACAGACGTCAGTCTCAAAAGCACTAATATCTTGGAACGAGTAGCAATCCGATAGTGCGGAGATACCCCTTGGGGGTGATTCAGGCGCTTTATAAATAACAAAATCAAATCTAATTAAATCAAACGTCGCCGGCATTTCCAAGCTGCTAAACGGCAACTTGATAATAACAAGCGCTGAAAGACAAGCGCGACCCTGAAAGTTAAAGCGACGCGCAGCGTTTTACCTTACGGCAGCGAACAGCGGTGGGCACGATAATTGCAAACGGATGGTGCCGCTGCTCGATCCTGCAAGGTAGACTCCGTACATGCACGAGGGCTCATTGGAAACAGTGCAGTATATGCACGAGTTTCCAAAAAAGTTCGGAGTGGTTCCAAAAGGTCACTCCAAAGTAGCGCTTGCGTGCTGCGTAGGCGAGACCTAAAAACTGCTGGTGCTCAGACCCGGTTCACTTAAAGCCCTAGTTGGCAAGCATGCACCGCCTGCGGGCACTGTTTAGGAAACTCAGCCACATCCCTGACTTAATCAGCACCCCCCCCCCCGACCTCCTTGATTGCCCTTGATTGCATGCTCTCGTCCCACACTCGCCTCGTTGACAGTGGCAGGCACCGGTGAGATATGTGCCTGCTGCAGGCACAGAGCGGCGTCGTGACCTGCAGGAACACGGTGACACCCCCCTCCCCCCCGCCATCAGCTAACACACACAATATACCTCCAGTGCCGGGGCTTGGCAAGCTTCACATCCGCCTAGACGGGTGCCCACACCTTTGTGTGAAGGCAAGGAATGTAGCAAAAAAACAAATGTCCTGGGGCCATGTCTGTACCTAGTCATTAATGTCACTTGGGGAGGGCGGGGTGTGTCTGTACTGTCTGCATGAGTAAGGCAGAATGTGATGCAACCCGGGCCAGTGGTATCTTTGATACACAAATGGGTACTGCTGCCGAGGTGGACTGCAGCAGTCAAACTGACCCACCCCGAGAGCCACTTTAAGGGACACTTTTTAGGGCCTTCTCCTGTGAACTCCAGCACCGAGACAACGACGAGCAACCCCTCAAAACTCTTAAGATGAGCCTATTTCAAATAGCTTTTCATTGCAGACACGAGCGACAGGTCTCATTCTAAGACTGCAGTGCAGACACATATACACCGCAGGTCTCATTCTGAGAGTGCAGTGCAGACACAGATACACCGCAGGTCTCATTCTAAGACTGCAGTGCAGACACAGATACACCGCTGGTCTTATTCTGAGAGTGCAGTGCAGACACAGATACACCGCAGGTCTCATTCTGAGACTGCAGTGCAGACACAGATACACCGCAGGTCTCATTCTGAGACTGCAGTGCAGACACAGATACACCGCTGGTCTTATTCTGAGAGTGCAGTGCAGACACAGATACACCGCAGGTCTCATTCTGAGACTGCAGTGCAGACACAGATACACCGCTGGTCTTATTCTGAGACTGCAGTGCAGACACAGATACACCGCAGGTCTCATTCTGAGACTGCAGTGCAGACACAGATACACCGCAGGTCTCATTCTAAGACTGCAGTGCAGACACAGATACACCGCTGGTCTTATTCTGAGAGTGCAGTGCAGACACAGATACACCGCAGGTCTCATTCTAAGACTGCAGTGCAGACACAGATACACCGCTGGTCTTATTCTGAGAGTGCAGTGCAGACACAGATAGACTGCTGGTCTTATTCTGATGGTGCAGTGCAGACACATATTCACCACAGGTTTCATTGTGAGAATGCAGTGCAGACACATATACACGCAGGTCTCATTGTGAGAGTGCAGTGCAGACACAGATAGACTGCTGGTCTTATTCTGATGGTGCAGTGCAGACACATATTCACCACAGGTCTCATTGTGAGAATGCAGTGCAGACACATATACACCGCAGGTCTCATTCTGAGAGTGCAGTGCAGACACATATACACCACAGGTCTCATTCTGAGAGTGCAGTGCAGACACATATACACCAAAGGTCTCATTCTGAGAGTGCAGTGCAGACACATATACACCACAGGTCTCATTCTGAGAGTACAGTGCAGACACATATACACCATACACCACAGGTCTTATTCTGAGAGTGCAGTGCAGACACATATACACCACAGGTCTCATTCTGAGAGTGCAGTGCAGACACAGATACACCGCAGGTCTCATTCTGAGAGTGCAGTGCAGACACATATACACCACAGGTCTCATTCTGAGAGTGCAGTGCAGACACAGATAGACCGCAGGTCTCATTCTAAGAGTGCAGTGCAGACACATATACACCACAGGTCTCATGCTGAGAGTGCAGTGCAGACACACATACACCACAGATCTCATTCTGAGAGTGCAGTGCAGACACAGATAGACTGCTGGTCTTATTCTGATGGTGCAGTGCAGACACATATTCACTACAGGTCTCATTGTGAGAATGCAGTGCAGACACATATACACCGCAGGTCTCATTCTGAGAGTGCAGTGCAGACACAGATAGACCGCAGGTCTCAGTCTGAGAGTGCAGTGCAGACACATATACACCACAGGTCTCATGCTGAGAGTGCAGTGCAGACACACATACACCACAGATCTCATTCTGAGAGTGCAGTGCAGACACAGATAGACTGCTGGTCTTATTCTGATGGTGCAGTGCAGACACATATTCACTACAAGTCTCATTGTGAGAATGCAGTGCAGACACATATACACCGCAGGTCTCATTGTGAGAGTGCAGTGTAGACACATATTCACCGCAGGCCTCATTCTGAGAGTGCAGTGCAGACACATATACACCGCAGGTCTCATTCTGAGAGTGCAGTGCAGACACATATACACCATACACCACAGGTCTCATTCTGAGAGTGCAGTGCAGACACATATACACCACAGGTCTCATTCTGAGAGTGCAGTGCAGACACATATACACCACAGGTCTCATTCTGAGAGTGCAGTGCAGACACATATACACCACAGGTCTCATTCTGAGAGTGCAGTGCAGACACATATACACTGCAGGTCTCATTCTGAGAGTACAATGCAGACACATATACACCGCAGGTCTCATTCTGAGAGTGCAGTGCAGACACATATACACCACAGGTCTCATTCTGAGATTGCAGTGCAGACACATATACACCGCAGGTCTCATTCTGAGAGTACAATGCAGACACATATACACCGCAGGTCTCATTCTGAGAGTGCAGTGCAGACACATATACACCACAGGTCTCATTCTGAGAGTGCAGTGCAGACACATATACACCACAGGTCTCATGCTGAGAGTGCAGTGCAGACACATATACACCGCAGGTCTTTTTCTCTCACTTGCATTTAATAAGTTATAGTGCCACTCATATCAGTGTAGGGTGTCAGAGTGCATCACACTCTCATTACGCAGAGACAATCAATCGTACTTTTGTAAATCAGTGTATCGGAAACGTTACTTAAGTCCTAGGTTTACAAGGTGTTGGAGTGACATGTCATCCATACTAGTAGGCAATATAGTTGAGGAGTACTTGGTCTGGAGAGACACAAACTCAAAACTGAAAATGGAGCACCATAGTTGGGGATTCTCTTTACTGATAAGAATTGATTGCTACCCAAATGAACCCTTTTTGCAACATTAATCTATGCTCTAATCTAAACATTGCAGTGTGCATTCAGATCTTTGATGATAGTTAATAGTTCATTGTTCTATAATATGATTTTAACTTAAACAAAGGGTGTGTCTTTTAAAAGCAGTAACCCACTGACCTATTCATATGATATGCACTTTGTAATCTGCATAGCACAGTTCACATGTTGCATATGTGAAGGGAGGCACGCACTTAGTCTGGCTGCTGATTCCACCCTCTGAGCCCCCACTCCCGGAGGAAATCTGCCTAAGTGCTGAAGCAGGAGCAGCAGATTGGAGATCCATGCTGGCTGCTCAGAATGGAAACTTCCTGAGCTGAAGACATGTGTGTGTTCAGGCTGCACCTGGATCCACGATTTCATTGTGGGCTGGGCCGGCAGAGTCAGGGGGGGCGCGCCCCACCACAACCTCTCCACTGCCTCATTAATTTTTCATTCTAAGGGCCTCTGGGGCTTGACCTAAATGCAAAGTTCAGAAACCACCTAAATGCAAAGAAGTTCAGAAACCTGTGTGTGTCACTGCACCAACCCAAGCCCAAATTATAAATATAAAGTTGGCTGTTGTGGCACATCGACACAAACAGCAAGCATGAATAATGTTTGGGGGGGGGGGGGTGCAGAAAAATATAGGCTGGCCTGGCCTGCTGGGCTCCCCGTAGCTACGGCCCTGGGAATAATGCAGCAGAGGTGGATCAAATTGTGCGGCAGGGCTGATTAAGTTATGCGGCAAGAAAACATGCAAAGTATGTGGCGTTGTGCGGCACATTACGTGTTCACATTACCTCTTTATTTTGGAACTCTTGCACATGTTTAACCCTCTGTGCGTGCAGAGGTTTGACCATATTAGTACCACATTGCCAGCCAATAATTAAAATATGCAAGAGAAAGGACCTTGACGCTACAAGGGAACTTCCACCGCGCGGCGACACGCTGACACGCTTTTAGGAACTTTTGATCCATGTGGGAGAGAAGGTTTTTTGCTGTTGAAATCTGCAGATTATGCAGAAGATAACGGGTTGGTGGGGGGGGGGGCGCGGCAAATCCATAGTTATGTGGAAAACGTTAGGTTTGCAAAATCGGATAATTCCAGTGGCTCTGATATTAGGGCAGGGGTGTCTAGTAATTTGCAGCCTTCCCGACACCTGCTGCTTCCAATCCTAGGTACAGTGTATTTGGGTTGAGGTGGGAAGGTTGGCTAATTCCTGTCTCCGCCCCCTCCCCAGAAGTGCTCGGCCATTGCGTCTTGGCTGGAGAGTGCTATAGCGGGCTCTGGCCGCTAGGCGCCGCTGCTGCTCCAGTTGCGTGTTTTATGGATTGCAACACCTGTCTAAACCCACAGATCCAGTCCCGCTGCATTCCTTTAAGTATTTCATATGTAACCAGAGCCTGGAAAACTTGAAATACCACATTCCAAAGACACAAAACGAGCGCGATGTTGCAATGATATGTTTATGATTACATTAGGACAAAGAGAGGTGGACAGAGTGCGGTGACCTCGTCTCACTCATCACGAGTGAGAGTCACGGCTCTCGCAGCAGCTGGACCGACGCACTAGTCACGTCCTTCACATATAAGTAATAATATATTTTCCACTTTCACCTGGCCACGTGGACAGAGTATCCATGCGTGAAGACGTCAGTCATAAGCGTGTGACGACTTCCTCGAGAATTAGTCCTCGCACCTAAAAGTTTCAAAAACGTAAGCTCTCCGAGGGTGGTGGTGGGAACAGGACCAGGTTTAGAACAATACGATCGGTGCAGCCGCGCCTGGCGCCGAGCTGGCGGGGAGGGGGCGTTTTGTTTACAAATAATGTATGGGTTTAAAAGCACCTGCTCCAGAGTTCCTTGTGTGTCCAGCACTTTCCAAGCAACAATAAGAATGTCAAGATAGTGCTGATGATTAATGTACCTGCGGGAGAGAGATTGCATTTTGTCTGGTGACAGTTTTGAGTCAAAATAAAGTAGTGCAGAGGGTTAACGTGCCTGCTGCAAAGATTGTGCAGCAGACAGATCAGAGAATTGTATTTTAAGTAGATAGTTCATTGCGTTACTGCTTTTCTCACGGGCATCCGTTTGTGGCTTGCAGTTCATACGTCAATTCGCGTATGGCACAGTGAGCTATGTTTCTCCAGGACAAGCACTCTTAAATTATGCAGCCGACTAGTATGGATGACTCCTACACCTTGTAATCCCCTCTGTTTTATGTAACATTTCATACACACTGATTTACACACGTGATTCATTGTCTCTGTATAATGTGTGTGTGACGTAAAGTGCTCCGACACCCTACATTGGCACGATTAGCGCTAATAAAGAAATGAAATATAAGTCAGAGAAGGGCTGTGGAGAGATGGTGCACCGTTGGGGAGCAGGAGTGAGGGAATGTGTGAAGAAGCCGGCCATGTGGGCGCCAAAAAGGGTTGTCGCAATGTGCGCCACCAGCGCTAAAGCCGGCCCTGTGCGGGAGGAGTGTCCCTGAGAGCAGACCTGGCATGGAGGGGGGTGGTGACTGGGCTCGGCGCCCATACCCATTCTAAAGCTGGCACCGGGGTCCGGGTCCCTGGTAAATCGTTGTGACACGTGTGCTGCATACAAACGTCCAGGGGCAGATTTACAAGAAAGTGATGCAACTGTAAAGATGCGTCACTTTCCCTGCGCCACCCTGAGAAATCCTTGCGCCACCGAGGATGCGCCGTATTTATAGTATTGCGCACTATGGCGTAAGGATTGACAGATACGTCTGAAATCCTGATGCATCTGTTGACGCTAAAGTCACGCTTTGCTGGCGTCACGTTGCAAGCACGACGCAACTCCAGCAATGACGGGTGAGGCCTATCCTCTTTGTGCTGCGTGACTCCTTACGCCTGCTTCAAGCAGGCGTAATAATTTGACGCAGTTTTGTCTTAGAAGAGGCGCAGTGAAATCTTGTAGATTTCACTGCGTCACTTCTACGAGGCTTTTTTGCGTTGGAACGCCCACCCTGCATACCTTTTATCTGACGCAGGTATGATGTGACGCAGGGCTTTACAACGTGACGCATCTCCATAGATGCGTCACGTTGTTAATGGGCTGCATTTTTATGCTGCTGCTGCGTCACAAAAAGTGACGCCACAGCGGCGATAAAATGACGCACAGGGCTTGTAAATCTGCCCCCTAGTGTTTCACGTGACAGGCTGAGGAGCGTTCTCTGAGTGGTCGGGCGGGGGCAGAGCTGTTTTATCCTCGCCAGGGCACTGGCGCCTCAAAGGCATCACAGCTGAGACTGCCCCTCCCTGTCTCCAGCCTCCGGAGCCCATCGGGGGAAGCAAGGATGGAACTTGACAAGCTGGCTATCAGACAAACCAAGGCACGGAAGGGTTGCACCAGGGCCGGTTCTAGGCATGGGCGGTATGGGTAGATGCCCAGGGCCTCGCGCTCAGGGGGCCCCGCCGCCGGCCCCGCAGAGTAGACCGCAGAGCAGGGGGCCCGATATGAAATGCGGGAAAAGCGCTGCGCGCACTCACGCAGGCAGTAAGGCACTTAGAGGGGCCTCACATCTTCCCTTTCGCCCGGGGCCTCAGAAGGCCTAGGACCGTCTCTGGGTTGCACTGTCTCACGCCGGCTGGCTGAAAACCCAGCCTTCAAGAAAAGCGAAGACAAATGTGTGTGTTGACCTTAGTATGAAGCAGGCATTGATGCAACACGCGACGCATCCTGTTTTTAAGGGGGCCAGATGACACGCGTGCTTGGCACACGGGATGTGCACACATCTCTGCAGCAGACGCCTTACCCCCCTCGGCTCTCTTAAACGTCGCCCTGTTTATTGACCAGTAAACTGAGCCAAAAAAGCTTTAGCTGGGTCAGAATGCCTTCTTAATATGGACGTCTCGTGGGGAAGAACGTGTAAAAGGATGCAGATCAGGGTGTGACGTCACTGACTCCACGCCCCCTGACCCCCCATATTCATGACTCCCCACATTCATGACTCATTCTCCTTTCCACTTAATCCCCCGGTTTGTGGCTTTTTGAAGTAAATGCTCCCATTATCTTGGTTGCTAGAGGTGCCCCGCCCCTCCCCCATGGGCATTCACCGTCCGTGCGAGACGCAGTTTCCTAACTTGCCTCTAGGTGGCGGGCGAGGACTAACTGGGAGGAGGAGAAGGCGCTGGACTTCGAGTGTCAGACAAAAGGACTCTTAATCCTCTAATTATATAAGGTGCCAAACCCGGTTATTGTTCCGCACACTAGTCGGAATAGGAGACCTCCTTCTTCCAAACCCCTGTCGCTCTCACGCCCTCCCTTCCTTGCTTGCCTCTGAGGATTAGTTACTGTGCACGCACCCCTTTTCTATTTCACATGCTCCCTGCAGGCAGGGAGATAACCGGGGCCTCTCATTTTTTTTGTGTATTTTTTTTTTTCACGGCGCCTTCCCTTGGAACATCATTTTTTTAATCCAAACTTATTTAGAGGGTCCACCCTTTGGGAGAACAGCAGCTGCATAACCAAAGTGCCCCGGCCCCCAATGCAAGCAGGAGCAATCACTGGCAAAGCCAATAGGTCTCGCCTTTAAAATGGGCGTGACGTACAATCGGCTGTGCAAATATGCCTGTAAATTATTTAAAAAAAAAAGTAAAATAAAAACATTTCAAAACACAGAAGGAAAAGCAAAGTTATGTCTTATTGTATATCAAAACTGGACATCGAATTCAATGTTTGTAAATGAGATAAGTTTCACTTAGGAAATTCCCAACAAATTATGAAAAGAAAAATAAACTGTCACGATGTAAAGGGGAATGCCTGCCACTGGAGTCAGCCATTTGGCCGTCTGTAGTAGACCAGTGGCCAGATTTATGGGCCTCCAGGAGAAGTGTCATGCTAAGTGCACTATCTGCCTCAGATGACAGCCGAGTGAATCCGAAGATGACCCTTCGTCCAGTGGCGTAAAAGCTTTTGTGTGTCAAACCTTGTGTTTTCAAGCAATAGGTTGACTGCAGAAGATAAAACAAAACAACCCTTATAGTCTGCTCTTCAGCCATTCCCCAGCAAGAAGGATCCCAGTTGCTTGATTTTACAGGCAAGCTTGCGGTGGGTGGGGTGCTGGTGAGGGAGGGGGAACACACCGTGCTAGGTCAGAGAGCGCGTTTTTGAGGTGGGAAGGAGCACACAAGGGAGAGAGCTAGTAAATACTTGCACTCTTGTGCAAAGCTGAATAAAAATGAAAGAAAAAAATAGTTCCCCAAGTGTGAGCAGTGGAAGAATACAAGTCATCCAATCAAAAGAATTATAAAGAGGCTATCCTCCCAGGGAAGGACAACAACGGGAGTATGAAGCAAGCCATTCAATAAGAAGCAAGCAAATGACAGTGACAATTAAAGCCACTATAAGTTCACTATAGGTCTTTTGCTGCCAGATCCCTTACTCTGTCAGATAAGCAAGATATAACAAGCATTTGCAGTGAAATCAGTCTCGCATTTGTTGGAGTTGGTTATTGTTTTTTACCTAACCAAGGGATCTCTTTTGCTCACATGTGGTACTGCACCCTGCAGAAGATAATTTAAATATGCCCTACCCAATTTATTTCACACGCAACACAGTACCCCGAGTACTTTCAAAAAGCTATGTCCATATATGCAATTAGTAGCTTTGAAATGTGTCAAAAGTATTGTTATATTAATTCCGGATTAGGTTCTACTCTGTGTGGAGCTGATG
Source organism: Lissotriton vulgaris (assembly GCF_964263255.1). Taxonomy (NCBI): domain Eukaryota; kingdom Metazoa; phylum Chordata; class Amphibia; order Caudata; family Salamandridae; genus Lissotriton; species Lissotriton vulgaris. The sequence continues at coordinate 1,084,392,937 of NC_141699.1, read as the reverse complement.
AAGGTACATTTATAGAAGGTCTCATATAAATGTGAGATGTGCTAGCGAGTAAAGAAACCACTGCCAGCTTTGTTTAGGACCAAGTGTGAGTCCTGCCCGAAGCCCTATAAGGAAAAGAGTTCGCTGAGGCTGTCATTAAATACTGGGGAGTGACAACACGTGTATCTGGGGTGTCCTCATGGGAGATTACAATTTGTAGTGACGCATAGTAGTGCACTTAGTAGGCTTGGATAGTGATCCAGGTTTTTGTATTCTGGATATGGCATAAAGCTCTGTCCACTTTCTTCCCATCTTTTTAATTGGCTCCTGTACCTGTCCTTTGTAAATGGTGGCTTTCTCATTGGTCAATAGGCTTAGTAGTCCCTCCTTAGTACCGACTTGTCTCAAATTGTAATCTCCCATGAGGACACCCCAGTTACACGTGTTGTTACTCCCCAGTATTTAATGACAGCCTCAGCGAACTCTTTTATTAAAGGGCTTCAGGCAGGACTCACACTTGGTCCTAAACAAAGCTGGCAGTGCTTCTTTTACTCACTAGCACATCTCACATTTATATGAGACCTTGTAGTGTCACATAGTAGTGCACTCAGTAGAATAGTGATCCAGGGTTTTGCATTCCATTTGAATTAGGTGGCGGGCAGAGCCACTTACTAGGTGCACACTCGATTTTATGAACTTTGGGTACATTGATGATTATGTTAAATTTAGTTAATTGAGTGCATCCGAGCTGGATTCAGATTTTTGTAAATCCAGAATACAACATGTCTCGAAGAGACACTGCAAGCCCAGCCTAGGCGAGACCAAGAAATGGGCCCCATCCTCTTGTTTGGTAGTAATGTCATTGTGTGCAAGTGACCGGTCAGATACAAGGGGCCAGGTGCCACTGCACCTGCTTCATTGTTGGTAGCTTTTCCCCTGGTCTGTGAGGCGCTTTCTCATCTACCACACCAGTTAGAAGTCCGGGTTAATACTTAAACGGTGCTGGCCCTCCTTAAAAGTCTTTCTCTAATTATTGAGAAGGCCCTGTTTGTTGTCCTTTCCAAACTGCGCCCTTTGTACAGTTATAAAGCGTGGATTAGGTGTGACCAGGACACCGGATCTTAAGGTCTCTGAATGAAAATGCCGCTCAGGTTGTTCTTTTATGATCTTTAACAGCTGGCAAGTAGCTGCTGGTGTTGCACAATCCCAGAGAGCTCCTAATGCAGGAGCAAACAGGAAACTGGCCAGCTGTCCAGTGTGGGTTTATGGAGGGTTGGACCCGAGAGCCTTCTGGCATGAGGGCGTCAGTGGGCCGCCACTACCTGCCCCTCACAACACCTATCTGGCAAACTCACGTTCCATTCCCCACTCCTCCGAGCAGATCTGAGTCCATAAATGGAAAACCATCCTTTGTGGATTCAATGAGTGGTTGCACTTCTAAACAAGCATTGGCATAGCCAATAGGTCTCACCTTTGGGATTTTATAAATGTTTGGCCAGAGCTATTGGCTTTGCCAATGTCTTTAATCTATGTTTTAGAGCATTGGGGCTGTTGTGCAGCATGTTGAAAAGCTATAATGCCTCTACCTTTGTAAATCTAGGAAGTCCCTTTGCCTGATTGTACTGCCACTTCCATCGTTGTGATGCTACTCGTGTCTCACCTGTTACACAGAAGGATAATAGCCGTGAGAGACTGGCAGGGTTGAGCGAAGGGTCCTACAGTCAAGTAGACCCCATTCTTCCAACCGGTTGTGCACTTGGAAGGGGTTCTTAGCAAATATACGCTCGCTACCCAAACATGCTATGGAACTCTGGGATCTGGTGAGCTCGGATTCTCCAGATTTAGGTTTCCTAACGGAAACATGGCTTAAACCCTCCTCAATGCCGGACTTTGCCCTGGCCCTTCCTGAGAATTCTCACATTCTCATACTAGACAGAGAAGGGAAAGTGGGCGGTGGTGTTGCTATTATATACAAACATGCAGTGAAAGTTTCAATTATTGAAGCCATATCCGATAATACGTTGGAAATTTGTATCTTTAAAATTGAACTGACACCCCAGGAAAATCTAAAGGGAACTCTTCTCTACCGCCCCCCTGGGTCACTTAAAGATTTCAATCTAAAAATAATGGAGAAAATTGCCCCTCACACTACTACATCCAAACATTTTTTACTATTTGGAGATTTTAATATTCATAGTGAAGACAGTGAGAACACAGATGCTGTTAACTCCCTGGACAAGAACAAGAAGGGGTTTGGCTAAAGCGCAGTAAGGCTACGCCACAATCATAAACAACAAAACAAATGCCAATACTGCTCAATACTTTTTCTCTAAGAACATCCAAGGTGAGTACCACGTCCTCAACTTGATAGACGACTCATTCAGTCCTGATATATATCTCAAAAATTATTTTATTTGTTTTGAAAATTGATTATTTCTTTTTTTAGATTTTTAACATCCGACAATCACAAACTAAAGTGAATATTAACTCCTTTTTTACAATTACACTAGGGAGGAGGGGAGAACTCCTGCTGCTAAGACAAATGTGCGAATATGTACATAGGGGTGTTGGAAGACATGTGCAAACAATGCAAGGGTATACAAACTGAACATTCAATTCAGACTCATTCCTCAGATTCATACAACATCACGTTTTACCACTTACATACAAAACATATAACACAAGTGAAGGATTTGTGAAAGGGGGTTTGTGTGTAAAAGAAGTGTGAAAGAAATCCCTGAACATATGTCAATTCTTTATCCAGGGATCTAAGATCAATCAATGGAATCTTTTTCTTATAAACACATTAAGGGCCCGATGTAGGTAAACGCGATTTTCCGATTTCAAAATACCGAGGCGGGCCGAATCGGTATTCTGAAATCGGAAAACGATATGTAGGAAAAAAATACCGAATGAAAACCGAATCGGTCGGCATCGGTAATGAGAATCGGTACGTTCCGATTCAGCTCGTTCCGAATCGGAAATTACCGATTTGGCCAACAACGAATCGGAAAACACCGAATCGGCTCTCATCGAATCGGATAGTTCCGAATCGGCGAATACCGAATCGGTAAAAGCCGATTCGGTAAAAACCGAATCGGCAATCATAGACCCATGGCGAAAAAGCCCATAGGAATGCATTGCATGAACCGATTCGGCTTTTACCGAATCGGATAATACCGAATCGGATTTTACCGATTCGGCTAATACCGAATCGGTAAAAGCCGATTCGGCAATAGGCGATTCAGCCAATGAGGTGGCTCCCCCTCCCCCACCCAAACAGGGAGTGGCAACCCTGGCAGGTGCAGACAATTAAGAAGTTTCTAGAAGTTACTGGAAAGCCTGCCTGAGCCCAACACACAGTTAGCAGCAGTGGGAGAAGGAGGTTGCAGACTGAACAACAGCAGAATGGCAGATCAGGCAGGAAGCCAGAAGTCCTCCCAAAAGAGGAAGCCCAAATTCACCACCACAGAACTGCAGGTGCTGGTTGAGGAGGTGGTGAGGGTGCACCGCCAGCTCTTTGGCAGGCTGTCCCTCAACGTGCCAGACAGCACGAAGAGGAGATTGTGGACCGACATCGCACAGAAGGTCAATGCTGCTGGAGTCACCCCCAGGTCCATTGAGGAACTAAAGAAAAGGTTCTACGACCTCCGCAGCCTCACGAAGAGGAAGCTGGCCGAAATCCAGAGGCAGGCTGGACACACCGGAGGAGGCCAGAACCCGGCGCCACCCCTCACCGAGCTGGAGGAAATTGTCTCCAGCACCATCGAGAGGGCGAGCATCGTAGGGATCGGGACCCTGGACAGCACTGCGATGGCCACAGCTACAGGTAAGAAGCATGCGCATCATGACACACCCTACCAGACACCTCCCCATTAGACACAATGCATAGGCAAACACCAGCACTGTACTGCCACCAACATACAAGAGACAAGCATCATGGTACATGTAGTCAGCAGAAGTTAGCCAGATATGTCAGTGCAGAATCACAAGACAGGAAACAGTGTGACACGGTGTAAGGAGATGCAAGGACATGTGGAATGCCATAATTGTACTGCCTGTAATACATCGGCACTCAGTTTACAAATGCTTCTTTGTACCTAGGGGCACCATCAGGCAGCACCACTGTGGCAGCAGAGGGAGCCTCGACATCTACTACTGCAGTGGCAGGGCCCAGCACCAGCCAGCCTGGCCAGGAGGAGGAGGATGAGGATGAGGAAGGAGACACCACAGGGCTTGGAATGGAGGGAGTCCTGGTGATTGATTTCCAGGCAGTGCACTCCCCAGTACTGCCCAGCTCACCCCCCTTGCAATTTTCACCATGCAACTCCCCAACAAGGCAGACCATTCCGCCGACAACAGCTCCTGCCACAACCGTGGCCTTGCCACCCGTCCTACCTGTCCTGGGAGCAGGGGCACCGGGACCGGCCAGCACCACACCACCACCAGTGGCACCCCAGCCCACTCAGCAGGCCGGAGGCAGCAGTGCCAGACGCCGTGCCACCACCACCACCACCACCACTGCTGCACCAGCACGGGAGGGCAGTGTGTTCCTGGGCCTGGAGGGCCAGATGGTCAAAATCCAGCGCCAACAGGCCAGATCCACCATGGCCTGCCAACGCCAGCTCCTGCAGCACAACCTGCAGATGGGGGAGTTGGTGAAGGGGTTCCAGGCTGTTGTGGACAGCAACAAGGAGGTGGCAGCAGGGTTGGGCAGGCTGACCACTGCCATCACCCACTCCTCTGCCAGGCAGGAGGAGCATGAGGTTGCGCGCAGGAGGGATGCCCGGGTGCTCAACCGGGCCATGGCCCGCCTTGCATCGGCGACCGCCCAGCTGTGCATCCGAAGCGCAAATCAGGAGTCGGTGCAGAGTCAGCAAACGGCTGAGCTGACCAGGGGGATGGCCAGAATCACCACGGCCATGGAGGCCATGTTAATTTCAAACGCCGCCTCCAATCCTGCCCTGGACCTGGGTGATGCTGGAGACAGCAGCAGCCGCAGCAGCCCGGCCAGCGCTGCATCAGAGCCAAGGAGGAGCACCAGGCGATCCGCTGATGCTGCAGGCCATTCGGAGGGGGCCGGGGGACACCCCAGTGGGTCTGGAAAGCGGGCCAAAAAATAGGCTGGCAAGGGGGGATGATCATACCAGGACCCTGGACTTTATTTGTTTTGACAGACTCCATTTTTTAATGCACTTCAGTGATGTAACTGTGGTGCATCACTATTAAAAATTTTATTTTCCAAGCAACATTTAGCTGTCTTTGCATCTGTACTCAGTCAGAAATAGTTCTCAGTGATCTCCTCACGTCTGTATCTGCCATCACATGGCGTACACACCCCAGCTGGCTGTGTCAGTGGCACAGCTTCGTCGTCGTCATAGTCCTCGTAGTCAGACAACTCCACCTCAGTGCCCTTCTTGACCGCAAGGTTGTGTAACATTGCACATACAGCTATGATCTTGCAGCAGGTGATGGGGGTATACTGCCTTGCACCTCCACTCTTGTGCAGGCATCTGAATCTACTTTTCCAGATGCCAAAGGTCCGTTCCACAACATTCCTGGTGCGTATGTGGGCCCGGTTATACCTCCTTTGGCTGGGTGTGGAGGGGTTGAGGTAGGGGGTGAGTATGAATGAGCGGAGGGCATATGCACTGTCGCCTGGAAGAGAAAGGGGTCACATTAGACACATGCATACATGTATTACACCTACCTACCATGTGTTATGGGGGTCTGATGATGTGGCTCACCTAGGAGGTATCCTTCTCCAAAATCGCCAGCCATCAGCCGTGCATATATGCCGCTCTGTTGGAATATATAGGAGTCATGGGTACTCCCTGGAAATTTTGCTACCAGGTCTGTGATGGTGCACTTGGCATTGCAGATCACCTGCACGTTGATGGTGTGTGTCGATTTCCGATTGCGGTATATGTATTCGGTGTCCGCTGGTGGGCAAATCGGAATATGCGTGCCATCTATGCAACCGATGACTTGGGGAAAGTGTGCCATCTGGTAGAAGTCCGCTTTGGTTTGTAGCAGTTCTGCGTGGGTTGCAGGGAATGAGATGTATTGGTCCATCCTGTCTATCATGGCGTCAAGGAATATGTGGAAGAACCTTGACAGGCTGCTCTGGCTCACCCCTCCTGCTGCTGCTACTCCACTTTGATAGCTGCCAGACGCTACCAGGTGTAGGCTGCATAGCACCTGGACGTGCGCAGGGATGGCGTGTGCCCTTGGGGTGTGGTGGTCCAAGTATGGCTTAAGGTCCCTGATGAGCTCAAGTATGGTGTCAGAGTCCAGCCTGTATCTCTGTAGGATCTCAGCCTCAGTGAGCATGAACAGGGTTATCCTCTGTCTGTAGACCTGTTCATTTCTTAGCCATTCCCTCTGTCCTTCCTGCTGTAGCCGTAGCCGCCTCGCAATGACATAGAAAGCTGCCATCCTGCAAGTTGCAATGCATTTTGGGACTGTTTATATGGGTTGGAGTTGGTTACCACCTGATTGCAATCCATGGTAAATACCGAGTGAATTCTACCGATTTTGAGCCGATTTCGGTGTTTCTGTGCCTCCCTACATCTCCCCAACTGTTGGAATCGGGGAATTTCCCGATCGGAGATTCATACGAATCGGCATGTTTTCCGATTCGGTTCATGTCCGAATCGGTATTTCTACCGAATCGGTGATTTCCCGATTCGGTGTCACTAACGAATCGGTAGTGGGACCGAATCGGTGAATTCCCGATTCGGTGTCACTAACGAATCGGTAGTGGGACCGAATCGGTGATTTTCCGATTCGGTGTCACTAACGATTCGGTACATGGACCGATTCGGTCTTTGTCACCGAATCGGTGTTTTTCCGATTCGTTACATATCCGATTTTCGGTATGTACGTATCGGATCCTTTCACGTTCGGTACACATTCCGATTCGGTTTTCTATCCGATTCGTTCTGTTTTTGGTTCCCTACATCTCGATGGCTGTTTACCGATCGGTAAGGGCCAAAAATCGGTATTTTCGGCCGATACCGATCGGTAAAGCCCTACCTACATCGGGCCCTAAATAATTAGGCCACCATATACTTTATGCTTTCAGACTATTTACAACTATGATTGGCCTAAAGAAGACAAGAATGAATGAAAAAGACAAGGTCACAGGGTCGACGCGTTTCGAATCCCTTGTACTCATGGGATTCTCTTCAGGACCATAACAGAAAACAATCTGGAAGACATAAAAAACCAAAAAAGCATTCAGTCAGTTTCACATCCAAGTGACTCTCAACTTAACATTCAGATCAACACTCACTCATGCAGTACCTGTTGGGCTTTCTTGAAATCTTGTCTGCCGTGAAGCTGTGGGCAGAAGAAGGGGGGGGGGGCGTTTGTCAGATATTGGGGCTATAAGGTGAAATCTTCGAAGGCACATTTACGATGATTCTTACTCACTTTTTGAAGGTCGAGTACACTGTTTTTCTTATCCAAAAAATCCAGTTTCAAGGTTCGGTTGGTTGTGAAGAGATTAACTTCTTCCATCCATTTTTCACTGTTGGCAGTAAAAAGAGAAATGCGTCTTTTAAGTCCCTGAGCTCAATGATAATCTATTGCTCTCACGCTAAGTACTACAAATGTGGCCAGGTGCGAGCATGCTAGCGATTAATCATGTAAAGGCAGCCTTTTAACAGAAAAAACTTTGTGTTTCGCGGACGAATTCCGTCTTTGCTCTTAATAAAATGCAGTTCGACCAGCCCACATTTCGGCTCAATAACGGACTGCACGGTTACATATTTGCTCTACTTGCACCTCTCCTGGCCCCCTCCATTTGTGAGATTCTCAGCTCTTCTTTATGTGAAAGAGTCATGCCACTTGATTGGAAGGCCGCTCAAGTACTACCAATTAAGAAGAAAGCTCAGTTACCTGCCGATGTGCTCTCTAATTATTGCCCCATCTCACTTCTGCCGCTATGAGTAAAAAACATTTTTTTTTCAAACAAGGGGTACAAGGCCACCAATTTCAGTACTGCTAATTAATACTGCAGATTCGAAATACAACGCAAAATATTTGTATTGATTCAACTTTATTTCAAATTGTGGCAGGCAATTGTTGAAATTTTGGACTGGTGTAATTAATTGATGCAAATACAACAGTGTTTTGTCTTTTTTTTTGATTATAATATGTTTTTGTAAAATGTCTTTCATACAATTTTGATTCGCACAATATACTGAATGAAATGTGTATTCCTCCTCTGCATCAAGAGTAATGAACAGTTGTTTGAAATGAAGTTGAATCAATACAAATATGAAAGTAAAGTACACTGATTTTTTGCGTTGCATTTCGAATCTGCAGTATTAATTAGCAGTACTGAAATTGGTGGCCTGGTACCCCTTGTTTGAAAAAATGTATTAGACGTCCTGCCAGGCTCCCAGAATGGACGAAACCCATATGGTTTAATATATGAGTAAAATGGCAGAGGGTTATGTTAATACTCAGCTAATGGGTTTCCTTGAATCCCAAGGCATAATTGACCCCTCCCAGTCAGGGTTTAGACCCAATTACTCTACAGAAACTACCCCCATTGGGGTTATGGACCATATTAAAATGGCTCTGGATAATAACAAAGCAGTGCTGCTGGTCTTATTGGATATGACAGCAGCCTTCGATACAGTCTCTCATCAGGAATTGATTTTCCAACTGAGAGAGGCCTGTCTACAGGGACAGGCTCTTAATTAGCTCATCAGCTTTTTAGACCAGTGTACCTAGAATATCAATCTGGGTCCCTACCATTCCCAAACCTTGAAGCTGGCCAAAGGCGTGCCCCAGGGCTCTTGTTTGAGCCCTACTTTGTTTACTATCTATGTGGCCCCCCTTGCCAAGGTCATAAGGGAGTACAGTTTTACTCCGTTTTCCTATGCGGATGATACACAACTACTTCTGTTCTTTGATAAGGACACAAAGTTAATCGATCAGCGCTTTGCAAAGGGTATACTAGCAATATCGGTGTGGATGATGCAACATTTTCTCCAGCTGAACGTGGCCAAGACCGAAATCCTGTTGTTTGGCGGGGCTCAAGCATCGTGGTACCCCAAGTGGTGGCCTGCATAATCAACGGGAGAGTGGAGAGTGGAGGTTGGGAAATAGTACCTGAATTACAACATGAGCTGCGGACGGCTACCAGGGGAGAATGAACAGATGCCAGATTCTGAGGGAAGACTGAGGTGGTGTTGAGTGATGCTGAGGTGGTGGTGTGCTGGTGCGGAGGTTATGATGGGGTGATGATGAGTGATATTGAGATGGTGTTGAGGGTTGCTGAGGTGGTGCTGAGTCATGCTGAAGTGTTGGTACTGCACTGGTGCTCAGGTGGTGCCTAGTTGGTGCTCAGTTGGTGCTGAGCTGGTCCTCAGTTGGTGCTGTGCTGAGCTGGTGCTGCGCTGATGCTGAAGTGGTGTTCAGGTGGGACTGTGCTGGTGCTGAAATGGGACGGAGCTGGTGGTGGTGCACTGATGCGGAGGTGGTGCTGTGCTGATGCTGAGTTGGTGATAAGCTTGTGGTGGTGCACTGTTGCAGAGGTAGTGTTGTGCTGATGCCGAGGTGTTGCTATGGTGGCGTTGGGTGATGCTGCGGAGATTCCGAGCTGGTGCTGAGTGATACTGTGCTGAGTCATGCATAGGTGGTGGTGCTGGGCTGGTGATCTGGTGGGGCTGGGCTGCGGTGATGATGTGCTGATGCTGAAGTGGTACTGCCTTGGTGCTTACTTGGTGCTGAGATGGGTTGCACTGGTGGTGGTGCACTCATGAGGTGGTGCTGTGCTGATGCTGAGATGGTGCTGTGCTCATGCTGATGTGGTGCTGTGGTGGTGCTGAGTGATGGTATGGTGGTGCTGAGTCATTCTGAGTTGGTGGTGCTGAGCTGGTGCTCAGTTGGTGCTTAGTTGGTGCCTAGATGATGCTCAGTTGGTGCTGAGCTGGTACTCAGTTGGTGCTGTGCCGAGGTGGTGCTGCACTGATGCTGAGGTGGTGCTGAGGTGGTGCTGAGGTGGTGCTGTGCTGGTGCTGAAATGGGACGGAGCTGGTGGTGGTGTACTGATGCGGAGGTGGTGCTGTGCTGATGCTGAGATGGTGCTGTACAGATGTTGAGAAGGTGCTACGCTGATGCTGTGCTGATGCTGAGTGGGTTCTGCAGTGGTGGTGATGAGGTGGTGCTGTGCTGATGGCAGGGATAGTGTTGTGTTTTTGCTGAGGTGGTGCTGCTCTGATACTGTGGTGGTGCTTAGTGATACTGAGGTAGTGGTGTGCATGTGCAGAGGTGGTGCTGAGTGATTCTGAGGTGGTGCTGAGTGATTCTGAGGTGGTACTGAGTGATTCTGAGGTGGCGCTGAGGGTTACTGAGGTGGCGCTGAGTGATGCTGAGGTGGAGCTTAGTGATGCTTTGTTGGTGCCCAGGTAATGCTGAGTAAAGCTGAGCTGTAGCTGCTCTGGTCCTGAGGCAGTGCTGCGCTGATGCTATGGTGGGGCTGTGCTGGTGCTGCGTGGGTGCACTGATGCAGAGTTGGTGCTGTGGTGATTTTGAGTGAAGCTGAGGAGATGCTGCACTGGAGCTGTGGTGGAATGAAAAGCAACCTAGCCTCCAGCTGGAAAAGACAGTGGAAAACAAGATAGGGACATGATTTGCCGCCCTCTGCTGAGCGCGTCCGGAAAGCCAAAACAAGCCCAGGTAAAAGAAAAAGTACTGCACCAAAATTAACATATGGCCGATAGTGAAGTCATCCATGTAACAGTGGGACTTCTTGGTCGGTGGATTGTGTAGAGTAATGGCGCTCCTGGGAAATATGCAGTGAGTGTGTACTAGTGTACAATTACGATTGCGTTGCATAAGGATATAAGGATGGGGAGAGCCACCCTCCTCGCCAATGTGTGGATAACCACTGATAAACCAAAACAACAGTCCCTTGCACACGCCGACAGTATATATTATGTATCATTGACAATAATCTCCCTCTGTTGAAACAATCACTTCAGTTTAATCTTGAGATCCTTAGCCAACACATGTTTCGTCACGCTTAATTGATGCTGCGCAGCGACTTCTTCAGGGCTCTAATCTCTTTGTATGGATTCTCAGTTCCAGTTGTATTTCCGACCTGGAATAGGTTCTAGTAATCCATTGGAGGAACAAGAGTGTTTTTTATTAATGTCAATGATACATAATATATACTGTCGGCGTGTGCAAGGGACTGTTGCTTTCGTTCATCCATGTAACAGGGCTAGCCTCCATGGCGGACCCAAAACAGCAGAAAGGAGGGACAGATGTGAACTATTCACCAACTTAAAAAAAGGAATTTCGAAAGGCATATGAAAGAACAAATCGAAATGGATGGGCATGCTGAAAGCACATACAGTAGATTCAGCATGTCTCGAGAGACCGCACATGCGCTGCCTAGGTGAGATCTAAAAAGGCTATTTGCCGTTATAATTCGAATTTACCTGTCTCCATGACTTGTTAATCTCTCTCCCAGGATTTATTATCTTTTTCCAAAACAAATTTTATTGTATTTTTGCAATAAATCAGGGCCGAGGCGGCCCACAAACCTATACAGAAGATTGGCATAAAACCCCCAGTGAACAACTGCCACACAGAAACTTGCACAGTCAGTCCTAAGCATCCCACCTATTGCCGTTAGGAGAGCCCTTGATCGGATTCAACATTAGGCACACATTTCAGTCTCTCGTGCCTTGGGACCATAGTTCCTTATTTCAGCTTCAAGCTGGTAGTTAATCGAGCAAACTGGAGCCAGAAATATACCACTGCAGTCGGCCCATCTCTGCCAAATTTTGGGGTGTGTTTGGGTGCATCCCCTTGCTTGGAACACTGCTACCTCGAAACCCTTACTATAGTCCATCCCCTTTTTCCAGGCCCGACGGATGGAGGTGTGTCTCCTTTCCAGATTCTAGGTATGACTCTTTTTGCCAATGCAAGCCCCAGAAACAACAGCTGCCTCTTATACATATTCCCTCAGTAATGTGGAGGAGGATTAGCTTAGGGTCAAGAGGAATCACTCAGCAGAGGACCTCCCAAAGGCAGGATGTCTCCCTTGCCCAAAACGAGTCAATGCCATGCAGCTCCACACTGTGTGGAGGAAGGTACCATTGTCCGCCCTAGAGTGGAGGAATACAGTGGAGTCGATCACACCCATGTTCCAGAGGCCGCCTTGTGTTATTGGCCCTGTGAAGGTTTTTTAGTTTATCAAGCGGAGACAGGCTGGTATCGCTGCCGCACGGGGAGTCCCCAGACCCTCCATCCAGTCATCGTCTTCTAAGTTGTCAATGTTGGCCTCTCATGCCGCCCTTAGTTCAGGTAGTGTGTTGGAGCTGTTAGTGATCAGGAACTGATATATTTTCGTGATCTTGTGGGTAACCAAGTTGCCCAGAAGGAGCTTGTCCTCTAATGGACTAAACTCTGGTGGCTCTTGGTGTCCCGGGAATAAGGAGCTATAACGTGGCGAAACTGCAGATATTGGTAGAATTGGTTACGGTGAAGCTGATAGTCACTTTGAATCTCCTGGAATGATTTTAACACAGTATCCCATGTAACATCTGCTAGCGTGGATATTCCAATGGTATCCCATTACTGGAAGCAACACAATTGAGCCACTACCTGAAGGACCGTGCCCTGCCACAGAGGCGTCAAACCTGTCAATCTCCCCCACAACCCCATCCACCAGACAGAGCGGCTCCATGTGTCTATGACTATTTGTGTTGCAGACAGAAGGAACCCTACCCTCTTTCTACTATATGGGTAGTCTAGCATGGAAGCAGGTTGCTGGATCTGTGAGGAAGAATAAGACATCATCAACAGAAAAGGGCTATCCGTGCGGACAGCTCTGTAGTCTGTTCGAAGCCTCACACTTGGGCATCCACACTTTCCCAGGCAGCCAAAGGCTGCATGACCAGTGCGAACAATAGTGAGGACAATGGGCACCCCTGTCGTGTACCCATGTGGATTGGGAAGGGGTTCTGAGACCACACCCGCCATCCGAACTGTAGCAGACAAGTCTACATATAACAGACATAAGAAAGGGATCTGGGGTCCAGGTTCAAGCGCTTAAGAAGGACGAATAAATACTCTCAGCTGACGAAATTGAAAGAAAGCTTTATCGATATCTGCTAGGCGCACAGTCGCTGGCCTCCTTAAACGGTCCCCCAGAGCCAAGCATTGTATACACGTCTAATATTGTGGTGTGTGGTGCAATAAGGCATGAAGCCCGCTTGGTCGGAAATGACCAGATCTGGCATATGTTTCATTAGTCTATTTGAAAGGGTTTTGGCTAGGAGATTGACTCTCTTTTTAAGGATTGAGGCTTGCTCTGTGTTAGCTTCTTTATTTGGGGGGCGGGGGGGGGGGGGGGTTGGATCCAGTATTTCATGAGAAAGTTTTGTTGGGTGTGTCTTGGTTTGAACCTGTGCTTGATGCTTTTTGCCCTCTACTTGCCGTCTCTTGATAGCCTGGGACCCCCTGTCGTCATTTAACAACTCCAGCATTATTACTGCTCACTGGCATCACCCATGCCAGTAGTAATGGTTGGATCTGGGGGGTGGTTGTATATCGCTTTGGTGCGGGGGAGTGGGAGGGAGGGGCATCCGATGGACCAAATCTCAGAGTTCCTTAACAAACACTGTACCTTCACACAACAAATCTTTTTACCTGATATGTAAAAGGTTCCACTAGTTCTGTATATTAGCGAAACTATGTCTAAAATATTTTGAAATGTTAAAATTGACCAAAGTCACTCTGGATTTTTGAAGAAATGTATGATATTATGTTAAATGGTCCTCCTATTATTTGGGACAGGTTTCCAGTTTGAAAACTCGCCCTCGTGAACCAGATATCTTCATAGAACCCTTCCCCGCTGCAGGGCTAGTATGAAATTACCTACTTAAAAACATTTTAATGGCTTTACTTCTCTGCCTCCAATTGAAGGTAATAACAAAACACAGATTGAAGGATGACCACTGAACACCCTAGCATCCTCGTGTAGTAAAAGAAAACTGAGCTTTTGCTGCTCAAAAGAGATGGAAGAGGTGTCTTGGAAAAATGTAAACAAAAACTGAGAAAATAGCAATTCAAATTATGTAAAAGACTGAAAAGTCACTTTAACAACTTAGCCTGCAGCCTTCATGGAGTTAAAAACTGTCCTCGTGATCTTTTGTCTATAAGAGGTTTGTCGACATGTTTCAGCCTCAGTGGGAGGCAGAGGGGCCAATAAAGATCCTGTGCTTTCGTCACGTTTTCAGGATCATAGAAGTAACTTACCATGAGTTGGTAGATCAGAGGTCCCTACTGAAGGGATCTTGCAATGCCTTTCTCAGGAAAAGACTGTCTTACTTTGTCAGGGAGAGGACCTTTCACTACCCACCACAGAGTTTAATGGGGTGTTTTGAGATTGCTTCCTTTGATAACACTTGGTAGCCTCATACCATTTGTCTGGGCCAAATCAACAGTTGTGACAATAGGACATCAGTATTTTCCGGTAACACTCCCCGTAGGATACTACTTTCAGTAATAATGCGTGTATAGCTGTTTTAATTTGTCTGAGTAGAAAAGCCCTCTAACAGCAAGTTTAGCCGTTAGTAAGTTTTGGAGTCGCCGTGGCTCCAGCCTGTCGCACGTCCTCTGAGGTCTGGTCTCTTCTCCAAGCAGTTGATGCCTCTGAATTATACCTACTGTGCATTAAGGTTGATAAAGTTGTGGCAGTTAAACCAAATAAGGTTCAATCTGCTGTAATGTGTAGAGATGAAGTACACCACAGACCAACATACAAGCGGAAGGCGCAGCTGTGCAAGCGTAGGGCCCCTTCTTGCTTCCAAGGTTTCCAACCTCAAGAACAAAAAATATCTAAATGGAAAGAACATCTCATTAAGAATTTGTCGGCGAAAGGCCAATATTTCCCGGAGACGCTCATCATTCAACAAGACCAGTCCACCTGTTTGGAACTGATCAGTGGGGTGTAGTAGTCTTGCATGGACGTTGATGAAGCTCGAAGATTGCATTCACCCCTTTGCTGTGATGGACACCACTTACATGAGGCCTTTCTTGCCATGTGAAGAACATGGACCAAGAGTGGCTCCATTTGCTTTCACTCTCTCTTGTTCTTTATCTATATGTAGGCGAATCTTAAACTCGGGGGCGTTGGAGGTCTCTCTTCGCCCTAGCCTGGGAACTAGAGAGGTGTAAATTGGACTCGCTTCCAGTATGGACCACAATGCAGTGTGTGAACTGGGGATCTGAGAGAGCTGGGGGGGGGGGGGCGGGGGGAGGTGGTACAGTAATCGCCACCTTGCTGGTGGATAGTGTTCGAAGTCCTCACGCTGCCTCCCTTTCGTTACACCTACCCGCTGTCTCCCCCCTCATAATGTGAAGTGAGGACTGGTTTCTGGCTGCTGCAGAGTATGGATCTAACATGAGCATGTGGACTGTGAGGAGGAGTGCGAGGGACGGGAGCCACCCTGGCTTTACATTGGGGCGCGAGTAGTGCCAGCCCCATAGACGCCGCCAGTGGATTAGAATGCAGCGGGCGACTACATTTTGTAGCAGGTTGACTAAATTATCTGTGTGTGACACAAAGGGAGAAAAAGTGGCCACGCCTGCCTCTCCAATGCCTGCAGTGGGACGAGGTGGCCCATGATGAAGCGTATCACATTACATGAGTGAGCCCACCTCGGCCGGTTCTTGGCATTGTCATCCTGAGTAGGAGACACAGTAGCATCCAACTTTAGACTACTAAGAAACAGAATATTCTGTGTCGCTTCTGGTATTTCCCCCAGAGGCTCCTGGTAAAAGGACACCACGCCATTATTGCGCGTTACACTCAGTTAAATTGTATCACACTTTATGCCATCAAAAACCAAATTATGCAACACATTTTTTTGGAGTCTTGTAGATTTAAAAAAAAAAATTAACACACATGGATGCAAAAGGGATTCCAGTGCTACAAATAGATATTTTATGAGCACCTCCCCTTCCATCGGTCCCTGTGTATGCACTTTCTGTAATAAAAGGTGGGTTTTTTGGCTGATCCCGGCTCTGCTATATAACACATCTTAAGTTTCATGGGTAATCTATGTTCAGACTGTAGGGCTTCTGGAATCACCTCTCTCATTTAAGAAACATCCCTGTGGAAAAGGATACTGCATTCATATGTAATATCTATCAGTTTCACTCGATGCCAGGTGGGTATTCAGAATATTGTTCCATGACACAAAATGCAACATGTCTGGGACACTTCTTAAATTCTGAGTTCCCTCTTGAATAAGTGCTGCTTTGAGGGCACCACCTGTCATCTAAGCATGAATGTTTGAACAGTGGAAGAAAACATGGGGTCATTCTTTCCAACCTCTGTAAATGACATTTAAGTTTTTAAAGTGTTTGCCGTTTGTCACAAGCAAAAGCTCTTTCCGTGTTTATTATGTGGGGCTGTTTACGCACCGAGAACAAAGTGCAGCTGAAACGCGACAAGCTAACTTTGGCTGAGTGTTGCACATTGCATGCAGAGGTTGTATTCACTTTTGATCCATTTGAGTTTGAAAGACAGTGTTTGATGGATGGTGTGGTAAAGTGTGGCAGATTCAGATGTACATGAAATTGCGTTCTGCCAGGAGACATGACATTGATACCTGTATGGTTTGTGGTAATTCCCCGCACCCTAAAGTTCAGGCTGGTAATGCCAGTCATTTGGTAAAGATAATGAACCAGGTCTACCCTAATGACCGACTTTTCCTGATAGTTCTTTGATAACTTTTGTAAAAGTGATTAAGTTGCGGTTGAATGTTTTGAGAGGGATAGTGTAAATTTGAGCTTTACTAAAACTACTGAAGTGAACATTGGCTCTGTTCCATATCTTTATTTAATTTGCTTTCTGCCTATTCATCTCTGTTTGTGTCCTTTACGTGCTTTGAGGGAACCGGACGACCACATATGCCCGGAGGCATTTACATTTCCTAAAAAAATTACATTGAATCACCAGCTTATACTGAATTACCGGCTTATACTATATCTTGTTGAATTTTATGGCACACACAGGCATAATATCAACTATACGAGCGCAATTATTAATACACTGGATCTCCTATGCTGTTTTTATATCAGCCAGAATTGTTGAAGATATCGTCAGCAGATACCGATTTTTTTTATTTTTTTATTAAGATACAGTGTGCTTCCGTTGCTGCTTTTAAATTCGGCTTGAATTTTCAATAATATCATCAGCAGTTACAGACTTTCATTAAGTGAAGGTCATGGGTCGCACTCCAACTCCACCCACCAGCGGGTGAACCCCAGGAGCATCATGGTAGATGCAGTTCTATAGCGAGTGCGCTATTTCAAAAGTTCATGTGTTAAAGCAAGTTTGCAGCACCAACTCTGGACACCGGTGTTTCGGAATTGTTGTTCCTCGTCAGCAGAGTGTAGGTAAGTCAGGGGTTTGCTGTGCAGGCTGCCAAGTGTTCTCAGGTTGATACCTCTCAAGGCGCGTGGGTGCGGGATCCGAGCTCGTCAGCTCTTAGCTCAAGGGAGCCATATAGACTTTCATTAAGCCCTGAAGAAGTCCCATGAGGGCTGAAACGTGTTGGCAAGCAATTGTGTGGTGCTTTTAAAGAGCAAAGTGTTTTTCAATAAAATAATTATATTGACTAAAATCAAGAAACCCGACCATCTGTTTTTTTTATTTGGGTAGCCATTTATCTATACGCTGTTCTGTTGTTTAAATATGATGCACTAGTACACTCGTACACAAAATAATTTGGTTTTCTCGGGTGCAGGGTCAATCTTGTGACCTTTACGTGCTTGAAAGTCGATATTTCTTTTTTCATAGAATATGTAAATAAAGAAGGCTTCTATCAACTGCCAGGTCAGTGTTGGAAGCCCTGTGTCCTGGTTCGGGCTCTCAGCCCCAGTTGTCCACCTTGGCCTCCATCTTGTACAGCAGCCTGGCTACGTGACCTCCGTGGCTTCAGTTGATGTTAATCAGGGTTCTCTGTCTCTGATCTTGTGGGTGAGGCGCTGCTCACCTGTACTGTTTTTCTGCAGGGTTCCTGTGTTGTCATGGATTGAGTTCAGGGCAGGGGTCTCCTGCCTGCGTTTCCTGTGATGCCTAACTTGTCTCCCTTTCTTTTCTGACATGGCTGTTATTCCCTGAAGGAGTGTGGCTCTGTGAGGCCATGTGATGTGGGAGATGTAAGTTCCTGTTTCTTGGCCCATTTCTCGTTGCCTGCCTCATCAGTTCAGCATTCACCCCCCTCTTTCATGTACCCCCACGCACATTACTCAAACCTGTTCACCCTGTCAGCCATCAGTGACTTGGTACTTTGGATGTCTGCTTGCTATGTCTGCTTGCTACCGTCCTCACATCATGGCGGTCTTTCTACGCCTGCTTGCTAGCTCCCTCGCTGAACTATGCTAGTCACAGGCATGTATTATGAACCCCTCTCAAAATTGCTTGTCCAATGCTTGCTAGCTCCTTCAAAACCAACCCTTGTGGCTTGCGTGTTGGCGCATTCCCTCAGAAAACCGTGCTTGTCGCATTTCTGTTTGCCAGTTTCCTCACAACACATTACTTGCTTTGGTGTGCTGGCTAGTTCCATCGAAAACTCTGTTGATTGCGTCCCTGCATGCTACAACCCTCATTAAACTGTGCTTGTCACGCGCCTGCATGCCAGATCTCCTGCAACGCTTGCAACATGCCTCCTTGCTAGCTCCACAAAACAGTGGTTTTGGCATGCTTGCCTGCTAGATGTCTCAGAGAATACTGCCTGGCAGCTGCCTGATTTCTAGTTTCCTCACAAAATGGTGCTTGTAACAAGCCTGCCTGCTAAATCTCTCTGTATCCTGCTTATCAGATGCCTGCCTGCTAGATTTCTCAATATCCTACTAATCAGATGCCTGCCTGCTAAATGTCGGTCACAATCCTACTACTCAGATATCTGTCTGCTAGATGTCTCTGTATTCTACTTATCAAATGCCTGTTATATGTCTACATATGCTATTTAGCAGATGCTTGCCTGCTAGATGTCTACATATGTTACATATCCGATGCCTGTCTGCTAGATGTCTACATATGCTACTTATCCGATGCCTGCCTGCTAGATGTCTACATACCCACCATATCAGATACCTGCCTGTTGGATGTCTCTCAGAACCCTACTTATCAGATGCATGCTTGCTACATGTCTCTGTAGCCTACTTATCATATGCCTGCCTGCTCGATGTCTCCGTATCCTACTTATCGTATGCCTACTTGCTAGATGTCTCTGTATCTACTTATCAAATTCCTGCTTTTTAGATGTCTCTGTATCCAAATTATCATATGCCTGCCTGCTAGATGTCTCTGTATCCTAGTTATCATATGCCTGCCTGCTAGATGTCTTCATACCCTACTAGTCAGATGCCTGCTTGCTAGATGTTTCTGTATCCTACTTATCATATGTCTACTTTCTAGATGTCTCTGTATCCTAATTATCATATGCCTGCCTGCTAGATGTCTACATACCCTACTTATCAGATACCTGCTTGCTACATGTCTCTGGATCCTAGTTATCATATGCCTGCCTGCTAGATGTCTCTGTATCCTACTTATCATATGCCTGCCTGCTAGATGTCTACATATGCTACGTATCAGATGCCTGCCTGCTAGATGTCTCTGTATCCTACTTATCATATGCCTGCCTGCTAGATGTCTTCATACCCTACTTGTCAGATGCCTGTTTGCTAGATGTCTCTCAGAATCCTACTTATCAGATGCCTGCTTGCTACACGTCGCTGTATCCTACTTATCATATGCCTACTTGCTAGATGTCTCCGTATCCTACTTATCAAATGCCTGCTTGTTAGATATCTCTGTATCCTAATTATCATATGCTGCCTGCTAGATGTATACATATGCTACTGATCAGATGCCGGCCTGCTAGATGTCTACATATGCTACTGATCAGATGCCTGCCTGCTAGATGTCTCTGTATCCTACTTATCATATGCCTGCCTGCTAGATGTCTTCATACCCTACAAGTCAGATGCCTGCTTGCTAGATGTTTCCGTATCCTACTTATCATATGCCTACTTGCTAGATGTCTCCGTATCCTACTTATCAAATGCCTGCTTGTTAGATATCTCTGTATCCTAATTATCATATGCTGCCTGCTAGATGTTTACATATGCTACTGATCAGATGACTGCCTGCTAGATGTCTCTGTATCCTACTTATCATATGCCTGCCTGCTAGATGTCTTCATACCCTACTAGTCAGATGTCTACTTGCTAGATGTCTCTGTATCCTACTTATCATATGCCTACTTGCTAGATGTCTCTGTATCCTACTTATCAAATGCCTGCTTGTTAGATGTCTCTGTATCCTACTTATCCTATGCCTGCCTGCTAGATGTCTTCATACCCTACTAGTCAGATGTCTACTTGCTAGATGTCTCTGTATCCTACTTATCATATGCCTACTTGCTAGATGTCTCCGTATCCTACTTATCGTATGCCTACTTGCTAGATGTCTCTGTATCCTACTTATCATATGCCTACTTGCTAGATGTCTCCGTATCCTACTTATCAAATGCCTGCTTGTTAGATGTCTCTGTATCCTACTTATCATATGCCTGCCTGCTAGATGTCTTCATACCCTACTAGTCAGATGTCTACTTGCTAGATGTCTCTGTATCCTACTTATCATATGCCTACTTGCTAGATGTCTCCGTATCCTACTTATCAAATGCCTGCTTGTTAGATGTCTCGGTATTCTAATTATCATATACCTGCCTGCTAGATGTCTACATATGCTACTTATCAGATGCCTGCCTGCTAGATGTCCTCATACCCTACTTGTCAGATTCCTGCTTGCTAGATGTCTTTCAGAATCCTACTTATCAGATGCCTGCTTGCTAGATGTCTCCGTATCCGACTTATCAATTATGTGGAGAAGTGTGGCTCACTGGTTAGAGCAGGCAGACCCTGAAGCAGAGGTCAGACCCGGGACCAGGGTTCAATTCCCGACGCGGCAGGGTCTTGAGCTCAAATATCCACGGACTCGATAATTCTCACTTCGGTGCCTGACCTAATCATGGGTTCACACTCTGCAACTCTGGTCATGAAGCTTGCTTAATCTCCACAACGGCCCCCTGCGGCGGGATGCCTGGCTTTCACCTTGGGGATGCCCTGTA
Source organism: Lissotriton vulgaris (assembly GCF_964263255.1). Classification (NCBI taxonomy): domain Eukaryota; kingdom Metazoa; phylum Chordata; class Amphibia; order Caudata; family Salamandridae; genus Lissotriton; species Lissotriton vulgaris. Next base: position 1,084,371,770 of record NC_141699.1, on the reverse strand, counting down.
GGGGCTATCTCACAGGGAAAAGCCAGGACGGGTTCCCAAGGCAAGCGCTTAGAGACCCCTGGGTGATAAGCGCTATATAAATCCAATATACAATACAAATGCCTGCTTGTTAGATGTCTCTGTATCCTAATTATCATATGCCTGCCTGCTAGATGTCTACATATGCTACTTATCAGATGCCTGCCTGCTAGATGTCCTCATACCCTACTTGTCAGATTCCTGCTTGCTAAATGTCTCCGTATCCGACTTATCAGATGCCTGCTTGCTACACGTCTCTGTATCCTACTTATCATTTGCCTGCCTGCTAGATGTCTCCATATCCTACTTATCAGATGCTTGCCTGCTAGATGTCTCTGTATCCTACTTATCAAGTGCCTGCCTTCTCGATGTCTCTGTATTCTACTTATCAGTTGCCTACTTGCTAGATGTCTCTGTATTCTACTTATCAGCTGCCTACTTGCTAGATGTCTCCGTAGCTTACTTATCGAATGCCTGCTTGTTAGATATCTCTTTATCCTAATTATCATATGCCTGCCTGCTAGATGTCTACATATGCTACTTATCTTATGCCTGCCTGCTAGATGTCTCTGTATTCACCTTATCATATGCCTACTTGCTAGATATCTCTGTATTGTACTTATCAAATGCCTGCTTATTAGATGTCTCTGTATCCTAATTATCATATGCCTGCCTGCTAGATGTCTACATATGCTACTTATCAGATGCCTGCCTGCTAGATGTCTCTGGATCCTACTTATCATATGCCTGCCTGCTAGATGTCTACATATGCTACTTATCAGATGCCTGCCTGCTAGATGTCTCTGGATCCTACTTATCAGATGCCTGCCTGCTAGATGTCTCTCAGAATCCTACTTATCAGTTGTCAGCCTGCTGAATGTCTCCCAGAATCTTACTTTTTGGATGCCTGCCTGCTCGATGTCTCTGTATTCTGATTGTCTGCCTGCTAGTTGTCTCTGTATCCTTCTTGTCATATGCCTGCTTGCTAAATGTCTCCAAACCCTACTTACCAGCTGCCAGCCTGCTGGATGTCTCCCAGAATCCTGCCTGCTGGCACCTTCACAGAGTGCTTCGCCCCCCTGGTCCTCGTCTGGCCATGCTCTTTCTTACCTGCTTTTCTGGGTCTTGTACCCTCTGGAAACCAAGGCCAGAGGCTTGAAGCTTCGGTCATCAGCCTTTCCAGCTCAGACAGAAGAGGCTCACTAACACACCAGCGCAGTGACCTCCTTCACAGTGTGTACTGGAGGAGTTGCTAGTGCTGTTAGCTCTTTGCTAGCTTGGACTGGGAGTGACTCGTTGATGCAGTGAACTTCCTCTCAACTTGGACTGGAGGAGCTCACTAACTCGTTAGTGTGGGAACCTCAACCCAGTGGAGTTCTCTAACTCACTAGTGCAGTGAGCACCTTCATAGTTTGGAGTGAAAGGAGGCAGAGCTCACTGGTGCAGTGAGCACCTTCATAGTTTGGAGTGAAAGGAGGCAGAGTTCACTGGTGCAGTGAACCCCTTCCTAGTTTGGAGTGAAAGGAGGCAGAGCTCACTGGTGCAGTGAGCACCTTCATAGTTTGGAGTGAAAGGAGGCAGAGCTCACTGGTGCAGTGAGCACCTTCATAGTTTGGAGTGAAATGAGGCAGAGCTCACTAGTGCAGTGAGCCCCTTCTTAGTTTGGAGTGAAAGGAGGCAGAGCTCACTGGTGCAGTGAGCACCTTTCTTAGTTTTGAGTGAAAGAAGGCAAAGCTCACTGGTGCAGTGAGCACCTTCTTAGTTTGGAGTGATAGGAGGCAGAGCTCACTGGTGCAGTGAGCACCTTCTTAGTTTGGAGTGAAAGGAGGCAGAGCTCACTGGTGCAGTGAGCACCTTCATAGTTTGGAGTGAAAGGAGGCAGAGCTCACTGGTGCAGTGAGCACCTTCTTAGTTTGGAGTGAAAGGAGGCAGAGCTCACGGGTGCAGTGAGCCCCTTCCTAGTTTGGAGTGAAAGGAGGCAGAGCTCACTGGTGCAGTGAGCACCTTCTTAGTTTGGAGTGATAGGAGGCAGAGCGCACTAGTGTAGTGAGCTCCTTCTTAGTTTGGAATGAAAGGAGGCAGAGCTCACTAGTGCAGTGAGCACCTTCCCAGCAGGGTCTGAAGGAGTTCTCTAACTCACTAGTGCAGTGAGAACCTTCTTAGTTTGGAGTGAAAGGAGGCAGAGCTCACTGGTGCAGTGAGCCCCTTCCTAGTTTGGAGTGAAAGGAGGCAGAGCTCACTGGTGCAGTGAGCACCTTCTTAGTTTGGAGTGAAAGGAGGCAGAGCTCACTGGTGCAGTGAGCCCCTTCCTAGTTTGGAGTGAAAGGAGGCAGAGCTCACTGGTGCAGTGAGCACCTTCTTAGTTTGGAGTGATAGGAGGCAGAGCGCACTAGTGTAGTGAGCTCCTTCTTAGTTTGGAATGAAAGGAGGCAGAGCTCACTAGTGCAGTGAGCACCTTCCCAGCAGGGTCTGAAGGAGTTCTCTAACTCACTAGTGCAGTGAGCACCTTCTTAGTTTGGAGTGAAAGGAGGCAGAGCTCACTGGTGCAGTGAGCACCTTCTTAGTTTGGAGTGAAAGGAGGCAGAGCTCACTGGTGCAGTGAGCACCTTCATAGTTTGGAGTGAAAGGAGGCAGAGCTCACTGGTGCAGTGAGCCCCTTCCTAGTTTGGAGTGAAAGGAGGCAGAGCTCACTGGTGCAGTGAGCACCTTCATAGTTTGGAGTGAAAGGAGGCAGAGCTCACTGGTGCAGTGAGCCCCTTCATAGTTTGGAGTGAAAGGAGGCAGAGTCTGAATGAGTTCTCTAACTCACTAATGCAGTGAACCCCTTCATAGTTTGGAGTGAAAGAAGGCAGAGCTCACTGGTGCAGTGAGCACCTTCATAGTTTGGAGTGAAAGGAGGCAGAGCTCACTGGTGCAGTGAGCCCCTTCATAGTTTGGAGTGAAAGGAGGCAGAGTCTGAATGAGTTCTCTAACTCACTAATGCAGTGAACCCCTTCATAGTTTGGAGTGAAAGAAGGCAGAGCTCACTGGTGCAGTGAGCACCTTCTTAGTTTGGAGTGAAAGGAGGCAGAGCTCACTGGTGCAGTGAGCACCTTCATAGTTTGGAGTGAAAGGAGGCAGAGCTCACTAGTGCAGTGAGCACCTTCATAGTTTGGAGTGAAAGGAGGCAGAGTCTGAATGAGTTCTCTAACTCACTAATGCAGTGAACCCCTTCATAGTTTGGAGTGAAAGAAGGCAGAGCTCACTGGTGCAGTGAACCCCTTCATAGTTTGGAGTGAAAGGAGGCATTGAGCACCTTCATAGTTTCGGGTTAAATGAGCTCACTGGTGCAGTGAACATCTAGACTTGGACTGGAGGGGTTCTCTAACTCACTAGAGTAGGGAGTCCCCTTCCCAGCTTGCCTGAAGAAGTGCTTTAACTGGTGCAGTGAGTGAAATATTCTCACGAGGGCAGTGAGCACCCCGCGGGTGGCCCAGAATTCCTCTCTTTGATCCACATCCCGCCGGTATAAGGGCGGTGGGGTCGGTGCCCCCTAAGGATTGTGGGTGCAGGGCAGGCTGCTGGGGACAGAGAGAGCCGGATAGTGGACCCTGCCTGTGCTTGCTTCCTGATGGCTTCCAAGGATGACTGGGGCAGTGTTGCTGTTCTATCTTCGGCCACAGGGTGGCAGTCGCTGCTTCCCAGTGAGAGTGGACCCATGTGCTGTGAGCTCAATGCCAGCCCTCCTTCCCTCCACCCCCTCCCTCCCTCCTTCCCTCCCCCTGTGTCTCCCATCACTGTGTGAGCCGCTGGGGTGCAGTGAGATGCTTGTATCAAGTTATGGTCTGTCTATCCCTCAGATGCACAGATTGGACGGATCACAGCTTTCCATGGTTCATGGATGGTAGCCCCTGTCCGTTCCCTCCTCTTCAAGACTTCACCCCCCCCCCCCCCACCTTATATCATCAATAATGTGAACACAACACAGGTGAAGCGGTTTAGCGCCAGTGACCAGGTGTGTGCTGAATGTGCACATCCGTCACTGCAGCTGCATACATTTTTAATCTAACATATCTGATGTCTGTCTGTACTTTGGGTACAATTGGGCTCCCCTTCCACAGCCCTCTGAGCGGCCCAGATTGCCAGTTCCGTCCTCGTTGCCGGTCTCCTACAGTGAGAACCGTGGCCCTTTTAGGTCTGGCGTTAGCCAAGACTCTTGATTTTACCACAATGAAATGTATAATATACTTATAATGGAATCGAATGAGTGACGTCACACGACGCTTTCATAAAATCGACGAAGCACAAAGTAGTTTCCTTTAGCGCCAGGGACTGCTGTTGTGTTGTATTTATATAGCGCTTACTACCTGGTGAGGCGTTGAAGCGCTTTACTGCGAGTAGCATGTTACTCCAGAGCACCCGATTAGCGGTTAATCCAGTGGTTATTGTGAATAGTCAAGTGAACTCGAGGAAAGACTGCATTTCTTTGCTCCAGTTACTTTGTGATATATCATAACCGGCCAGGTATGGTCGTTTTTGGGGTTTTGTGGGTTCAGGTGGGTGATTGGTGAGATGGGTAGTCTGGTGGAGAGTAGGTCGGTTTTTGGGTTCAGGGATAAGGTTTTAAAGGGTTTTAAAGGGGACAGGTTGTGATCAATTAAATGACGTATCAGCCAGTTGCCGAATTACAATAAGAGAGATTAAGGCAGACCAGAGTGAGTAGAGGTTGTATTCAGAAATATAAATCATGCAGAGGATGGAAGGCGTGACAATGAAAAAGAAAGGAGGCGAGTCAACGAAAAGAAGTCCAGGGCAATTTTTCATGCAGGTCTTTAGGGCTATATTGGGAGAAGGCTTTCTGAGATAGCAAACAACCGGGGAATGTAAGCTGTGGAAAGAAACATTCTTCATAGTGCCCCAAATCCAGGCTAGGCTGCTTAAACATACAATTCTGATTGTACACATCATTTAAGCATTACAAGCCCAAGTCTGCTTTGTGCCAAGCCTAGGGCGGCCTTTTAAACATGGTCTGCAGTATCCCAACCTTGGTATAGGGTCTGTACACCGAACAAGAGCAGCTGGCGCTAAAAAAATGCCTCATTTAAAGATCTTCCCTCTTTATTCTTTATTTATTTTATTTTATTTTATTTTGAAAGTTTTATATAGCGCGAACAAGATCTTTGCAGATATCAAAGCGCTTTACAGACGAAGGGTACAACATGTAAGTAAATAACAATTGGGGTGGGGAGGGTAAATGTAGGAGCGTAGTCAGATAGATACATCAATGGTGATACAAATAAAAATAGGTGGCTAATTCTGTAATTAAAATTCATTTCACTCACTCACAAAAATGTATTATTTCACACTGGCTGAGAGCATCTCACCAATGCACAGTCCGATTTATACCCTGTCATCTAATCACACCCACGTGTTTTTGTGTATGTGGCCATTGTAGTGTATTCATTGAACGTATAAGCGAAGCAGAGGGATGGATGCCCCAGGGTTCCATTTTGAAAGCGCCAGGTCTGTTCCTGTGCACAAAATGGCAGTGGTGTTGTTTTCCCAGACGAAGGAAGTGTATCCCAAGTGATGTAAGTGAGAGGAGACCTAAACAGTTACTGTAAGTGAGTGGAGACCTAGAGAGTGGAGTGAGGGGAAAGAAGGCCGGGCACCTGTAGAAATTTGGTGAGGTCTTATTGCTAAGAGTTACTCCTGATCAGTCTTCTGGCCACTTGGTGGAGGGGGGCTGCAGTCTATGGCAATGTATGCTTTTTGAAACCAAAAGTATACTTTTGTCTTTAGCCAATGTTTTTAGGTCGAGCTTTCGAGACTTTTTGTATATACTTTAGTATATACTGATATGTGTGTTTGTACTTTGGGGGCTCTGAAGACCAGCCCTAGGACTTGTCTGCTTCGGGACTTTTCTTTCTGTTCAACTGTCTCTATTTAACTGTCTTGATAGAAAACGACCAGTAGAGGTCAGTAAAATACCAGAATTGCTGTCTGCTGCGGGACTTTCTTTTTTAAATATTTCTGGCAACTGCCTCCATTTAACTTTCTTGAGAGAAACAACCAACACTTTGCGTCTCTAGATTCCAGTCCATAGAAATTGTCTTCCACGAGCACCCGTAGACGATCATATTTTTTTCAAATCTTGTATTTTCAGTGATATGACCACCGAAGGCCATGATTTTATATTAAAAAACGAGCTTTGGACTATATCATTTTCGTTGAAAGGCAATATTTCTCTCCATGTGTTGTCACGTAGTTTGGTGCGTACTTTCCATCCATGTTAAAGAACAGTAGACGTTTCATCACCCAGGCTAATGTGGTGCATGGCTGAATACATATAAGGTCCCAAAGGCGAGACTGATTGCATTGCAAATGCTTAGTTTTAGGTATATATATTTGCAGCTCCCCCAGCAATAAAGTTTTGCAAAAACAATCGCAAACCAAGCAGAGGCTGTTGAGGAAGCGGCCACGCCTCATCAGAAGAGTGGGGTTGGCTCCATGCCAGCAGCCTCTTGATGCCTCTGCTGCCCAGATGGCCACTGTGTGAGCACCGCTCGCGAGGACAGAGCCCAGGGGCGTGCATTCTTCGCTCAGAGAGGATATTAGTCTGCTCGGATTGGCACACAGTCCCATCTGACGACACAGCCAACGCCGGATCTAGAATCATTGGCACTAGCACAGACAAGTTGGCCTTCCGTGGTGTCGGCTTTAGCCTTATGTAACCGCCAGGATCCTGGCATGGGAGGAAGACACAAGTACTTATGTTTGCTCGTCATAAGCCTGGCAGGGTCAACGGTGCACTTCAGTGTCTACTTGCTATTGAAATGAATTCATTAACCTGTGGCCAACCAAACTTTAATTCACCTACGCTTTATTTGAGGAACTTTGTGTGCGCTGTGAGGATATGCGATTGTACCCTCCCCCTTCACACCCTCTCTTGTACCCACTTACCTTTTATATGAACATTTTTCCATGCATATTTAGGTTTTCATAAATTCCCATTCTTCCTGACCCCATACAATTTTTCTTGCACTAGACTTAAGCAGTGCTTATAGGATGGTCTAAGGTGAACGATGAGTTGGCCGCTATTTGGTGAAAGGAATGTGTGTGACGGGGATGTTATTGTTAGCATGGTGGACACTGGGCTGTCGAGAAAGCTTACGTTTCATTGTCTGTGAACTGGAGTGTGAGGAGCTGCCAGAAGTTGGTGCAGAGGAACTTCCTTAATGTTCGGAAGTGCAAGAAGAAGGTCAAGGGGTCCTGGTCCTTGGTGGTTTTGCCAGCGTTTGTCTGCAAAAGGTAGAGGAGATTAGCTCGAGGCCCTGGACCCTTACAACCTCTTTTATATAACTGTGCAAGGAAAATTTGAGCATTGTCGCTACCATTTTGCTTGTTACTAAATTCCAGAGCACCCCTTCATCTACCACCTTTCGGATGATTGTGAGAAATCTTTAGCCTTGCTATTGGTTTTTATTTGACCTTTTCTTTCTTACTTCCTCCAACACTCTTTTGTATAACCTTACTGATAGGCACTTACGAACGTCACAGATTATGCACCTGGTGGTGGTTCAAAACTGGTTTTTGGAATTCCGTTGTAACTTATACTGTCGCGTTACATCGTTTGCAGCCTTGAGAAAGCCCTGGTCCAATAGACCAAGTAGGGCGAAACACATCGCGGCTGTTTGCACATTCAAAATCCAAAATATTGCAAAAACAAGGATATGACTAATAAAGATTTTTTTAAAAGAACATAAGAACCTTGCTTTCCTTCCAAACTTAACATTAGAACCAAACAGGATATCTCCTCGGAGAATTGATTTCAAATAATGAGGAGACAACGCTTACATTTTCCTTGAACTTCCTTAATGTTCCAAGGAACATGATTGCAGCATGCTTTTGGCATTCTCTGTTCTGCCTTCTAGAGGAATGCACAGGTATTCAGTGCAGTACACGTGGGTAAGCATCAGAGAATATTGTGTTACATGTCACCCATTCTTAGTCGTGGAGAGGATTTTCAACGAAACACCGTGCAGCACAGGGCTTGGACATCTGTATGGTTTCAAGGTAGAGAAATGTCTTCTGTTAGGTGCATGGAAGAATGCTGACTGTTATTTGTTTCGAAGTAGAATGGTTCTCTTAGCCCTGGTACTGAGCAATCTTCTGTCTTTCTTGCTTCTCTTCTGAAAGGACATACACGATTGGTCCCGGAGCTTCTGTGGTGGGCACAGCTCCACTTCCAGTTCTGTCTTCCCTGCTTCTCTTCTGAAAGGACATACACGATTGGTCCTGGAGCTTCTGTGGTAGACACAGCTCCACTTCCAGTTCTGTCTTCCCTGCTTCTCTTCTGAAAGGACATACACGATTGGTCCTGGAGCTTCTGTGGTAGACACAGCTCCACTTCCAGTTCTGTCTTCTCTGCTTCTCTTCTGAAAGAACATACACGATGGGTCCTGGAGCTTCTGTGGTAGACACAGCTCCACTTCCAGTTCTGTCTTCCCTGCTTCTCTTCTGAAAGGACATACACGATTGGTCCTGGAGCTTCTGTGGTAGACACAGCTCCACTTCCAGTTCTGTCTTCTCTGCTTCTCTTCTGAAAGGACATACACGATTGGTCCTGGAGCTTCTGTGGTAGACACAGCTCCACTTCCAGTTCTGTCTTCACTGCTTCTCTTCTGAAAGGACATACACGATTGGTCCTGGAGCTTCTGTGGTAGACACAGCTCCACTTCCAGTTCTGTCTTCCCTGCTTCTCTTCTGAAAGGACATACACGATTGGTCCTGGAGCTTCTGTGGTAGACACAGCTCCACTTCCAGTTCTGTCTTCCCTGCTTCTCTTCTGAAAGGACATACACGATTGGTCCTGGAGCTTCTGTGGAAGACAAAGCTCCACTTCCAGTTCTGTCTTCCCTGCTTCTCTTCTGAAAGGACATACACGATTGGTCCTGGAGCTTCCGTGGTAGACACAGCTCCACTTCCAGTTCTGTCTTCCCTGCTTCTCTTCTGAAAGGACATACACAATTGCTCCTGGAGCTTCTGTGGTAGGCACAGCTCCACTTCTAGTTCTGTCTTCCCTGCTTCTCTTCTGAAAGGACATACACAATTGGTCCCGGAGCTTCTGTGGTAGACACAGCTCCACTTCCAGTTCTGTCTTCCCTGCTTCTCTTCTGAAAGGACATACATGATTGGTCCCAGAGCTTCTGTGGTGGGCACAGCTCCACTTCCAGTTCTGTCTTCCCTGCTTCTCTTCTGAAAGGACATACACGATTGGTCCCGGAGCTTCTGTGGTAGACACAGCTCCACTTCCAGTTCTGTCTTCCCTGCTTCTCTTCTGAAAGGACATACACGATTGGTCCTGGAGCTTCTGTGGTAGGCACAGCTCCACTTCTAGTTCTGTCTTCCCTGCTTCTCTTCTGAAAGGACATACACGATTGGTCCTGGAGCTTCTGTGGTAGACACAGCTCCACTTCCAGTTCTGTCTTCCCTACTTCTCTTCTGAAAGGACATACATGATTGGTCCCAGAGCTTCTGTGGTGGGCACAGCTCCACTTCCAGTTCTGTCTTCCCTGCTTCTCTTCTGAAAGGACATACACGATTGGTCCCGGAGCTTCTGTGGTAGACACAGCTCCACTTCCAGTTCTGTCTTCCCTGCTTCTCTTCTGAAAGGACATACACGATGGGTCCTGGAGCTTCTGTGGTAGACACAGCTCCATTTCCAGTTCTGTCTTCCCTGCTTCTCTTCTGAAAGGACATACACGATTGGTCCTGGAGCTTCTGTGGTAGACACAGCTCCACTTCCAGTTCTGTCTTCCCTGCTTCTCTTCTGAAAGGACATACACGATTGCTCCTGGAGCTTCTGTGGTAGGCACAGCTCCACTTCTAGTTCTGTCTTCCCTGCTTCTCTTCTGAAAGGACATACACGATTGGTCCTGGAGCTTCTGTGGTAGACACAGCTCCACTTCCAGTTCTGTCTTCCCTGCTTCTCTTCTGAAAGGACATACACGATTGGTCCTGGAGCTTCTGTGGTAGACACAGCTCCACTTCCAGTTCTGTCTTCCCTGCTTCTCTTCTGAAAGGACATACACGATTGGTCCTGGAGCTTCTGTGGTAGACACAGCTCCACTTCCAGTTCTGTCTTCCCTGCTTCTCTTCTGACAGGACATACATGATTGGTCCCAGAGCTTCTGTGGTAGACACAGCTCCACTTCCAGTTCTGTCTTCCCTGCTTCTCTTCTGACAGGACATACACGATTGGTCCCGGAGCTTCTGTGGTAGACACAGCTCCACTTCCAGTTCTGTCTTCCCTGCTTCTCTTCTGAAAGGACATACACGATTGGTCCTGGAGCTTCTGTGGTAGACACAGCTCCACTTCCAGTTCTGTCTTCCCTGCTTCTCTTCTGACAGGACATACATGATTGGTCCCAGAGCTTCTGTGGTAGACACAGCTCCACTTCCAGTTCTGTCTTCCCTGCTTCTCTTCTGACAGGACATACACGATTGGTCCTGGAGCTTCTGTGGTAGACACAGCTCCACTTCCAGTTCTGTCTTCCCTGCTTCTCTTCAGAACGGACATACACGATTGGTCCCAGAGCTTCTGTGGTAGACACAGCTCCACTTCCAGTTCTGTCTTCCCTGCTTCTCTTCAGAACGGACATACACGATTGGTCCCAGAGCTTCTGTGGTAGACACAGCTCCACTTCCAGTTCTGTCTTCCCTGCTTCTCTTCAGAACGGACATACACGATTGGTCCCAGAGCTTCTGTGGTAGACACAGCTCCACTTCCAGTTCTGTCTTCCCTGCTTCTCTTCTGAAAGGACATACACGATTGGTTTCATTACTCTTTGGCTCCTCAGGATGACATGTTTCTACTTGCTCGTTAGTAGGGTGCTTTTGGTGCCACTTCCTGATCGCGTCATTATTGTACTGCATTGTTGGGTACATTGGTGATCTGGCGTAGCTGGATTTTGGCCCCGGGTATGTGATAATCCTAGTGATTGGAAGAAGGCGTTGTGGGTTGACGGGAGAGGACATAGGCTGGGAAGGTGAACTCCGAACAGGCGTTTTCAGTTTTGCCCTAAAGTGTATGAGACGGATGGCGTTGCAGATGTTTATGGGAGCTCGTTTCAAAAGTAGATAGGGATTTTGCATTTGACTTTAGCCAAGCTCAGGTTTCATGAGATGGGTGCAAGGAATCGAGAAACTGATGGGTTCTTGAGCAAGACCGGGATTGAGCTTCGCAGACAATGTTAGGTGAGGCCGAGGCTCTTGAAGGGCACTCTGCCTTGCACTGGGCTCCAGTGCTCACTCCTTGCCTGGTTTAAGACTCTTTCACACTGTGTTAAGCAGAACAGCACCTGACCGCTTCCTGGACGTCCCCTGGTGAGCTGCCAAGTCTGCACGGAGGGTGTTTGTACAGAGAAGGCACGTTGTCTTCAAGGTCTACACAATCTGTGCAGCTACAAGAACTTGACCAAGGTCCATGGGCCAATTCACTGAGAAATGGAACAAACTGATAGCTGGAATGCTTGAATGTATCCCAGCCACCGGTAAATACTAAGGCTGCATTCCGCTCCATTGCTTTTTGCCCCCTAGGCCGCTCGAGACAGGGACCAGACTTTTTGTGGGAGTTGCTGCCTTCTATCAAGTGCCCGACCAACCCTGAATTGACACTCCTTGACGGAGAAGAGGAGGATTTTTCTGTCTGACCATTGCTGACAGTTGGTAGGACTTCTTCAAGGCAGTGCTCCCTGTTAGAAGAGGGCCTTTCAAACCAGGTTGTGCTGGATGTCCTGGTTGAATGGATGTGTTCTTCATCCTACCGAAGGATGAGTTCCCCAGGCACTAGGTTTGTGGATGGGAGGAGCCGCTGGGTGCTCACTTGAGCCTTTCAAATATGAACATGACTGAATATGCAAGGGGGCTTTTTTCATAACCTTTCACATAACTCTCCCAGCCAGTAGGCAGGCGTCATTATTAAGACAGAGGATTAACTTTGTATTATGAACACAATGAACCCATTCATACTGGGAAACTAGTTTTTGAGAAAAGGATTTATTTGTTTCATATTTAATCATTATTTGCGAATTCTGTGTCATCAAAATGACCATATGCCTAGTTATTGAAATGATCGAACATTGAAAGAGACCCAGAGAGCACCTATTGTGTCCAAGGGTGACAACAGTGAGGCGATACACCGCTTCAAAGACGACCACAAAGAGCTAGAGGAAGGAAACCGTACAATACTGAGTGTTTGCAGGGTGACGGAACCTGTCAAAGTATTTTATTTTTATATTTCTTTTTATTGAAGAAAAAAATAAGCAAGGCATGTACAAAACATAGGAATGAAGGACTCTAAGAGGGTTGAGCATCATATCATCAAACATTACAATAAACAATGTATTGACGAGGGAAGGGGGGAGAACCTGTCAAAGTATTGTCCATGCTGAGGTGGTATAAAATAAGAGAGCATTCAAGGCTGGAGACCCCTTAATGTGAGAAGCTCTTTCTGACCAGGTGTTTTATGCTGCCAGCAGGCTTGTAGTAGGACCTTCTCGTCCAAATGATAGAACCCAAAGTTTGCCAGATCAACATACGTGTTGGGTATCACCCTAAAGGGCTAGCAGGAAAACATGAACATTGGTCGCACGTATTGTTGGTGCGAAGATCTATGAGCCGACTCATTGTTGCGCACTGTCGAGAGATGATTTTTTTCACTTTGTTCTGACTCCGAGGACTTTGTAAGTGTTGTAAGAAGACCCCAGTCAAAATCAGATGCGTGAAGGTGATGGCACCGGCAGATGCACATATGCTTCTGAAGGTGATGTAGAGTCGTGGAATGGTGCAGCTGGTGAACATGGTGTAGGGGGAGGAAGCTGAGCTGCCAAAGAGTGCGCTTGTCGGTTTTTGAGCTGGACATCGGCTTCCATCACTCCAGCTTTAGTGGCCGACATGTGTAAATTGGAAGCGACTCTGCGATTGATTGCATTGATGTCCTCACTGCTGTGCTTCCGAAATGCCACTCTCTCTCAACAGAACTGAGCTCAGTTGAAGATCTGGCTATCATTTACAGATCTCCCGCTGGCCTTTGTCCAAAACTCCCAGTGCGGAATGGGAAACCAAGATGAAGCTTCGTAAATCGCAGATCTGCATATCGTGTTTCTGTGGAGGTGCCAAGAGCCATTCCTGCCTCGGCTGAGGAGATGGTTGTATGCCCGATGGAATGCAACTTTCCATTTGCGGAGCGTCTCCTCTACCTGCGAGGTGTGGGCGCCAGGTGAGCAGTTTTCAAGAAAGCCTTTAAGTGCCTACCTGAGCAGCTTAAAGTATTCCATTGCCCACTGCCCGGCGTACTTTGTCTCACATTCCGCTCCTGCGGAATTACATTCTCACACTGGGGCTCTGTTTCGTTGGGTCCAGCCAGGCAGCGTGGATTGATCTTGGCTGACGTTTTTTATTGCAATTGAAAAAAAAAGTGAAAACAAGTTAAGCACTTTGGCTAAGACCGAGAAACCTGAGCAGGTTTTAACATGCCGCTCTCTGCCCTTGAATCTTTTTTTTTTTTTTTAAACCTTTATTTGGAGACAAGCAGGTACAAGGGAAGTGTACATTCAAAACCATACATTCACATTCGGCCATTACAGTGGTACGTCAGTGCCTAGAAAGCATACAAAAAGAATAAATAAATAAGGAGACACAAGGAAGTACAGGGCAGGACATCAGTCAACACAAGGAGCAACAACGAAATGTGCAAGAGATATTAAAATACAATGATCCAGCATGGGCAGGCAAGCCAATAAGACAATGCAATATGAATACAGTACATTAGCGGAGATCACTTGAGCCAGAGGGGACACAAGTATGAGGAGCACTGGATAGGAGGGTGCCGCATAGGGATACAATCTGGATTCCCGACAAACTACCTGTCCGAAGGGAGACTCCCACCCCCCAATAGCTCGCAGGAAAAGGAGACAGTCAGCCCCCCCCCGATATCGGAAGAACAGCAGGTGTCGTGTAAAATCCCAGCCCATCACGTTGTCATCAGCCTATCCCCTCACGGTCCTCGGGTTCAGAATCAGAGTCCCGCGCCGCCCTGGTCAGGAGGTACACCTGGAGCGGACTCCAAAAATCCTTTGGTCTGCATCGAACAGGCATCAAGTCAGAATAGATATTGTACTGCTCCTGACAGTAAATGAGGTCAGTCACCCAGTCTTGAAAGCGCGGCAACCTACCACGACCCCAGCAACAAGCAACCCTACGCTTAGCCAACAACAGGGCCACGTCAACAAATCTACGGTGAGAGGCAGGTACGTCTTTAGAAAAGCCAAGTAACATCACCAAGGGGTCAAACGCCACCCCATCCTCCGCCATAGCCTGCAGGGCTTCATGAACCTGAGTCCAATAGTCCAAAACCCCCGCACAGCTCCAAGCCAAATGCAAAAAATCAGCGCCTTCCGCTCGACACCTAGCACACCTGTCATCCTCCGCCAAATGAAACCGCAGTTTCCTCGCCGGGGTATAGTAATACCTCTGAACAAACTTGTAATGGATAATTTTAAGGCGACAACTAGAAGAGACATTGGCCGTGAGCCCGCAACAATATTTCCACTGCTCGTCTGTAATAGGAGCACCCAATTCGGCAACCCACTGCTCGCGCACCCGATTGGCCGGGGCCGATCGCTGTCGGCGAATAGCCCCGTATAACTTCGACACCAGGTGTCGCCCATCTGAAACCAGCAGCACATGGAGGGGGAGGGTTACCCCAGGCTCCGAAGGGTAGTCCGGTAGCAGAGCCCGCATGCCCTGCCGCAGGCGGACAAAGTAGAACAGGTCTAGAGGGGAGCAAGCAGCCGAACCGAAGAAATGAGCCTGCGTGCGGAAGGCACCTTCATGAAACAAGTCGCCCCACGTGAGGATACCTAGCCGCTTGCACATTCGCTGAAACCCCGTCTCCAACAACAGCGACAGATCCGGATGATAAGACAGAGGCAAGGCCGGCGAGTAGAGAAAGGAAACGTCTAGCAAATGAGCCATCCGCTTCCAAGCATCCACCGTGCATGTCACCGTCGTGCGGGACGTTTCCACATCTGACACCTTGCCCAAAACCATCCCCTCCAGTGGGAGCGGGTGGGCGACCCAATGCTCAGCAGCAATCTGCGGCATGAATGGCGTGGGGCGCATCCAATGATAGGCATAATGCGCCTGAGCGCTGAGATAATAGAGTTCAAAATCAGGGACGTCGAAACCGCCATCAGCGTAAGGCAACGTAAGGGTGGCCCAGGCCACCCGTGGCTGCTTGCCCCCCCAGAACAACCGCAAAAGCTCAGAACGAAGTCTACGAAAGAAATAAGCACCAGGATGATATGGGAGGTTTTGAAAGAGATAAAGAAAGCGGGGCAGAACCACCATCTTGATCAGAGACGCCCTGCCGGCCATGGAGAGAGGTAAAGACATCCATCTGGTGACCTCATCCGCCAGTTTAGTAATGGCTACACCATAGTTGAGCCGAACCGCGTCTCCCCTATCCAAGGATACAACAATACCGAGATACCGCAACTCCGAGTCACACCATTCCAAAGGGTAGTCAAGGGGAAACCTGGCCACCGCAGCCGTGAGGGGGAAAAATTGAGATTTCCGCCAGTTGATATGAACCCCGGATACACCTCCAAAAGCGACCAGCTCCCGCAGGAGCGAATTAAGGTTGTTCTCAGGGTCCTTGACATAGAGCGTGACGTCATCGGCGTATAAGGAAATGCCGACCTGCCGCTGAAGACAATTAAAGGCGCTCTGCTGATGAAACTGACGTATCCTACAGGCTAGCGGCTCAATGGCGATAGCAAACAAGAGGGGTGAGAGGGGGCAACCCTGTCGGGTCCCTCTCGTGAGAGGGAACGAGGGGGACAGCACCCCATTCACTACTACCCTCGCCATTGGATCAGTATATAAAAGCTTAACCCAAGAGATGAAAATCCTGGGGAACCCCATCCGACAAAGAACATCAATAAGGTAGCCCCATTCGACAGAGTCAAACGCCTTAGTGGCATCGAGAAAGATAGCGGCAACCGGGACAGTGGGATCGATGGTCGACACAAGCGAAAACAAAGTGCGAAGATTGTGAGAGGTGGCGCGACCGGGCACAAATCCCGATTGATCAGGCAACACGATAACGGGCATGAGTTCGGCTAATCTCACCGCCAAGGCCTTCGCGAGAATTTTAACATCGCAGTTGAGCAATGAGAGGGGCCTGTAGGAGCCCACATCCAGTGGATCCTTACCCGGCTTGAGCAGCGACGTGATGGCGACCTCACGCATGGAGCCCGGTAGGCGTCCCTCCTCCAGAGACTCCTCAAACACCTCACGGAGCACAGGGGCCATGATGTCAATATAACACTTATAAAATTCAGCAGGAAGGCCATCCAGCCCGGCGGCCTTCCCATTAGAAAGAGACATGATGGCATTCCTGACCTCCTCCACCTCCAGGGGCCTGCCTAAGAACTCCCGATGACCATCCGATAGCCAACAAAGCGCCAACTCATCGAGGAAACCACCGTATCGAGTCTCACCCGTCTGCTGTGTCGTGTAAAGGTGTGCATAATGTTCAATAAAAGTGCGCTGAATCTCCGAAGTGTCCCGACAGCGAGTGCCATCCGGAGACACCAATTCCAACACGTCCGACCCATGCCTAGGATGTCTAGTAAGGGCAGCGAGGACCTTACCTGGCCGCTCCCCTTCGCAGTATCGCCTCGCCGTCCAGTATTTCCCCCTGTGCTTAGCCTCTCGAGCAGCCTCCTCCTCATACTCGGAGAGCTTAGTGCGGAACTGTGCCAAAAGATCGGGGTCCGAAGTCACCTGCATCCTGCGCTCCAAGTCCCGCAAGTCGGCCTCCAACCTCTCGAGGGTTCGAACAATCAGCCGGAGTACTCCACAGCTTTTAGAAATAGTGACACCCCGGATCGTGACCTTGAACGCCTCCCAAATGACCTCAATGCTCTCCACAGAGCCCTTGTTTCTAGGGAAGAACGCCTCCACCTCCGCACCGAGTTCCTCCTTGAACACCGGGTCAAGCAAAGCACTCGGAAACAAACGCCAAGGCGGGCGCGGCCTGTGTAACCCGGGGACGGACAAATCAACCTTCACCGGACAGTGGTCTGAATACGTCCTAGCTAAATGTGTGGCCCCCCGTAGGCCAGCCATCAACCCTCTAGAGAGAAATACATAGTCCAGTCTTGCCCATGAACGAGCATGTGTGGTGTAATGGGTGCCCTCCCTAGTGGCAGGGTGGGTGTACCTCCAGCTGTCAACCATCCCAGCCTCCTCCACTATCCCCCGCAGCACATCCCTAGCCTGTACATTGTACTGAGGGCTACCCTCCGATCTGTCCAACTGGGCCTGAAATGCAAAATTGAAGTCCCCCCCCCACACAATGTGAGTAGCATCCACAGCAAGAACATGACCCCACAGAGTAACAAAAAAGATTGGCGTATCAACATTGGGAGCATAGCAAGTAACAAACAGTATAGTGTTCTGCCCAAGCCGTCCCCACAGCAGCACATAGCGCCCCTCAGGGTTCCCCATAGATCCAAGTTCCTGAAATGCAAGCGACCTCTTAACAAGTGTGACAACCCCACGAGCATAAGAAGAGTATGAAGCAAACCCCCTGGCCGCAGCCCACCTTCCCCCGAAAGTGGGGGAGGGAGCAGGGCGCAGATGCGATTCCTGGAGAAAAGCAACATGAATAGCATGCCTGTCCAAATACTGTATCACATTGCGACACTTCCTGGCATCATTAAGGCCCCGTACATTCCAGGACAGAATTGAGATCTGATCTACAACAGCAGTTGACATCACATAACGTAAGGGCCCCCCAGGACCCTATAACCAAATACAGGGCATCCAACTACCAGCAACAGCCAACGATAGGTCCACGCCCCAAGGCACGGGCCGACCTCCACATACACTCCATACATTTCCCAGTCATCTCCAAAACAACCAAACAAGAACACAACAACTCCCCCCCAGTCGACCCATCCACGCAGCAAGCACTCAGGACAAACTACGCGCCACACGCCGCCAAGCCATTCCACACGTCCCACATCTCGCACACACGCTACGCGCGCAGAGTGCGCTCCGGCACGTGGCAGCCTAAAATGGCGGCCGGCGCTCTCGGGCCCAAAATGGACGGGAGCACGGATCCCAGAACCCGTCCCGTAAGATAGGAAAATGGAACAGCCCGGATAGCGGGCGCAACGACATTTCCGTGCACTCGAACAACAGTAGCAGCTACCGAAGCGAACCAAAAGTCCCAGGCAAACAGACATGGACAGCGTCAACCCCCCCCCATCCACCCACCTGACACCACCCCAACCATCAGGCCACATACACCCTCCCCCCCCATCCCTCAACACACAACCAGTCAACCAACATAGGACTAGAATCCAAACAAAAGGTAAACGTGGGGCACACCCTCCGGGGAACCCTCCAGAGGTGCACGACGCCACTCCCTCACGCCACGCCAGTGTCCGCGCCAACGAGTATCAGGCGGCTCCGGGCGCAGCGCGGGGGGGTGGGTGCCCAGAGCGCGACATCCAATAACACCATCCTGCGGTGCCATCCCAACCCCACATAAACAGCAAAACGCACTCACTCACCGTAATACAGACACAACCCACGCATCAGCGAAAAAATCAAAAACGGACAATAGCTAGGCCGCAAATACTGAGAAGGCAGCCAGCAGGCCTCAATACAGAAGTTACATGTCCACAATACTACAAGAACCGGGTAGAAAATAGACAAAGTCCAAAGTCACCAGAATCAGGCGACCTCCTCCTCAGCAGCCGAATGTTCACCCTCCGGATCCCGATCGTCACCACGATCCGCAGCAGCGCGCTCGCGCTGGAGGCGCTTCGCAAAGTCCTCAGCATGCTGTGGGTTGGTGAAAAAATGTTGTTTAGCCTGATGCGTCACCCTAAGTTTAGCCGGATAAAGCAAGGCGTAGTCCACTTGAAGGTCCCGAAGCTTCCTTTTCACCCCCAAGAACTTCCGACGCTGGTCCTGCACCATCGGTGTGAAGTCGGGGTACATGGTAAAAGACACCCCTTCGAAGGAGAGAGCCCTGTTAGTGCGGGCAGCCTGAAGAGCAGCGTCTCGATCACGATAGTTCAAGAGGCGCGCGATGATGGGACGCGGTGCAGCCCCAGAGGCCGGACGAGGTCCCAACGTCCGATGCGCTCTCTCGACGATGAACTGGGACGAGAAAACTTCCGTCCCGATGGCGCCCACCAGTAGCCTCTCCACATAAGTCTCCATTTTGCCCACATTCGTGGACTCCGGCACACCTACAATGCGCACGTTGTTGCGCCTACTCCTTGCCTCCAACTCCTCGTTCTTGGCGGCAATAACACGCAAGATATTGTCCATTCTCGCCAGCTGGGTGGTATGGGTGGCCGCCGTGTCATCATGGTCCGAAATGCGCTGCTCTGCCGCCGTCAAGCGCTCCTCATGCACGTCCAATTTCTGAACGACCGCATCCATGCGCGACGATATCTTGTCCACTTTGTCCACTATAGTGGCGAACCCCTGCCTCATCTCCTGCATCATTTGGGCGAAGTCCGGCGGAGGTGGGTGCGGGACACTCTCAGCGACATTCGGGGGGGGGGACCGCGAAGCCCCAGCTTCCTGGAGCGAACGCGCCCCACGCCTGGCCCCTCCAGAGTCAAAGGACAGTTTGGACTGTTTAGTGTCCGGCTTCCCCATAACGGTGGTACAGAAGGGAAACGAGGCAAATGGGAGTCAGGATACAGTTCGGACAAGGGACCCGGCCAAACAGTAAGCAGCTCAAATCGTGGGGGCACGAGCAGGCCAGCACGCCCCGCCACTCCCACCGATGAGTAAAGGCCGTCGCCGTTCCCAGCCCAAGGGGGGCAAACCCTCAAAATCCAAGTATTAAATCCGTTGTACCTCCGTGGGCGATGGTATCTGGGCAGGCAGATGGGAGAGCCGAGATATCAGTCCGACGACACGGGAGAGCCAAGCGTCTCGCCCGGCCAGCGACCGAACCTGGCGGAGAAGGGCGGAGCTAGGCCTACACCCCACGTGCAGAGCCCCGGACTGGCATGAACAGTGACGCCGGGCAAGAGGGCATCAGACTTCCAGAGCGCGAGTCGGAGAAACTCGGGACCCTCGTAACTTCGGCCAGCAACCTCCGAATGGCTCAGGAGTTGGACCGTGGGTGGACAGCCAATATCCCAACCGAACCGTGGGGTCAGTTCAGGGCGCAGCGATGGTAATCAGGATACCTAGGCGGATAATAGCTCCGGGCAGCGGGAGCCTCACGACAGTGCGGCCATTCCGCAGTGCGCCCTCTAGCGCCCCCCCTCTGCCCTTGAATCTTGATCTTTATATGCCGAGATCGGTTTCCGAGCACTGCTGACCACGCGGATGACTATCACTTACCATTTAAGACCGGGATCTGAAGCCTGGCTGCCAACACTGCCATCGTCACCTCTTCTGAGCCTTGAAGTGGATCTAGAGGTGATGCATCTGTACATTAAGAAATGATCTGTTGTCCTCAAGGGCTGTGCCTTTTGTAAAAATTGTTCAATTTTTTCAAAATTAGCTGTGCTCTTTGGCTTGGGCGCTGCAGGTCTTGGCCAAGGAGCTGTTGTCGTAGAGCCACCTTACTACTCATTTGGGGAGCCCACACGGCATTTGGTCCTTCTGATCGAGGACTTCTCCTCAAGGTTCTGTTTCTTTGAGTGAGTGACGAGTGATCTCGGCCGATCTGATATGGTATGGTACCAGGTGCTGGCAGTCTGACATCCAGCTGGTACGAAGCCATGCCTCCCACAGATCGAGGTTATAGCTCTATACGTGACCTGACTTCTTCTGAACTTGTTGGAATTACGCTGCATCTGCACTATCTTCCTAGAGTCTAAGGTTGTAGGAGGTCACTGTCATTCATGGCTTCCTACCTTTAGAAAGTGATCTGAGTGAGTGTCATGAAGGTTTTAGAACAGAACCCCTTTGCTAATGGAACGCCGCGCTTGTCGACAGCAGACATTATGTCCTCAGCCTCTGAACTGGGTTCGCGTGTCGATGCGATGGGGGAAGTCGTGAGAGAATGGAGCTCTCTTCAGAGCTTGTCCCAGGTGGATCAGAGAGGTTCCTTGTAGGCGGCAGATGAAGTTCTTCTTGAAGGCTTGAATCTTCAGCTTCTTTTTGAAATCGAGACGCGATGCAGCGAGCCTCGTGCGGCAGACTGTTCCAGGTCCTGGTGCAAAGCATCAGAAACTTTGTTATCTGGCCTCTTCCTTTTTGAAACTCTCTAGGATCTCTGTATTTACAGGACCAAGAATTCCAACAACAGCTACAACAGGTGAAACCTGCTCCCTGCACAGTCTTCTGCTGGTCATCAGACCTCGGCCTGGTATTTTTAGGTACGGGTGAGGCCCGCTCTGTCTGACTGGTTATGACCTTTCTAAGAAAGGTGCAGCCCGCTCTGTCTGGTTACGAGCTTCACGAGAAGGGTGCGGCCCGCTCTGTCTGGTTACGAGCTTCATGAGAATGGTGAGGCCTGCTCTGCCTGGTTATCGCGTTCATGAGAAGGGTGAGGCCCGCGCTGTCTGCCTGGTTATGGCCTTCATGACAATGTTAGGGCCTACTCTGTCTGCCTGCTTAAGACCTTCGTGACAGGGTTAGGACCTGCGCTGTCTGCCTGGTTAGCGCATTCATGAGAAGTTTGAAGCCTGCTCTGTCTGGTTACGAGCTTCTTGAGAAGGGTGAGGTCCGCGCTGGCTGGTTACGAGCTTCATGAGAAGGTTGAGGTCCGCGCTGGCTGGTTACGAGCTTCATGAGAAGGTTGAAGCCCGCTCTGTCTGGTTACGAGCTTCATGAGAAGGGTGAGGCCTGCTCTGGCTGGTTACGAGCTTCCTGAGAAGGGTGAGGTCCGCGCTGGCTGGTTACGAGCTTCATGAGTAGTTTGAAGCCTGCTCTGTCTGGTTACGAGCTTCTTGAGAAGGGTGAGGTCCGCGCTGGCTGGTTACGAGCTTCATGAGAAGGTTGAGGTCCGCGCTGGCTGGTTACGAGCTTCATGAGAAGGTTGAAGCCCGCTCTGTCTGGTTACGAGCTTCATGAGAAGGGTGAGGCCTGCTCTGGCTGGTTACGAGCTTCTTGAGAAGGGTGAGGTCCGCGCTGGCTGGTTACGAGCTTCATGAGTAGTTTGAAGCCTGCTCTGTCTGGTTACGAGCTTCTTGAGAAGGGTGAGGTCCGCGCTGGCTGGTTACGAGCTTCTTGAGAAGGGTGAGGTCCGCGCTGGCTGGTTACGAGCTTCATGAGAAGGTTGAAGCCCGCTCTGTCTGGTTACGAGCTTCATGAGAAGGGTGAGGTCCGCGCTGGCTGGTTACGAGCTTCTTGAGAAGGGTGAGGTCCGCGCTGGCTGGTTACGAGCTTAATGAGAAGTTTGAAGCCTGCTCTGTCTGGTTACGAGCTTCTTGAGAAGGGTGAGGTCCGCGCTGGCTGGTTACGAGCTTCTTGAGAAGGGTGAGGTCCGCGCTGGCTGGTTACGAGCTTCATGAGAAGGTTGAAGCCCGCTCTGTCTGGTTACGAGCTTCATGAGAAGGGTGAGGTCCGCGCTGTCTGGTTATGAGCTTCATGAGAAGGATGAGGTCCGCGCTGTCTGGTTACGAGCTTGTGGGTTAGAGTCAGGCACCGCCCTGGCTGTCTGGTTATGAGCTCTATGGGAGGGTCAGACCTGCTTTGCATGTCTGGTTATGAGCTTCATGGGAAGGGTCAGACCCAAAGTTGCTCCCCTCACATTAGGCCATAGCCTTTTAACTATATCCTGTGGTCTTGTGGTGAAGCTGCAGTCTTTGGACCCAGGAGACCTGGGATCATACGATTTGGTGACTTCAGTTCCCAAATTGTGTGATCCTGAGCAAGTAATTTTGAGCCTTAGTTCTCTTGCCTGCCCTATATGGAAAGGGCCTTTCGGGCATTCACTTTGCTTTACAGGGAAATGTATTTGTTCAATCTAAGAAGTCTGTCTTATCAGAAACGCCTCCCCGCCCTTGACAAGTGTTGCAATAATGTGGCATGTTCAGCTTAATTGGATCTTTGCCTGCGTCAGCACACTAGTAAATGGATTTCTTAGCACCTTTCACCCTCCAGCCCTCCTTGATATGCTGATGTGTGGTGATGCAATTATATCTCAGAAAAAAGTAGGTATTTGCAGCCACGCCTGATATGAATTAGATTCCTAATTAATATTTGAATTGTGCTCAGTCAGCTACTGTCCTCCCTTTTCGCTCCATACTTGGCTGGCTGTGAAGCCCCCCTCTTGCTCAAGTGGTCACGTAGGGTTGGCCGATCACCTCCAATGACTTTTGTTTCTTTAAAGCTTACACTAAGCACTTGCCCACTCAACATTTTACTGCCAGAGGGGGCAGGTTTTAGCACTGCAGATAGAGCTTGACTCGGTCATTTCTCAGTTTTCAGTGGAGCAGACTCTTACAAGGGACTGCTCTCCTCACTTGGGACCCCCTATCCGTGTTGTTAGCCCCTGTGGTGTTGTGTGTGGGCCACAGACAACCCAAGCCTGAGGTCGGCACACATTCATTTTTGAGGGACGGTCTTCCAAAATTGGCATTTTTTTTTCTTCTTTTTGTAAAGCATTTTCTTTCTAGGATTCACTTCTTGAATACTCCACCCAAATATCTTGGAAAATCAAAAATCACTTCTGAAAGAAACCTAAAACCTTACTCGAACATTATGGGTGACTGCAATTTTCTTCTCCTTCACATCTTAGGCTGATCTGTTGTTTAAGTACAAATAAATCTGCTTCTAGGAACTTTAGAGGATTATTTCTTTCGGAGGATGGTGCAGGTTAAGTGTGTAGCTCACTTGGGTGCCCCGCCTCACAGCAGGAAGAACTGTGACTTCTAAAGACACCCCGAGATATCTGCTTGGTGCAAGGAGAAACCAAACTAGGGCCCTCAATATGATTGCGGTGAATCCGCATACTCTGGTCCGGCGGAAGCCACCGCCGGCCCGGAGTATGCGGATTCACCGCGGCGGACACAGAAATGACCCCCAGCCAGATTAGGATGGCTGGGGGGTCATTTTTACGTCCACCGCTTTTCTGCCGCGGTCGCCTTCCGACCGCGGCGAAAAAGCTCTAACATGGCTGGCGGTGTCTATCAGACACCGCCAGCCATATTAGGATTTGAATTTTGTGATGCCTTTCCGCGGCGGCAATGCCGCCACGAAAAGGCATATGGACTTTTCTTTGGGGCTGTGCGCGCCCCCCGGGTGAAGGGGGGTGGGGTGGGGGGTGCACATGGGGGGTACCTATGGTACCCCCCTGCATTAGCGTGCACGAAGCAGCAGGCACTGCGCGGTGCCTGTCGCTTTGTGCATGCAAATGCGATGCATGCATATTTAACCTTGCGGCGGGGGCAGCTTCAAGCAGCACCCGCCGCAATGTTAAATATTGAGGATGTGACCGCCAGGGTGGCGGTCACATCTTAATCTGCACAGAGGGACCGCCGCTGCCCCTGCAGACGGTCCCTCCTACTCTGCGTCCGTCCACCATCCTAATGAGCACCTAGATCCTTGCCTAACTAGTAAATCTCATAGTGGATATCATGAAGATCTTGTATATACTCTGCTTTTCAGGACTTAGTTTTCGACACCCATGTGTTACTGGCTTAATCTTGACCGCTGGAAATCAGGGTGTGATGTAGGTCTGCGTTTGATGGAGTTTCTGAAGACCACGCCCCTAGTTTACTATTCAGTGGGCCTTGCCCAAGTGAGCAGCTACCCAAGGTATGTTACTGGCTTCCATCCATCCCCCTGGAGTACTGCGCATTGTGATAGGACAGCTTTATCTGCACTGGTGCAGCCACCATCCATCCCCTTGGAGCACTGTGCATTGTGCTAGGACAGCTTTATCGGCATTGTGGTCAACCTCCATCCATTGACTATGCGATAGCTTGTGCACTGGTGTTTTGGACAGCCTCCCTTCTAGCTGAGAGTACTTGTGTTTTGGTCGATTTCCCTTCCTGCTGCCTTATTGATAGTGTACTGTGACCCTGTCAGAGCTACGGTTGCCAGGGCCCAAGCATTGAGAGCTAAGCCTGCTAGGGCCCTGGCATTGAGAACTAAGCCTGCCAGGGCCCAAGCATTGAGAGCTAAGCCTGCCAGGGCCCAAGCATTGAGAGCTAAGGCTGCTAGGGTCCTGGCATTGAGAGCTAAGCCTGCTAGGGCCCAAGCATTGAGAGCTAAGCCTGCCAGGGCCCAAGCATTGAGAGCTAAGCCTGCTAGAGCCCTGGCATTGAGAGCTAAGCCTGCTAGGGCCCTGGCAATGAGAGCTAAGCCTGCTAGAGCCCTGGCATTGAGAGCTAAGCCTGCTAGGGTCCTGGCATTGAGAGCTAAGCCTGCCGGGGCCCAAGCATTGAGAGCTAAGTCTGCTAGGACCCTGGCATTGAGAGCTAAGCCTGCCAGGGCCCAAGCATTGAGAGCTAAGCCTGCTAGAGCCCTGGCATTGAGAGCTAAGCCTGCTAGGGTCCTGGCATTGAGAGCTAAGCCTGCCGGGGCCCAAGCATTGAGAGCTAAGCCTGCTAGGGTCCTGGCATTGATAGCTAAGCCTGCTGGGGCCCAAGCATTGAGAGCTAAGCCTGCTAGGGCCCTGGCATTGAGAGCTAAGCCTGCCAGGGCCCAAACATTGAGAGCTAAGCCTGCTAGGGTCCTGGCATTGAGAGCTAAGCCTGCCAGGGCCCAAGCATTGAGAGCTAAGCCTGCTAGGGCCCTGGCATTGAGAGCTAAGCCGGCTAGGGCCCTGGCATTGAGAGCTAAGCCTGCTAGGGCCCTGGCATTGAGAGCTAAGCCTGCCAGGGCCCAAGCATTGAGAGCTGAGCCTGCTAGGGCCCTGGCATTGAGAGCTAAGCCTGCTAGGGCCCTGGCATTGAGAGCTAAGCCTGCTAGGACCCTGGTATTGAGAGCTAAGACTGCCAGGGCCCGTGGATTGAGAGCTAAGCCTGCCAAGTCTCTGGCATGGAGGGTTGGCCGCACACTCACTCTTCCCAGACGAGTGAGCAGCTCTCTGCTAGTCACTGTTGGGCTAGACTGCTTCTCTGCTACAGTTTTTTTTTCTCCAAAAATCTTTATTGCACCGGTAAAATACACAGCGGAATGCCTACAACCCTGTGGGCCGGCCGCTAAATCAACTCGTGAATTACAATGCAGCATCTTAAAATCTTCATTGGATTATCAGTCTCTATACATATCAAAGTGGCAGCTGCGATAATGAGGTGCATCACATGCATCAGTGTCACCGTTAGTAGTGGTTTTTGATTTTACATTTTTCCAAAAACAACAACAAACCAACGTAAACGTTAGGAATATTAATGTGATTGTGTGTTGAGCAATACAGTCCGAGTTGCAAGTACCTCCTTTGAGTGTCCTGCGCTAGTCCCTCTCCCATTCACTCAAGGGGCCCCAGGGGGCCATGTGTATGCACGAGTACAAATCCCTCCTAGCTATTGTACCATGCAGTCTATCCCTTGTCTCCCCTCCCAGCAACGCAGTAAGGAAATCCCTCATACTATCCCTGGCTTCCCCCCTCCCAACCATTCGCTCGCATCTTTATCCCACTTCCTCTTCTTCGTCGGACTCATCTTGGTCGTCCTCCGGTAGAGGATCACAAATCTCCCCTCTGTATATATTCCATTTTGTCCAGATTTTATTCCACTTCCCCGGGCAGGCACGGTTGGAATATACTGCTCTTTTCTGTTATCATTACCTTATCTATGTTTAAACACCATTGTGACTGGATCGGCAGTTCCGCCGTGCCCCAGCGTTGTGCGATGTCCCGTTTTGCTACCATCAGCCCCACTGTAACCCTGAGCTGCCCATGTCTAGAGAGGTCAGTAGGCTCCCATATGTTTAAAAGGCACCTCTTTGGTTCGGGCAATAGCGACATTTCTAGTGTTTGTGAGACTGTTCATAGTATTTGTCTCCAATATTCCTGAATCCGGGGGCAGTCCCATATGGTGTGGAAAAACGTACCTTCCTCCCCACACCCACGAAGGCAGTAAGGATGTGGTATCCTGTGAATGTGATGTAGTATAGTCCTCGTGTAATAAACCCTGTGTAGTATTTTCAGTTGTACTAAACGCAGTCGGACAGAGATGCCTACTTCCTTAGGGGACCCAATTGCTTCATTCCAGTCATGCTCGTCCATTTCACTAGTGTCTCCCTCCCATTTTGCTTTCAATGAAAGTGTCGGATCTGGGAAGTTGTTGAGTAATTTGCGGTATGTGAGCGATGTTGCACGTTCCACCATAGTCAGTGAGGAGGCGGTCCTCCAGCGGGGAGGACTCGGGCAGCTCTGTGTCTGGGGGCAGCGCTGTGAGTAGTGCGTGTTGTATCTGGATGTACCTATAGAGCTCCCTTTCGCCAAGTTCATACAATTCTCTTAATAGATCGAAGGGTATCACCCCGTTCCTCTCCCAGAGATCGCCCACCGTGGAAATCCCTATAGTGTCCCAGTGTGAGAATCCCTTACTATTTCTCATGTTGCCTAATACTCGAGAGTCCCACAGAGGGGTCATTTTGGTGATCCTTCCCTTCCAACCTAGAGCAGCCGTCGCTGTATGCCACAGCTTCACCGTTAGTCTAGTGGGTCCCAGTAAGGCGCAAATTTTACGTTGGTCGTATAATGGACCCAGTAGGCTTTCGTGCCTAATTGTGCCCTGTCAGCCTGGAACGCTGGCTCGATTTGTGATGCGTGAATCCACTGGTTGATGGGCTTAAGGTGTGCTGCCCAGTAGTACAGTTTTAAGTTAGGTAAGGCGATACCACCGTCATACCAACCTCTGTGCAGTTTGGATTGCGCTATGCATGCAGGGAGGTTTCCCCATAGGAGGTTAGATACTAACGCAGCAACCTTTTGGAAAAACCTAGGGGCTACCGGGTAGGGTGTATTTTCAAGGACATATAAAAATCGTGGCAAGGCCATCATTTTGTAGAGTGCAGCTCTCCCCAGGAGTGTTAGTGGGAGACCCGACCAGAATGTAACATCTTGTTTGAGTCTTTCTAGGTGAGGCTTCAGGTTCTTTTCCATAAATTCCGTTGGATCCCTAGTAACCTGAATGCCCAGGTATTTAAATGACGAGTCCGCTATCGTCAGAGGGCACGCCGCGTTGAGGGTCGGGACCCGTCCCTTCAGAACATACAGCTCCGACTTACTCCAGTTTAACGTATAGCCGGAAATTCTGCCGTGTGCGTCACAGATATGCAGTAGGGCCGGTACTCCGCTTTCTGGGTTTATTAGATAAATCAACATATCGTCTGCATATAGAGACAGCCGGTCCTCCCATCCTTCCCTCCAGGATATGCCCTTGAGGAGGGGCGAGGTCCTTATAAGAGTAGCAAGGGGTTCCAAGGAAATCGCGAATAGTAAGGGCGATAGGGGACATCCTTGCCTCGTGCCCCTCCCTAGTGGGAACGTTCGCGAAATATGTCCGTTAGCCACCACATGGGCAACCGGGTCAGCATATAGTAGTTTGACCCACGCGAGAAAGCGAGGCCCGAATCCCAAGCGCGTCGGTGCCTCAAATAGATATGCCCATTCCACGAGGTCGAATGCCATCTTGGCGTCAAGAGCTAATATCACCGCTTGTGTGGTGATCGAATCCGCCCTAGCCAGCACTCCGTGCAGTCTGCGCAGATTCAACGCTGTGTTTCTATGTGGCATAAATCCGGACTGGTCCGGGTGTATAATCGATGGTAAATGGGGCAGGATTCTTGTTGCTAGGAGTTTGGCCAGAATTTTAACTTCGGCATTCAACAAGGATATGGGGCGGTAAGAGGAGCATTCATCAGGTGGTTTACCTGGTTTGGGGATGGCTACTATAGTCGCCGCTCGCTGGTCCGGAGGAAGTGAATCCTTCTCTAGACATTCCTTAAACATCCCCAGTAGATGTTTACTGAGGGTCTCAGGCACTGCTTGATACCATTCAATGGGTATACCATTGGGTCCCATTGCTTTACCCGGATTTAATGCACGAATCGCCAACTGGATTTCATCAGCGGTGATGTCCGCTTCCAGCTCACTCGACACTTCTGATGATAATGTTTGGACCTCGATCGGAGCTAATATTTCTCTGGCCATCTCAGGTGTAATCACATGTTCCGGGGTGTACACCCGTTCAAAGTGGGTCGCGAGCAGTTCAGTGATACGTCTCGGGTTCGTATGTACCCCCCGTGTTCGTCCTTTAAACGTTGGATCCCCCTGGAATAACCCTCCCGTTTATCAAGCCATGCTAGCATTCTCCCAGCCTTTTCACCCACCTCGTAGATCCTATTTTGAGTTTCGGTTATGTGCCCTTTTACTTGGATGCGCAGGTGATCGTTGTATAACTGTTGTTGAATAGCAAGTGCATGTAGGGTGGATGGAGTGGGGTGTTGTTCATGTGCTGTGGTCCGTTCTTGTAAAGCTACTTCCAGGTTAACTAGCTCCTGGGACTGCTGTCTTTTATGGCCCGTGATGGAGTTGATGGCTTGTCCCCTTACGACCGTTTTATAAGCTTCCCATAGTATCTCGGAGGAACGCACTGAATGGACGTTTTCATGAAAATACTGTGTCGTTGTTTTTTTAAGAGCCTTGCGGACCTGGGGAACCCTAAGATAGGTGGCGTGTATGGGGTATATGCGTTTGCGCGATCGCACCTGAGATGAAAGTGTCAGTGTAAGTGGCGAGTGGTCTGAGATCCCTCGAGGGTGGATTGCAATTGTATCTATATGTTGGAGGCCGTCTCCCAGTGTTAGCAAGTGGTCGATTCTAGATAGACTGCCATGCACTGCGGAATGAAAAGTGTATTGTTTCGCACCGCGGTGGAGATGTCTCCAAATATCAGTCAGTCCCATGGCTGTTAAGAACCGCTGGAGTTGGGGGACCCCTCCCGTGGGGACCGGTGTGGGGAATCTATCGAGTTGTGTGTCCAGAATTGCATTGAAGTCCCCCCCAAGGATGACCTCGCCCTCGGGGAGAGTCAGAAGGAAGTCACCCAGTTTTGGGAGGTGTACCGAGTGCAATGCCGGTGGGATGTATACTGAAACCAGATTGAAAAGTCTTCCCTCCCATTGCCCCTGCAGGGCCGCAAAGCAGCCCTGGTCGTCAGTCTTAGTCTGTAGGGGGATGAATTGTGCGTTTTTCTGTATAGGGATACCGGTCCCTCTGGAACTGGACGTGAACCCAGAGTGGACTATCATTTTATAGCCTCGTCTATCCAAGGCCTTGGTGGCTCCCCCTATCAGATGAGTTTCCTGCAGTAGCACTATGGTGGGTTTCTGCCT
This sequence comes from Lissotriton vulgaris, assembly GCF_964263255.1. Classification (NCBI taxonomy): domain Eukaryota; kingdom Metazoa; phylum Chordata; class Amphibia; order Caudata; family Salamandridae; genus Lissotriton; species Lissotriton vulgaris. The sequence goes on along the minus strand of NC_141699.1, from coordinate 1,084,341,416 downwards.
CTTGATTGCGGTTAGCACCAGCCCCTGTTTAACCTTGTCCCCAAGTCCTCTTACGTTCCAAGTCATTAGACGCAAGGAGGGGCACTGTGACTCAGGGTCTACGTCACCACTTTCAGGAATGGGAAAGTTAGCCATTAGATATTATGGGATCCATGGTGTGTTGGCTAATAAGTGTATCATGTGTGTTGGCTACGCAAGTGCGTAGCAAAATGCTGAGGGACCTCACGGAGGCATATGATCATTGTCCGTTCCACCCATCTTGTATTGACTCATGTGGAAGCCTAGGCATTGTCCTCGACCGTATACATACATTCCTAACTGAAGCAGTACAACCCTCCCCCCAACCCCCCTCCCTGCTACCCTGCCTAACAGACTTTCAACTGCCCGCAACTGAGCAGAGTGCTTGACCCATCCCGCAACCAGAGTACTTGCGTGTAGGGGGGAGAGTGTCTCCCCGAGCAGGCGGCATCCCTGCGTGCCTCCGGGGTGTCCATGCCAGTGTCCATGTGCAGCTGTTAAACAGTGTGTGAACGGTCAGCGACTGCCCTGACCTTAAAAGGCCGGAGTAGGGGGTTCATTCTTCACCGCCGGCCCCTGCAAAACCACGGGATGGAGAGCCCTCCACCCCTTCTCGACCAGACGTCTGTGAGCCAGTCCTTCTGTCGCCTCTGCGGTTGTGATTAGACCTGTGTTGCCTCCGCTGCCGGTCCACAGTGTGCCATCCCTCAAGCCAGTCCCGGGCCGCGTCCGGGGAGTCGAAAAACCACACTTTTTTGTCCGCCACCACTCGCAGCCGGGCCGGGAAAAGCATCGAGTACGGCAGTTCCTTTTCCCTCAAGGTTTTTTTCACCTCTAGAAATGTCCTTCTTATCCTGGAGACCTCTGCCATGTAGTCTGGGAAGAAGGCAATTCTCGAGTTCTGAATTTGGATGGCTGGTGCTACTCTTGCGGCCTGTAAGATGGCGTCGCGGTCCCTGAAGTTGAAAAGCCTCGCCAATATTGGCCTAGGCGGCCCACCTGTCTTAGGCTTGCCCCCGGCACTCTGTGGGCCCGCTCCACCGAAAAAAAGTTCGAGAGGCCCTTGGGCTGAAGTCTGGTTTTGATAATTTCTTCCACATAGAGGTCCATTGCACCCGTATCTTCAGATTCCGGCACTCCTAAAATTCGAACGTTATTGCGTCGGGAGCGCCCTTCTTGGTCATCCAACTTTTCTCTGAGCAGTTTGTTGTCAGTTTGTAGCCGTTCCATCGCCGTTTGTAGTTCGGACACATCTTCGACCAGGGATTTGGTTACAACCTCCACCTGTTTTACCCTTTCATTCATTTTCTGGAGGTCCGCCCGTATCAGGGTGACCTCAGTGGCCGTTGCTCCCACCGTTGCCTGCACCTGAGCCAGTGCCGCCAAGACATCCTCCAGTGTGGCCTTCTTCGCCCCCTCGGTCTCCGTCGCTTTCCCCGCATTCTTGCGCTGTTCTTGGGGAGGAGTTTGCCTCTCATAAGCGAATTTGTCCAGTTTGGCCTGGGTAGTGCTATTTTTGGGGCCTCTGTTGGACATGGCCTAGTTCTTATGGTCGTCGCAGACCGGTGTCGAGGGCCAGCGGTCGAGCCAAGGAGGGCTGATCCTTCGTTGTCTTACCTCCGTCCGTGGGGCAGCCGCGCAAGTGATTTTTCAGCGCATGTGCACAGTATCCATAAGTGATGCAGCAAAGACCGCGGGTCCTTATATTTCCTCCCGGGTGGTTTCTCCCGCGGGGGTGGTTGCTGCAAGAGCCCGGGGCACGACGTGCAGCCAACGCCCAAAATGGCGGGTCTGGTTTTCGAGCCTCGGCGTTGTCCGCGGCGCCTCTGGTCGTGGTCCCACGGTAATGTCCGCTGTCGCTGGCTGCCACGGGGCCCCACTTGTGTCACCGGGCCGCCGGGGGATGTTTACAGGCTGTTCAGGCAGTGCGTCCCAAATATCGGCACATCCGGCCAACCACTGCTGCCAAGAGTCTATTTCCGGACGGCTCCAAATTGTACGCAACTCCGCTGCCTCCAGGAGAACGGTAGGCCCCACCTCACACCGATCTCTGCCAAGCGATTTCGAGCTGTGCCAGGGCCTTCACTGCCTCAAAACTGTTCCGCCGGGTGCTGCACGGACTCTGGGTCCGATCCACCCCTTCAAACACCTTGAAAATCAGGATAATTATAACAGATTTCAGTGGAAAGCCGCCTCGTCACGGGAGCCTCTCTAAGCTGCGGCCGCCATCGTTGGCTGCTAGCCACGCCCCTCTTCTCTGCTACTGTTGATAGACACAATTGTGAGGGCCATTCCCGTACCCCTCTGGGAGGAGGGAGCTGATGGTGGCCTCCCTGTAGTTGAGTGGCAGTGGGTTTAGACATCATTAAATACTTTGATGCCATTAAAGATTATACAGGTTGAGTGTCTCAGGTGATTTTAGAGAGTAAATAAACGTAAGTTCCACTGTTTAAGGGCGCAGTGGTGACAATATCGTCACCTGCACCCCACCCACCCCCGTTCCTCGTGCTATGTTCTTCGAGCACCACAAAGACCTAGCTTTATTTTTACTGCCTCTGAGATCCCCAGCAGGACTGGTTGGGGTCTAGGACAAAGCTCCGAGACGAGGCCAAGCACAGCTGCTTTCCTGCTTAAAATAAACTGATTGCACCATTTATCCATGTGCAATGTCCCTTAGCTCGGCAAAGGCTCTTGTGCAACTTGTGAGCGCTCACCGGCAGACTGTATGTAACTGCTCGGGGAGGGGTCCTTGACTTGTGAAACAGCACCTTTGAAAGCACGTCCTGGAGGCAGGTTTACGTTACCTGTACGACAGCACGTCCTGGAGGCAGTCTTACATTACCTGTACGACAGCACGTCATGAAAGGCGGCCTTGCATTACTTGTACGAGAGCACATCCCGGAGGCAGCCTTACATTACCTGTACGAGAGCATGTCCTGGAGGCTTCCTTGCATAACCTGTATGAGAGCACATCCTGGAGGCGGCCTTACATTACCTGTACGAGAGCACATCCTGGAGGCGGCCTTGCATTACCTGTACGAGAGCACATCCTGGAGTCGGCCTTGCATTACCTGTACGAGAGCACATCCTGGAGTCGGCCTTGCATATCCTGTACGAGAGTGCATCCTGGAGGCGGCCTTACATTACCTGTACGAGAGCGCATCCTGGAGGCTTCCTTGCATAACCTGTACGAGAGCACATCCTAGAGGCGGCCTTACATTATCTGTACGAGAGAGCATCCTGGAGGCGGCCTTACATTACCTGTACGAGAGACATCCTGGAGGCGGCCTTGCATTACCTGTACGAGGGCGCATCCTGGAGGCTTCCTTGCATAACCTGTACAAGAGCACATCCTGGAGGCGGCCTTACATTACCTGTACGAGAGCACATCCTTGTGAAGTAGTGTGGCTCACTGGTTAGAGGCGGCAGACCCGAGAGCAGAGGACGGCCCGGGACCAGGGTTCGATTCCCGACGCGGCAGGTTTCTGAACCAGGGTCAGCGGACTCGATAATTCTCTCGCCTCGGTGCCCACTCTGATCAGCGATCACACTCGGCAACTCTGGGCATTAGCTTGCCTCATCTTCACTAACGGCCCCACCAGACCGCCGGGGATGCCTGGTCTCACCCTGGAGATACCCACTAAGGGACCATCTCTCAGGGAAGCCAGGAAGGGTTTCGCAGCGGTCGAAACGCGGAGATACTCCTCCGGGAGTCGATCCTAGCGCTATATAAACTTGCAATTAATTAATCCTGGAGGCGGCCTTGCATTACCTGTACGAGAGCGCATCCTGGAGGCTTCCTTGCTTAACCTGTTCAAGAGCACATCCTGGAGGCGGCCTTACATTACCTGTACGAGAAAACATCCTGGAGGCGGCCTTGCATTACCTGTACGAGAGCGCATCCTGGAGGCGGCCTTGCATTACCTGTACGAGAGCACATCCTGGAGTCGGCCTTGCATTACCTGTACGAGAGCACATCCTGGAGTCGGCCTTGCATTACCTGTACGAGAGCACGTCCTGGAGGCAGGCATACATTACCTGTACGAGACCACATCCTCAAGTCGGCCTTGCATTACCTGTACGAGAGCACATCCTGGAGGCGGCCTTGCATTACATGTACGAGAGCACATCCTGGAGGTAGCCTTACATTACCTGTACGAGAGCACATCCTGGACAGGGCCTTACATTACCTGTACAAGAGCACATAATGGGGCCAAGCTTACATTACCTGTACAATTGCACGTCCTGGAGGCGGCCTTACATACCTGTACAGAAAACATCCTGGTGCATGCTTACATTACCTGTGCGAGAGCACACCTGCGATGCAGCCTTATTTTAACTGTACGAGTGCACATTGTGGAGGCAGCATTACATGACCTGTACGACAGCACATCCTAGATGCCGACTTACATTACCTTTACGACCGCACATCTGGGAGGCATCCTTACATTTCTTACCTATGACAGCAGATTCTGAAGGCTCAGCCTCATATTATGAGGGATGCAGCTCTGAGTGGGTCTGAAAGCACACTGAAGACCAGACTGCATCTATCTGATGGAAACCAAACCTTGTAACACAGCACATTGATTGTAAGATAGCGCCTCCTGGACTCTTTGCTTACATTACCAATGCCACAATAGTCCCCCCTACGTGTATAAAAGTACTGGTACGTTTAACAAGGGTGTGACGGGCATAGGCAAGAGGGATTATATGCCACTTTAAAAAAGTGACGTCAAAATTGTGAAATCGAGGTCTTAACAGTATAAATTATTAGTTAACTGCCAATTGATATTTGATAGTGATTTTGCTATTTTTTTTTCTCCACAGGCTTCCTCTATGTTGAGAGCTTCCATCGCCCCAGTGTAAGTAACCCCATCATGGGTGTCAAATATGTTTATAAGGCGCAACGGTATCAAGGCACTGGCATATTTGATTGCTGCGTCCGCACAGTGGAGTGCAGGTAGCCTAAAAGAGTCTTTGAGCTCTGCCGTAAGATGTCCAGAAAGAGAACGGCTGGCGTTTTAAATTCATTCAAGTGAGATTTATTTTATTCAGTTGGATCTTACATGGATATTCAGTGGTGAGGAGTCTGACATGAGTACATACCATATAGAAAGCGTGGAGAACTCCCTCATATTTTTTGTTTTAATTATGAATTGTTATCAAACTAATCTAGCGTCACATTGTGTTTGTAACTGTCAGCAACATTCTTTAGATATGGTCGGGTACGAGATAGATTTAGCGTATGTGAGATTTGTTTGGCTCTACAGAGGCATCACACTACTTAAAGACAGCAGCGAGGCGTGGAAGAACCATTATAATGGGTTCTCAGGAGTTGTTAGTCTTTAATAAATCCCCTGAAGAAGGGCCAAGGGGCCCCAAAATGCATTGGGCATGCTACATCTTTGGATCATCTGCATCATAAAGAAGTCTCTGTGTTAAGAACAGATTAAAAAGTTTCATTGAAACAATTGTATTTGTTTTAAGTGAATAATGTTCATGTCTATGTGTACATGATTTATTGATGTTTTATTCGTCATGTTGTCAACGTTTTATGAACAGTTGGATAAACTTAAAAACCTATGTAGTTCTGTCAGTACGACAAGCAGCAACGCGGTGGTATAGTGCACATTGGTGAAGTGAAGTTGAGCTTGGGGTCCTGGAGTAGAGCTTGAGGTCCTGGAGTTGAGCTTGGGGTCCTGGAGTAGAGCTTGAGGTCCTGGAGTAGAGCTTGGGGTCCTGCAGTAGAGCTTGAGGTCCTGGAGTTGAGCTTGAGGTCCTGGAGTAGAGCTTGGGGTCCTGGAGTAGAGCTTGAGGTCCTGGAGTAGAGCTTGAGGTCCTGGAGTAGAGCTTGAGGTCCTGGAGTAGAGCTTGAGGTCCTGGAGTAGAGCTTGAGGTCCTGGAGTAGAGCTTGAGGTCCTGGAGTAGAGCGTGAGGTCCTGGAGTAGAGCTTGAGGTCCTGGAGTAGAGCGTGAGGTCCTGGAGTAGGACTTGGGGGGGACAGGAGTAGGGCATGAGGTCATAGAGTAGAGCTTAAAGGACTGGGGTAGATCCTGATGGATTGTGACCGATCTTGAGGGGCTGGTGACATGGTGACCTGAGTAGAGCTTGAGGGACTGTAGTAGAGCTTGAGGGACTGGGCAGGGCTTGAGGTCCTGGAGTAGAGCTTGGGGTCCTAGAGTAGAGCTTGGGATCCTGGAGTAGAGCTTGAGGTCCTAAAGTAGAGCTTGAGGGACTGGAGTAGAGCTTGAGGGACTGGAGTAAAGCTTGAGGGACTGAGCAAGGCTTGAGGTCCTGGAGTAGAGCTTGAGGTCCTGGAGTAGAGCTTGAGGTCCTGGAGTAGAGCTTGGGGTCCTGGAGTAGAGCTTGGGGTCCTGGAGTAGAGCTTGGGGTCCTGGAGTAGAGCTTGGGGTCCTGGGGTAGAGCTTGAGGTCCTGGAGTAGAGCTTTAGGGACTGGAGTAGAGCTTGAGGTCCTGGAGAATTAGAAGGGCTGGAGTAGAGTATGAAAGGCTGGAGTAGAGCTTAAAGTACTGGGCAGGGCTTGAGGTAGGTCCTGATGGATTGTGACCGATCTTGAAGGGATGGTGACCTGAGTAGAGCTTAAGGGAATGGGCAGGGCTTGAGGTCCTGGAGTAGAGCTTGAGGTCCTGGAGTAGAGCTTGGGGTCCTGGAGTAGAGCTTGGGGTCCTGGAGTAGAGCTTGAGGGACTGGAGTAGAGCTTGAGGTCCTGGAGTAGAGCTTGAGGTCCTGGAGTAGAGCTTGGGGTCCTTGAGTAGAGCTTGAGGTCCTGGAGTAGAGCTTGAGGTCCTGGAGTAGAGCTTGAGGTCCTGGAGTAGAGCTTGAGGGACTGGAGTAGAGCTTGAGGTCCTGGAGTAGAGCTTGAGGTCCTGGAGTAGAGCTTGAGGTCCTGGAGTAGAGCTTGAGGTCCTGGAGTAGAGCTTGAGGTCCTGGAGTAGAGCTTGGGGTCCTGGAGTAGAGCTTGAGGTCCTGGAGTAGAGCTTGAGGTCCTGGAGTAGAGCTTGACGTCCTGGAGTAGAGTTTAAAGGACTGAGGTAGGTCCTGCTGGATTGTGACCGATCTTGAGGGGCTGGTGACATGGTGACATGGAGTAGAGCTTGAGGTCCTGGAGTAGAGCTTGGGGTCCTGGAGTAGAGCTTGGGGTCCTGGAGTAGAGCTTGGGGTCCTGGAGTAGAGCTTGGGGTCCTGGAGTAGAGCTTGGGGTCCTGGAGTAGAGCTTGGGGTCCTGGAGTAGAGCTTGAGGTCCTGGAGTAGAGCTTGAGGTCCTGGAATAGAGCTTGAGGTCCTGGAGTAGAGCTTGAGGGACTGGAGTAGAGCTTGAGGTCCTGGAACAGAGCTTGAGGTCCTGGAGTAGAGCTTGAGGGACTGGAGTAGAGCTTGAGGTCCTGGAGTAGAGCTTGAGGGACTGGAGTAGAGCTTGAGGGACTGGAGTAGAGCTTGAGGTCCTGGAGTAGAGCTTGAGGTCCTGGAGTAGAGCTTGAGGTCCTGGAGTAGAGCTTGAGGTCCTGGAGTAGAGCTTGAGGTCCTGGAGTAGAGCTTGAGGTCCTGGAGTAGAGCTTGAGGTCCTGGAGTAGAGCTTGAGGGACCGGAGTAGAGCTTGAGGGACTGGAGTAGAGCTTGAGGGACTGGAGTAGAGCTTGAGGTCCTGGAGTAGAGCTTGATGTCCTGGAGTAGAGTTTGAAGCCTGGGCAGGGCTTGAGGTAGGTCCTGATGGATATGGATTGTGACCGATCTTGAGGGGATGGTGACATGGTGACCTGAGTAGAGCTTGAAGCACTGTAGTAGAGCTTGAGGGACTGGACAGGGCTTGAGGGACTGAGGTAGGTCCCAATGGATTGTGACTGAAAATGGGGGGCCGGGTCTGGTGACCTGGAGTAGAGCTTGAGGGACTGGAGTATGGTGACCTGAGTAGAGCTTGAGGGACTGTAGTAGAGCTTGAGGTCCTGGAGTAGAGCTTGAGGTCCTGGAGTAGAGCTTGAGGCCCTGGAGTAGAGCTTGAGGCCCTGGAGTAGAGCTTGAGGTCCTGGAGTAGAGCTTGAGGTCCTGGAGTAGAGCGTGAGGGACAAAGGTAGGCCCTGATAGATTGTGACCTATTTCGAGGGGTTGGGATGCTGACATGGTGACCTGGAGTAGTGCTTGCGCGACTGGAGTAGAGCTTGAGGGACTGGGCAGGGCTTGAGGTCCTGGAGTAGAGCTTGAGCGACTGGAGTAGAGCTTGAGGGACCGGGCAGAGCATGGGGGACTGAGGTAGGTCCTGATGGATTGTGTCTGATCTTGAGGGGCTGGTGACATGGTGACCTGGAGTAGAGCTTGTAGTCCTGGAGTAGAGCTTGTGGTCCCGGAGTAGAGCTTGAGGTCCTGGAGTAGAGCTTGAGGTCCCGGAGTAGAGCTTGAGGTCCTGGAGTAGAGCTTGAGGCCCTGGAGTAGAGCTTGAGGTCCTGGAGTAGAGCTTGAGGGACTGGGCAGGGCTTGAGGGACTGAGGTAGGTCCTGATGGATTGTGACCTATCTTGAGGGGCTGGTGACATGGTGACCTAGAGTAGAGCTTGAGGTCCTGAAGTAGAGCTTGAGGTCCTGAAGTAGAGCTTGAGGTCCTGGAGTAGAGCTTGAGGTCCTGGAGTAGAGCTTGAGGTCCTGAAGTAGAGCTTGAGGTCCTGGAGTAGAGCTTGAGGTCCTGGAGTAGAGCTTGAGGTCCTGGAGTAGAGCTTGAGGTCCTGGAGTAGAGCTTAAAGTCCTGGAGTAGAGCTTGAGGTCCTGGAGTAGAGCTTGAGGTCCTGGAGTAGAGCTTGAGGTCGTGGAGTAGAGCTTGAGGTCCTGGAGTAGAGCTTGATGTCCTGGAGTAAAGCTTGAGGTCCTGGAGTAGAGCTTGAGGTCCTGAAGTAGAGCTTGAGGTCCTGGAGTAGAGCTTGAGGTCCTGGAGTAGAGCTTGAGGTCCTGGAGTAGAGCGTGAGGTCCTGGAGTAGGACTTGGGGGGGACAGGAGTAGGGCATGAGGTCATAGAGTAGAGCTTAAAGGACTGGGGTAGATCCTGATGGATTGTGACCGATCTTGAGGGGCTGGTGACATGGTGACCTGAGTAGAGCTTGAGGGACTGTAGTAGAGCTTGAGGGACTGGGCAGGGCTTGAGGTCCTGGAGTAGAGCTTGGGGTCCTGGAGTAGAGCTTGGGATCCTGGAGTAGAGCTTGAGGTCCTAAAGTAGAGCTTGAGGGACTGGAGTAGAGCTTGAGGGACTGGAGTAAAGCTTGAGGGACTGAGCAAGGCTTGAGGTCCTGGAGTAGAGCTTGAGGTCCTGGAGTAGAGCTTGAGGTCCTGGAGTAGAGCTTGAGGTCCTGGAGTAGAGCTTGGGGTCCTGGAGTAGAGCTTGGGGTCCTGGAGTAGAGCTTGGGGTCCTGGAGTAGAGCTTGGGGTCCTGGGGTAGAGCTTGAGGTCCTGGAGTAGAGCTTTAGGGACTGGAGTAGAGCTTGAGGTCCTGGAGAATTAGAAGGGCTGCAGTAGAGTATGGAAGGCTGGAGTAGAGCTTAAAGTACTGGGCAGGGCTTGAGGTAGGTCCTGATGGATTGTGACCGATCTTGAAGGGATGGTGACATGGTGACCTGAGTAGAGCTTGAGGGACTGGGCAGGGCTTGAGGTCCTGGAGTAGAGCTTGAGGTCCTGGAGTAGAGCTTGGGGTCCTGGAGTAGAGCTTGGGGTCCTGGAGTAGAGCTTGAGGGACTGGAGTAGAGCTTGAGGTCCTGGAGTAGAGCTTGAGGTCCTGGAGTAGAGCTTGGGGTCCTGGAGTAGAGCTTGAGGTCCTGGAGTAGAGCTTGAGGTCCTGGAGTAGAGCTTGAGGGACTGGAGTAGAGCTTGAGGTCCTGGAGTAGAGCTTGAGGTCCTGGAGTAGAGCTTGAGGTCCTGGAGTAGAGCTTGAGGTCCTGGAGTAGAGCTTGGGGTCCTGGAGTAGAGCTTGAGGTCCTGGAGTAGAGCTTGAGGTCCTGGAGTAGAGCTTGACGTCCTGGAGTAGAGTTTAAAGGACTGAGGTAGGTCCTGCTGGATTGTGACCGATCTTGAGGGGCTGGTGACATGGTGACATGGAGTAGAGCTTGAGGTCCTGGAGTAGAGCTTGGGGTCCTGGAGTAGAGCTTGGGGTCCTGGAGTAGAGCTTGGGGTCCTGGAGTAGAGCTTGGGGTCCAGGAGTAGAGCTTGGGGTCCTGGAGTAGAGCTTGGGGTCCTGGAGTAGAGCTTGGGGTCCTGGAGTAGAGCTTGGGGTCCTGGAGTAGAGCTTGGGGTCCTGGAGTAGAGCTTGAGGTCCTGGAATAGAGCTTGAGGGACTGGAGTAGAGCTTGAGGTCCTGGAGTAGAGCTTGAGGGACTGGAGTAGAGCTTGAGGGACTGGAGTAGAGCTTGAGGTCCTGGAGTAGAGCTTGAGGTCCTGGAATAGAGCTTGAGGTCCTGGAGTAGAGCTTGAGGTCCTGGAGTAGAGCTTGAGGTCCTGGAGTAGAGCTTGAGGGACTGGAGTAGAGCTTGAGGGACTGGAGTAGAGCTTGGGGTCCTGGAGTAGAGCTTGGGGTCCTGGAGTAGAGCTTGGGGTCCTGGAGTAGAGCTTGGGGTCCTGGAGTAGAGCTTGGGGTCCTGGAGTAGAGCTTGAGGTCCTGGAGTAGAGCTTGAGGGACTGGAGTAGAGCTTGAGGGACTGGAGTAGAGCTTGAGGGACTGGAGTAGAGCTTGAGGTCCTGGAGTAGAGCTTGAGGGACTGGAGTAGAGCTTGAGGTCCTGGAGTAGAGCTTGAGGTCCTGGAATAGAGCTTGAGGTCCTGGAGTAGAGCTTGAGGTCCTGGAGTAGAGCTTGAGGTCCTGGAGTAGAGCTTGAGGTCCTGGAGTAGAGCTTGAGGTCCTGGAGTAGAGCTTGAGGTCCTGGAGTAGAGCGTGAGGTCCTGGAGTAGGACTTGGGGGGGGACAGGAGTAGGGCATGAGGTCATAGAGTAGAGCTTAAAGGACTGGGGTAGATCCTCATGGATTGTGACCGATCTTGAGGGGCTGGTGACATGGTGACCTGAGTAGAGCTTGAGGGACTGTAGTAGAGCTTGAGGGACTGGGCAGGGCTTGAGGTCCTGGAGTAGAGCTTGGGGTCCTGGAGTAGAGCTTGGGATCCTGGAGTAGAGCTTGAGGTCCTAAAGTAGAGCTTGAGGGACTGGAGTAGAGCTTGAGGGACTGGAGTAAAGCTTGAGGGACTGAGCAAGGCTTGAGGTCCTGGAGTAGAGCTTGAGGTACTGGAGTAGAGCTTGAGGTCCTGGAGTAGAGCTTGAGGACCTGGAGTAGAGCTTGGGGTCCTGGAGTAGAGCTTGGGGTCCTGGAGTAGAGCTTGGGGTCCTGGGGTAGAGCTTGAGGTCCTGGAGTAGAGCTTTAGGGACTGGAGTAGAGCTTGAGGTCCTGGAGAATTAGAAGGGCTGGAGTAGAGTATGAAAGGCTGGAGTAGAGCTTAAAGTACTGGGCAGGGCTTGAGGTAGGTCCTGATGGATTGTGACCGATCTTGAAGGGATGGTGACATGGTGACCTGAGTAGAGCTTGAGGGACTGGGCAGGGCTTGAGGTCCTGGAGTAGAGCTTGAGGTCCTGGAGTAGAGCTTGGGGTCCTGGAGTAGAGCTTGGGGTCCTGGAGTAGAGCTTGAGGGACTGGAGTAGAGCTTGAGGTCCTGGAGTAGAGCTTGAGGTCCTGGAGTAGAGCTTGAGGGACTGGAGTAGAGCTTGAGGTCCTGGAGTAGAGCTTGAGGTCCTGGAGTAGAGCTTGAGGTCCTGGAGTAGAGCTTGAGGTCCTGGAGTAGAGCTTGGGGTCCTGGAGTAGAGCTTGAGGTCCTGGAGTAGAGCTTGAGGTCCTGGAGTAGAGCTTGACGTCCTGGAGTAGAGTTTAAAGGACTGAGGTAGGTCCTGCTGGATTGTGACCGATCTTGAGGGGCTGGTGACATGGTGACATGGAGTAGAGCTTGAGGTCCTGGAGTAGAGCTTGGGGTCCTGGAGTAGAGCTTGGGGTCCTGGAGTAGAGCTTGGGGTCCTGGAGTAGAGCTTGGGGTCCAGGAGTAGAGCTTGGGGTCCTGGAGTAGAGCTTGGGGTCCTGGAGTAGAGCTTGGGGTCCTGGAGTAGAGCTTGGGGTCCTGGAGTAGAGCTTGGGGTCCTGGAGTAGAGCTTGGGGTCCTGGAGTAGAGCTTGAGGTCCTGGAGTAGAGCTTGAGGGACTGGAGTAGAGCTTGAGGTCCTGGAGTAGAGCTTGAGGGACTGGAGTAGAGCTTGAGGGACTGGAGTAGAGCTTGAGGGACTGGAGTAGAGCTTGAGGTCCTGGAGTAGAGCTTGAGGTCCTGGAATAGAGCTTGAGGTCCTGGAGTAGAGCTTGAGGTCCTGGAGTAGAGCTTGAGGTCCTGGAGTAGAGCTTGAGGTCCTGGAGTAGAGCTTGAGGTCCTGGAGTAGAGCTTGAGGGACTGGAGTAGAGCTTGAGGGACTGAAGTAGAGCTTGGGGTCCTGGAGTAGAGCTTGGGGTCCTGGAGTAGAGCTTGGGGTCCTGGAGTAGAGCTTGGGGTCCTGGAGTAGAGCTTGGGGTCCTGGAGTAGAGCTTGGGGTCCTGGAGTAGAGCTTGGGGTCCTGGAGTAGAGCTTGAGGTCCTGGAGTAGAGCTTGAGGTCCTGGAGTAGAGCTTGAGGTCCTGGAGTAGAGCTTGAGGGACTGGAGTAGAGCTTGAGGTCCTGGAGTAGAGCTTGAGGTCCTGGAATAGAGCTTGAGGTCCTGGAATAGAGCTTGAGGTCCTGGAGTAGAGCTTGAGGTCCTGGAGTAGAGCTTGAGGTCCTGGAGTAGAGCTTGAGGTCCTGGAGTAGAGCTTGAGGGACTGGAGTAGAGCTTGAGGGACTGGAGTAGAGCTTGAGGTCCTGGAGTAGAGCTTGATGTCCTGGAGTAGAGTTTGAAGCCTGGGCAGGGCTTGAGGTAGGTCCTGATGGATATGGATTGTGACCGATCTTGAGGGGATGGTGACATGGTGACCTGAGTAGAGCTTGAAGCACTGTAGTAGAGCTTGAGGGACTGGACAGGGCTTGAGGGACTGAGGTAGGTCCCAATGGATTGTGACTGAAAATGGGGGGCCGGGTCTGGTGACCTGGAGTAGAGCTTGAGGGACTGGAGTATGGTGACCTGAGTAGAGCTTGAGGGACTGTAGTAGAGCTTGAGGTCCTGGAGTAGAGCTTGAGGTCCTGGAGTAGAGCGTGAGGGACAAAGGTAGGCCCTGATAGATTGTGACCTATTTCGAGGGGTTGGGATGCTGACATGGTGACCTGGAGTAGTGCTTGCGCGACTGGAGTAGAGCTTGAGGGACTGGGCAGGGCTTGAGGTCCTGGAGTAGAGCTTGAGCGACTGGAGTAGAGCTTGAGGGACCGGGCAGAGCATGGGGGACTGAGGTAGGTCCTGATGGATTGTGTCTGATCTTGAGGGGCTGGTGACATGGTGACCTGGAGTAGAGCTTGTAGTCCTGGAGTAGAGCTTGTGGTCCCGGAGTAGAGCTTGAGGTCCCGGAGTAGAGCTTGAGGTCCCGGAGTAGAGCTTGAGGTCCTGGAGTAGAGCTTGAGGTCCTGGAGTAGAGCTTGAGGTCCTGGAGTAGAGCTTGAGGTCCTGGAGTAGAGCTTGAGGTCCTGGAGTAGAGCTTGAGGTCCCGGAGTAGAGCTGGAGGTCCCGGAGTAGAGCTGGAGGTCCCGGAGTAGAGCTTGAGGTCCTGGAGTAGAGCTTGAGGTCCTGGAGTAGAGCTTGGGGTCCTGGAGTAGAGCTTGGGGTCCTGGAGTAGAGCTTGAGGTCCTGGAGTAGAGCTTGGGGTCCTGGAGTAGAGCTTGAGACACTGGAGTAGAGCTTGAGACACTGGAGTAGAGCTTGGGGGACTGGAGCAGAGCTTGGGGGACTGGAGCAGAGCTTGAGGGACTGGAGTAGAGCTTGAGGGACTGGAGTAGAGCTTGAGGGACTGGAGTAGAGCTTGAGGGACTGGAGTAGAGCTTGAGGGACTGGAGTAGAGCTTGAGGTCCTGGAGTAGAGCTTGAGGTCCTGGAGTAGAGCTTGAGGTCCTGGAGTAGAGCTTGAGGTCCTGGAGTAGAGCTTGAGGTCCTGGAGTAGAGCTTGAGGTCCTGGAGTAGAGCTTGATGGACTGGAGTAGAGCTTGAGGTCCTGGAGTAGAGCTTGAGGCCCTGCAGTAGAGCTCGAGGGACTGGGAAGGGCTTGAAGTCTTGGAGTAGAGCTTGAGGGACTGGGCAGGGCTTGAGGTCCTGGAGTAGAGCTTGAGGGACTGGAGTAGAGCTTGAGGGACTGGGCAGAGCATGGGGGACTGAGGTAGGTCCTGATGGATTGTGTCTGATCTTGAGGGGCAGGTGACATGGTGACCTGGAGTAGAGCTTGAAGTCCTGGAGTAGAGCTTGAGGTCCCGGAGTAGAGCTTGAGGTCCTGGAGTAGACCTTGAGGTCCTGGAGTAGAGCTGGAGGTCCTGGAGTAGAGCTGGAGGTCCTGGAGTAGAGCTGGAGGTCCTGGAGTAGAGCTGGAGGTCCCAGAGTAGAGCTGGAGGTCCTGGAGTAGAGCTGGAGGTCCTGGAGTAGAGCTTGGGGTCCTGGAGTAGAGCTTGGGGTCCTGGAGTAGAGCTTGAGGTCCTGGAGTAGAGCTTGGGGTCCTGGAGTAGAGCTTGGGGTCCTGGAGTAGAGCTTGAGACACTGGAGTAGAGCTTGAGGTCCTGGAGTAGAGCTTGAGGTCCTGGAGTAGAGCTTGAGGTCCTGGAGTAGAGCTTGAGGTCCTGGAGTAGAGCTTGAAGGACTGGAGTAGAGCTTGAGGGACTGGAGTAGAGCTTGAGGGACTGGAGTAGAGCTTGAGGGACTGGAGTAGAGTTTGAGGTCCTGGAGTAGAGCTTGAGGTCCTGGGGTAGAGCTTGAGGTCCTGGGGTAGAGCTTGAGGGACTGGAGTAGAGCTTGAGGGACTGGAGTAGAGCTTGAGGTCCTGGAGTAGAGCTTGAAGCCCTGCAGTAGAGCTCGAGGGACTGGGAAGGGCTTGAAGTCTTGGAGTAGAGCTTGAGGGACTGGGCAGGGCTTGAGGGACTGAGGTAGGTCCTGATGGATTGTGACTGATCTTGAGGGGCTGGTGACATGGTGACCTGAGTAGAGCTTGAGGTCCTGGAGTAGAGCTTGAGGTCCTGGAGTAGAGCTTGAAGTCCTGGAGTAGAGCTTGGGATCCTGGAGTAGAGCTTGAGGTCCTGGAGTAGAGCTTGAGGTCCTGGAGTAGAGCTTGAAGTCCTTGAGTAGAGCTTGAAGTCCTGGAGTAGAGCTTGAAGTCCTGGAGTAGAGCTTGAAGTCCTGGAGTAGAGCTTGAGGTCCTGGAGTAGAGCTTGAGGTCCTGGAGTAGAGTTTAAAGGACTGAGGTAGGTCCTGATGGATTGTGACCGATCTTGAGGGGCTGGTGACATGGTGAACTGAGTAGAGCTTGGGGGACTGGAGTACAGCTTGAGGGAATGAGGTAGGTCCTGAAAGATTGTGACCTACCTTGAGGGGCTAGGGCTGGTGACCTGGAGTCAGCATGAGATTCTGAAGTAGAGCGTGAGGTCCTGGAGTGGAGCTTGAGGGACTGGAGTAGAGCTTGAGGTCCTGGAGTAGAGGTTGAGGTCCTGGAGTAGAACTTAGGGTCCTGGAGTGGAGCTTGAGGTCCTGGAGTAGAACTTGGGGTCCTGGAGTAGAGCTTGAGGTCCTGGAGTAGAGCTTGAGGTCCTGGAGTAGAGCTTGGGGTCCTGGAGTAGAGCTTGAGTGACTGGGCAGGGCTTGAGGGACTGAGGTAGGTTCTGATGGATTGTGTCTGATCTCGAGGGGCTGGTGACCTGGAGTAGAGCTTGAGGTCCTGGAGTAGAGTTTGAGGGACTGGGCAGGGCTTGAGGGACTGAGGTAGGTAGGGGCTGGTGACATGGTGACCTGAGTACAGCTTGAGGTCCTGGAGTAGAGCTTGAGGTCCTGGAGTAGAGCTTGAGGGACTGGAGTAGAGCTTGAGGTCCTGGAGTAGAGCTTGAGGTCCTGGAGTAGAGCTTGAGGTCCTGAAGTTGAGCTTGAGGTCCTGGAGTAGAGCTTGAGGTCCTGGAGTAGAGCTTGAGGTCCTGGAGTAGAGCTTGAGGCCCTGGAGTAGAGCTTGAGGTCCTGGAGTAGAGCTTGAGGGACTGGGCAGGGCTTGAGGGACTGAGGTAGGTCCTGATGGATTGTGACCTATCTTGAGGGGCTGGTGACATGGTGACCTAGAGTAGAGCTTGTGGTCCTGAAGTAGAGCTTGAGGTCCTGGAGTAGAGCTTGAGGTCCTGGAGTAGAGCTTGAGGTCCTGAAGTAGAGCTTGAGGTCCTGGAGTAGAGCTTGAGGTCCTTGAGTAGAGCTTAAAGTCCTGGAGTAGAGCTTGAGGTCCTGGAGTAGAGCTTGAGGTCCTGGAGTAGAGCTTGAGGTCGTGGAGTAGAGCTTGAGGTCCTGGAGTAGAGCTTGATGTCCTGGAGTAGAGCTTGAGGTCCTGGAGTAGAGCTTGAGGTCCTGGAGTAGAGCTTGAGGTCCTGAAGTAGAGCTTGAGGTCCTGGAGTAGAGCTTGATGTCCTGGAGTAGAGCTTGATGTCCTGGAGTAGAGCTTGATGTCCTGGAGTAGAGCTTGATGTCCTGGAGTAGAGCTTGGAGTCCTGGAGTAGAGCGTGAGGTCCTGGAGTAGAGCGTGAGGTCCTGGAGTAAAGCGTGAGGTCCTGGAGTAGAGCGTGAGGTCCTGGAGTAGAGCGTGAGGTCCTGGAGTAGAGCGTGAGGTCCTGGAGTAGAGCGTGATGTCCTGGAGTAGAGCGTGATGTCCTGGAGTAGAGCTTGATGTCCTGGAGTAGAGCTTGATGTCCTGGAGTAGAGCTTGAGGTCCTGGAGTAGAGCTTGAGGTCCTGGAGTAGAGCCTGAGGTCCTGGAGTAGAGCTTGAGGTCCTGGAGTAGAGCTTGAGGTCCTGGAGTAGAGCTTGAGGTCCTGGAGTAGAGCTTGAGGTCCTGGAGTAGAGCGTGAGGTCCTGGAGTAGAGCTTGAGGGATTGGGCAGGGCTTGAGGGACTGAGGTAGGTCCTGATGGATTGTGACCTATCTTGAGGGGCTGGGGCTGGTGGCATGGTGACCTGGAGCAGAGCTTGAGGGACTGGGCAGGGCTACATGAACTGCAATAGAACTTGATAGACAGGGCAGAGATTACGGGTGTGGGACATGGCACGAGAAAATGGAACAGCAACACCACCACCACATGATATTGCAATAAACAGGGCAGAGTGGGATCTTGGACTCTTTGCCGAGAGATCCTGTGCCTCTGGACCTGGCGTAATCGGCAGGACACCGCCCTGATTGCACACCTCCTGGCAGGATCTTTAAACTCCAAGGCAGACAAACTCAGGCAGCGACGCCTAGTCGATCACGAAAGGAGGTGGTGCAAAGTGTCTTCCTGTGCGTATCCATGGCAGGCGTCCGAGAACTCTGCAATTCTGCATTGGCCGACAGTTGATGACCTTCTCGAGGCATTGCCTCAGTTGGAACTAGTTACAACTGAGGCATTGCCTCAGTTGGAACTAGTTACAACTTCAACGAGTTTTGTGTTGATCTAGCAACACCGGAAGTCGAGTTGAAGACATTGGAGAATCTTTGAGTGCCAATAGTATTTTCTTTCCGCTATCTTGTGGTATTGTAATGCCGCTCCAGCTGCCCGTTTCGCCGGCTGCGGCTTTGAGTCCAAATTTGAGCCCGCCGCTGCGTTTGCCTTTGGATTCAAATGATGACTCTTCACAGTTGGATGATCCGTATGATAATGGTGATCGGGGAGTTTGGTATGAAGAACAAGGCACCTTCTCACCAAATGGTAAGGAGACGGAGAACAGGAGCTTCCAGTGACTGCCTCTGCGGACTGTGGCTCATGCAATGCTTTGCTGCGACGGGCTTCTTCAAACTTTGGTCAACACCAACTTAATGCACTTATTGATATTAGGAACCACACTGGATTGAAAATCCAAGGCGTGCCTCACAAAAATGAATGTGTCTTCATGTAATGCAACTGGTGCTACGTAAAGGGCTCTGATACCTGGCGATACCTTCAGGTCAAGTTCGCGCTACATAAAACTCCGTAAAAAAATAAATGGCAGATTTAGCCTTACCGCTGTTACTTTAAATAAAGTGTATGTATTTGGTGTAATAGGGTCACATAGGTACGAGCTTGGAAGTGCTGACAAGGAACCCGTCTTCTTCAGTGGAACCATTAGTTCTACTGTCCAACAATGCGCAGTACTAGCTGTCAACATCCAAGTTAAATCTTTACAGTTTTGTGCGATTGTTTGACAACCTTGACTATTGGCTTACCTTTTAAAACAGTATTTCATGAGAAGACCTTGTCTTGGTATGTTATTTACTTATCACAGACTGTGGGATTTCACTTTTTTTGAAGCGTCTGTCCTGTGGACGGAAGAAGTCGGATATGGACCACCATGCACTTTAGGCTTTGCTCTGAGTAGATGTTAAGGATGAAGGGATATTACTTCCTGTCAGGACATGTCTGAAGGCATTATGCTGCATGCTAGACACCAAGAGGTTCTTGGTATTTGAAGCTCGGCTAGTCGTGGGACTGTGATTTTCTTAGGTCAAGCGTTCCCTCAACATCATAATCTACTGCCTTTTCACTGACTTCACCTCCCTCCCCACAGAGTGAAAGATCAGAGTGCCACCATTCCCCGCCACGTGTTGGATGTTGATGAAAAGATGATTATCCGGTTGCTCGTTCTCTCTGAGTTAGGAGACGCCTTACATTCTTATACAAGGACTGTTAAAGATCACCGTTGATGTTGAAAGAGTCTTCTGAATCTAGGGTACCGATGAAGTCGTAATATTCTTCACTACCTACTTGTTCCATGAAATTAACAGGATCCGAGATTGCATAATCTTTTCTCCTTTAAGGATGGAGATATTGCTGGAAAAGACTTTGGTACCAAAAGGATTAAAGTCAGAGGTCTGTACACTCCAGATATCAATAGTGAAGACAATATCTTGTCTGCAATCAAATATCAAGCTTGTGGATCAGTCACAGGTTCATATGTACTCCAGTAAATTAGAATATTCGTAGGGTATCCCATACTCCACCGAGAGCTTGTATCACTGAGCTTCATCTAAATATCCTCTGTTGTTGGTTCCAGGGTTGATTGAACGAGCATTTGAGAGTTTTATAGTGTGGGCCAATGCCAAACTAGTGATTTTCTGAGAAAAAAAAATACAAGCCTCCAGAACATGGCTTCCTTTTTTGAGATGAAAGTGAAACAATTGAATATTAGTTTGAAGGAAATTTGTATGCCTGGGAACTACAATTGGAAGTTAGAAACTTTTACTTTCAAAGTACTAAAGATGGCTATTGCCCTTTTTTCTGGAACACTTCCTCCCTATGGTGAAAGGACAAATTCATTGTAGAGAACATAGATTGTTTTGTGGGATGGGGAGATGAGGTTCGAGTAGTTTCTGCCCCTGCAAGTGCTCATAGTGGTCAGAGAATGGTGTTGGGAACGTTTTCTTATCCCTAAATTGTGAGATTTTTGATGGGTGTAATTGCCACTCAAGAAACTACCAATTACATTCTTTATAAATAAAATCCAATATCTTTGCTGCTATATCTTTGAAGAAGACAAGTACAATGATTCATATTAAATGTACAATGGCCTCTTTCCCCCTCTCTACGTAAGGAAACCTCTTGAGGTGCCACTGCTCCCCTCCCTGGATTACGAGAAGCTGAAGAAGGATTTGCTGTTTGGCAATGATCGATTGAAGGCCTTCCTGCTGCAGGCCCTGCGATGGGTAGGTGTGGTCTTTCTGTGTATGGACCTTTTGTCTCTTTCCCATTGGTCCCATTGGTCCTTTGTTCTGTCTCTTTCCCACAGGTCCTTCCTTCTTTCCCATTGGTCCTTCCTTCTGTCTCTTTCCCATTGGTCCTTCCGCTGTCTCCTTCCCATTGGTCCTTCTTTCTGTCTCTTTCACATTGGTCCTTCCTTCTGTCTCTTTCCCATTGGTCCTTCCTTCTGTCTCTTTCCCATTGGTCCCATAGTTCCCATTGGTCCTTCCTTCTGCCTCTTTCCCATTGGTCTTTCCTTCTGTCTCTTTCCCATTGGTTCTTCTTTCTGTCTCTTTCACATTGGTCCTTCTTCCTTCTGTCTCTTTCCCATTGGTCCTTCCTTCTATCTCTTTCCCATTGGTCCTTCCTTCTGTCTCTTTCCCATTGTTTCCATTGGTCCTTCCTTCTGCCTCTTTCCCATTGGTCCTTCCTTCTGTATCTTTCCCATTGTTCCCATTGGTCCTTCATTCTGCCTCTTTCCCATTGGTCCTTCCTTCTGTCTCTTCCCCATTGGTCCTTCCTTCTGTCCCTTTCACATTGGTTCTTCCTACTGTCTCTTTCCCTTGCATGGAACTAAAAATGAGGCTGGATTATCCCTTTATATATGTCGGAATCTATCTTGTATTATTATTAATATTATTAGTAGCATTGCTTGTTGTTGTTTTTATTTCTATTGTCATTATTATCATCATGATCATGCAGTGTGTTTACCCTTTAATGCATGGGGCTCCCAGTCCTGTAGAAATGAATTGAAAATAAAATGTATAAAGCGCTCTACTACCCGGAGGTGTCTAGGCGCTAGGTATTAGCAGTAGTAATAATGCATTGCCCCTTTAGACATGTGGGGGCCTGTCTTTTAACCTAATGAGTATCTCTTCTAGTCCCTGTTGCGGTGGCGTGAAGTTGTCTTGCTAACTTCTTATGAGCACGGTGTGGTCCCAACGACTGGCAGTGTGAGGCAGGCTGTCACTCTCTCTTACACACTCGCCCCTCACCTCTGCTTTCATGTCCTACTTTTTACACATACAAACATTCTAACCAGCAGGTGCACAAACTTTACAGATTTTTTTTAAATGATACTTTTTTTTGTCCTTCTCATGCAGCGCTTCACCAGGAGCCAGCCCGGGGAGCAGAGGGACACGGTCCTGCAGGCCTACATCAGCAATGACCTGCTGGACTGTCACCGCAGTCAGGGGGTAAGTGCACTGATGGGGGTGAGTTCACCAGTGGGGGTGAGTGCACCAGTGGTGGTGAGTGCACCGGTGGGGGTGAGTGCACCGGTGGGGGTGAGTGCACCGGTGGGGGTGAGTGCACCAGTGGGGGTGAGTGCACCAGTGGGGGTGAGTGCACCAGTGGGGGTGAGTGCACCGGTAGGGGTGAGTGCACCAGTCGGGATGAGTGCACCAGTCGGGGTGAGTGCACCAGTCGGGGTTAGTGCACCGGTAGGGGTGAGTGCACCGGTAGGGGTGAGTGCACCAGTGGGGGTGAGTGCACCGGTGGGGGTGAGTGCACCAGTGGGGGTGAGTGCACCGGTGGGGGTGAGTGCACCAGTGGGGGTGAGTGCACCGGTAGGGGTGAGTGCACCGGTGGGGGTGAGTGCACCAGTGGGGGTGAGTGCACCGGTGGGGGTGAGTGCACCGGTGGGGGTGAGTGCACCGGTAGGGGTGAGTGCACCAGTCAGGGTGAGTGCACCAGTCGGGGTGAGTGCACCAGTCGGGGTTAGTGCACCGGTAGGGGTGAGTGCACCGGTAGGGGTGAGTGCACCAGTGGGGGTGAGTGCACCGGTGGGGGTGAGTGCACCAGTGGGGGTGAGTGCACCGGTGGGGGTGAGTGCACCAGTGGGGGTGAGTGCACCGGTAGGGGTGAGTGCACCGGTAGGGGTGAGTGCACCAGTGGGGGTGAGTGCACCAGTGGGGGTGAGTGCACCGGTGGGGGTGAGTGCACCGGTGGGGGTGAGTGCACCGGTAGGGGTGAGTGCACCAGTCGGGGTGAGTGCACCAGTCGGGGTTAGTGCACCAGTCGGGGTTAGTGCACCGGTAGGGGTGAGTGCACCGGTAGGGGTGAGTGCACCAGTGGGGGTGAGTGCACCAGTGGGGGTGAGTGCACCAGTGGGGGTGAGTGCACCAGTGGGGGTGAGTGCACCGGTAGGGGTGAGGGCACCACACCACAGCGGCCCAGGAGCTCTATCTGGTGGCTGCTAGAAAAGGAACAGCAACTTGCTCCTCGTCCCTTTTACCCTCTGATCCACCCCACTCCTACTCAGGGATTTCTGACTTATTTCCTCAATATTCCTCAATATTGAATCTAGGGTCAGACAGGGATTTCAGAGACACTGCTCCTTTGTACACTGCTGTACCAAGACTGCTACCTGAGTGCAGATCTCTTCACAAGGACCATAGCTACTGAACACATACCTCCAGAGTAAAGCCTGCTCATTTTCTCTAATCGCCCACTTCTAAATCATTGTGGAGTGGCACCCTCTCCCAACTTTAGGACATCAGTGCCGTGAGGCAAGAGGAGCTCCATGTCCACCTCCACAGTACCAAAGCATCGCAGTTCAAGCGTCTCCTACTTGGAGGACAGCCGTACTGCTTGCCCTTCTCACTGCGCTGTACATTGGGCCACAAAGCGGATACGATGTGACCCGAGCCTTCTTTAGGTCTGCCTACAAGCTGCTTCAGTGATTGTTCAACCTTTTGTCCTACATTCTTCAGAAATGTACAGTACACATTACAGAAAGCTTGAGTTTTGGGTTAGCACTCTTCAACCATTGGCTAGCATGTCTTTTTTATGGTTTGCCATTGCGTAGATGGGATGGTAAGCAACAGGATGGCATTTCATGGGCGGTTTCTGTGGGCCAGATTCACAAACATTGTACTCACTAAAAGTGGTTGTAATTTGCGCACCAACTTTTAGCCAATTCAGTGGTATTTTGCTAACCGATCTATATATGAATATAGGTCAGATCAGAATTGTAATGAGTTGCAATTTGACCTACCACATGCATGTTAATGAGTCAGGTTGCAAACTACTGCGACACACTAAGATTCTCTGCCACCAATCAGCAGACCATCATGTCTGTGACTGCTTTTAAATAAATAAATGTTTTTTTCTTAAATGCAATGCATTTAAAAAAATGGAAATTGTACAAACTTTAAAAAAAAAGTATTTAACACCTCAGTGGTCCTTGGGACAGCTGCCTACTCCTAAAAATGTTCTTGTCGGCATTCACAAACATTCCTTCCTGTTCGCTTGGATTACTACTACCTTTTTTTTAGTCAGTAAAATATTATTTGTTTTGTAACAGGATTTTGGTTGCAAAACCTAAATACATCCCATTGTGAATCTCTGTTTGAAAGTGACACCCTAAACATGCCCCTTCCGAGCAACGATTCTGTGTGTACTCAGAAACCCACATTGCGATGCAGTAACACCATACTGTATTACAATTTGGGTTTTGTTCATACCAAAAAGATAATGTTGCAGTCACAAAGGCTCCGATTTTGAGAATAGGAGCCTTTGAGACCACAGAATCCTTTCGCACACCTGGCTCTTTTTTCTTCCAATCAGATTTTGACAACGGGGCATTGCGTAATCATTTCGTTAAGCTGCAGCTGTGACAAGACACATAGTTTGTAATTGAAACCCAGTCTGTGCTCCTTGATGTATTTACTTTGCTGAAGCAACAACACTTTACGTGCTGGTCTATGGGTTTGTAAGTCTCGCCTTGTCGGCTTGCTCATGTTATCAATACAGTACGCTTGGCACAGACACTATGGGGGTCATTAGGATGGCGGGCGGACTTTGCCTGCCCGCCATCCTCGTGGTAATAGGGACCGCCCGCCATAAGGGCGGGGGTCCCCTGGGGAGTATTAGGATGTGCCCGGCACAGTGGCGGGCACATCCTGTATTTTTAGCATTGTGGCGGGCGGTGCTCTCTGCACCGACCGCCACAATGCTAAAAATGCATTTCAGCATTTGCATTTACGAAGCGGCAGGCACTGCGTGGTGCCTGCCGCTTTGTAAATGCAAATGAAGGGGGGTACTACAGGTACCCCCCGTGTGCACCCCCCCTCTCCTTTACTCTGGGGGCCCGCAGGGGGGCCCCCAGAGTGAAGACCGCATGCCTTTCCGTGGCGGAATCGCCACTGCGGAAAGGCACCTAAATACAAATATCATAATATGGCTGGCGGTGTCTGATAGACACCGCCACCATATTATTCCTTTTCCGCCCCGGCCGCATGGCGGGGGGGAAAACTAGTGTGGATCACGGGCGGATTGCCTCCGCCAGGACGGCGGTGGCTACCGCCAGCCTGGCAGAGGCAATCCGCCCGACATCATAATGACCTCCTATGTGTGGGCAGTTGACACTCAAGCTTGTTGAACATCAGGAAGTGATCGATGTTTCGTCAGCTAGATTTGCCCCAGGCTCTGGTACCCATTTGTTGGTCCATGGCCTTAGCTGCTGAAAATGAAACCCATTCTAAACCCGGATGCCCCGTGGCAAAATACACCCAGATCAGTCATTCCTGCTCCTTCAATGGGACCATGTTCCAAACTAGCGAGAAACCTGGACATTACGATCTACTCAACTTTCAAACATATAGCTTGAGTGTTGACTTTACTATCACAGAACATTTGTTTAGTATGTCTCACAAAATAGCAGCACTGAATGCCTTGACCTCACCTCGCTTAGACTTCTTCGACTCAGTATATCTAGGGCTGCCAGAAAAAGATTTGAATCGATTCCAGCATTTTCAAAACGGTGCAGTCTGTGTTACTTTTGGCTGAAGAAATTTGAATCTGCTTCCCTGTCAATGCGCCAGCCGGTGAAGAACAGGGTTTTGTTTGAATCCCTTTACATTGTTCGCCAAAGTTTCTACCTGTCGAGTCACAAGTTTTGCAATAGGATGTTTCATTGATACAACCCTTGATGTTCACTACGCTCGTTGCAGGTTAATCCATTTGTAATTCTTAAATTGATTTAAATCTACCCTTAAACATTTAAAACTCAAAAAAGATCTTAAAGCTTAGCTATGTTATGTAGAGATGCAACTTTACTTGCATTGTTCTAGTTGATTCAATGCCCATTAGATTCACAATGTTAGACTAATGTTCCGATTCGTTACCTTTGCCTTAAATTGTAAAGCGCTCTGATATCCTTCGGGATCAAGTTTGCGCTATATAAAACTTTATAAATAAAATAAATAAATTGTTTTGATTGGGTATGACTTCCTCCATCTGATATTTCACTTTGTGCTATGCCAAAAGACACAATTTAGGTGAATGTTTTGCGTGTCTGCAAATATACTTTGAGATAGCTGGGTTACACTTGCTGTCTTAAAAGATTTTGCCACCGCGTTCTAAGAATGTTTGGCCGCAATGTAGTTTCCATGCTGTCCCTTCCTGCAGATACCAAACCTGGGTAAAACAAAGTAACATAGGCAAGTAAACTAAACTTGACTTGGAGAGAGAGAGAGAGAGAGAGAGAGAGAGAGAGAGAGAGAGAGAGATGGATTTTCTTGGTATAACAGAAATTCACTCCTTCCTCTTTCAGGATGAAGGGACGCAATGTTATTATAATTTAATTTTTCTGTACTGTGGCTTAGGTGCAGGACGGCATGCCCCACAGTGCCTCCAGAGCAGTCATGTGGGATGCCCCTGGCTGGCTGCACCTGGCATGCCCCACAGTGCCTCCAGAGCAGTGCCGTGGGATGCCCCTGGCTGGCTGCACCTGGCATGCCCCACAGTGCCTCCAGAGCAGTGATCTGGAATGCTGGCTGCCCCTGGCATGCCTCACAGTGCCTCCAGAGCAGTCATGTGGGATGCCCCTGGCTGGCTGCCCCTGGCATGCCCCACAGTGCCTCCAGAGTAGTGATCTGGAATGCTGGCTACCCCTGGCATGCCTCACAGTGCCTCCAGAGCAGTGAGGTGGGATGCCCCTGGCTGGCTGCACCTAGCTTGCCCCACAGGGCCTCCAGAGCAGTCATGTGGATGCCCCTGGCTGGCTGCCCTTGGCATGCCCCACAGTGCCTCCAGAACAGTGATGTGGGATGCCCCTGGCTGGCTGCCCCTGGCATGCCCCACAGTGCCTCCAGAGCAGTGATGTGGGATGCCCCTGGCTGGCTGCCCCTGGCATGCCCCACAGTGCCTCCAGAACAGTGATGTGGGATGCCCCTGGCTGGCTGCCCCTGGCATGCCCCACAGTGCCTCCAGAGCAGTGATGTGGGATGCCCCTGGCTGGCTGCCCCTGGCATGCCCCACAGTGCCTCCAGAGCAGTGCTGTGGGATGCCCCTGGCTGGCTGCACCTGGATGCCCCACAGTGCCTCCAGAGCAGTGATGTGGGATGCCACTGGCTGGCTGCACCTGGCATGCCCCACAGTGCCTCCAGAGCAGTGATGTGGGATGCCACTGGCTGGCTGCACCTGGCATGCCCCACAGTGCCTCCAGAGCAGTGATGTGGGATGCCACTGGCTGGCTGCACCTGGCAGGCCCCACAGTGCCTCCAGAGCAGTGATGTGGGATGCCACTGGCTGGCTGCACCTGGCAGGCCCCACAGTGCCTCAAGAGCAGTGCTGTGGGGTGTTCCTGGTTGGCTGCGTCTGGCAGGCCCCTCAGTGCCTCCAGAGCAGTGCCGTGGGATGCCCCTGGCTGGCTGCACCTAGCAGGCCCCACAGGGCCTCCAGAGCAGTGACGTGGGATGCCTCTGGCTGGCTGCACCTGGCATGCCCCACAGTTCCTTCAGAGCAGTGCTGTGGGGTGTTCCTGGTTGGCTGCTCCTGGCAGGCCTCCACTTCAGACAGAATGGGGTGTGTGTGAATTTACTGCTTGGATATTCAGTCCATAGTGCTCTGGACAAACGCATGTCCTTTGTTCACACAATCACCTTAACTAGAGGAAGTTTCCACAAAATGTTTTTATTTCTAGTTGCACCTCGCACCTTTGTCGCATGACGCACCCCAGAGGGCAGGGAGAGTGGTTTCTTAGCATCTGATACCTAGAGAGTCCTCTAGCAAGGAGGTTGTAACACTTGCACTTGGCAGATAAGTCAGCTTTTAGAGGCAGCCTTTGGAACTTTTGTATCTTATGTTATAAAAGTGCTTCAGGAATGTGGTCTCTAAACCATAAAAGTCTAACTTTGTGTGTAAAGAAGTGTGAAACTTAATCTCTTTACTATAAAGGTCTCGAAAATATCTCTTTAGCCAAAATATTCCTCCTGTAGGGGAAAAAAGATACATGCAATTAAGCAGGTAACTGTATAATACTGTGCATTTGAGAATGGTGAGGACCAAAGAACGGATGTATACTTGAAGCGCAGACTGAGGTGTGTGCCTACCGTCAGCAGTTTGCCTGCTGGTCGGTCAGATTGGCTGAAAAATGATAGTGCTCTGTCTGGATGGTTGTATCATATTGCCTTTAGACATCAGTGTTGTGAAATGAATCCGATACTATTGTATTACGCCCACTGTGCTTTTCTCCCTCGCAGAGAAGCGTGCTTGAGTTGCTGCACTCCAAAAGCGAGATCGTCCGGCAATACGCTGCCCGGCTCGTCAACGCCTTTGCGTCTCTGGCTGAGGGTAAGAGTCCTGTCCTGCTCTGTGCATTATCTCCCAGCTTTGTAACTTGGAGAAATTGCTGCATTAATTCTATGTATTGCAAACATCTGCTTGACACCAGCATAAACTTTAGCCATCGTGATTTCACCCTACCCGCAAGGTTCCCCCAAACGTTGCAACCATGTCTGATGTACCCCTCCACAGCACATTCTTCAATTCTCCCTCTGAACTGATGGTTGTAACGCATACAAACTATGTTGACAAGCTGCATGAAGAACATGCGTGTGGGGTAGCCGTCTGATCCTGTTTCTGCAATTATGCTTGCTGACATGTACATATTTGAACTTCCACTAATGGACTCTATGTCCTGAAAAAGAATTCTGGTGCATGAAAAGAGTCTTCTCCAGTCTTTCCTGACTGGTTGTGTTATGGAGTGTGAGAGCAATGGGTATCAAGCTTTTTTTTCCGTTTGTGACCGGAAAAATGCATTTTGGTATGTACCATCCCCAAATTGTGATTCGGTAACACGTTACAGAATCACAATTTGGAATTGCACATACATATCCATTCAGTTTTAGGAAGGGGCGTGTTTAGGGCGTCACTTCCTAATACCGAATCGCAGCGGTATATAAGACTGCTTAGCGACCAAAATGCGATCACTAAACATTCGCATTTTACTGCCTACTTCAACTCATTTGCAAATGGGAAGAGATCCCTGAGGAATCCCCTTCCCGTTTGTGAATGGTTGCAAACACGTTTTTTAAGAGTTGTCAGTGGTCCTACAGACCGCTGCCTACTCTTAAAAAATTAAAAGAACACTTAAAATTTTTCTTTTTAGACTGAAAGCTCTAAGGAAAACGGGCTGAATTAAAAAATAAAAAGATTGCTTTATTTAAAAACGATCACAGTAATAGTGGTCTGCTGAACCCAGCGAGCCCATCCCTGTGATTTTAGCAATTCCTAATAGGTCACAAATCGAGACCTACCTCGTTAATACCCATGAGGTGATTCGCAGAAAATCACACTTTGAGAATCACTATTACTAATATTGATATATCTGGTCCAGTGTCTTCTCCTTCGTTCTTTAGCTATTGACCTTGTTAATTCTCTGTATGAAGAGAAATAATGTGGCACTCTGCAAGCATCATTCTCTTGCTTCCTTCACTTTGTCAGTGGAAGCAACAGTGGTCCTATGCAAGGAGGGAATGTAAACAAGGGATAAATATAGAAACAATGGAAACTATATTGTATATTGACTTGCCCAGCCGGGCAGGGGTCTAATTTTTAATTTTCAGCACAATTTTTAGAGAAATACCTTCAACAATTTCTTGGAGATGGGCACAAGCCTGTACCCGAACGTTTACAAATTGTCATGGTTAGCAGAGTAGATAGAGAAATTGTTGAAGGTATTCTTCTAAAAATTGTGTTGAAAATTAAATATTAGACCCCTGCCCGGCTGGGCAAGTCAATATACAATATAGTTTCCATTGTGTCTATATTTATCCCTTGTTTACATTCCCTCCTTGCATAGGACCACTGTTGCTTCCACTAATATGTTCCCCGAGGTCCTGTGCTGACTCGATTGGGTGCCCTTGTTGTGTTTCATATTCCTTCACTTTGTCAACTTCAGAATTTTTTCAGCCCCAACTTTGCCTGGTATCGCCTGTGCCACACCAGTAAGGCACTGGAGTTGGTGGTTTGGGGCCAGATGTAGGAAGCGTAATTCCGGTCGGTAACGGACGATATTACAGAATTTCGGCCGTTACCGACCGGAATTAGGCTACTGAGATGTAGGTGCCCAAATTGCTAATTCGGTAATTTACCGATTCGGTATTTTAAGGAATCGGTAAATTACCGATTCCTTAAAATACCAAATCGGTAAATTACCGAATTAGCAATGTAGGGAGCACTCAAATGAGTTCTTTCCCCTTTTGGGATTCGTTATTTGCCACCAACTACAAGTTGATGGTAAATAAAGAAAACCCCACAAAAAGCAATTTTATGCAAATTGCTTCGTGCCATGTTGCAGACATACATGCCCTTAGGGCATGTATGTCTGCAACATGTGCACCCATACACAATTGAGGGGTGCAACAGGGTGTCAAAGTGACACCCTTCAATGTTTCCCCCAATTACCGAATCTGTATTTACCGATTTGGTAATTGCCATTCATTCCTATGGGCCACCAGGCCCATAGGAATGAATGGCAATTACCGAATCGGTAAATACTGATTCGGTAATTACCGAAACTTACTGATTCGGTAATTTTTTCGGTAAAATTACCTACATCCCATTTGCCTGTTCTTAAATGTCGAATCGGTATGATTCGGTATTTAAGAATCGGTAATCTGAGATTACCTACATCTGGCCCCCGGTGCTCCATCTTTTCGAAAGTGATAGCAGTGGTTGGTTCCCATCTTCAGAGGTCAGGAGTGCACATATTCCTGTCCCTAAATTACTGGTCATGAAATGTAGGATCGCCATAGTCATTCAAAAATTACCTCTGCATGTTGGCCAAATTCCTAACATTGTTTGGTTTAACCATCAATGAGCCAACGTCCCACATGAGCCCCATTGTGAGAATTCCATTCATGGGGCACTTCTAAACACGGTGACGTTCAAGGCCTTTCCTCTACCTCTGCGAGTCTAGGACATTTATGGTATGATCCTAATGTTTCCGGATGGTCCTAGGCTTTCATGAGGATGGCTTTAAAGTTACTTGGTCTCCTGACATGTGCACCTCATCCCGAATGGTAGGTTGCGGATACTTGCGCTGACGTGGAACCTGAGATCCCAGTGGGCCCAGGATCGGGGCTGCCTCGCTGACTCCATTCAGATCTCAAGGGAGACGGTGAAAGACCTACAGTGGTGGCTGAACTGCATATAGCCACTTCCCTTCCCCAACCCAGAGTTCATGGAGATGACGGATGTGCCCCAGCTGGGTTGAGGGTAGGTATCTCGAACAGGTGGAGATGATAGCTGTCTGATGGAGAGCCAACTCTACATCAATCTTTTGGAGCTTTGTGTATTCCATCTTGTTCTAAACTCCTTTCCCCCCATCTATTAAAGGGATGCTGCTGCAGGTCCTCATAGACAACACAACCACCATATGGTTCTGCAACAATGAGGGGCATTTGGATAATTGATCCTGTGTCAAGACGCGCTGCCCCTCTGGAGGTGGAAGGACCAACAAAGTTTCTTCCTGTTCACCAACCACCGTGCGGGGTCCTTGAATACCAGAAGTGACAAACCTGAGTGGGTGTCTTCTGGTGGACCAAGAGTGTGTCTTCATCTTGAGGTGGCGCCGTAACTCTTTGTCCAACTGCCCTGGCTAGATCTATGTGCTGGAGTTGGGATCACATAATGTTATCAGTTCGGCTCGTTGACTTTTCCTGTAAAGCAGACATTTGGAAATGCATTCCGGATGCAATTGAAGGAAAGACTCCTATACGCACTTTCCCTGTTACCTCTCCTGCCTGGCGAGCTGAGGAAGATCTAGATAGATGGTTCCCAAGTCTTTCCCATCACCTCTGACTGGCCCTAGAGGATATGGTGGCCAGAGCTCCCTGAGCATTTATCCTACGACCAGGCTTCCGCTGCGGCAGCACCTCCAGGCAGGGTCCATCATCTGATTCTCCATAACCTACACCTCCAATCATTTGACTTGCCGACTGTGGTGGTTGATGTCATCCTTGTGTTCAGGCGGCTTTCCCCGAAGATGATCTAAACTGGGCTCTGGGGCATATTTTTGCCTTCTGTGGTACCTGAACCACTGACTCCTTACAATCCATGCTCTTTCCTTAGGCAGCAAAGGAACAGTGAAAGGTCATTTGCCTGCCCTTTGGGCCTTGCCATGTTTACCTGACCAACCATCTATATTTAAGTCAGCGGTTGTGATGTGTTTCATGAAAGGTTTGACTCACATGCTTCTAACCAAACCATTTGATATGTCTGAATGGGCTCGGAACTTGGTCCTAGACATTTTTCTTGTGCACAACCTTCGAATCTAGGCACAGCTGTTTCGTAAGACTTCAAACACGAAAGACTCTCTTCCTCATTGCAATTATGTTGCCGTGCCATGTGAGTGCACTGCAGGCGCTTTCAGTCAATAGCCATACACCACTTCCGTTTCTTGAGAAATTAGTACTGACGACCCGGTCCTCCTTCGTTCCAAACATCGGCCCTCCTTTCTGCATTGGTTGGTTGAACGCTCTGCCACTGTTTTTTTTGCCCCAACTCACCGCTCGGAAGAGGAATAGGGATTTCATCACCATGACCCTTAGCGGGCGTTAAAGTTTTACCACGGCTGCATGAAGGGCTATGGTGTAGATGATCATAGATTTGTGTGATTTTCTGGTGTAATGAAAGGCAAGGTTGCGCAGAAGAGTGCACCAGCAAGGTGCTTAGCGCTCTCCATCAAAATCTGGTATGCACTTACCAAGAAGCAGCCTCCCGTAGACCTATGGGCCCAAGCCACAAGGCCAAGGCCACAGCAACGGCTTTGGTGTGAGGAGAACATGTTCTAAACATCTGCCACATGGGTGTCGATGCACAAGGTCTTGACGCGCTGGTCCGCTCGGAAGGCCAGTTCACCCCCCCTGGTTCTGCAGTGCTTTTTGTTCGCAGTCCACTTACAGACCCTCCACCTTTGGGAGATATTGCTGTGGTATCTTTCACAGGTGATAAATCCCCAGTTCGAGGTGTCCATCAGGAGAACAAGTTACTAACCTTCGATATGGCTGTTTATGGTGGATAATGTCTGAATACAGATTCCTTACTGCCCTCACACCACCCTGTTCTTTGGAGGAGCCTCTTTACCATCTAAAAGGTTCCAAGTTAGGACATCAGCATGCTGGCTCAGTTTGCTCTGTGCTCCTTATCCAAGGATGTGGAAGAAATAAGATATAAGAAACTTGCGTCAGCGTGAAGGGGTGGTTCATATACCGCTCTGCTCCTTCACTTCTTGAGTGGTATGGAGTCACTGTGTACATATTACCACCTACCAGTGTCTGGGAGCACTTGTAGAAGAATTCTTGAAATCCAGTCTTGGCCCGGGATATTCTAAAGGGGCAGAATCTGCCGTTAAGTAGAGTAACCACCAGAAAGAACGTTACCGTTAAGCAACTCGTTGAACTGTGTCAGAAAAAGATTCCTTATAAACACTGGACAGATACATAGGTCAAATCATTTTCTGTCCCTGCCTTAATTATGCATCTGTACACCAATGTATTGTCTATACTTAGTAAAAGAGATTTCCTCAGTTTTGATTGTAAGTAGTTTTTGGCTAGACCGACGCAACCACTGCATGATAGAACTTCAATCTCTGCATTTGTTCAACTCGATTTCATATTTTTGGGAATGGTTGGGAATGGTAATGCCTCCCTGTAGCTATTGCCCCTTGTAATTGGACAGTACCTTGAGCAGCTTAGGCCTGGAAACACAAGAGCTCTCCAACCTGGAGCCTGTTGGAGTCCTGTCTTTTCAGAATTGAAGACAAAGCTGTAGGATTTTGCAGCTTAAACAACTAAAACACTCACGTTTGTATGGATGCTCTTTAGATTGGCAGGAGTCCGCCCCGGCATATCGGAGAGCTGGCATAGTCCCAATTGAAGGCATAGATCAAAGCATGCCAGTGAAATAACACTCTTTGCACAAGAGTGTCATTGTGCCAAACTCTGTAAATAACAGGTGTCTCTCTGACCCAACCCACTGGTGCTGGTGTTGACCCACTGTGGGTCTTTGTTTCCTCTCCTCTTCGGCCAGGTTTCGTCCCAGCTCATCAGGAACAAACACCACAGATGAAACAAGCTGTTGTTTGTTATCTGGTGACTCATTCTCCGTGCCCAGTGTCTTCTCTGGGACTAGCAGCACTTTCATTCATAGCTACAATTTACCTCACAAAATTGCTTGCAGACCTAGACGTCTTTGTATCTCTGTTACAGTAAGAAAAATTAACTGTCTGCGAGACAATCCGTGATTTTCAGAACTTTCCACCTGGGAGAACTAAAAATCTAATTGACATCTCATGATAGACTTGTAAACTAGTTATTGGAAGAAGTGTGTGGGGTAAGTTGCTTGTGTTTTCCTGCATTCTACTTTTCCAAGGCATTTGTTTGGCTGTTCTTTATAAATTAAACATCTGGTGTAGTGCAACAAGGTAAGTCTTTCTCCACTGATACCCAAGGTGACCTGGGTATCTCAAGGCATGGGCAGCGGAGCCCGGTGTGCCATGTGGACTCTAGATCCGCCTCACGGGACCCATGGGTCATGGAGCCCGGTGTGCCATGTGGACTCGAGATCCACCTCACGGGACCCATGGGCCGCGGAGCCCGGTGTGCCATGTGGACTCGAGATCCACCTCACGGGACCCATGGGTCATGGAGCCCGGTGTGCCATGTGGACTCGAGATCCACCTCACGGGACCCATGGGCCACGGTGCCCGGTGTGCCATGTGGACTCGAGATCCACCTCACGGGACCCATGGGCCGCGGAGCCCGGTGTGCCATGAGGACTCGAGATCCACCTCACGGGACCCATGGGCCGCGGAGCCCGGTGTGCCATGTGGACTCGAGATCCACCTCACGGGACCCATGGGTCATGGAGCCCGGTGTGCCATGTGAACTCGAGATCCACCTCACGGGACACATGGGCCATGGAGCCCGGTGTGCCATGTGGACTCGAGATCCACCTCACGGGACCCATGGGTCATGGAGCCCGGTGTGCCATGTGGACTCGAGATCCACCTCACGGGACCCATGGGTCATGGAGCCCGGTGTGCCATGTGGACTCGAGATCCACCTCACGGGACCCATGGGTCATGGAGCCCGGAGTGCCATGTGGACTCGAGATCCACCTCACGGGACCCATGGGTCATGGAGCCCGGAGTGCCATGTGGACTCGAGATCCACCTCACGGGACTCATGGGTCATGGAGCTCGGAGTGCCATGTGGACTCGAGATCCACCTCACGGGACCCATGGGTCATGGAGCCCGGTGTGCCATCTGGACTCGAGATCCACCTCACGGGACCCATGGGTCATGGAGCCCGGTGTGCCACGTGGACTCGAGATCCACCTCACGGGACCCATGGGTCATGGAGCCCGATGTGCCACGTGGACTCGAGATCCACCTCACGGGACCCATGGGTCATGGAGCCCGGAGTGCCATGTGGACTCGAGATCCACCTCACGGGACCCATGGGTCATGGAGCCTGGTGTGCCATGTGGACTTGAGATCCACCTCACGGGAGCCATGGGTCATGGAGCCCGGAGTGCCATATGGACTCGAGATCCACCTCACGGGACCCATGGGTCATGGAGCCCGGTGTGCCTTGTGGACTCGAGATCCGCCTCACGGGACCCATGGGTCATGGAGCCTGGTGTGCCATGTGGACTTGAGATCCACCTCACGGGACCCATGGGTCATGGAGCCCAGAGTGCCATGTGGACTCGAGATCCGCCTCACGGGACCCATGGGTCATGGAGCCCGGTGTGCCATGTGGACTCGAGATCCACCTCACGGGACCCATGGGTCATGGAGCCCGGTGTGCCATGTGGACTCGAGATCCACCTCACGGGCCCCATGGGTCATGGAGGCCGGTTGTGCCATGTGGACTCGAGATCCACCTCACGGGACCCATGGGTCATGGAGCCCGGTGTGCCATGTGGACTTGAGATCCACCTCACGGGACCCATGGGTCATGGAGCCCGGTGTGCCATGTGGACTCGAGATCCACCTCACGGGCCCCATGGGTCATGGAGCCCGGTGTGCCATGTGGACTCGAGATCCACCTCACGGGCCCCATGGGTCATGGAGCCCGGTGTGCCATGTGGACTCGAGATCCACCTCACGGGACCCATGGGTCATGGAGCCCGGTGTGCCATGTGGACTCGAGATCCACCTCACGGGACCCATGGGCCATGGAGCCCGGTGTGCCATGTGGACTCGAGATCCACCTCACGGGCCCCATGGGTCATGGAGCCTGGTGTGCCATGTGGACTCGAGATCCACCTCACGGGCCCCATGGGTCATGGAGCCCGGCGTGCCATGTGGACTCGAGATCAACCTCACGGGACCCATGGGTCATGGAGCCCGGAGTGCCATGTGTACTCGAGATCCACCTCACGGGACCCATGAGTCATGGAGCCCGGTGTGCCATGTGGACTTGAGATCCACCTCACGGGACCCATGGGTCATGGAGCCCGGTGTGCCATGTGGACTCGAGATCCACCTCACGGGACCCATGGGTCATGGAGCCTGGTGTGCCATGTGGACTCGAGATCCACCTCACGGGACCCATGGGTCATGGAGCCCGGTGTGCCATGTGGATCGAGATCCACCTCACGGGACCCATGGGTCATGGAGCCCGGTGTGCCATGTGGATCGAGATCCACCTCACGGGACCCATGAGTCATGGAGCCCGGTGTGCCATGTGGACTTGAGATCCACCTCACGGGACCCATGGGTCATGGAGCCCGGTTTGCCATGTGGACTCGAGATCCACCTCACGGGACCCATGGGTCATGGAGCCTGGTGTGCCATGTGGAATCCAGATCCACCTCACGGGACCCATGGGTCATGGAGCCCGGTGTGCCATGTGGATCGAGATCCACCTCACGGGACCCATGGGTCATGGAGCCCGGTGTGCCATGTGGATCGAGATCCACCTCACGGGACCCATGAGTCATGGAGCCCGGTGTGCCATGTGGACTTGAGATCCACCTCACGGGACCCATGGGTCATGGAGCCCGGTGTGCCATGTGGACTCGAGATCCACCTCACGAGACCCGTGGGCCACGGAGCCCGGTGTGCCATGTGGACTCGAGATCCACCTCACAGGGCCCATGGGTCATGGAGCCCGGTGTGCCATGTGGATCGAGATCCACCTCACGGGACCCATGGGTCATGGAGCCCGGTGTGCCATGTGGATCGAGATCCACCTCACGGGACCCATGAGTCATGGAGCCCGGTGTGCCATGTGGACTTGAGATCCACCTCACGGGACCCATGGGTCATGGAGCCCGGTGTGCCATGTGGACTCGAGATCCACCTCACGGGACCCATGGGTCATGGAGCCCGGTGTGCCATGTGGACTCGAGATCCACCTCACGAGACCCATGGGTCACGGAGCCCGGTGTGCCATGTGGACTCGATATCCACCTCCACGGGACCCATCTGTGGTGGTTGAGCTGGGGAGGACAGGGTTAAGTACTTTGGCTTGGTGACATCTATCGTAATGGGATGAAGATCCACTTGCATCTGGTTGATCCCCTCTCAGTAATAGCACAGTGAACTAAGAGCAGTGAACTGAGGCAGTGCCAGTTGGTATGATTGATTCGGGTATTCCCTGAATCACATTTCATGCTCTTGTGGTCAGCACCCTACTAATGTCACGGTGTGGTGCTCCTGGCACATTGAGTAGCCACTGCTGAGAAATGACTCTTACAGTGCAGCTTTCTGGAAAACATTTGTCATCGTATTTTTGTTGTGCTTTTTATTTAAACCTTTATTGGGTTTTCTGACTAAAAAACCCATAAAGTACAGGTACAGTCGGCAATTGAATCCAGTTAGAGCTTAACTCGTATGCCTGAAGGAGTAAAGCCCAGATTCATCAGCAAGGAACACACGGTTCATTACTCATGGTTGCATATTTGCAGGGGAGATTGTCAAGTGTACACAACAAGTGGGAGGATATATAACCATGGAAAGTGGGGGATGGGAGAGGGATAGGGGTGTAGCGGTATCTTGCAAAGAAACGGCATGGAACGCTAATGCATTGGGCATGAGGGTGGGCCAAGACAGTGTGAATGGGGTAGTATAACATGTAGATGAGCGAAGCGGAGTGGGGAACAGCAGGTACTGCCAGATACGCTTGGTGCGTGGCAGCCACTACAGGGGGAGGTTATCATTTTTAGTGCCGGGCAGAAACTCTGAGAGAAGGGTGGCCCAATGGGTGCAAATGGGTTGTTGGCATAGACCCTGCACTTTCTCGTAGCGAAGTGCGTCTTCCTCCGCGCACTTGCGGACTGTGCAGTGCCAGGCATCTAGAGAGGGGTTTGCTGAGGAACGTAGGAGGTGCAGGGTAAGAGTACGTTTGGCGAGGAGAAGCATCAGGCAGGCGAAGTGAATGCACACTTTATGGGACTTTTGCCGCGTGAAGATGCAGAGTGAACACGCCTCCCGTGTGGGGATATCAGTGAGCTCCGTGACTTGTCGTAATGTGTTGTGCGCTTTTTTCCACCAGTAATGTAGAGCTAGGCAGGACCAAATCATGTGCTCTAGCTCAGCGCCTCGAGCCGGACTTCAAGGGCAATGGGCATTTGCTTGTGGGAACAAGTGATTAATTTGGGCTAGGGTGAAGTAGATGCGGGGTAGCATGAAGAGTTGCAGGTTTTTTAAATGCACCATATTTGTCATCTTAACTCGTACTCTCCTCTTTTGACACCAGGCCGGCTGTACCTGTCGCAGAACCCACGGCTCATTAGGGCCCTGGAGGAAACACTGAAGGCAGAAGACAAGGACTCGGCTACAAGGGAGAATGTCCTGGGTGCCCTACAGAAGCTCAGCCTGAGGTAAGGAAACCAAACTGGTGTCTAGTAGACGAGTGAGGCTCAACACAGTTTGCTTGATTGCCTCATCTACAGCGAGGCATCAACAGCATGCCTGATTCCCTCATCTGCAGTGAGGCTTCAACGGCATGCCCGATTCGCTCATCTGCAGTGAGGCATCAACGGCATGCCTGAATCCCTCATTTACAGCGAAGCATCAACAGCATGCCTGATTCCCTCATCTGCAGCGAGGCATCAACGGCATGCCTGATTCACCTCATCTGCAGTGTGGCTTCAATGGCATGCCTGATTCCGTCATCTGCAGCGAGGCATCAACAGCATGCCTGATTCCCTCATCTGCAGCGAGGCATCAACAGCATGCCTGATTCCCTCATCTGCAGCGAGGCATCAACGACATGTCTTTTTCCCTCATCTGCATTTAGGCATCATCGGCATGCCTGATTCCCTCATCTGCAGTGAGGCATCAACGACATGCCTGTTTCCCTCATCTGCAGCATGGCATCATCGGCATGCCTGTTTCCCTTCTCTGCAGTGAGGCATCAACGGCATACCTGATTCCCTCATCTGCAGTGAGGCATCAGCAGCATGCCTGATTCCCTCATCTAGAGTGAGGCATCAGCAGCATGCCTGATTCCCTCATCTACAGTGAGACATCAGCGACATGCCTGATTCCCTCATCTGCATCAATTTGTCTTCTAGAGTGAGGCACATGACTGCATGCCTGATTCCCTCATCTGCATCAATTTGTCTTCTAGAGTGAGGCACAGATGGCATGCCTGATTCAGTCTTCTAGAGTGAGGCACATACGGCATGCCTGATTCAGTCTTCTAGAGTGAGGCACAAGACTGCCTGTGGGAAACATTCATCTAGAGTGAGACACAGACAGCATTCCTGAATCAGTCTTCTAAAGGGAGGCACAGACGGCATGCCTGATTCAGTTTTCTAGAGTGAGGCACAGATGGCATGCCTGATCCCATCTTCTAGAGTGAGGCACAGACGGCATGCCTGATTCGTCTTCCAGAGTGAGGCAGAGATGGCATGCCTGACCCAGTCTTCTAGAGCGAGGCAGAGACGACATGCCTGATTCAGTCTTCTAGAGTGAGGCACAGACGGTAGTCCTGATTCAGTCTTCTAGAGTGAGGCACAAACGACATGCAGGATTCACTTTTCTAGATTGAGGCACATACGGCATTCCTGATATAGTCTTCTAGAGTCAGGCACAAGACTGCCTGTGGTAAACACTCATCTAGAGTGAGACATAGACGGTAGGCCTGATTCAGTCTTCTAGAGTGAGGCACATATGGCATGCCTGATTCAGTCTTCTAGAGTATAACCATCTTCTATGACCATAAATTGGATGTCCTGTTCCTAACGGAGACCTGGATTTCCTCATGCTCCGGCCCGGACATGGTTAGAGCACTTCCACAAGGCTTTCTCATATCTCATCTAGACAGACCTGTGGGGCGGGGCGGAGGAATTGCCATCCTTTACAGGGATACGTTAGTGTGTAAGGTTCAAGATGGAGGGTCGAGCGACTGCGAGAGCTGTCAGTTCTCCCTACGTCTGTCGCCTACGGCGTCCCTGGCAGGCCTTCTTATTTACCGCCCCCCTGGGACTATGGGCAATTTTATCAACTCCTTTCTCGAAATGGCCGCGCTCCTTGCCTCCTCTAGTGCCAATTTTGTAGCATTGGGTGATTTCAACATTCACTTTGACGACCCCTCTAGCTCTCTGGGTGCAGATCTGCAGTTCGATCTCAAGGCGTTTGAGATCAGCCTGGCCAACTCGGGTGCAACGCATGCGAAGGGACATCTGCTTGATCCTATATTCTCAAACTCGGATCGCCTCAAAGTATTGCCCGCATTGGCTCTGCCCTGGACAGACCATTTTATGGTCCCGGCCCGATGGCAGCTTGATGTCTCAGTGGCATCAACCCCCAGGGTATTTACGGTTGAAAGAGCCTGGTCTAGGCTTCCAGTGGACATCTGGGCAACACACTTGGAGTCGTCCCGGCCCCTCCTCGGGTCTGATCCGCTGGTAGCCGATGTGAACCTTAGCACCTGGCTGACCAATTCGCTTGATGCCATTCTCCCGAAGAAAAGATTACTTACCAGGGGTAGAAGAGTGGGATCAGCCCCCTTATATACACCAGAGCTGAGAACACTCAGGAAGGGCTGCAAGAGGATGGAGCGGATTTGGAGGAAGGACTGGAGTGAAAACAGCCGGACAGAATATCGGGTGGCTCTCGGTACCTATAAATCTGCCATCAAGGCAGCAAAAGCTGTGTTTTTCGAGGAGAGAATAGGTCTCTCTTCTAACTCCTCGAAGGAATCCTTCAGGGTTATCAGGGAACTCCTGAACCCCCGGTTACTCACGACAACCCACGTGAGAAATGTTCCGAACTTGCTTCTTTTTTCAAGACCAAAGTCGAAAACATCTTGGCATCTCTTCCTCGGCTAGCCCAGGAGACACACTCGGGTGGCAGCCCAGGGCCTCGACCCGGGCCGCGGTCAGTGGAGCTGGATTCCTTTGGACTAGTCACTGTGGAGGAAGCTCTCGGGGTTCTGGCGACTGTGAAGAGTGGGTCCCCGATAGACCCTGTACCGATGAAATACCTGAAGCAGGTCGCCTCTACCATCGGCGGCCCTGTGACTGACCTTATAAATCTTTCTTTTTCCAAAGGAGTGGTGCCCCCTAGCTGGAAGGGAGCGGTTGTCAAGGCCCTCTTGAAGAAGCCTAGTCTGGACCCCGCCGACCTTGCTAATTTTAGGCACATCTCTCTGCTCCCCGGCATTAGCAAGGTGGCGGAGAAACTCGTGAACAGGCGCCTATCGGGTTTTTTGGAATCCAATTCCCTCCTGGGTGATTCCCAAACGGGTTTTCGCCCTGGTCAGGGGACGGATACTGCCCTGCTCGCAGTCGTGGAGAATGCCAGGAGCATTTTGGATTCAGGGGGATCGGTGGCAGTGATCCTCCTGGACCTTAGTGCGGCATTTGACACCGTAGACCACCAGGTGTTACTCCAACGGCTGGCGGGGTGGGGGTCTCCGGGATGGCCCTGAAATGGTTCGCGTCATTTCTGGAAGGCCGGACGTTTGAGGTTTGGGAAGGCCGGGAGAAATCAACATCTGTCCCTCTCCAGTGTGGTGTGCCACAGGGCTCATCGTTGAGCCCTACATTGTTTAACATTTATATGGCCCCACTGGAGAGTGTGGTGCTGCCACTGGGTATCAAGATCATCAGCTATGCTGATGATACCCAGCTGGTGGTTGGGCTCCCCCAGTCGGCAAACCAACCCGACCGGCTGCACACCTGTTTATCTCAGATCTTTACGTGGATGTGCAGCTCAGCACTCAAACTTAACGGTTCGAAAACCGAATTGATGATGCTGGGGAACTCCCCTCCCTCCCTCTCACCTAGCAGCTGGCCCAGCTGCCTGGGAGTGGCACCCACCCCCAAACAGGAGATTAAGAGTTTGGGGGTGTGGCTGGAGCAGGACCTTTCTTTTAGGACACACGCTAAAAAGACAGCAGGCGTGTGCTTTGGTCTGCTCCAGTCTGCCCGGAAGATCTTACCTCTTCTCCCGATGGCTTCGAGGAGGCTGCTAATCCAGGGACTCATCATCTCACGGCTGGATTTCAGCAACGCGCTGTTTCTGGGGGCCCCAGAAACAACACTAAACAAACTGCAGCAAGTACAAAATGCTGCTGCTAGGCTCTTGACAGATCTTCCCAGGCGTCAATCTGCCCGCCCGGCGCTTAAGGCGCTTCACTGGCTTCCTATCAGAGAGAGGGTGAATTTTAAAGCACTCTGCATGACCCACAAAATCCTGCAGGGGAAAGGGCCACCTATCCTACGGGAGATGGTTCAACCCTACAAGGCCCCTCGTACCTTGCGCTTGGATCATCAACATCTGCTGCAAGTTGCGAGAGTAAGGAAGGCCAGGACTGGCGGCAGAAGATTTTCCATAAACGTTGCAACTTTGTGGAACTCCCTTCCGTTATTCCTACGCTCTGAAACGAGTACTTTACGTTTCCGTAAACTTTTAAAGCCCCACCTGTTCCCTGCCTAATGCCTCTGTCTTTTGTTATGGTGCCTCTCTCTGGGAGAGCGCGGGGATGCCCAAGGGTAACCAGGCGCGATATAAAACTCAGTAATAATAATAATAATAATAATAATAGAGTGAGGCACAGACGGCATGCCTGATTCAGTCTTCTAGAGTGAGGCATTAGACTGCCTGTGGGAAACACTCATCTCGAGTGAGACACAGACAGCATTTCTGAATCAGTTTTCTAGAGTGAGGCACAGAGGGCATGCCTGATTCAGTCTTCTAGAGTGAGGCACAGAGGGCATGCCTGATTCAGTCTTCTAGAGTGAGGCACAGACTGCATGCCTGATTCAGTCTTCTAGAGTGAGGCACAGACGGCATACCTGATTCGTCTTCCAGAGTGAGGCAGAGACGGCATGCCTGACCCAGTCTTCTAGAGTGAGGCAGAGATGGCATGCCTGACCCAGTCTTCTAGAGTGAGGCAGAGATGGCATGCCTGACCCAGTCTTCTAGAGTGAGGCAGAAACGGCATGCCTGATTTTGTCTTCTAGAGTGAGGCACACAAATGCATCTATGATTAACTCATCTAGAGTGAATCGCAAAAGTCAAGGGTGATTCACTCTTCTAGTCTCCCTGTTTACAAAGTGTATTTTCTTGTATATCGACGTCCCAGAAGTGCTACCATTCTAAGAGGAGTTTTTAAATCCGTGAATAACTTGGACTAAGTTTCAGCTACTTATCACTGCTAGAGACACAGGTTCATTTTCCACCCTAGAGTTTGTGTCTCCTTTATCTAATTAACCTGCTAGAACAAAAACATCTAACCTAGGTTTAGTTGTGACATCAGCATAGGTCATGGTGTGTGTTTTTGGACTCTGGCTCCCCTGAATTGCCAAATGATTCACCCCCAGTGTAGGGGCTCGGGTTGAGTCGTTGAAGGGACTGTCGGTGACTGCTGAAGCAGAGAGTGGAGTCCTGAACCCCCCTGCAAGCAGCTTGAAACATCTCAGTATAGTAAGGCATATCTTGTGCCCTTTCCGTTGTCTAGAGTAGTTTACTAAGGTGTGGCTGGGGCAGGTTTAGATGTGAAGGTGGGGTGGGGGGGTCATTAATAATAAAGACACCTTGTCCTCTTAGCTGCTTTTAAAGAGGTGGCATCCATGATCATTCTGTCTGTTGCTTCCTGTAGGCCGCTCTTCAGTGATCTATGCAGCGCTAATTGAATCTTGACATCATGGGCTTCCCCACAAGCTTTCCTCTTGGCACAGGACCTCCAAACCTTCCCTCCAGACTGCCCGGTTACTGAACACTTCATTGCAGCTGCCTCCGTTGGGCGGGACCCTCTAAATATGTATCCGAGAGCCTCCCCAACCCCACCTGTTTACTTTCTTGTTGCTATTCGATCCATTTAACCAAAGCACCCACTTTCACTAAGGCACATGAAAAGTCCATGCTTGAAAGAAAAACAAACCTAAGTAACTTTTAGGATCTTCAGGCACATACAATTATGTATTAACAAAGTACTATACAGTATACTAACACAAACTGGTGAGAGTAAAGGTCAGTGGGTGGAAGCTGAGAACCCCTAGAAATACAGGAATTATAGCTTTTTTTATATATGGATCTCAATTTGAAAACAGCAGCATAATTTTGAAATTGCAAAACATCAATGCAAAAACATTACATTTCATAGTGTCTAACTTGTTTTAGAGGGAGCTGTTTCTCTTGTAATGTATCTTTTATTGATTCACAT
This sequence comes from Lissotriton vulgaris, assembly GCF_964263255.1. Taxonomy (NCBI): domain Eukaryota; kingdom Metazoa; phylum Chordata; class Amphibia; order Caudata; family Salamandridae; genus Lissotriton; species Lissotriton vulgaris. The sequence goes on along the minus strand of NC_141699.1, from coordinate 1,084,297,602 downwards.
GCTTAAGTCTTCCCTGTCGTCATGGTGCGAGTCCCACGGTAACAGTAGAAATATTAGTACTGAATACATTGCAGAGACCTCCATGGAGAGACAATTCAATTGAGCACTCTATCAACCTCATTTTATAACATCCAAAGTTCAGCCAATCACAGCAGAGAACTCAGAGTAACTCTCTCCCCAGAGCCACCACACCTCAGATTTCTTACCTCACGTCGTGTGATTGGGAGTCTCTCTGAGCTCTGCTCGGTGACAGTTGGCTTTTTCAACTTTTGACTTTCAGCTCAAGGTATTCCTTTCTGTGACTTTCACAATGCCAGACAAGCATTTGCAATGCAATAGGCCTCGCAATACTGAAAGTTTGAGATATTGGCGTTGCAAATAATAATGCAATACCAGTAGCTCCAACTTTCAGTAATGCGAGACCTATTGCATTGCAAATGCTTATTTTAAATGAGCTGCAGCCACGTCCTGGCCAGGCTGCTCAAAGCACTCTAGCCCACTTCAGACCATCTACAACAAGCAATGGCAAAGCCAGCAGGTTTCGTCTTCACATAATTTATTGCATCTGTCAATTGTTTTACATATTACACAGCACGTGAGCTGCTTTGCAACATGGCTTATAGTAAAAACAAAAGCACTATGACTCAGTCAATTCGGTGCGCATCATAGAACTTTTTTTATACATAAAGTCATGTTTCACAGAAACTCAACTGCTATGCAATATGTAAAAAAAAAAAAAAATTGCCAAAGCCAACAGATTTCACATAGGAGAAACCTATTGGCTCTGCCAATGCTTGTTGTTGAAGTTGGCAGGTATGATGGCCAGAGTGAACTTGTTCTCCCTCTACAGCAGGAAGACATTGGAGGCAGGGCTTTAACGTTTCTCCTTAGCTGCCTGTGATTACCTTCAATCTTGGGAAAAACAGGATACGTGGCATTGTGTTTTTCATCAGGGCTGTAGGAAATGCTCGTGTGGGTTGCTGTGGCAAGAGCCCTGGAGGGCTGCTGCTCTTTGCTCCTGGGAGATGGTGAAGCAGGCAGAGAGGCTTGCATGAGGGGAAAGAGTGCAGAGGCAAAGCTGCACCTCCCAACTACCATGTGTGCCATATCATTTGGCAGACATGCTCCTTGCATACGTGCCAAATGAGGTTAGCGTGACATTTCAAAGCCATTAAAATGGCCCAATGGAAGGACAGAGTTGATAAGACATCCTGGGAAAACAGTGAAGCGTTACGACCTCAGAGTACAGAGTACATACATCTGAGCAGGAGACAAATAGCCCTGCACCCTGCTCATTCACAGTAAGACATCAGACGTTTAATCTTGCAAGACAGTACTCTTCAGCCATCGGTGGCGGTGGCGGGTGTTGCACAACCATTTATGCGACTCAGGAAAGTGAGAGGAAAGCGCCTATGCAGTTAGTGCACAGATGCAGCCGAGAGGCAGAAGGGCGCTATGCAAAAAGAAGTAATTGTTGGGCTCACACGAGTGACTGGCAAAGAACATTTCCAGGGCTGCAACGGCCGCGAATAACTCTTTTATAAGCCTCCAGTCACAACACATCAGTCACGTCACATTATACAAATTACATCAGTTACACTCAGCACACATACAATATATCTTACTTTACATATTCTATTTTTACACCCTGCTCTCGTTGCAAACAGTAATCTAGCACTTTATATTTGCGAACAACTTAGTTTACATCAGCAGAGGACAACGCAAAGAAAACGGGTTTGCCAGGCAGTGTCATGGTGAGAAGAAAATAGCGTGTAATCAATCAATCAATCAATCAATCAAAGACATTTATAGAGCGCACTACCTACCCGTAGGGTCTCAAGGCGCTTAGGGGGGGGGTGCCGTTACTGCTCGAACAGCCAGGTCTTGAGCTTCTTCCTGAAGGCGAGGTGGTCTTGGGTCCGGCGCAGGTCGGCCAGGAGGGAGTTCCAGGTCTTGGCGGCCAGGTAGGAGAAGGACCTTCCTCCTGTTGTCGCTCTACGGATGCGTGGGACGGCGGCGAGGGCGTGGCTGGCTGATCGGAGGTGGCGTTTGGGAGCGTAGAAGTTGATTCGGTTGTTGAGGTAGCTCGGGCCTTGATCGTGTAGGGCTTTGTGTGCGTGGGTGAGGAGCCGGAAGGTGATTCTTTTGTTGACGGGTAGCCAGTGCAGGTCTCTCAGGTGTCCGGAGATGTGTCTGTTTCGTGGGATGTCGAGGATGAGTCTGGCTGAGGCGTTCTGGATCCGCTGGAGTCTCTTCTGGAGCTTGGCGGTGGTTCCGGCGTAGAGGGCGTTGCCGTAGTCCAGTCGGCTGGTGACGAGGGCCTGGGTGACGGTCTTCCTGGTCTCCGTGGGGATCCACCAGAACATCTTCCGAAGCATGCGCAGGATGTTGAAGCGCCATGTCCTTGAAGTCAGACTTTAAAAGCAATGTTGCCCCGTGGCAAAAGCGCACGAGTACGTGTATGTGCATTCCAATATGCGTCAGACTCAAAAAGCATTGCCAAAGCACACACGAGCTACAAACACTCCGTGCCATAAAAGAAGGCAGAGCCGGACACTGAAAAGCTACAGCAAACTCTCATACTCATTTCCTCGCTTTTTGGTGTGATCCAGGGCACGCCGCCTTATCTCTCTGTTCCCCGGTTCCATTTGTGGTTTAATTTGAGAAGAATAATAGTACTTGATACAAAACGAGCCTAGGGTATGTAAAGAGGAACTTACCAAGCGCCATCGGTCGCCATCCAGGAGCTTGTGAAGCGCGATCACGGCTTCATAACCAGGCTCGCTTTGTAAGTGAATTCCAAAGGGTTTGGGCCCTGAATTTCACCGATCCTGCCGCTCACATGTCACAAGCCCCATGGAGAGCCGAGATCGCTGCCGACCTCCGACTGTGGCAGTCAGCTTCCGGCATGGCTCCAACCCGCTTTCTGTCTGCCAAATGACGGGCTTCTAGGACACGGTGGCACTGGGAACAGAAACCGGCCCTGGCAAACTACTCAGCCGCCCCCCTGGAGTGAGGGGGAGTGCAGCCGAGCAGTTTGCGAGGACTGGTTTCGGCTGATTTGGTTACAGGGGGCCGATATTGCCTACTCCCGGTAAAAAAAAAACGGGGCCCCAGGGGTACAAAACTGGCTCCCACCCTAGCAACCTACCAGGTAAAAGCCTGGTGCCTGCTATTGCCAGTCCGGCCCTGTTGTAGGAGCGTTAGTACGTGCCCCTGTGGCGCTTACAAACTCTATAAAAAAACTACTATGGAGGAGAGGCACCTCCTTCAAAAGAAAAAGAGACAGAGCACGAAAAATAATTTAACATGAATATATATATATATATATATTTGCACACTTGTGCTCGAAATCTGAGGTATGGTGGCTCTGAGGAGAGGGTTACTCTGAGGTCTCTGCTGTGATTGGCTGAACTTTGGATGTTATAAAATGAGGTTGACAGAGTGCTCAATTGAACTGCCTCTCTATGGACGTCGATGTAATGTATTCAGTACTACTATTTCTACTGTTACCGTGGGACTCCCACCTCGAAGGCAGGGAAGACTCAAGCATGTGAATCTATGAAATATATCAATACTGGAGAACCACAGTGTACAGGTAAGTAACATGTTTTTACTTCTCTTGTTTTCTTGTTTATGGGGGAGTAGGCGTTTCTTTCATACTTTCTGTTGCTAAAGCGTGTAGGAATCCGTATTTAGTAACACACATAACTTCTGTGTAGAAATCATGCTAGAGGACTGCAAGATGAGTTTGATTAAAGTATCTGAACATCTGAGCATGTATTAATGATTCCAAAACAAAGATCATTTTGAAGAGCTGGTCCAGAAAAATTTTTGGATGCCAAGGAAGGATCATTGATGGCTATAAATACTGTACAAAAGAGTTAGTGATGCATACAGAAGAAGAATAATTAGATTTATTTAGTGAATGCTACCGCAGTTTTGCAGTGTGCCAAAAACTGTTGTTTCTTTTACCTAATGCTGCTAAATTTGTATGCCTCAAAATGTTTCAAAGTTGACACCGCACCATCAGGAATTGAATATGTGACGTGGTCACACAGTTTTGTCTGCAGCAACTGTTTAACTCATTGGGCCTTTGTCACAGCTTCTAAAATGCTATTTCTGCCTATTTGTGATTTTTTTCCTACAATCTTTAAAAAAATGAAAGGGTGTGATGGCGAAATGGGTCGTTTTAAAATAGTGATGAATAATTTTCCTGTAAGCTGCAACCTTCTAGTAATGATTATGCAAATGAGCCTGGAAGGTCTTTCCATATTAATTTATACTCCAAGCCCTTTCGGGTTTCAGATCTTGTAGATTTTTAAGGTTACAGTTTGTTTTTCAATCACATCTGGTGTAAGATATAACACATTTTCAAAAAATGTGTCTTACCTAATAAATGGCAATTTGACTCTGTTTATAAGTGTGCGGTAATAGTCGTATGTAGTAGGTAAAATAATGTATGTGCAGTGTGGTCGCGGCGTAGCATGGGTTGCCAGGGCCTGGGGCAAGGCAAATATCCTCCACTTTTCTTTTCAAATTTTGCACCCCTATCAAAAGTATGAATCCCTAAAAATGCCCCTAAGAATGTTGTGCCCTGGGCAACCGCCCCTGTGCCCCCCTCCCCCTACGCTACACCACTGCAGTGTGGGTAAGTGAACTCCAGCTCTAAACAATAAAGCATTGTCAGCAGACAACTGCTCAGCAGATGAAGGCCCTACAAAAAGTTAAATAATGTTAGACACTGCAAAAAGTGCATGTGAAAGGGAATGGGCACAAAGCACAGGTTAGTGTGATCGATTTCTGGCAGCAATTGACAAAGTATTATTCACAGTCGAATATTAAAAACCCATTTCATTTAGCTAGTTTGAATTAACGACTTTTGTGGTGGAGCAAACTTTAGATGCTGCTGTTCTGGTGAAACGAATCATGCGCACACAGTGTGTTGTGACGCCCTCACTCAAAGTGTCAACGCATCTTGCATCTTTCTTTTCATCATTCTTTTCATGATTCAAATGACCTGTTTTGTTGTGTCCTATTCGAGTGCCTAGAGGTGAATAGAGATAACTGTGTTCTCGCTAGAACTACAGTACCACAGTGTAAATAAACTAAAATAACTAACTTATTTATGTTTACAAGTAGCTGTTAGATTCATCTCAAAGCTAAACTGTCTAATAGCATATTTAATGCAACTTTTAATTGCTAATTATTTGATAATCATCGTTTCTTGCAACAAACAAAGTATATTCCAGAAATACATTTCCAAGGTTACTACAGCAGCACGTATACATTCCATTTAGCCCAAACCTACCATATAACAAAGTTTTTTTTATAGTCAGGCAATTAAGTGATGTTCTTAGCTTAGGCAGAGGGATGGTATAAATTTTACTAAAACCCCAGTCAGAGAAGTCCTGGATATGTAGACTGACAGAACCCTAAATGTCTAGAAATACGATTTTGTGCTATATTGATAAGTAGGCTGTTATATTGGTGGCTTAAAGCTGGAACACAATGCCCAAGGTTTCTACCTGTCGAGTCACAAGTTTTGCAATAGGATGTTTCATTGATACAACCCTTGATATTCACTACGCTCGTTGCAGGTTAATCCATTTGTAATTCTTAAATTGATTTAAATCTACCCTTAAGCATTTAAAACTCAAAAAAGATCTTAAAGCTTAGCTATTTTATGTAGAGATGAAACTTTACTTGCATTGTTCTAGTTGATTCAATGGCCATTAGATTCCCAATGTTAGACTAATGTTCCGATTTGTTACCTTTGCCTTAAATTGTAAAGCGCTCTGATATCCTTCAGGATCAAGTTCGCGCTATATAAAACTTTATAAATAAAGAAATAAATTGAAATATTATCTTATTCGGTTGTAATATAAGGCTAGTAGACCTTCTAACCAGAAGATGCCAAAAATCTTCACGCACGAACAATAGTGTAAGTTTCACCCCCATTCATGTCAATTGATTCGCCAGAAAAGTAAGATGAAATAGGACAAAGTATGGGTAGATAGCGAACATGAAAGAGAACACAGTACACATAGACAGCATGTAGCGCTGTCTTTATGGACTCCTTTGGTGGTTTCAGAATGCTGACTCATTTGAGGGTATCTTTGTATGTATGAGCCATGAATTAACGGCTTCTTAGAATTGTGTCTCTTTGCATGTCCTGTGATCCCCTACGATAACGAAGATTTTAATGCGCGACATTCAAGTCTTACGGTGGAATGCCGCACGCATCTGGTGAGTGTGCACCCCATCTTTTGGTCTAACTTCCTCCCCGTTGACTGTTAAAGTTCTCATAATCCACCTCAACTCCTCTTCAACACGGTTACTGGTGTTGGTGAATATTTCCCTCATACAGTATTGCCTGATGATCCGGCTGTTAAAATTTGCTTGTTTTTTAAACGTCCTTTAAGGGAACCATTCTTTCCCACGTGGACAAGAGCCAACCTTCTTTGCAATTGAGGTTGCTATATCGATTCTTAAAAAAATTCTTAGAAGTACTATTTCTTCACCCGTTTTTCAAATTTTATTTTATTTTGAACATCATTGCATAATGTGATTAACTTTTATTTCTGTTGTATTTATTATGGATATTTTCGGCCACCTGATGTGGCAAGGGTGGAAAATTACTTTTGTGTGTGTGTGTGTTTATTTTGTTGTTGTTGTAATTTCAGAATGTATTAGATAATAAGGATAGACCCCTGGGCCCTTGTTTTGTTTCTGTACCTCGCACCGAGTCTGTACTAGGCAAATGTGTGAGATCTTGGTCACGTGATCTTTGTTTTGTGTCTAAAACCAAACCTGGGTGGAACTCACTAGGTTCACAAAAGAGTGTTCATTTCCTTTTTTATCCAACATTCTATGTCTGTGTATCTCCATTCTGCACAGAAACCCTGATTGTCCCTGGCTCCTATGTGCTACGCCAGCGGCATCAGGGAGCACTTTGTAGCCAAGGGGCTCACCATTCAGAAGCTCGCAGAGCATTTCCCCCATCATTCTCTACCCGGGTATCCCGGTGTGATTCGGTGTCGTGTGGGACGCGTGACGCAGTAGTGTTGTGTAACCAGATAAAGGGACACACTTTTGGCATTACGAAGCCTTTCACTCAAGCTTTTTGTGCCTGATAACCTGTGGTCTTTCCGCTTACTGTATTCATTAGGTTGCTTTTGTTGTGAATTACGTGCTTACTGAAGTTTCTGGCAGTTCATATCGCAAGAGAAAATAAAAACAGTAAATCCATAATACATAAAGTGAGATAGAGAATTTGCAAGGTAACCACACTGAGATTAGGGCCACCTTCATTGTATCCACAGGTTGTTCTGTGCTCGACACACACTGTTATTGGTATTATCGCTCACTCTGTGTAAAATGCTTGGATGCCCAACATTGAGGTTTTGCTAAATATTTACATAATTAATCAATATGCTGCAGAAATAATACTTAAAGGGAACGGAAAAAGACTTGGACACTTGGAACAAGGAAATGTCCTTCTTTCATTTCAGCCGAGGTGTGGGTAGGGATTCCAACATAGAAGGGAGAACAAGAGTTACATTCTCAAAGCTCCAAGGGTGTCGCCTTGTGAGTGCCCAGCCGTAGCTGCCGAATCCAAAATGGAAGCTCGCGTTCAATCCATTACTACTGCACAAATTCATTGCAGTTAGATGTGCAGACAGATCCACTCTGGGCGTTTTGTCTGCAAGGAAGTGGGCTTGGTTTTTAGACCCTTGGTAGGTAATAAAGTCGTGGTAGCAGCAGCAGCGATCTATTCCCACCTGTATCTGCTGGTGTGTACTTAGTGGCGTATAATTGTATACAGGGGAAAAGGTAGCAGCCTGACTGTTCCTGGCCTCCTGCATTCAGCAGCCAGGACCTCTCTTATGTTGGTGGCTTGAAGCTGGAATAATGCAGTGAAATATTATCTTAGTCCTGTCTGGGGGCGTGCCTATGGTCACCTCCATTGCCTCTGGACGTAGCGTTGTATGTGAGTTTCACAATGAGGAAATCCAAGTGTTCCTCTTGTTGATGTCCGTGCTCCTTCCCAGGGCACTGTGATTGCACACTGTCATTCACATGTTGAGATCCCTCTGTAGCCTCCTCACCTGATGCCGCTCGCTTCCATTGCTGGACTTGCAGGGTTTGGACTTCTGTTTATAAGCAGCGTGTGATGACCCATCTCTTGGCAAACAGCGGCCAATGCTGGCTACCCCAAAGCACCATGGAGTCCATGGGTCCATCGTAAGTCGGCTGAGGGGTCATGAACCATTAAGGTACGAGGAACCTCCTGCACGTAGAACATCAATGGAACCTGGGCTTGGGAGATGGGGGTGGGGGTGTCAGAAACCATTAAGGTCCCAGAGCCACTTGCACCTAGAGCATTGATGGCACCTGGGCTTTAGGGGCATGAGGTCTATGGAGTTTTATTAGCAACTAGAGCATTGATGGCACCTGGGCTTTAGGGGCATGAGGTCTATGGAGTTTTATTAGCAACTAGAGCATTGATGGTACCTGGGCTTTAGGGGGCATGAGGTCTATGGAGTTATTAGCAACTAGAGCATTGATGGCACCTGGGCTTTAGGGGGCATGAGGTCTATGGAGTTATTAGCAACTAGAACATTGATGGCACCTGGGCTTTAGGGGGCATGATACATACAGATCTCTGGTGCCACTTGCACCTAGAAGATTGAGGGCACCTGGGCTTGAGGGGTCATGAACTTCTAAGGTCTGTGTGTGAACACTGCAAAAGTAGCTAGCTGCTTTTACGGTGCTGCCTACCCTGACGCTGGCCCCATGGGCATGCACCAGTAGGTAAGTGTTGGGGAACACACTCATGAGTACAGTTTGCACTTGACATATTAAGGGTCCATGGACACGGACACTGGGTGCCCTAGTAGAAGCGTGCACTGAGGACCGCGGTAACTTTCATACTTGGAAAATCGGGTACATTTGAGCACTGGGTACCGAGGGGCATTCGCGGGAATGATTACTCGGTTCCTGATGCAGGTATGCTTGAATCTTGGAATTGAGGATGTTGCTACTTATGACCCCAAGTGACCCCAGTACTGACAGGAACGTGCATGGTCGCGTTTGATCTGCTGTGGCACCAGCAGGGGCACTGATCCTGGCATTACTACTACTGCTGCGTTTTCTGGCGCTGGCGCATGACAAGCCGACTGATGGATACAGGAACCTGGACTCCGATGGACATTAAAACGGTGGGAACTGGGGTTCCTGCCTGTCAAGGGCCCAGGTGACGATGGGTGCAGGGACGTAGCCTAGTATCAGCACCCATGACTGTAAGTACCCTGGAACGGATGCGTACTGGAGACCTTGATACTGATGTGCGCTAGAATGAAGTCAAATGTAATGTGTTGGGCATGGATGTTCCTAAACACCAATAACGAAGGACGTTCCTGGCACTTATAAGCACAGCCCAGCACTGGCACACATGGGCACCACACCCTAGCACTTGCACACATTGGCACCACAGCCTAGCACTGGCACACCTGGGCACCACAGCCCAGCACTGGCACACCTGGGCACCACAGCCCAGCACTGGCACACATGGGCAGAACAGCCCATCACTGGCACCCATGGGCATCACAACCAGGCACTAGCACACATGGGCACCACAGCCCAGCACTGGCACACATGGGCACCACAGGCCAGCACTGGCACACATGGGCACCACAGGCCAGCACTGGCACACATGGGCACCACACCCTAGCACTGGCACACATGGGCACCCCACCCCAGCACTGGCACACATGGGCACCACAGCCCAGCACTGGCACACATGGGCACCAGAAGCCAGCACTGGCACACATGGGCACCACAGCCCAGCACTGGCACACATGGGCACCACACCCTAGCACTGGCACACATGGGCACCACAGCCCAGCACTGGCACACATGGGTACCACAGCCCAGCACTGGCACACATGGGCACCACAGCCCAGCACTGGCACACATGGGCACCACACCCCAGCACTGGCACACATGGGCATCACAGGCCATCACTGTCACACATGGGCACCACAGCCCAGCACTGGCACACCTGGGCACCACAGCCCAGCACTGGCACACATGGGCACCACACCCTAGCACTGGAACACATGGGCATCACAGGCCAGCACTGGCACACATGGGCACCGTAGCCCAATACTGACACACATGGGCACCGCAGCCCAGCACTGGCACACATGGGCATCACAGGCCAGCACTGGCCCACATGGGCACCACAGCCCAGCACTGGCACACATGGGCACCACAGCCCAGCACTGGCACACATGGGCACCACAGCCCAGCACTGGCCCACATGGGCATCACAGGCCAGCACTGGCACACATGGGCACCACACCCCAGCACTGGCACACATGGGCACCGTAGCCCAATACTGGCACACATGGGCACCGCAGCCCAGCACTGGCACACATGGGCATCACAGGCCAGCACTGGCCCACATGGGCATCACAGGCCAGCACTGGCACACATGGGCACCACAGCCCAGCACTGGCACACATGGGCACCACACCCTAGCACTGGCACACATGGGCACCACACCCTAGCACTGGAACACATGGGCACCACAGGCCAGCACTGGCACACATGGGCAGAACAGCCTATCACTGGCACACATGGGCACCACAGCCCAGCACTGGCACACATGGGCACCACAGCCAGGCACTGGCACACATGGGCACCACAGCCGAGCACTGGCACACATGGGCATCACAGGCCAGCACTGGCACACATGGGCAGAACAGCCCATCACTGGCACACATGGGCACCACAGCCCAGCACTGGCACACATGGGCACCACAGCCCAGCACTGGCACACATGGGCACCACAGCCCAGCACTGGCACACATGGGCACCACAGCCGAGCACTGGCACACATGGGCATCACAGGCCAGCACTGGCACACATGGGCAGAACAGCCCATCACTGGCACACATGGGCACCATAGCCCAGCACTGGCACATATGGGCACCACACCCTAGCACTGGAACACATGGGCACCACAGGCCAGCACTGGCACACATGGACACCACACCCCAGCACTGGCACACATGGGCACCGTAGCCCAATACTGGCACACATGGGCACCGCAGCCCAGCACTGGCACACATGGGCATCACAGGCCAGCACTAGCCCACATGGGCATCACAGGCCAGCACTGGCACACATGGGCACCACACCCCAGCACTGGCACACATGGGCACCACAGCCCAGCACTGGCACACATGGGCACCACACCCTAGCACTGGCACACATGGGCACCACACCCTAGCACTGGAACACATGGGCACCACAGGCCAGCACTGGCACACATGGGCAGAACAGCCCATCACTGGCACACATGGGCACCACAGCCCAGCACTGGCACACATGGGCACCACAGCCCAGCACTGGCACACATGGGCACCACAGCCGAGCACTGGCACACATGGGCATCACAGGCCAGCACTGGCACACATGGGCAGAACAGCCCATCACTGGCACACATGGGCACCACAGCCCAGCACTGGCGCACATGGGCATCACAGGCCAGCACTGGCACACATGGGCAGAACAGCCCAGCACTGGCACACATGGGCACCACACCCCAGCACTGGCACACATGGGCACCACAGGCCAGCACTGGCACACATGGGCACCACAGGCCAGCACTGGCACACATGGGCACCACACTCCAGCACTGGCACACATGGGCACCACAGGCCAGCACTGGCACACATGGGCACCACACCCCAGCACTGGCACACATGGGCACCACACTCCAGCACTGGCACACATGGGCACCACACCCCAGCACTGGCACACATGGGCACCACAACCCAGCACTGGCTCGCATGGGCATCACAGGCCAGCACTGGCACACATGGGCACCACAGCCCAGCACTGGCACACATGGGCCCCACAGCCCAGCACTGGCACACATGGGCATCACAGGCCAGCACTGGCACACATGGGCATCACACCCCAGCACTGGCACACATGGGCACCACACTTCAGCACTGGCACACATGGGCACCACACCCTAGCACTGGCACACATGGGCACCACACCCCAGCACTGGCACACATGGGCACCACACCCTAGCACTGGCACACATGAGCACCACAGGCCAGCACTGGCACACATGGGCACCACACCCCAGCACTGGCACACATGGGCACCACACCCCAGCACTGGCACACATGGGCACCACAACCCAGCACTGGCACACATGGGCACCGCAGCCCAGCACTGGCACACATGGGCACCGCAGCCCAGCACTGGCACACATGGGCACCACACCCCAGCACTGGCACACATGGGCACCACACCCCAGCACTGGCACACATGGGCACCACAACCCAGCACTGGCACACATGGGCACCGCAGCCCAGCACTGGCACACATGGGCACCGCAGCCCAGCACTGGCACACATGGGCACCACAGCCCAGCACTGGCTCGCATGGGCACCACAGCCCAGCACTGGCTCGCATGGGCACCACACCCCAGCACTGGCACACATGGGCCCCACAGCCCAGCACTGGCACACATGGGCATCACAGGCCAGCACTGGCACACATGGGCACCACACCCTAGCACTGGAACACATGGGCACCACAGGCCAGCACTGGCACACATGGGCAGAACAGCCCATCACTGGCACACATGGGCACCACAGCCCAGCACTGGCACACATGGGCACCACAGCCCAGCACTGGCACACATGGGCACCACAGCCAGGCACTGGCACACATGGGCACCACAGCCGAGCACTGGCACACATGGGCATCACAGGCCAGCACTGGCACACATGGGCAGAACAGCCCAGCACTGGCACACATGGGCACCACAGCCCAGCACTGGCACACATGGGCACCACAGCCCAGCACTGGCACACATGGGCACCACAGCCGAGCACTGGCACACATGGGCATCACAGGCCAGCACTGGCACACATGGGCAGAACAGCCCATCACTGGCACACATGGGCACCATAGCCCAGCACTGGCACATATGGGCACCACACCCTAGCACTGGAACACATGGGCACCACAGGCCAGCACTGGCACACATGGGCACCACACCCCAGCACTGGCACACATGGGCACCGTAGCCCAATACTGGCACACATGGGCACCGCAGCCCAGCACTGGCACACATGGGCATCACAGGCCAGCACTGGCCCACATGGGCATCACAGGCCAGCACTGGCACACATGGGCACCACACCCCAGCACTGGCACACATGGGCACCACAGCCCAGCACTGGCACACATGGGCACCACACCCTAGCACTGGCACACATGGGCACCACACCCTAGCACTGGAACACATGGGCACCACAGGCCAGCACTGGCACACATGGGCAGAACAGCCCATCACTGGCACACATGGGCACCACAGCCCAGCACTGGCACACATGGGCACCACAGCCCAGCACTGGCACACATGGGCACCACAGCCGAGCACTGGCACACATGGGCATCACAGGCCAGCACTGGCACACATGGGCAGAACAGCCCATCACTGGCACACATGGGCACCACAGCCCAGCACTGGCGCACATGGGCATCACAGGCCAGCACTGGCACACATGGGCAGAACAGCCCAGCACTGGCACACATGGGCACCACACCCCAGCACTGGCACACATGGGCACCACAGGCCAGCACTGGCACACATGGGCACCACACCCCAGCACTGGCACACATGGGCACCACACCCCAGCACTGGCACACATGGGCACCACAGGCCAGCACTGGCACACATGGGCACCACAGCCCAGCACTGGCACACATGGGCACCACAGCCCAGCACTGGCACACATGGGCCCCACAGCCCAGCACTGGCACACATGGGCATCACAGGCCAGCACTGGCACACATGGGCACCACACTCCAGCACTGGCACACATGGGCACCACACCCTAGCACTGGCACACATGGGCACCACACCCCAGCACTGGCACACATGGGCACCACACCCTAGCACTGGCACACATGAGCACCACAGGCCAGCACTGGCACACATGGGCACCACACCCCAGCACTGGCACACATGGGCACCACACCCCAGCACTGGCACACATGGGCACCACAACCCAGCACTGGCACACATGGGCACCGCAGCCCAGCACTGGCACACATGGGCACCGCAGCCCAGCACTGGCACACATGGGCACCACACCCCAGCACTGGCACACATGGGCACCGCAGCCCAGCACTGGCACACATGGGCACCACACCCCAGCACTGGCACACATGGGCACCACACCCCAGCACTGGCACACATGGGCACCACAACCCAGCACTGGCACACATGGGCACCGCAGCCCAGCACTGGCACACATGGGCACCGCAGCCCAGCACTGGCACACATGGGCACCACAGCCCAGCACTGGCTCGCATGGGCACCACAGCCCAGCACTGGCTCGCATGGGCACCACACCCCAGCACTGGCACACATGGGCCCCACAGGCCAGCACTGGAACACATGGGCATCACAGGCCAGCACTGGCACACATGGGCATCACACCCCAGCACTGGCACACATGGGCACCACACTCCAGCACTGGCACACATGGGCACCACACCCTAGCACTGGCACACATGGGCACCACACCCCAGCACTGGCACACATGGGCCCCACAGCCCAGCACTGGCACACATGGGCATCACAGGCCAGCACTGGCACACATGGGCACCACACCCCAGCACTGGCACACATGGGCACCACAGCCCAGCACTGGCACACATGGGCACCACACCCTAGCACTGGCACACATGGGCACCACACCCCAGCACTGGCACACATGGGCACCACAGCCCAGCACTGGCACACATGGGCATCACAGGCCATCACTGTCACACATGAGCACCACAGCCCAGCACTGGCACACATGAGCACCACAGCCCAGCACTGGCACACATGGGTACCCCAGCCCAGCACTGGCACACATGAGCACCACAGCCCAGCACTGGCACACATGGGTACCCCAGCCCAGCACTGGCACACATGGGCACCGCAGCCCAGTACTGGCACACATGGGCACCACAGCCCAGCACTGGCACACATGGGCATCACAGGCCAGCACTGGCACGCATGGGCACCACAGCTCAGCACTGGCACACATGGGCACCACAGCCCAGCACTGGCACACAAGGGCACCACAGCCCAGCACTGGCACACATGGGCACCACAGCCCAGCACTGGCACACATGGGCATCACACCCCAGCACTGGCACACATGGGCACCACACTCCAGCACTGGCACACATGGGCACCACACCCTAGCACTGGCACACATGGGCACCACACCCCAGCACTGGCACACATGGGCACCACAACCCAGCACTGGCTCGCATGGGCATCACAGGCCAGCACTGGCTCACATGGGCACCACAGCCCAGCACTGGCACACATGGGCACCATAGCCCAGCACTGGCACACATGGGCACCAAAGCCCAGCACTGGCACACATGGTCACCACAACCCAGCACTGGCTCGCATGGGCACCACAGCTCAGCACTGGCACGCATGAGCACCACAGCCCAGCACTGGCACACATGGGCACCACAGCCCAGCCCTGGCACACATGGGCACCACAGCTCAGCACTGGCACACATGGGCACCACAGCCCAGCACTGGCACACATGGGCACCACAGCCCAGCACTGGCACACATGGGCACCACAGCCCAGCACTGGCACACATGGGCACCGCAGCCCAGCACTGGCACACATGGGCACCGCAGCCCAGCACTGGCACACATGGGCACCACAGCCCAGCACTGGCTCGCATGGGCACCACAGCCCAGCACTGGCACACATGGGCACCATAGCCCAGCACTTGCACACATGGGCACCACAGCCCAGCACTGGCTCGCATGGGCACCACAGCCCAGCACTGGCACACATGGGCACCATAGCCCAGCACTGGCACACATGGGCACCACAGCCAGGCACTGGCACACATGGGGACCACAAGCCAGCACTGGCACACATGGGCACCACAGCCCAGTACTGGCACACATGGGCACCACAGCCCAGCACTGGCACACATGGGCACCACAGGCCAGCACTGGCACACATGGGCACTACACTCCAGCACTGGCACACATGGGCACCACAGGCCAGCACTGGCACACATGGGCACCACACCCCAGCACTGGCACACATGGGCACCACACTCCAGCACTGGCACACATGGGCACCACACCCCAGCACTGGCACACATGGGCACCACAACCCAGCACTGGCTCGCATAGGCATCACAGGCCAGCACTGGCACACATGGGCACCACAGCCCAGCACTGGCACACATGGGCCCTACAGCCCAGCACTGGCACACATGGGCATCACAGGCCAGCACTGGCACACATGGGCATCACACCCCAGCACTGGCACACATGGGCACCACACTCCAGCACTGGCACATGGGCACCACACCCTAGCACTGGCACACATGGGCACCACACCCCAGCACTGGCACACATGGGCACCACAGCCCAGCACTGGCACACATGAGCATCACAGGCCAGCACTGGCACACATGGTCACCGCACCCCAGTACTGGCACACATGGGCACCACAGCCCAGCACTGGCACAAATGGGCACCACAGCCCAGCACTGGCACACATGGGCACCGCAGCCCAGCACTGGCACACATGGGCACCGCAGCCCAGCACTGGCACACATGGGCACCACAGCCCAGCACTGGCACATAAGGGCACCACAGCCCAGCACTGGCACACATGAGCATCACAGGCCAGCACTGGCACACATGGTCACCGCACCCCAGCACTGGCACAAATGGGCACCACAGCTCAGCACTGGCTCACATGGGCACCACAGCCTAGCACTGGCACACATGGGCACCACAGCCGAGCACTGGAACACATGGGCACCACAGCCCAGCACTGGCACACATGGGCACCACAGCCCAGCACTGGCACACATGGGCATCACACCCCAGCACTGGCACACATGGGCACCACACTCCAGCACTGGCACACATGGGCACCACACCCTAGCACTGGCACACATGGGCACCACACCCCAGCACTGGCACACATGGGCACCACAACCCAGCACTGGCTCGCATGGGCATCACAGGCCAGCACTGGCTCGCATGGGCACCACAGCCCAGCACTGGCACACATGGGCACCATAGCCCAGCACTGGCACACATGGGCACCAAAGCCCAGCACTGGCACACATGGTCACCGCAGCCCAGTACTGGCACACATGGGCACCACAGCCCAGCACTGGCACACATGGGCATCACAGGCCAGCACTGGCACATATGGGCATCACACCCCAGCACTGGCACACATGGGCACCACACTCCAGCACTGGCACACATGGGCACCACACCCTAGCACTGGCACACATGGGCACCACACCCCAGCACTGGGACACATGGGCACCACAACCCAGCACTGGCTCGCATGGGCACCACAGCCCAGCACTGGCACACATGGGCACCACAGCCCAGCACTGGCACACATGGGCACCACAGCCCAGCACTGGCACACATGGTCACCGCACCCCAGCACTGGCACACATGGGCACCACAGCTCAGCACTGGCACGCATGGGCACCACAGCCCAGTACTGGCACACATGGGCACCACAGCCCAGTACTGGCACACATGGGCACCACAGCTCAGCACTGGCACGCATGAGCACCACAGCCCAGCACTGGCACACATGGGCACCACAGCCCAGCCCTGGCACACATGGGCACCACAGCTCAGCACTGGCACACATGGGCACCACAGCCCAGCACTGGCACACATGGGCACCACAGCCCAGCACTGGCACACATGGGCACCACAGCCCAGCACTGGCACACATGGGCACCGCAGCCCAGCACTGGCACACATGGGCACCGCAGCCCAGCACTGGCACACATGGGCACCACAGCCCAGCACTGGCTCGCATGGGCACCACAGCCCAGCACTGGCACACATGGGCACCATAGCCCAGCACTTGCACACATGGGCACCAAAGCCCAGCACTGGCACACATGGGCACCACAGTCCAGTACTGGCACACATGGGGACCACAAGCCAGCACTGGCACACATGGGCACCATAGCCCAGCACTGGCACACATGGGCACCAAAGCCCAGCACTGGCACACATGGGCACCACAGCCCAGTACTGGCACACATGGGCACCACAGCCCAGCACTGGCACACATGGGCACCACAGGCCAGCACTGGCACACATGGGCACTACACTCCAGCACTGGCACACATGGGCACCACAGGCCAGCACTGGCACACATGGGCACCACACCCCAGCACTGGCACACATGGGCACCACACTCCAGCACTGGCACAGATGGGCACCACACCCCAGCACTGGCACACATGGGCACCACAACCCAGCACTGGCTCGCATAGGCATCACAGGCCAGCACTGGCACACATGGGCACCACAGCCCAGCACTGGCACACATGGGCCCCACAGCCCAGCACTGGCACACATGGGCATCACAGGCCAGCACTGGCACATATGGGCATCACACCCCAGCACTGGCACACATGGGCACCACACTCCAGCACTGGCACACATGGGCACCACACCCTTGCACTGGCACACATGGGCACCACACCCCAGCACTGGCACACATGGGCACCACAGCCCAGCACTGGCACACATGAGCATCACAGGCCAGCACTGGCACACATGGTCACCGCACCCCAGTACTGGCACACATGGGCACCACAGCCCAGCACTGGCACAAATGGGCACCACAGCCCAGCACTGGCACACATGGGCACCGCAGCCCAGCACTGGCACACATGGGCACCGCAGCCCAGCACTGGCACACATGGGCACCACAGCCCAGCACTGGCACATAAGGGCACCACAGCCCAGCACTGGCACACATGAGCATCACAGGCCAGCACTGGCACACATGGTCACCGCACCCCAGCACTGGCACAAATGGGCACCACAGCTCAGCACTGGCTCACATGGGCACCACAGCCTAGCACTGGCACACATGGGCACCACACTCCAGCACTGGCACACATGGGCACCACACCCTAGCACTGGCACACATGGGCACCACACCCCAGCACTGGCACACATGGGCACCACAGCCCAGCACTGGCACACATGAGCATCACAGGCCATCACTGGCACACATGGTCACCGCACCCCAGTACTGGCACACATGGGCACCACAGCCCAGCACTGGCACAAATGGGCACCACAGCCCAGCACTGGCACACATGGGCACCGCAGCCCAGCACTGGCACACATGGGCACCGCAGCCCAGCACTGGCACACATGGGCACCACAGCCCAGCACTGGCACATAAGGGCACCACAGCCCAGCACTGGCACACATGAGCATCACAGGCCAGCACTGGCACACATGGTCACCGCACCCCAGCACTGGCACAAATGGGCACCACAGCTCAGCACTGGCTCACATGGGCACCACAGCCTAGCACTGGCACACATGGGCACCACAGCCGAGCACTGGAACACATGGGCACCACAGCCCAGTACTGGCACACATGGGCACCACACCTCAGCACTGGCACACATGGGCACCACAACCCAGCACTGGCACACATGGGCACCGCAGCCCAGCACTGGCACACATGGGCACCGCAGCCCAGCACTGGCACACATGGGCACCACACCCCAGCACTGGCACACATGGGCACCACACCCCAGCACTGGCACACATGGGCACCACAACCCAGCACTGGCACACATGGGCACCGCAGCCCAGCACTGGCACACATGGGCACCGCAGCCCAGCACTGGCACACATGGGCGCCGCAGCCCAGCACTGGCACGCATGGGCACCACAGCCCAGCACTGGCTCGCATGGGCACCACAGCCCAGCACTGGCACACATGGGTACCCCAGCCCAGCACTGGCACACATGGGCACCGCAGCCCAGTACTGGCACACATGGGCACCACAGCCCAGCACTGGCACACATGGGCATCACAGGCCAGCACTGGCACGCATGGGCACCACAGCTCAGCACTGGCACACATGGGCACCACAGCCCAGCACTGGCACACATGGACACCACAGCCCAGCACTGGCACACATGGGCACCACAACCCAGCACTGGCTCGCATGGGCATCACAGGCCAGCACTGGCACACATGGGCACCACAGCCCAGCACTGGCACACATGGGCCCCACAGCCCAGCACTGGCACACATGGGCATCACAGGCCAGCACTGGCACACATGGGCATCACACCCCAGCACTGGCACACATGGGCACCACACTTCAGCACTGGCACACATGGGCACCACACCCTAGCACTGGCACACATGGGCACCACACCCCAGCACTGGCACACATGGGCACCACACCCTAGCACTGGCACACATGAGCACCACAGGCCAGCACTGGCACACATGGGCACCACACCCCAGCACTGGCACACATGGGCACCACACCCCAGCACTGGCACACATGGGCACCACAACCCAGCACTGGCACACATGGGCACCGCAGCCCAGCACTGGCACACATGGGCACCGCAGCCCAGCACTGGCACACATGGGCACCACACCCCAGCACTGGCACACATGGGCACCACACCCCAGCACTGGCACACATGGGCACCGCAGCCCAGCACTGGCACACATGGGCACCGCAGCCCAGCACTGGCACACATGGGCACCACAGCCCAGCACTGGCTCGCATGGGCACCACAGCCCAGCACTGGCTCGCATGGGCACCACACCCCAGCACTGGCACACATGGGCCCCACAGCCCAGCACTGGCACACATGGGCATCACAGGCCAGCACTGGCACACATGGGCACCACACCCTAGCACTGGAACACATGGGCACCACAGGCCAGCACTGGCACACATGGGCACCACACTCCAGCACTGGCACACATGGGCACCACACCCTAGCACTGGCACACATGGGCACCACAACCCAGCACTGGCTCGCATGGGCATCACAGGCCAGCACTGGCTCGCATGGGCACCACAGCCCAGCACTGGCACACATGGGCACCATAGCCCAGCACTGGCACACATGGGCACCAAAGCCCAGCACTGGCACACATGGGCACCACAGCCCAGTACTGGCACACATGGGCACCACAGCCCAGCACTGGCACACATGGGCATCACAGGCCAGCACTGGCACACATGGGCATCACACCCCAGCACTGGCACACATGGGCACCACACTCCAGCACTGGCACACATGGGCACCACACCCTAGCACTGGCACACATGGGCACCACACCCCAGCACTGGCACACATGGGCACCACAACCCAGCACTGGCTCGCATGGGCACCACAGCCCAGCACTGGCACACATGGGCACCACAGCCCAGCACTGGCACACATGGGCACCACAGCCCAGCACTGGCACACATGGTCACCGCACCCCAGCACTGGCACACATGGGCACCACAGCTCAGCACTGGCACGCATGGGCACCACAGCCCAGTACTGGCACACATGGGCACCACAGCCCAGTACTGGCACACATGGGCACCACAGCTCAGCACTGGCACGCATGAGCACCACAGCCCAACACTGGCACACATGGGCACCACAGCCCAGCCCTGGCACACATGGGCACCACAGCTCAGCACTGGCACACATGGGCACCACAGCCCAGCACTGGCACACATGGGCACCACAGCCCAGCACTGGCACACATGGGCACCACAGCCCAGCACTGGCACACATGGGCACCACAGCCCAGCACTGGCACACATGGGCACCGCAGCCCAGCACTGGCACACATGGGCACCGCAGCCCAGCACTGGCACACATGGGCACCACAGCCCAGCACTGGCTCGCATGGGCACCACAGCCCAGCACTGGCTCGCATGGGCACCACAGCCCAGCACTGGCACACATGGGCACCATAGCCCAGCACTGGCACACATGGGCACCAAAGCCCAGCACTGGCACACATGGGCACCACAGTCCAGTACTGGCACACATGGGGACCACAAGCCAGCACTGGCACACATGGGCACCATAGCCCAGCACTGGCACACATGGGCACCAAAGCCCAGCACTGGCACACATGGGCACCAAAGCCCAGCACTGGCACACATGGGCACCACAGCCCAGTACTGGCACACATGGGCACCACAGGCCAGCACTGGCACACATGGGCACCACAGGCCAGCACTGGCACACATGGGCACCACACTCCAGCACTGGCACACATGGGCACCACAGGCCAGCACTGGCACACATGGGCACCACACCCCAGCACTGGCACACATGGGCACCACACTCCAGCACTGGCACACATGGGCACCACACCCCAGCACTGGCACACATGGGCACCACAACCCAGCACTGGCTCGCATGGGCATCACAGGCCAGCACTGGCACACATGGGCACCACAGCCCAGCACTGGCACACATGGGCCCCACAGCCCAGCACTGGCACACATGGGCATCACAGGCCAGCACTGGCACACATGGGCATCACACCCCAGCACTGGCACACATGGGCACCACACTCCAGCACTGGCACACATGGGCACCACACCCTAGCACTGGCACACATGGGCACCACACCCCAGCACTGGCACACATGGGCACCATAGCCCAGCACTGGCACACATGAGCATCACAGGCCAGCACTGGCACACATGGTCACCGCACCCCAGTACTGGCACACATGGGCACCACAGCCCAGCACTGGCACAAATGGGCACCACAGCCCAGCACTGGCACACATGGGCACCGCAGCCCAGCACTGGCACACATGGGCACCGCAGCCCAGCACTGGCACACATGGGCACCACAGCCCAGCACTGGCACATAAGGGCACCACAGCCCAGCACTGGCACACATGGGCACCACAGCCGTGCACTGGAACACATGGGCACCACAGCCCAGTACTGGCACACATGGGCACCACAGCCCAGCACTGGCACACATGGGCACCATAGCCCAGCACTGGCACACATGGGCACCAAAGCCCAGCACTGGCACACACGGGCACCACAGTCCAGTACTGGCACACATGGGGACCACAAGCCAGCACTGGCACACATGGGCACCATAGCCCAGCACTGGCACACATGGGCACCAAAGCCCAGCACTGGCACACATGGGCACCACAGCCCAGTACTGGCACACATGGGCACCACAGCCCAGCACTGGCACACATGGGCACCATAGCCCAGCACTGGCACACATGGGCACCACAGCCCAGCACTGGCACACATGGGCACCACAGCCCAGCACTGGCACATAAGGGCACCACAGCCCAGCACTGGCACACATGGGCACCCCAGCCCAGCACTGGCACATAAGGGCACCACAGCCCAGCACTGGCTCGCATGGGCACCACAGCCCAGCACTGGCACACATCGACACTACAGCCCAGCACTGGCACACATGGGCACCACACCCCAGCACTGGCACACATGGGCATCACAGCCCAGCACTGGCTCGCATGGGCACCACAGCCCAGCACTGGCACACATGGGCACCACAGCCCAAGATACTGATTTGTGCATCTGATGACCATTGGTACTCGTCAACACTAGCCCTGGGAGCCTGGCGCTTGCAATCCCTGGCATGGACGGGTGCTAGAGGCTGTGGCAATCATGCGCACTGGCACTCTGGTACCTAGCAGAAGCCAAGCTTCAAAATTTGAAAAATGACTTTATTGTCCTTCTGGAAGCAGGTTCTTGTTTACCCAGTGCCTATAAAAGGGCAGTTCCCTGGTCCCTCAGCTGGTACTAATGTATTTACAGGGCCTTGAACCCGAGCCAAAGCCCATGGCATTGTGAACTGATCCGCCCAAGGACAAAGGGAGCAATAAATACCTGCTGAATGGCACCCGCGACAAGCCCATAAACCAGTAATTCCTGTGCTGGTTTAACTCTGTGTGGAGTCAGCATTTGAAGAACGGGTGGGGGCGCTGTAATTTCAGGAGATAAAAGTTGGCTTGGAGAAGGTAGTCCTGTATCCACCTGTTCTGCGTGTATTTGCACAAAGCGTTTCTTTCCAGGCGATGGGCCACATCCTTGAACGTCGCTCATTGCACAGGCCTTTCTTGTTTCTAGAAAATCACCTTTCTTAATGTAAATAGCTCTAGATGGCTGCAGGGAGCGCCATTAAGCCCTTTTCGCCGTTTTGCATTGCAGGCAGCACACCTGTAACTCCTCTAGGTTTGCATGACTCCCCTCTGCAGCCTGATTAATCCTTTACATTTTGCATTTTAAGCTAATCTAATCTAACAACCCATGTTCTGCTGGTTGGCAGATCATCTGCAACTCCCCTGAGTGTGCATGACTCCCCTCAGTGGCCAGAATATTCCTGTACATGCAGCAGCTTAAACATTTTTATCAAAAACCCCTTTGCTGCTAGTAGAGAGTACGCTTGTGCCCTCCCGCTGTAGGCACCATATTCCTGTACCTCTGTCTTAAGTGTTACTTGTTTGAATCAGTGTATTCCAAGTAAACAGAAGCACAACTGTTGTGTGGTTCACTGCTCAATATGGCTTGTTTCTTCCAGTTCCTTTTACTCCAACAATTAAGAACGGTAATAAGGGAAGGCGGGTCCTAACATCTCCTCTGAAACACATAAAATGTGATTGGCAGGTGCTTGCAATAAGTCTTACCTGTAGCGGGTCTTAACACCGCCTCTGAAACACGCAAAATGGGATTGGCAGATGTTAGCAAAACGCCTATCCTCTGGCGTTCAGGCTAGTATCCAAACCCATCTTTCTTTTGCTCGCCATGCCACCTCAGATTAGACCTAGATATATGCAAATCAGTTTTGACCTTGCTCCAATAAGAACAGTCCAACCCAAACTGCTAAACCAGGTCCTCTCTGAACTAACACACAATCAACACAAGACCAGTTGTGCCACACAATCAACACAAGACCAGTTGTGCCCTATATGGGGCTCTGCAGTTGGGTGTAGCTTGATTCCAGGGGCACAGTGAGCAAGGGACCCACGTCTGGACATACCCATTGGCACTTAGGGCATCACAATTCCTTGGGGTAGCATTCCAACCCATCATTATTTTGCCCGCCAGCCACACCAGAGTATATGCAGATAAGTCTTGACCTCGTCCAATTAGGAGCAGTCCAACCAGAACAGCCAGGCTCGGGCCTCGCTGAACGAGAACACAAGTAACCCACGACCGATTTTGCCTTGATTGGGGCTCTTCAATCAGGTGCGGCTTGATTCCAGTGGCATAGTAAGCAATGAACAATTATGAGTTTACGAGTCTCTGAGAGACTTTGTATTTATTGTATTCTAGCGTTTGGGTTCAAACTTTGCCCTTGAAGAAGGGACATGGATCCCAAAACACGTTGTGAACTATATCGTATGATGTAAAAAATGCATCGATGACTGTTTAAAATCAGGATGCAATGAAGTGAGAAGTAGTGCATCATTGACAGTATGAATGATGGAAAAATGAGTTATAATCAAGGATTCTATTTGATTTCTGTGTGCCCTTACATATAAGGAGAGATTCGCAATGAAAAAATGAAATTATATTTACTTTCGACAGTCATGGGCAGCTGATAATCTTTTCACAACATTAATAAGAGCTATATCAGAGGGAATTATACATAATTATTTTGTATTTATTATTGGAAATAAGCTTCTTAGCACCCAGCAGAAGTTTAACTGCATTCTGTGTTACAAAACATATCCCTAGTAGGGTGGCCTGGAGCAGCCTTCTGGATATCCTAGCTGCACAAAATAGTTGCTTACACCGTCTTTGTGTAGCAGAAATCAATGCTAGCTCCGCTGTAATCACTTGGACGTGGATAGGTTTCCGCAGGACCAGTGCTTCTCTCCAAATTGAGCTCGTGAGTAGATCCAAGTTGAGAAACTGTTCCATCCATCCATCCATCCACCCATCCACCCATCCATCCATCCATCCATCCATCTATCCACCCATCCATCCATCCATCCATCCATCCACCCATCCATCCACCCATCCATCCACCCATCCATCCACCCATCCATCCATCCTTCCTAGTGGAGCGCCATAACTCTGCATTGGCACTGATTTTGCTCTGTAGGCCTGCCTCGGTGGCACAGTGTAGAAGCCACCAAGCATTTTATTAAATCTATGTAATTCTCGAATTGAATTCTTCGCCTCGAATCGTTTTTCAGAAAACAGTGGCTTGCAACATAGTTTGTCATCTGCTGTTATCCCTAAATAGCGATATTTGTGAATCAATTCTAACTTTTTTATCCAACCACCACCTGGTCTTCAAGTTACATGTTTCACCTAATGACATGCTTTTTGATTTGGAGTGATTTATCGCCAACGTATTAACTACACAGTAGCTCCTGAAGCGTGATGAGCTATGCTGCGTTTCGTTTAGAGTATGTGTTAAAATCACTATGTCGTCACTAAAATAAAGGAGGGACTATGATCTTCCCCAGTTCTGGGGTTGGTTCTTTGAAGCTTTCAGGGCTGCTACCACAGACCCTTGCTTAACTTCACAGCCTGAAGTCCTTTTCCTACTTGGCACAGTTTACTTGACAAAGGTGCCATGACCCTGGATTGACTGTGTTGTGCTTAGAGAATTTAACAGACTTAAAGGAATATTGAGCGCTTCTAGTTTGGGCCGAAGCAAGGACCAGTAAATGATGCTGAAAGCCGATCCATGTAGATTTAGGTGTCTATAAGGATGCAGCGGAGCTTAGATCTTCTTTTCCAAAGAGCAAGCATTTGAGTGAGACGGGGATGGGGAATCAAATTAGTTTCTCTGAACCCAATCCAGCCGGTGGGTTGATCAGGGTCCATGGCATTGGTTATCGGTTTTGACCTTCATGCCCAAAGCAAGTAATGTCACTGTTATCTTATTGCAGCCCATATACCTAAATGCCTTGGGTTACTGCTTAGTTAAACTTCATTGACCATCTGCCCTATAGATTGGATTAATGGCTTGAGGAAACACAGGTATCTTTGTAAATATTCAGTGTGGATTGAACGGCGGCCTTAATGAGATTGAGTCCAGTATGAGTGTCAAGACAATATTTCTAGTTCTGCTCTTGGTTATGTGTGATGTGAGTATCCATTGCTCCACAGTGTTAGCGTATGCCTACCTGGTGATGCTTGGTTACGACATACATACAGCTAGAAGCACAGGGCAATGGTTGTAATGAGATTGACATTGAGGCCACTACATGTGAGATCCAAGTATTACACCATTTCTCCTTATGTTCTTGGTAATGTGTCACATGAGTATCCTTTGCTCCCCGTAGTAGCTGTATGTCCATCCATTGATGATGGTTGCTTTGTGCTTTCTGCACTCCTTGGTATAAGAGAGAGCGCCTGTGACCTTTCTTCTGACAAGGAGCATGAAATGCATGTGATCTCATGAAGGGGTACTTCCTAACGTGCATGGGACCATTCCCCCTGAAAATGAGAGGAGGCCGGGGATGCATGTTTCTTTAATGAACATGGATCGACCACACCATTCCCTTCTGAAAAGTCACTTTATAGACCATAATCTGTGTGGTCGACAAAGAGTGCATTCTAGGGGCAAAGGGAGGGTATTGTTTGTTTGGGGGACATCTTTGTCAAGGATCCATCATTGTTAGGGATCCATCTTTGTTAGGTATCCATCCTTGATAGGTATCCATCTTTGTTTGGGATCCATCCTTGTTAGGTATCCATCCTTGATAGGTATCCATCTTTGTTTGGGATCCATCCTTGTTAGGTATCCATCCTTGATAGGTATCCATCTTTGTTTGGGATACATTCTTGTTAGGGATCCATCCTTGTTAGGTATCCATCTTTGTTTGGGATACATTCTTGTTAGGGATCCCTCCTTGTTAGGCATCCATATTTATTAGGGAGCCATAAGGATTCCTGTCCCCCGGGAAGCTGCAGCGGTTCAGATTGACCCTCTTGCCCACAAAGGAAGCACAGTGATGCCACTACATAGAGGACACCTTTCTTACAGAAGGAACACCTTCAGGTAGAAGAGTAAGAATGAAGATTCCATAAAGCAAATGAGGTTTCATTAATTCACAGCCTGAGGTGCATGTATAATGATCATTATTAGCTTTTATCTATTCCATCCTTTGATGTGTCAACTCTGATTTACTACTCTTCTCTATCTGATGGCATACAGATTTGTCAAAGAATCCTAAGAGGTATTTCAATACTTCTGAGAAACACAAGTATTATTTTTTGGTAGATCCGCAGAGATTTAGTAATTGAAGAACAATTGGTCCTATCTCTAACTAACCAAGATATTTCCTTTATGCACGATGGCCTTTCACAGCAAGACCAAAAAATAAACTCGAGTACCTAGTCACTTAAACATTTATTATTTTTCAGGTGGTTAAAGCGAGAAACAGTTGGGATAAATCATGTAATGTCATTATCCTGTTTGGCCAGCCTGAAACAAACTATGCGCTGTAGTTACTTTGTAATCGCTTTATTTACAGTACATTGTGTACAGCCCAACCCTTCAGCCGCACCTGTTCCCAGTCAGGTAATTCAATGTAATGCGCAGTGTGAATATATCATCACATTAAAATTGTGACAGAGCCCAGTTGAGAGAATTAATGTCCTCCGGGTATGTTCTTGATAAGACACGACTCAAGTTCTCCCAAAAGGGATCCTTATTATGTTTCTAATGTACCTTTGCATTGAACACCTAATTCACAAAGCGGTTTGCTGGTGTAAGGTTAGCTTACAAAGCACAAACTTTTTAAAAAGCATTAAACTACATTTGCTGTTCACAAAAACTAGTTTTACACTAGCTATAATATTTATTTAAACAAAGATTTTGTGCCAGGGACCCCCTGAAAGTTTTGGAACATCAGAAAGTGTTTTCTGTCTCATTCCCACACAGAAACAAGCATTTGCAATGCAAGAGGTCTCGCATTATGAAAGTTTGAGCCATTGGTCTTGTAAATGACAATTTTTTTATTTATGTGTTGGTTTAGAAAATAGCTAAATTAATAGCTTTGTCATTTACAATGCCAATAGTTATAACTTTCGCAAATGTGACACCTATAGCATTTGTAATGCAACATTTTTTGTACGTACATGACTTTGATGTATTGATATTACAAATAACAATGGCTTTTAATTTTTTTAAATAATTAATACTTAAATAAAAGTGATTGTAATTCATAATGGCAATAGCTTAAACTTTTGTAAATAACTTTTGTGAAGATTATGTTCAGTGTATTTTATTGTGATGAAAATCCAAGAACAGAAGTGAAATATTAACATCTTTTTGTGACATTTGTAA
This sequence comes from Lissotriton vulgaris, assembly GCF_964263255.1. Classification (NCBI taxonomy): domain Eukaryota; kingdom Metazoa; phylum Chordata; class Amphibia; order Caudata; family Salamandridae; genus Lissotriton; species Lissotriton vulgaris. The sequence continues at coordinate 1,084,268,339 of NC_141699.1, read as the reverse complement.
TAAAGCTTGAAACATTGAGAGAACATATTTGAACCAGTTGTTGTTGAATGGTTGCACAGATTGATGCTGTGATGGCGCTGAGTGATGTTGTGGTGGCACTGAGTGATGCTGTGGTGGTACTGAGTGATGCTGTGGTGGTGCTGAGTGGTGCTGTGGTGGTGCTGAGTGGTGCTGTGGTGGTGCTGAGTGATAATGTGGTGGTGCTGAGTGATAATGTGGTGCTGTGGTGGTGCTGAGTGGTGCTGTGGTGGTGCTGAGTGATAATGTGGTGGTGCTGAGTGATAATGTGGTGGTGCTGAGTGATGCTGTGGTGGTGCTGAGTGATGCTGTGGTGGTGCTGCGTGGTGCTGTGGTGGTGCTGAGTGATAATGTGGTGGTGCTGAGTGATAATGTGGTGGTGCTGTGGTGGTGCTGAGTGGTGCTGTGGTGGTGCTGAGTGATAATGTGGTGGTGCTGAGTGATAATGTGGTGGTGCTGAGTGGTGCTGTGGTGGTGGTGGTGTGGTGGTGCTGAGTGGTGCTGTGGTGGTGCTGAGTGGTGCTGTTGTGGTGCTGAGTGATACTGTGGTGGTGCTGAGTGATAATGCGGTGGTGCTGAGTGATAATGTGGTGGTGCTGAGTGGTGCTGAGTGGTCCTGTGGTGGTGCTGAGTGGTGCTGTGGTGGTGCTGAGTGGTGCTGTGGTGGTGCAGAGTGGTGCTGTGGTGGTGCTGAGTGATAATGTGGTGGTGCTGAGTGGTGCTGTGGTGGTGCTGAGTGGTGCTGTGGTGGTGCTGAGTAGTGCTGAGTGGTGGTGCTGAGGGATAATGTGGCATGTGTGCTTCCTCAAGAAGATCTTTAAGTATGCATAGATTAGTTAAATGGAGTCTAATGCTTAGACGCAGAGAAATGTGTGAAGGCAGAGATGTTAATTAAAGGAAAAGCTATTGGGGGAAAAGCGGCCGGGAAAACAGCTGCTATGCTTGCTGTTTGATTGAAAGCTCCTCGCATGGTGGGGGCGGGTTCTTTAGGGGTTACATTTATCCAGAAAAGAATGCTCCTGTTGTCTGTAATAAACAAGTTTATACAGTCATACATTGCTGGTCAAACAGCGAAAATGAGCAAAAGTATGCAAACAAATTTGTGCAGCCATGTTAAGTTAAATAAATGCCCAATAAAATAATACAAGTGTCGTATAAACAAACAAATGTAGCTGTGCGTGCTTCCAAAAGAAGAGCTTTAAGTATGGATAGATTAGTTAAATGGAGTCTAATCCGCCTGTTGAGCGGGAGGTGTAGTACTGTCCACGCGCAAATCTCAAGGGACTGCTTGTTTATGTGCCCTGACACCGCGAGCTGCCCAGGTGCTGCTGATAGGGATTTAAGATGCCGCCATGTGCACAGAGCTGTGTCATCACTGACAAGATTCGTTCCAGCCCGAGGCCTGCAGAGATCCTTCCAAATGCGGAATGACAGCCTCTGATTATCGCACGACTCAGAAGTATCTAGCCTGAGTGTTGGACAGGCCACATGAAGGGCCGCTCTCCCCCGGCCCGACCAGGCCCGAGCCCGGTCACGCAAGTACCACACACCACCATTGCACATCCTCCGTCCCCTCAGGGACCCCTGCCTTCGAACATATCGACCTCGTGGGCCCGATCCACTGCTGGCCCGCGCGCCCATCCGGGACGCCATCTTGGACACTCCACCACGAGGCCGCCTGGCCCCCGATCGACCTCCACCCTGGGCCTAGCCAGGCCTCAGACATCCCGGCACCACCATCCACCCAGGAGGTGAGCGGGCTACTTGGCAAGTCAATGGGAGAAAGAGGTGTCGATGGCTCTCCCCCGCCAAGTGCCGCCCGGCCATCGCCTCCCCGGGCGCTGGCTCCACCCCCCTGCTGGGTGTCGGGACACCCTCATCCCGGACCTCCCGACCTCCAGGTGCGAGGGTCCGGACATCAAAGAACATCAGCCCTATAACTGGGGCAGCTCCAGAGCAGGAGGGCAGTTGTATCTTGGAGTCGAGAGACTCAAAGAAGAACTCATCCTTGACGGACTACCGGCGCTGCTGTAGCTCTGCCTTGTGCACCTTTGTCTTGCCTGCTGGCGCTGCCGCAACCTTCGTGACCTTCCGATCCTTCATCGTCGTCGGGACCTGCTGGCGTGGCCGCGGACCGTTTGCAACCATCATCTCATCGGGACCTGCTGGCTCCGCCGCGGACCGTCGTTTCCTTCGTCCATCTCGGGACCTGCTGGCTCCGCCGCGGCCCGATCATCTAGAACGCCGAGCTCGAGGATTGAGAGCTATTTCCACCTTTTTGGTAACAAGACTGTCCCGCTACCCTTTTTCCCAAACCAGAGACCAGAATCGAGGGGACCCCTGAGTCCAGACCTCCTTGTACCATTCCATCGTACTTAGAGAATTGCCTATAAAGTCTCGTTGAACTTTACCCTTGTGTGGTGTCCGTCTGTGGGGGGGAAGTTACTTGTCTGTACGATCGCTGGAGACGGCTCTCCCCGGAGACCTCTCCCCTTATCCTCGGCCGACCCTCCCGGTCCGTCTAACATTGGTGGCCAGCGGCGCGATCCGAATCACCGCATAATCGTACAGAGAGTAGCTTACCCCACGACGAAATCACGATGACGACTAAAGAAAGCGGAGCAACCGAGAAATTCCAGATGGAGTAATTGGACGAGTACAGCCATCGTGAACTAAAACAATTCTGCATCGAACTAGGTATCGCTACCACCGGACTAAGTACCAAAGACGATTTTAAGCATGCCCTGGAATCTTGGGCAGAAACCGGGGCTACCGGAACCCCTGATCAAACCATCGCAGCAAAAACCACCACGGCCCCTGAAGAGCGAAGAACGGGTCTCTCGCAAGACGAGATCCAGGAACGAGAAAAAACCAGACTACACGAGCTGGAAATGGCCCGGCTCAAAATGGACATTGAACTTAAGTTGGCCGAACAAAAAATCAACTTAGAGCACCTGCGTCTCCGAGAAGAAAGAGAGGAGAAACAGAGACAAAGGGAGCTCGAGGAAAAGAGACTGGCATATGAACACGAGCGAAAACTAGCTGAGATCGACCTACGCAAGCAGAATAAAGAAATAGGGGTGTCCGAGCAACCCCACACTCCAGGGGCAACAGAGAAAAAGGTACACATCCCCAAGGATGTCGTTCGAGAATACTTCCGAGAGGACGACATCCAGCAATGGTTTAAGGCCTATGAAATCGCTATGACTGCACACCGGATCGATAGAAGCGATTGGGGAGCCGGTCTATGGGGGAGATTCCTCAATGAGGGCCGCGACGCCCTGCTACAGCTCCCGGACCACCAAATGACCTCCTATGACCATATGAAAGCTGCACTCCTCACTCGCTATGGCCTCACACCCGAGATGTACCGTCAGAGGTTCCGAGACTGCACCCGCATCCCGGGTACAACTTGGGTGGACTATGTAAACTATTTTAGCCGAGCCTTCGAGGGCTGGATCAAAGGAAGCAAGGTCACAACCTACGAACAACTGTTCAATCTTATGGTATGGGAGCACCTGTCGAACAATTGCTTCATTGAACTCCGCCAGCACCTCCTCGACAGCAAGTTAACGGATCCCCGGCAGCTCGCAGCCGAAGCTGACCGGTGGGAAATCACCAGAGTGGGCCGGAATGGGTCCTACGAACAGAACCGGAACAACAATGGTCAGCACCGTCCCCGAGGAGGAGGAGGGGGCCAAGGACGAGGAAGAGACAACGCCCCGGTCGCCCCCGCTACCAGCACCACCCCCCCGGCCAACCGGGGCAGCACCCCGGCGCGCCCGGGATACCGAGCCAATGTTACGTGCCATCGATGCCAACGAGTCGGCCACTATGCAAACGACCCAAACTGCCCCCAGTACCAGAGCCCAAGACCCCGCCAAGTAGCCGCTGCTGCTCTGGGGGAGGAACAGATCTCAGAGGAACAAGAGGAATATGAACAGAAACATCAAGAATGGGAGCCAGCCGCCATGGCTCTAGCCTGCTTAGGGGGGAAAGACATGGTCCCGCGGGTCCCCCTACCCGCTAACACCCAGAAGTACAGCCAATGGGTGAGCATCAATGGACGCCGGGCCGAAGCCCTTCGTGACACCGGGGCCAGTGTAACAGCCGTCCGCTGTCACCTGGTGACCCCAGAACAGTATCTACCAAACATTCTCTGCCCGGTACGTTCCGCCGATAACTCGGAAAGTCTGTGCCGGATGGCCTGCGTCCCCTTCGAATGGGGAGGGGTCACCGGCATGTTGAAGGTAACGGTCCGAGACGATGCCCCCGTAGACTGCCTCCTGGGGAATGACCTTGAAAGCTCTCCGTGGGCAACCGTAGAACGAAGAGAACACCTGGGGATGTTAGGCGTCCCGGACTGGGCGTGTGTCACCACCCGGTCCATGGCCGCCCGTGCCAACCCCCGCCCAGAGGAACCCGAATGGCCGGCGCCGCCGCCTCCGGTCGCCCCTGCCGAATCCACCGACCGTGACGTCCCCCCAGAACCAGCTCAACCTCCAAACCTCGCTAACCTCGACCAGTGGCCTCAAGAGGGGGGGCCCACGCAAGAACAATTTCGCCAAGAACAGAAGACCTGTCCCTCCCTCGAGGGACTCCGCCAGCAGGCACTCGCCCAAAGCGCAGGGGATACCTCCGGAACACACTGGATCTACTGGGACAATGATCTGCTGTACAGTGAGCAAAGAATCGCGGAGCTGGGGGCCAGCCGAGTACTAGTGGTGCCCCTCCGTTTTAGAGACTTTCTGCTAAACCTGGCCCACGACGTCCCCCTGGCGGGACACCTGGGTCAAGATAAAACCTACAGTCGTCTGGTGACCCACTTCTTCTGGCCCAAAATGAGGAACGATGTACACCAGCATTGCCGATCTTGCCCCACGTGCCAAGCCAGTGGAAAGAGCGGCCGCAAACTAAAAGCCCCCCTGCAACCTTTTCCCGTGGTCACCACCCCGTTCGAGAGGGTCGGGATCGACATCGTGGGGCCCCTGGACCCGCGTACAAAACAAGGCCATCGATTCATCCTGGTGCTTGTGGACCACGCCACCCGCTACCCCGAGGCTGTTCCCCTGCGAACTGTGACAGCCCCGGTAGTCGGCCGGGCTCTAATGGGGATCTTCTCCCGTGTGGGCTTCCCCCGAGAAGTCGTCAGCGACAGAGGCACAAACTTTATTTCTAAATATATGAAGTCCCTCTGGCAACAGTGCGGGGTTACCTACCGGTTCACGACCCCCTATCACCCTCAAGGAAACGGACTCGTTGAGCGGTTCAACCGCACGCTCAAAGGGATGATCGGGGGGTTGGAAGAGTCCCTCCGTCGCCAGTGGGATGTGCTGCTGCCGTGCCTCCTCTTCGCATATCGAGAGGTCCCCCAGAAGTCCCTGGGCTTCAGCCCGTTTGAACTGCTGTATGGACACCCAGTACGGGGGCCGCTCAGCCTAGTCAAGGAAGGCTGGGAGATGCCCCCTCTCAAGAACCCACCAGATGTCTTCCGGTACCTCCTAACCCTCCGCAACCAGACCCGGCGGTTCAGAGAGCTGGCAAAAGCCAACCTAGAGGCCAGTCAAGAGGACATGAAAAAGTGGTATGACCGGAATGCCTCCTCCATCGAATTTGAACCTGGGCAACAGGTATGGGTGATGTCCCCCACCGAACCCTGCGCCCTGCAAGACAAGTGGACGGGGCCCTTCAAAGTAGTCGAGCGCAAGGGTCCTGCCACCTATCTCATCGACATGGAATCTTCCCGGAACCCCCTCCGGGTCCTCCACGCTAACAGACTGAAGCCCCACTTTGTGCGTTCAGAACTCAGCCTCCTGATGGCCACAGACGATGGGGCTGAAGAAGACTCCGAGCCCCTCCCTGACCTCCTGCGGACTCGGGAGAAAGACGGCTCCGTGGATGGGGTCCGACTCTCAGAGGCCCTCACCCGAGAGCAACGCCAGGAGTGTCGAGTCCTCCTATCACAGTTCGCCAGCCTGTTCTCCCTCACCCCAGGTGTCACTTCCTGGTGTGTGCACGATGTGGACACGGGGGACAGCCCCCCTATCCGCCACCGGGCCTACCGCGTGCCAGATCGGGTACGGGCCTGCGTCCAGGAAGAGGTAGCAAAAATGCTCACGCTCGGGGTCATCGAGCCCTCAGACAGCCCCTGGGCCAGCCCTGTAGTACTGGTCCCCAAAGCGGCCGCCCCAGGCACCACACCGGAACTCCGGTTCTGCGTTGACTACCGGGGCTTGAATGCGGTCACCCGAACAGACGCACATCCCATCCCCCGGGCAGATGAACTAATTGACCGCATGGGAGCTGCCCGCTACCTCAGTATTTTCGACCTGACGGCGGGCTACTGGCAAATCGGCCTCACACCCCGGGCCCAAGAACGTTCTGCCTTTTCCACCCCCGATGGCCATTACCATTTCAAGGTCATGCCCTTCGGCATGAAGAATGCTCCCGCAACATTTCAGCGGCTCGTCAATCAAGTCCTGGCGGGGCTCGAAGGGTTCAGCGCCGCCTACCTAGACGACATCGCTGTATACAGCCACCATTGGCCCGAGCACCTCCACCACCTCCAAGCAGTGCTACAAGCCCTTCAGCGAGCTGGCCTCACGATCAAGGCCAGCAAATGTCAAATTGGTCAAGGGTCTGTAACCTACCTCGGACACCAGGTGGGAAGCGGCCTGGTGGCCCCTCTGCAGCTCAAAATTGCCGCCATCCAGTCCTGGCAGCCCCCCATCACCCAGACCGAGGTACGAGCCTTCCTGGGCCTCACGGGCTATTACCGAAGGTTTGTGAAAGACTATGGTACTATAGTGGGGCCCCTCACAGAACTCACGTCCAAAAATCAACCCAAGAAAGTCAACTGGACCGCGGATTGTCAAACAGCATTCGAACAATTGAAAGCCGCCATGTGTTCCGCCCCTGTGCTCCAGGCCCCCGACTACAGCAGGGAGTTCGTCGTCCAGACGGATGCCTCCGACCATGGCATTGGGGCAGTCCTGTCTCAAGTGAACACCGAAGGCCTGGATCAGCCAGTGGCCTTCATCAGCAGACGACTCCTACCACGAGAACAACGATGGAGCACCATAGAGAGGGAGGCCTTCGCTGTGGTATGGGCCCTCAAGAAGCTCCGGCCCTACCTCTTTGGCACACACTTTCGGGTGCAGACCGACCACCGACCCCTGCAGTGGCTGATGCAGATGCGGGGGGAAAACCCGAAGTTACTACGTTGGTCCATCTCCCTACAAGGGATGGACTTCACTGTTGAACACCGGCCTGGGCCAGATCACACCAACGCGGATGGCCTGTCCCGGTTTTTCCGCCTCGACGAGGAGAGTCCCCAAGAGGATGGGTAACTCTCCCCGCCTTCAGCTGGGGGGGACGCATGTTGGACAGGCCACATGAAGGGCCGCTCTCCCCCGGCCCGACCAGGCCCGAGCCCGGTCACGCAAGTACCACACACCACCATTGCACATCCTCCGTCCCCTCAGGGACCCCTGCCTTCGAACATATCGACCTCGTGGGCCCGATCCACTGCTGGCCCGCGCGCCCATCCGGGACGCCATCTTGGACACTCCACCACGAGGCCGCCTGGCCCCCGATCGACCTCCACCCTGGGCCTAGCCAGGCCTCAGACATCCCGGCACCACCATCCACCCAGGAGGTGAGCGGGCTACTTGGCAAGTCAATGGGAGAAAGAGGTGTCGATGGCTCTCCCCCGCCAAGTGCCGCCCGGCCATCGCCTCCCCGGGCGCTGGCTCCACCCCCCTGCTGGGTGTCGGGACACCCTCATCCCGGACCTCCCGACCTCCAGGTGCGAGGGTCCGGACATCAAAGAACATCAGCCCTATAACTGGGGCAGCTCCAGAGCAGGAGGGCAGTTGTATCTTGGAGTCGAGAGACGCAAAGAAGAACTCATCCTTGACGGACTACCGGCGCTGCCGTAGCTCTGCCTTGTGCACCTTTGTCTTGCCTGCTGGCGCTGCCGCAACCTTCGTGACCTTCCGATCCTTCATCGTCGTCGGGACCTGCTGGCGTGGCCGCGGACCGTTTGCAACCATCATCTCATCGGGACCTGCTGGCTCCGCCGCGGACCGTCGTTTCCTTCGTCCATCTCGGGACCTGCTGGCTCCGCCGCGGCCCGATCATCTAGAACGCCGAGCTCGAGAATTGAGAGCTATTTCCACCTTTTTGGTAACAAGACTGTCCCGCTACCCTTTTTCCCAAACCAGAGACCAGAATCGAGGGGACCCCTGAGTCCAGACCTCCTTGTACCATTCCATCGTACTTAGAGAATTGCCTATAAAGTCTCGTTGAACTTTACCCTTGTGTGGTGTCCGTCTGTGGGGGGGAAGTTACTTGTCTGTACGATCGCTGGAGACGGCTCTCCCCGGAGACCTCTCCCCTTATCCTCGGCCGACCCTCCCGGTCCGTCTAACACTGAGTTTACTGAATTATAATACATCTCTGTGGTAATCACGCGATAAGGTTAAACATGGCTGCGCAGCAAAAGACAGGAAACGCTGAGGCGGCTATGATCGTATATGCTTCACTAGTGAAGCCACATGAGCTGTGCTTTGGTCTAGACAAGCCCGCCGAGATTTGGGGCAGAATTCCAATTACGTTAGAAAAAAAATGAATGTCAGTATTTAGCAACAGAACAGCGAAAACGAGGATTTCAATTTAAAAGTCCGGAGAGTTTAATTTGTCAGTTTACACTGTGGAAACAATTTAAGTGGGACGCTTCAAATTAAAAAACAAAAATCGGTAGAGTTTTGTATTTGTCAACTTGTTGTGGAGAATTTTTAAGTGGGTTAAAATGAACTTAAAACATTATGGGGCAAATTTAGACATGGGGAAATGTGTGAAGGCAGAGATGCTAATTAAAGGAAAAGCTATTGGGGGAAAAGCGGCTGGGAAATGCTCTCGGCATTGCGGGGGCAGGGTGCGCATTCCTTTGAAGTGAGAGCACGGCCTCGCGGCCGTGAAAGTGAAACTACAGTGGTGAGGCTGATGACTTTGATGTGGACGCGCTGTGAAGGCAGAGATGTTAATTAAAGGAAAAGCTATTGGGGGAAAAGTGGCCGGGAAATGCTCTCGGCATTGCGGGGGCGGGGTGCGCATTCCTTTGAAGTGAGAGCACGGCCTCGTGGCTGTGAAAGTGAAACTGCAGGGGTGCGACTGATGGCTTTGATGTGGACGTGCGTTCCGCACCATTGCACCACACGAACTGTCCAAAATCTGCGATGGTTTCAGACCTTGGTTTGCCCTCAATACTCTTGTCTATTAACCCTTGCGGGATTAATAGGCGAGACCTAAAAAAGAGTGGGAATGTGCTAAGAACAACCCCCAGAATTGGTGAGGCTGTAGGATAAGGGTTTTTTCAACAGGAAAAAATATTTACCACAAGGATTAGAAAAATTAACCGAAAAAATGCAGTTGGGCACATGCCAAGGCATTTTCCCTATGAGCAGTTGTTTACTTTATGTAAGCGTAAATGCCTTTGCATGGTTGTATGCTCACACTTACAAATACTAGTCTGCAGAATGTCTGGAAACCTTTGCCCGTTGCAGGATTCCAGCCGTGTTTTGGGAAATCTTTGGAATTTCGCAAAATCTAAACCCTACATTCATGCCAGGTCATACACCTAAGCGTGCAGATTTGAGACTTTTTTCTACAATCAGGCCCTGTGCATCTAAGAAGTATTCCAAACTCCAGGTTGGTCCTTTTCCATCCACTCTCTCTTTTTATAACCTTTTACATTCATCAATAACAATCAAATTTGCTTTGATGACTGTACCGCTCTCTGGATATCATCGCTACATTCATACAACAGCCTCAAACTAACTAATATTCCAGACATCAAGGGCAAGGACAAAGAGTTCCTGATCGTCAAGCAGAAGTAATGGTCCCTTATAAAGTTTCTTATTTCCTGCTGACATACTGCTTCGGAGCATCAACCGCATGGGCTTAGATTTACAGAAAGAGAGACGAGACCTCTGGAACTCCCACCGAGACCTTTCTAAATCTGCACTGTTTTCAGCAATTTACCCTATTTCTTCTGTTCCCCCTGCAGCTATTGGCAAGTCAGTCTCTGGAAACCCCAGGACACGCCTTCCAGTGTATGAGGGGAGATACAGTGCTGAGGTGGACCTTGTTGTCCTTAGCAGTTTCTGCCTCTTTGGGACACCTGTAGCGGCCTTTTCCCCATCGTTCCAAGGGTCAGCCTGGGCAGTAGCAGGGCCAGGAATAAACTGGTCAAGACGCTGAGGCGAGTGATGAGCCAAGGGCTTGCGTCTGGGATGAAAGGGTGTGTGACCTCACTTCTACTGCCGTCTATGTTGCGAGGGCAGCCTAGTAGTCATGCACCACAGTTGTAACACCGTCCACTCTGCCACTTGCAGCCAAACCAGTATGTGAAACAACTTGTTCAATTTATAAAATGACTCTTCGGATGACCCTATCACTCAATGGAGCCCCTCCCCCATCGCCTTGAGCCCCTCACTGGTGAGTAGTTGTGCTTTACCAACCCTGATTGATTGATTGATATCTGTGTGTGAGTAAGGGAAGACTTCACTGGCTCTGTCCAGGCTCCCAAAGTGTTTAACATTAACATAGTCTAGTGTGAATTGGACAATTGCTGTGTTTGGAAAACCTCTGCAACAAGACACTGGGAATCAGTTGAAGCTTCTTGCCAATGTAGCTATACGTTACAAGATTTAATCATGTGGGTTCCTTGTTTAAAAACACGTCTTGTTGGTCACACTATATTTCTACGTGTATTTATTTACTACTACCACCAAGGTTGGTGCTGGGCCCAGGTGATCTAGCGAAGGAAAGATGGGGCGCAGTTGGAGCTGCTCCCACGACCAGCAGTTCTGCTTGTGCTCTATCAGAGTACTGAATTATTGTCCCCCAGATGTCACATGGTAAAGCTTAGGGTGATACGTTTGCCAGTGATGGGGTTCTCCAACTGTTCCTTTCTCCCCACCAACAGGTAAAGAGGTCCTACAAGTACTCGGGCTTCAGACAGCGCACTGAAACAGTCTCATTACAGACCACCTTACAGCAGGGTTGGGCCACGCCAGGCAAGTGTGCACGATAGGAAGTGCGAGTAGTACCTAAAGAACAGTCCATGACATATGGGAAGTTCTGCTTCTCACCAGCCACTTTGATTTCAAGTGGCTGTGGCTCGGCATGGTAGCGGGAAACTGTAGTATCCTGATACCTTGTGTTCTTGGGTAGGCTATGTAGGGCGTGAAGGCATTCTAGAGCTGGTGTGTGGAGTTAGAAAGTTAGTGATGTTCTGTTGCAATTACCCAGGTGTAAAAAAGTGCCCCTTTTTGTATGTTTGTCCCCCATTGTTTGCCCTATGTTTGATGCTTCTTGGCTAAGTGCGCCATGGGTTCCTGCTAACCAGGTACCCAGGGCCTGTGTTCTTTCCCCAAAACGGTACCTTTTCTCCTCCCACATTGGCACTTCTCTGACCTACATATAAGTCCCAAGTAAAAGGGGCCAAAGTCACCAAGGGCCTCGTAGCCAGAGAAAGTCTCTGAGGGCTGAAGCATATATTTTGCCACCCTCGCAGACTCCTCCCCTGACCCATACACACTTCCAGTGTACTCTGTGTGCCAGGGGGAGACCCTAAAACTACAATTAGACATGGCACACATCCCTGTGTGCCATGCCCACCAAAACACTGCCTGTGGCATAGGTCAGTCACCCGTCTGGCAGGCCTCACAGCCCTAGGGCAGGTTGCACTATACCACATACAATGGCATTAGTCCTGGGCCCCTACACTACCTGTGCCATTCACAGGTATTGTAAGTGCAGGGAAGCCATTTTAGACCATGGGCTGGGAGTTTGCCATCCCAAACTTAACAACTCCAGGATGGCTTGACTGAAGACTGAGAAGTTTTGGATCAAACTTCTCAGCCCATTAAACCCACACTGATGCCAGTGCTGGATTTAATATAAAATGCATGCAGAGGGCATTTTAGAGATGCCCCCTGAAAAATGACCTAAGTCTAGTGTCCTAGCTCAGTGGCTGCTCACCAGCTGCCACCACGGACATGTTTCTGGACCCCTAGTTCGCGAGCCTGCTACCCTCGGGTTCTGGAACAATGCCCATCCTGGGACAAGGTACCAAGCCTGTTGTCTGAGCCCTTCATACACGAGGAGGTGGCGGCCGCAGAGCATTCAAGAGACAGTTGTCTGAGCCCTTCATACACGAGGAGGCGGCGGTCGCAGAGCATTCAAGAGACACCTGGCTGAGCCCTTCATACACTAGGAGGTGGCGACCACAGAGCATTGAAGAGACAGTTGTCTGAGCCCTTCATACACGAGGAGGCGGCGGTCGCAGAGCATTCAGGAGACACCTGGCTGAGCCCTTCATACACTAGGAGGTGGCGACCACAGAGCATTGAAGAGACAGTTGTCTGAGCCCTTCATACACGAGGAGGCGGCGGTCGCAGAGCATTCAAAAGACACCTGGCTGAGCCTTTCATGAGTACTTGACTGTGGGCCTCCTGTTTGCTCAGGGGTCTCATGGACATCAAAGATTGCCCGCCAGGGACTGACATCTGGAAAGCAGTGCCCTCTCAAGTGCCAACCTTGGCTGCTGAAATCCAAACTGGTAGCGTTGTGTGCATGTCGACCTAAGGCTTGTGCCTGGATACTGGATTGTGTAGGGCAAAGCCCCAGAAAGCCAGCCCGCAAGTTGGTCGGTGTGAGATGAGGCCCTACGGGAAACAGGGTATGCACAAACTACAGCGCCCAGAATCCCCACTATGCCCGGGACGACGACGTAATCACCTTCAGCTGGAGGCACGAAGAGAGACACTCACCTCTCATGTTTCTTCGCAGCAGAGTCCGGAACTGGGAGGAGGAGCAAACCCAGGAAGAGCTCGTGAAACACCAGTAAAAGGGGACGCCAACCAGGAAGAAGCGTCTTGGACCAGCGTGAATGCGGAGTCAATGACGGAGGAGGAAGACCGCGCAGAGGAGGACGCTGAGTCTCGGAGCCGGAAGCTGGAGCAGAACGCCGAGAGTCAAGACAACGGTCCCGACAGCGAGGAGGCGGGGGAGACCGAAGACCGCTGGACGGAGGAGTGGTGGTGTCCCCCGGATGAAGCTGGAGAGCGGGCCGCGGCTCCGGAGAGTTGCAACTGGCCGGTGAGTGACACCGCACCTGGGGAAACTGTTGGGGGGGAGGCGGCAGACGCAAGGGCTTTGTTAAGGGTGGCGGGAGGAGCAAGGGCTTTGTTAAGGGTGGCGGGAGGAGCGAGGGCTTTGTTGAGGGAGGTGGGAGGAGCGAGGGCTTTGTTAAGGGTGGCGGGAGGAGCGAGGGCTTTGTTGAGGGAGGTGGGAGGAGAAAGGGCTTTGTTAAGGGTGGCGGGAGGAGTGAGGGCTTGTTTAAGGGTGGCAGGAGGAGCGAGGGCTTTGTTGAGGGAGGTGTGAGTAACATGCTGATACTGAGCAATAAGGGGGAGTTCACAGCACAAGTGTGATTCATAAGTCGGGCACTATTTGAAGTTTGGTTTTGGGACAAGGTACTAAGCCATCCCTATCCTCAATTTGACTTCACCAGAACCCCCCCCCCCTCCTGAGATTTCTTATAGGTCTTCATACTTCTTTCATTCCTATCTTATCTGGGACTCCCATCACTACTTTCCATACCTTCGAGCACTACCGGGTGTAGGTAACGGTTATCAAAGTCTTAGGCCAGAACACTGACAGGCCCCCTTTTCTTCCCTCTTGGTGACCTCCGGGTGAAATCAACGCCACGGATTCAACATCAGCCCAAGATCAGCGTCTTCCCACTGAAGAGGAAAGAACAACGCTGGCCTCATCAGCCAACCCTTCAGGAAGAGAGAAGACCCTTACGGATGAAGAGACACTTGACCCTGTAGTAAAACCTAAATCTGTGCCAACTGACAATAAAGAAACCCCAGTTTGTCCATACATTCAGCCTCCGCGTCTGTATATCCGACCTGCCCTCTCACAGTCGGTACTTTGGGTACCCTGACACTCATTAGCGTCTAGTGGTGGTGAGCGGATTTACCGGTTGTAGGACTCTGCAAGGCCCGTTTCGTTAGCCGTGCTGCATTTCTCTCATGCGACACCCCAACTTCATGCTCCTTGCATGCGGTGCCCGATTTACAGGGTGCGGCCCTTGAAGGTGAGGGTGTACCCGAAGTAGTGCCTCACTCTACCTCATGTGGCTCTGCTGAACTTGCACCTGTGTGTGTCCGTGACTGGACTGGTCTGGTGCAACCTGTATCATCTTGCACCGGACGTTGTGCCTCATTTCCAGAGAGGTATAGAATTGGTTCTAAAAGTAAAATATAACTAAATAAATATTTTTTTATACAAACAATTGGTCTGAGTTCAGTCTTTGAGTATGTGACATCATTTCCTGCCTGAGTGTGTACAATAAATGCCTAACACTACTCTCTGGTAAAGCCTTATTGCTCGCTCACTGTACCACAAATAGAGAGTAAGGTATTATCTACTTTTACCTCTGTAAGCCTTTGGGGATCCATTAGTCTCTGTGCGCGGTGTACCTTACTTTGGTATAGTATATACAGAGCCCGCTTCCTACACCAGGAGGTTGGAACATGAGCTTGCACCCTCTTGAGATGAAGTAGTATTTCTGTCATTTTAAATAAATATACCTAAAACTTACTGGGAATGCTGTTCGACTTCTCTACATGATCTTTTCACCTTCAAGTCACAAGCTGAATTCTGAACTGTCAATCACTTTCAGAGATAATTACCATCTTTCAAGGTTACCTTAGGACTGGGCTGGGCTAATTTGTGTATGATTGGCACTCATTTTAAATTACAAAGCTAAAGTGATTGGAAAATGATGCTGTTCAGCCCTGAGGCATTCACCGGTGATTTAGAAGTGTACATACAAGTTCAAGTACCCAAAGTGTGCCTCTGGTCATGTGCATTCTGTGGGAGAGGTGTTTCCATGCATGGCAGCCTGGCTTAAAGTGCCTTCGGACTCGAACTGCACTTCACTGATGATTCCCATTGATTGCATTAGACATTAAATCTACCTTGTTTGCCACAGAGTTTCTACGTACAGTATGTTATTCACATCCCCCAAAGGCTAACATGAGGTGTTGTTTCTTCCTAGACGTGCCCTTCAGTCAACGATGATCAGGGACGGCATCATTTTCTGGCTCGTGGATGTCTTGGAGGAGACAGATTGTCTTTCGGACTACACCGTGGAGTATTCGGTTGCCCTGCTGATGAACCTGTGCCTCAGGAGTGCAGGTAGGGGCAGTTGGAGTGTACAGACCATCTTAACCAGTTTCTGACACCCTGATTTCACACTTGATCCCACCCTTGTGAAAGTCATCCAAAATACATTAGCGCACCAAATAACATGTCCGCTGTCACTAAAATGTTATTTGCATCCAATTTATGCATGAACCCAAAAAACTATGGTTTAGCCTGCGGCGATAAATATAGTTTAACCCATATTGCTTGTCTTATTACCCCATGTGCACTGTTTTGCGTTTTCACTTATCCACAAGGTTGAACCTGGTGGACCTTGCCTAGGGAAATACTGGAGTAAGGGGTATTTGTCTTCTCTTGAGACATTAGACATCTATTTTAAGATCTTGAGTTAGCCAGGACCTTTTGATTTTTACTAAAATTAGACCTGTACTATAATATGTCTACTTACAGAAGGACCTTCAGCCAGCCCTCTAAGTCCATTGGTCTTTTGTTGTCTTAGTAACATTTTATTTCCACTCACTCCAGGAGGCAGCCTGTAGACCAGCCCAGTTTGGCCATTGGCTAACTTCACTGCGATTGATTGCATCCTGCTCTTTCACGGGGAGCTACTCTGCACACAGAATTGTCCCTTCTCTGCTAAAGACTATGGCAATGTGTGCTTTTTGAGACCAAAATACATTTTTGCTTTAAGTCTGTTTTTAGGTCTCACAAGATGTCTGTTTGCAAATTACTCATTATCAACTTAAATTGGACTTGGAGTACTCCCAATGCTTGCCATTGGTTGGCTTTATTGTCACTCGGATTTGCTTGCTTCTTATTCAATGGCTTGCATTGTCCATCTTGTGTCTTTAGAACACCTTGACATCAACTGGTACGTCTGATGCACCAAATATGGTGATTTAATCTATTTGTATTCTGCTTTTATTCTGTTGCTTTGTTTGAGAGTTTGTTTTTTCTTTCCAGGAAAGATGATGTGCGCAAAGGATTCACGGCATGTGCTGAAAGTGCTGTCGGACCTCCTGGGCCACGAGAACCATGAGGTATGGTAAAAGGACATATGGCCAGTATTTAATGCAGTGTGTGTATTGCTGCTTGCTGGGGCAATGGTTTCCAGTGCTAAGGAGGCTGCTCAGGGAATAAATATAGCTTGATCGCATGTCTCAATAAGGTCAAGGTAGTAGCCAAGCCGGTCTGTGGACATGAACCTATCTTTGCTAGTGGTAGTGAGGGTGCCTTGTTGATGACGCCCAGGTGTGGGTGTTACTTCGTTCTTTGATCATCTCTGCGTGACAATGGAAGTACCCTAGCTCTCCTTTGTAACTTCTTTATCAGAAACCTGTCTTAAACACGCGCTATTTCTAATTCACAGATTATCAGCGTTAGAATGTGTTACCCAGGGCTGAAATCTATGAAGTGTGAGAAAAACAAGGACCTCCTGGGTATCAATACAGACTCCTAGGGCAGGGTAAACACCTATGTGGGTAAACAATCCTAGGACGTCATCAGAGTAAATAACCAATTATTCCAAAACCGGTAGTGTGAAGAAATAACGAAAAAAATTAACTGTATACAAATATATATTTAATAAGTATGAATAAAAATCATATAGATAAACAAGCTATATGATAAGGTAAAAGTATAATTCATTAAAAGCAGGCACAAGTGTTACAAATCAGTATATATCCTATAAACCATACACTTTGCAAAACACAATGCAATCACATAGATTAATGACATAAAAAGTATTAGAAATTTAATCATAAAAGAACTCGACGCGCGTTTCGGCAGAAAACCGCCTTCTTCAGGAGTCTCTGCTGATAATATGGAAATACATATACAGAAAAGAAAGGATATACATCAAATCATGGTTTTATTTTTATAACTTACATCATTATTTAACAATATCTAGGAACATTAAAAACGAAGAGAACATATAAGCAACAAGTTCATATTATATCAAACAAATTCGTCAATCTTCACAGTCTACCCAGTTAAAGACATTAAAATTTGGTCATTTCTTGTCATATGATTGTCATATGATTGACAGATACTTTCAACTATATTGTGCAGTACTTAATCATACAAAAAACTCATTGTTCTATGTATAGGCTATGTTGCCCTTTATATTGAGCTATTTACTCTGATGACGTATGTATGTATGTATGTATGTATAACACACTTGTAAAGCGCTTGCTGTCACCCGACGGGCATCCTGGCGCTGAGATCTCCTAAGCGTCCTAGGATTGTTTACCCACATAGGTGAAATCTATGAAGACCAGCCTGAAAGCTGACACTTTAGGTTTATTTTAGCCCTTCAATCCACATGCTCTCGCCTATTGTTACTGCCGCCTCATGACATGACCCAGCTGACCGATGGCTGGTGCGTCTTGGTCATTACGATGGTGCGCTGGTCACAAGTGCCGAGGAGATGGACTGGCATCTCAGAGGACTGCACAATACACATGTTTGAAAAGGCTATATCTGGTCCCATTTCCTCTCCACATTATAGTCTAATAGGAGGGTCTCTGTTTGGGATTTCGGTGGAATCCAATGTGGAGATTCCCTGCTGCTGGAGTTACTGTCACCAGACGGTATTTCTGCATGAAATCTGGGTATTTCTTGTTCCGCAGGGGTTTAACCCCACACACTTGCAACTAGATCTGCGGTGGTGCTATAGGTGTTCAGGGGCTTTGAGGTGAAGCCGGGATATCTAGAGCAGAGTACAGGGGGTAGAGGAAGGGCGTGGAAGGAAGGTTCAAGCAGGCTTCAGTATTGCTTGCTCCCCACCTTCCAAGAGAAAAATATTGGCAGGGACCTGAGGACTAGGCTTGCGTGCTGTTGCAGGTAAAGCCTCATGTGATTTCACGGACCCAAATTACTGGCTGTTAAAGTAGGATCCTGGATTCTCACTCCTAGGAAAAAAGTGGGTGATGGAGCACCAGGTCAGTCGTGATCAGGCAGAGCGGAATTCCATACAGTCATTCCTCTCTACCTGACTCCTAAACTGTCCACCAGTGTGGTTTGATTAGACACTGTGTCCAATTTGTAATTGTTGCTTCACTGATCAACCCCAAACACAGCAGATGTGTCTTTCATGGTTGAACCTGCACAAGCCTCCTTTATTTCTCCAGCTGCAAACAAATCTGTATAACAAAAGGTACTTCTGCCCTGAACTGAGAAACCATGCCTGTGGAAAGGTTTCTGCAGCAAGATCTGCTGCTTTTGTTTCTTGAAATATTGCATGGATAGCACATTATATGACGTTAGGTCTGCGAATTGAGGGGACGGTCACGGGGACTGCTTTGTTTCCTCTGTTGAGTAGAGTGTGCATGGGTTTTTGACACTATTGTAGAACTTTACAGATGAGGGATCGATCCTATGTCTGCTCCCCCTCTCGATAGTGCCTTAGAAGGACCTCGATGAGTGCTGTTCTACATTTCACTGGAGTTGAGCTCTATTGAGGTTCGACCTTATGGCCAGAATGAAATCAGAATATCCTACTACAAGTTACAGAAGGCTGGGAGTAACAGGAGCATAACACACCCCTGAGTGCCTGCAGTTTACACCAGAAAAAACAGTGAAGCGAAGGCGTTGACGTTGGGTATGCTGTGCATGAAGCACCTGCTGCAGGAAGGGCCACTACTGATATCTTGGGTCACACCTGGCGGCCCAGGGAGTAGACTTAAACCCCTGCCTCATTCTGTCTTCACATAGTGCAGCAGTTGCAGTGTTTTAGCAGCGGCGACTCCTCCATATCAGTGGAGGAGCGTCGCCCAACCTCCTGCAAGCACAGCAGGCAAACACACATAAATAACACGCATAAGAATGCCATTTTAATTTGCCATCAGCAGGCGCTGTGTACAGCGCAAGCGTGAGGCAGGGTTTGAACTGAATCCTGCTATTGCAGGGTTACTGCTGCCCCTTCCAGTGCGCATGTCGGGTTGGCCAGTTGGCTGACTACCTATGGCCATCCTGACATGCGCACTGTAGACCCTGCTATACCCCGGCTGTAAGACAGCCAGGTGATTGCTGGCACAGGCCTGCAGCCTCAAAATGAGTGCTGAGTTAGCCTGCTCCCACCAATCATGGAGTTGCTCTCAGGCTGATGAGAGCACTTCCAGGATTGGTTGGATTTGCGTTCCACTAAGCAGGAAGGAAGTCCTGCTATTCCTGCTTGTAGTATGTCGGGGATAAGGGCAGCATTTATGGTGAGTTTGGCGCCCTCACGCCCCACCATATTTTTTAACAGGTAGCCACTGCTGACTGTCCAGAAAAGCGCAGTTGACAGCTTGGCTACCACAGTATCGTAGTGATCTGTAGGCTAATAATGCTGCACGTGTGAATGTTTGACTGTTTGAGTACAAGCTCATAACTTAGCAGCATTTTCAATAGCACAATAGACCTGGGAGGTTAAGTAAATGAACTGCACCTTCTCATCAAGTCACTCTCTTGAAAAGTTATTCAGGAACATCCAGACCTTTCTTCACAAATATTCAGCCACAACAGCCCGTGACATTGTACTAGCAGAAGTGACTCTTCTATCAACTTTTACATTCGGGCAGCAATAAAATTTTATTGCCAAGCATGCGGGCCATTGGCCCAGTCCAGCCGACAACCATACTTATAACCCAAGAGTAACTACCTCTGCCTACCTGCACGGAGCTCAAACCCTTAGTCCGAGAGCATCGAATAATGGAGTTAGTACAAGTAGAACCTCCTAACATCTTTAGTTTTCTCGATCAATGTGTCAAAGTCACACCGAGTCCTTCTCAGAGGATCCTGTTTATCGGATCATTATGAACCCGGTGCAGTTTTAAGCCTTTTTGCCACTTCAAAGATTCCCAGACATTCGGACCATAATCCCTCTGTTTCATCCTTGGTCCTGGATCTCCGTGAGATTGACTCTGACACTTCTTGGCTTCTTGCTTCCTGCTGGTCTGCTACGCTAGATGGCTCACACGGGCTTTGGAGTGGAATCTCAAGTCTTGGTGGGTTCAGCACCAAGAGAACCTGTCAGATTCAATTCAGGTGTCGGAGGAGATTGCAAAAGATCTGCACTGGTGGCTGCTCGACTGCAGTTGGACCAAAGGCAGACCCTCTCCCTACAGACCACCCCACCGAGAGCTGACAGTGATGACTGATGCATCTCTGCTAGGTTGGTGAGCTAATCTGGGAGAGAAGGAGATCTCAGTACTCTTTGGTCCTCCTCTTTCAGGTTGATACTGTGGCCATAGAGTCCTCTTTGCCCCACCCCCACACCTCCCCATTCTGTGGAAGGATCTCCATTCCGTCTAAAAAAGGTCTCAATCTAGGAATCAGCACACTTTCGCATCTGATCAGTTGTTAAGCTCAGGGTCTTACGGATAGAGTCGAGAAAGAAACGGACTTCACCTCGTGTGGGTGGCAATTCTATGTGGCTCTGACATCACTCCTGGGCAGGATGAATCTGATGCAGAGCTGCACCAGACCACCTGCTGGCATGCAGGAGAACTGCTCTGTACAATCTGCAGATCCAGTCTGGCAGATGTATTTGTCCAGAAGGTGTGGAGTCTGCGGTCAGATATAGTATCCACCAGAAATGCGTTACCGAAGGAAAGTAAATTGTTCATCTTTTCACCTTTTTTTTAAATTGTATGTGCTTGGCCTCCATCACCAGTGCTCTGTGCTTGACATGATAGGAGTCTGATCCAAGAGGCATCTTGGTGAGCGGTTAGATGGGTTTGAGGCGGCCATGCTTTTGATGCAAGTACAGGAAATACATAATCTTTAACCTGCGGAAATACAGGTTATAACATCACTGACACCTACCCGCTCTTAGCCAAAAGGAAGGAACATACCATGAAATGAACTCAGGAAAACATTACAAGAAAAGAACTTCAGCTTAGTTTTAGAAACTTTTCTGTGAATAACTTGTTGATACGGAACTGAGGCAAACACGGACAGCCAGGCCTCTGACACTGAAGCAGCGGCACTCAGAAGTTTTATCAGTGGCACTCTGGAGTTCTAGCAGGGGCACTCTGGAGTTCTAGCAGTGGCACTCTGGAGTTCTAGCAGGGGCACTCTGGAGTTCTAGCAGGGGCACTCTGGAGTTCTAGCAGTGGCACTCTGGAGCTCTAGCAGTGGCACTCTCAAATTCTAGCAAGGGCACTCTGGAGTTCTAGCAGTGGCACTCTGGAGCTCTAGCAGTGGCACTCTCAAATTCTAGCTGCAGCACTCTGGAGTTCTAGCAGTGGCACTCTGGAGTTCTAGCAGTGGCACTCTCAAATTCTAGCTGCAGCACTCTGGAGTTCTAGCAGTGGCACTCTGGAGTTCTAGCAGTGGCACTCTGGAGTTCTAGCAGGGGCACTCTGCAGTTTTATCAGTGGCACTCTGGAGTTCTAGCAGGGGCACTCTGCAGTTTTATCAGTGGCACTCTGGAGTTCTAGCAGTGGCACTCTGGAGTTCTAGCAGGGGCACTCTGCAGTTTTATCAGTGGCACTCTGGAGTTCTAGCAGTGGCACTCTGGAGTTCTAGCAGTGGCACTCTGCAGTTTTATCAGTGGCACTCTGGAGTTCTAGCAGTGGCACTCTGGAGTTCTAGCAGTGGCACTCTGGAGTTCTAGCAGTGGCACTCTGGAGTTCTAGCAGGGGCACTCTGGAGTTCTAGCAGGGGCACTCTGGAGTTCTAGCAGTGGCACTCTGGAGTTCTAGCAGGGGCACTCTGGAGTTCTAGCAGGGGCACTCTGGAGTTCTAGCAGTGGCACTCTGGAGTTCTAGCAGGGGCACTCTGGAGTTCTAGCAGGGGCACTCTGGAGTTCTAGCAGGGGCACTCTGGAGTTCTAGCAGTGGCACTCTGGAGCTCTAGCAGTGGCACTCTCAAATTCTAGCAGTGGCACTCTGGAGTTCTAGCAGGGGCACTCTGGAGTTCTAGTAGCAACATTTTGGATTTCCAGTAGCAAAACGCTGTATTTCTAGTAGCAAAACTCTGGATTTCTAGTAGCAAAACTCTGGATTTCTAGTAGAAACACTCTAGATTTGTAGCAGAAACACTCTGAAGTTCTAGCAGCAGCACTCTGGAGTTCTAGCAGGGGCACTTTGGAGTTCTAGTAGCAACATTCTGGATTTCCAGTAGCAAAACTCTGTATTTCTAGTAGCAAAACTCTGGATTTCTAGTAGAAACACTCTAGATTTGTAGCAGAAACACTCTGAAGTTCTAGCAGCAGCACTCTGGAGTTCTAGCAGGGGCACTTTGGAGTTCTAGTAGCAACATTCTGGATTTCCAGTAGCAAAACTCTGTATTTCTAGTAGCAAAACTCTGGATTTCTAGTAGAAACACTCTAGATTTGTAGCAGAAACACTCTGAACTTCTAGCAGCAGCACTCTGGATTTCTAGCAGTGACACTATGAATTTCTAGCAGGGGCCCTCTGGATTTCTAGCTGCAGTACTCTAGATGTCTAGCTGCGGCACCCTGGAGTTCTAGCAGGGGCCCTCAGGATTTCTAGCTGCAGCGCTCTGGAGCTCTAGCAGTGGCACTCTGGAGTTCTAGCAGTGGCACTCTGGAGTTCTAGCAGTGGCACTCTCGAGTTCTAGCCGCAGCGCTCTGGAGTTCTAGCAGGGGCACTCTGGAGTTCTAGCAGGGGCCCTCTGGATTTCTAGCTGCAGCACTCTGGAGTTCTAGCAGTGGCACTCTCAAGTCCTAGCAGTGGCACTCTCGAGTCCTAGCAGTTGCATTCTCGAGTCCTAGCAGTGGCACTCTGGAGTTCTAGCTGCAGTACTCTAGATGTCTAGCTGCAGCGCTCTGGAGTTCTAGCAGGGGCCCTCTGGATTTCTAGCTGCAGCGCTCTGGAGCTCTAGCAGTGGCACTCTGGAGTTCTAGCAAGGGCACTCTGGAGTTCTAGCAGTGGCACTCTCGAGTTCTAGCAGTGGCACTCTGGAGTTCTAGCAGGGACACTCTGGATTTCTAGCTGCAGCGCTCTGGAGCTCTAGCAGTGGCACTCTGGAGTTCTAGCAGTGGCACTCTGGAGTTCTAGCAGGGGCACTCTGGATTTCTAGCTGCAGCGCTCTGGAGTTCTAGCAGTGGCACTCTGGAGTTCTAGCAGTGGCACTCTCGAGTTCTAGCAGTGGCACTCTGGAGTTCTAGCAGTGGCACTCTCGAGTTCTAGCCGCAGCGCTCTGGAGTTCTAGCAGGGGCACTCTGGAACTCTAGCAGGGGCACTCTGGAGTTCTAGCAGGGGCCCTCTGGATTTCTAGCTGCAGCGCTATGGAGTTCTAGCAGGGGCACTCTGGATTTCTAGCTGCAGCGCTCTGGAGTTCTAGCAGGGGCCCTCTGGATTTCTAGCTGCAGCGCTCTGGAGCTCTAGCAGTGGCACTCTGGAGTTCTAGCAAGGGCACTCTGGAGTTCTAGCAGTGGCACTCTCGAGTTCTAGCAGTGGCACTCTGGAGTTCTAGCAGGGGCACTCTGGATTTCTAGCTGCAGCGCTCTGGAGCTCTAGCAGTGGCACTCTGGAGTTCTAGCAGTGGCACTCTGGAGTTCTAGCAGTGGCACTCTGGAGTTCTAGCAGTGGCACTCTCGAGTTCTAGCAGTGGCACTCTGGAGTTCTAGCAGGGGCACTCTGGATTTCTAGCTGCAGCGCTCTGGAGCTCTAGCAGTGGCACTCTGGAGTTCTAGCAGTGGCACTCTGGAGTTCTAGCAGTGGCACTCTGGAGTTCTAGCAGTGGCACTCTCGAGTTCTAGCAGTGGCACTCTGGAGTTCTAGCAGTGGCACTCTCGAGTTCTAGCCGCAGCGCTCTGGAGTTCTAGCAGGGGCACTCTGGAACTCTAGCAGGGGCACTCTGGAGTTCTAGCTGGGGCCCTCTGGATTTCTAGCTGCAGCGCTCTGGAGCTCTAGCAGTGGCACTCTGGAGTTCTAGCAGTGGCACTCTCGAGTTCTAGCCGCAGCGCTCTGGAGTTCTAGCAAGGGCACTCTGGAGTTCTAGCAGTGCAACTCTCGAGTTCTAGCAGTGGCACTCTGGAGTTCTAGCAGGGGCACTCTGGATTTCTAGCTGCAGCGCTCTGGAGCTCTAGCAGTGGCACTCTGGAGCTCTAGCAGTGGCACTCTGGAGTTCTACCAGCGGCACTCTGGAGTTCTACCAGCGGCACTCTGGAGTTCTAGCAGTGGCACTCTCGAGTTCTAGCAGTGGCACTCTGGAGTTCTAGCAGCAGCGCTATGGAGTTCTAGCAGGGGCACTCTGGATTTCTAGCTGCAGCGCTCTGGAGTTCTAGCAGGGGCCCTCTGGATTTCTAGCTGCAGTGCTCTGGAGTTCTAGCAGGGGCCTTCTGGAGTTCTAGCTGCAGCGCTCTGGAGCTCTAGCAGTGGCACTCTGGAGTTCTAGCAAGGGCACTCTGGAGTTCTAGCAGTGGCACTCTCGAGTTCTAGCAGTGGCACTCTGGAGTTCTAGCAGGGGCACTCTGGATTTCTAGCTGCAGCGCTCTGGAGCTCTAGCAGTGGCACTCTGGAGTTCTAGCAGTGGCACTCTGGAGTTCTAGCAGTGGCACTCTGGAGTTCTAGCAGTGGCACTCTGGAGTTCTAGCAGTGGCACTCTGGAGTTCTAGCAGTGGCACTCTGGAGTTCTAGCAGTGGCACTCTGGAGTTCTAGCCGCAGCGCTCTGGAGTTCTAGCAGGGGCCCTCTGGATTTCTAGCTGCAGCACTCTGGAGTACTAGCAGGGGCCCTCTGGATTTCTAGCTGCAGCGCTCTGGAGTTCTAGCAGGGGCACTCTGGATTTCTAGCTGCAGCGCTCTGGAGTTCTAGCAGGGGCCCTCTGGATTTCTAGCTGCAGCGCTCTGGAGTTCTAGCAGGGGCCCTCTGGATTTCTAGCTGCAGCGCTCTGGAGTTCTAGCAGGGGCCCTCTGGGTTTCTAGCTGCAGCGCTCTGGAGTTCTAGCAGGGGCCCTCTGGATTTCTAGCTGGAGCGCTCTGGAGTTCTAGCAGGGGCACTCTGGATTTGTAGCTGCAGCGCTCTGGAGTTCTAGCAGGGGCCCTCTGGATTTCTAGCTGCAGCGCTCTGGAGTTCTAGCAGGGGCACTCTGGATTTCTAGCTGCAGCGCTCTGGAGTTCTAGCAGGGGCCCTCTGGATTTCTAGCTGCAGCGCTCTGGAGCTCTAGCAGGGGCCCTCTCGAGTTCTAGCAGGGGCACGCTGGAGATCTAGCTGCAGCGCTCTGGAGCTCTAGCAGGGGCACTCTCGAGTTCTAGCAGTGGCACTCTCGAGTCCTAGCAGTGGCACTCTCGAGTCCTAGCAGTGGCACTCTGGAGTTCTAGCTGCAGTACTCTAGATGTCTAGCTGCGGCACTCTGGAGTTCAAGCAGGGGCCCTCTGGATTTCTAGCTGCAGCGCTCTGGAGTTCTAGCAGGGGCCCTCTGGATTTCTAGCTGCAGCGCTCTGGAGTTCTAGCAGGGGCCCTCTGGATTTCTAGCTGCAGCACTCTGGAGTTCTAGCAGTGGCACTCTCGAGTCCTAGCAGTGGCACTCTCGAGTCCTAGCAGTTGCATTCTCGAGTCCTAGCAGTGGCACTCTGGAGTTCTAGCTGCAGTACTCTAGATGTCTTGCTGCAGCGCTCTGGAGTTCTAGCAGGGGCCCTCTGGATTTCTAGCTGCAGCGCTCTGGAGTTCTAGCAGGGGCCCTCTGGATTTCTAGCTGCAGCGCTCTGGAGTTCTAGCAGGGGCCCTGTGGATTTCTAGCTGCAGCACTCTGGAGTTCTAGCAGGGGCCCTCTGGATTTCTAGCTGCAGCGCTCTGGAGTTCTAGCAGGGGCCCTCTGGATTTCTAGCTGCAGCGCTCTGGAGTTCTAGCAGGGGCACTCTGGATTTGTAGCTGCAGCGCTCTGGAGTTCTAGCAGGGGCCCTCTGGATTTCTAGCTGCAGCGCTCTGGAGTTCTAGCAGGGGCCCTCTGGATTTCTAGCTGCAGCGCTCTGGAGCTCTAGCAGGGGCCATCTCGAGTTCTAGCAGGGGCACGCTGGAGATCTAGCTGCAGCGCTCTGGAGCTCTAGCAGGGGCACTCTCGAGTTCTAGCAGTGGCACTCTCGAGTCCTAGCAGTGGCACTCTCGAGTCCTAGCAGTGGCACTCTGGAGTTCTAGCTGCAGTACTCTAGATGTCTAGCTGCGGCACTCTGGAGTTCAAGCAGGGGCCCTCTGGATTTCTAGCTGCAGCGCTCTGAAGTTCTAGCAGGGGCCCTCTGGATTTCTAGCTGCAGCGCTCTGGAGTTCTAGCAGGGGCCCTCTGGATTTCTAGCTGCAGCACTCTGGAGTTCTAGCAGTGGCACTCTCGAGTTCTAGCCGCAGCGCTCTGGAGTTCTAGCAGGGGCCCTCTGGATTTCTAGCTGCAGCACTCTGGAGTTCTAGCAGGGGCCCTCTGGATTTCTAGCTGCAGCGCTCTGGAGTTCTAGCAGGGGCCCTCTGGATTTCTAGCTGCAGCGCTCTGGAGTTCTAGCAGGGGCACTCTGGATTTGTAGCTGCAGCGCTCTGGAGTTCTAGCAGGGGCCCTCTGGATTTCTAGCTGCAGCGCTCTGGAGTTCTAGCAGGGGCACTCTGGATTTGTAGCTGCAGCGCTCTGGAGTTCTAGCAGGGGCCCTCTGGATTTCTAGCTGCAGCGCTCTGGAGCTCTAGCAGGGGCCCTCTGGATTTCTAGCTGCAGCACTCTGGAGTTCTAGCAGGGGCCCTCTGGATTTCTAGCTGCAGCGCTCTGGAGCTCTAACAGGGGCACTCTGGAATTTTGTCCCAGTCGAGCAATGGGGCTTGCACACTTTCTGGCACTTGATACATTTAAAAATTATCCTGTGAAGCTGGCCGTTGACACTGGTTGTTTTGAACCTTGGTGCCTCAGTTGAAGGCTGTTGTTTTATGGAATATATACATAAACATAAGTGCCCCGCTTGTCAGCGGGGGAAGGGATTCAGGGAGGAAGTCGTGATTGCAGTAAGGGAAGTCAGAGTGTTAAATCCTGCACAGAGCAGGCGCATTGTTGATCTTGCGCACGTGAGTGTGGTGGGTTGACCCCACATTTCATTAACGGGGGTTTACACACTAGGTCCCCCCCCCCCCCCCCCCCCCCCCTCATTGAGAATTCATCTATTTGCATCCAAGTCCTGTTTTTACATGGGGGGCATGGCTGATTAATGATGAATCAAACGGCTGTAACTAGTTGCAGAACCCACTGAAACCTTTTACTTTGCTAATGTTCTTTGCATTGGAAGTTAGAGTCCCCGCTTTCCAGAGTGGGCACGGTGCCATGTTGTACCACACTGTGTCCTTGCACAATGCCTAATGGGTGCTGACGTGCAAACACCATCCTGCTGTAAAGAGACCAGGACCCGTGCAAGGAGCTTTGCTAGATTAGGCCAAGTGGCATCTTACGAGTGTCTATCTTGATTATCTCATTCGTCGCTTGTAGGGGCAGTTTTGTGCCAGTCTAGCTGGAAGCCTAGATTCGGCATACCACAGAAGCCCGTCTGATGGTGCCACTGGGGATAGGGACACGGTAAACACTGTCTGCTCCAGAAAGGGTATAGTGAAAACTGTCTGCTCCTGGTACCCAGGGTATTGTGAACACTGTCTGTTCCTGATGTAGTATAGTGAACGCTGCCGGCTACTAGTAACTGAGGTATAGTGAACACTGTCTGCTCCTGGTACCCAGGGTATTGTGAACACTGTCTGCTCCTGGTACCCAGGGTATAGTGAACACTGTCTGCTCCTGGTAGGGTATAGTGAACACTGTCTGCTCCTGGTAGGGTATAGTGAACACTGTCTGCTCCTGGTACCCAGGGTGTAGTAAACACTGTCAAGTCAAGTCAAGTCAAGTCATAGATCTTTATTCGGATTTAAAAAACATCCATAAAAGTACATGTAAATCACAACAAGCATCCATAAAACACAGTAAGACAGTCATTAAAAAACTAATAAAAATGACATGATTAACCGTCATTGTACGTTACATAAAATGCAGATATCAAGCAGAAATGGTGATTTCATAAAGTATACAAGACTTAAAATCAAATACGCAACAATTACAAACAATGCGGAATCAATGGCTATGATATGTACAAGAGAACAACCACTAGTGCAAATAAGCAGTGTGCAAACTAGGCAAGAAATAGTGCAAAACATATCAGTCCATGTTCAATGATGCTCGTGATCGAACAGCAGCTCTAAGAAAGCAAGTGACTCTGAAAATTACTTCGTCAGAGCTTAACATCAGTAAATCTCCAAAAGCTAAATTAAAATTCATCAGGGCAATCTTTCGAAAATAGGGGATTAAATAATGTTTAGTGTATTTTACATAAAATCCACAAAAAAGCGTAAAATGTAAAAGGCTTTGTTTCCCGCCTAGGTTACAGGGACAACTTAGGTTTTCCAAAATTATTTTGTTAAAGTCTAACGGGAAGCATAATAGATTTTTAATGCTCCCATCCCTGAACCGGAACAGCAGGCTCCTGTTCCATTTGCCCATCTTTTTACACAAATAGCCTTGGGGCATATCATATGGCCTGTCGCATGGTACCAAAAGAGGTATGTACCTTATAATGGCCAGTTTTGCAAACTCGCTCTTTTCCCTCTCATTTCTATCAAGATCGTACAGAGCCCTTTTTACTGAGTTCTTGTGCGAGTGATCGATGGTTTGGGGAGATGTAAATAAAAGCCCCTGCTCCACACTTGCTAGGCTTTTCTCCACAGCCCTGAGCCAAGGTATATATTTGGCCCGCTCACTTTTTAGACAGTCCAAGATAATATCACGGGTCAGAGAAGCCGCTGGGTACCGCCATATTTTCAGCCAAAACAGGGCAGGTCTAGATCTTATGAAATCCTCTGTATAGGGGAGATTCAATTCCCTTTGGCACACATAAGTTGGGGCAGAAATAACACCCCCAAAACCTTCTTACAAAATCTGTTCTCCTCGGACTGTATATTAGTACATTTCGAGAATCCCCACACCTCAGCACCATAGGTTCCTGTGGGTAAACATTGGGTCTTATAGATTTGTAGTAATGGTGAGATAACCTCTGCATGTTTAGGTTGGCGGAGGGAGGTTATAGAATTAATAGCTTTGGCCAGGTTGTTCCTCCCCTGGGCAACGTGAGGTTGCCATGATCCAGAGTCCGAGAACAACAGGCCTAGGTATGGGAAAGTGTGAGTGCTTTTTAAAACATTATTCCCTGACAAAATTTGGTTAATTTTATGTTTTTTAGGGCCACAACACATTATAAATGATTTATTAAATATAGTGCAAAGGCCAAGATCTGCCATGTACGTGACAAATCCTGATATTAAGGTGCGCAGTGCATTGGGTGTGCGGCCCATAAGGACCGCATCATCCGCATAAAGGAGGGCGGGAAGTGGTTTGCCATTTGCGTGCGGGACATCACTTGTTAGCTTACACACAAAACTACTTCATTCATTTATGTACAGGATAAAAAGCAAAGGGGCCAGGACGCAGCCCTGTCTGACCGGGTATTGTGAACACTGTCTGCTCCTGATATAGTATAGTGAACGCTGCCGGCTACTAGTAACTGAGGTATAGTGAAAACTGTCTGCTCCTGGTACCCAGAGTGTAGTAAACACTGTCTGCTCCTGGTACCCAGAGTGTAGTAAACACTGTCTGCTCCTGGTACCCTGGGTATTGTGCACACTGTCTACTTCTGATAGAGTATAGTAAACACTGTCTGCTCCTGATATAGTATAGTGAACGCTGCCGGCTACTAGTAACTGAGGTATGGTGAAAACTGTCTGCTCCTGGTACTCGGGGTATTGTGAACACGGTCTACTTATTATTATTATTATGTTTCTTATATAGCGCCTGAATCGACCCCTGAAGGGGTATCTCCACGCTTGCCTTGGGAACCCGTCCTGGTTTTTCCCTGTGAGGTAGCCCCTACAGGGCATCCCCAAGGTGAAAGCCAGGCATCCCGCCGCGGGGGGCCGTTGTGGAGATTAAGCAAGCTTAATGCCCAGAGTTGCAGAGTGTGAACCCATGATTAGGTCAGGCACCGAAGCGAGAATTATCGAGTCCATGGACATTTGAGCTCAAGACCCTGCCGCGTCGGGAATTGAACCCTGGTCCCGGGTCTGACCTCTACTTCAGGGTCTGCCTGCTCTAACCAGTGAGCCACACTTCTCCACATATGATAGGGTATAGTGAACACTGTCGGCTCCTGGTAGGGAATAGTGAACACTGTCTGCTCCTGGTATGGTATAGTGAACACTGTCTGCTCCTGGTACCCAGAGTGTAGTAAACACTGTCTGCTCCTGGTACCCAGAGTGTAGTAAACACTGTCTGCTCCTGGTACCCAGAGTGTAGTAAACACTGTCTGCTCCTGGTACCCTGGATATTGTGCACACTGTCTACTTCTGATAGAGTATAGTGAACGCTGCCGGCTACTAGTAACTGGGGTGTAATGAACACTGTCTGCTCCTGGTACCCTGGATATTGTGCACACTGTCTACTTCTGATAGAGTATAGTGAACGCTGCCGGCTACTAGTAACTGGGGTGTAATGAACACTGTCTGCTCCTGGTACCCTGGATATTGTGCACACTGTCTACTCCTGATAGAGTATAGTGAACGCTGCCGGCTACTAGTAACTGGGGTGTAATGAACACTGTCTGCTCCTGGTACCCAGGGTATAGGGAACACAGTCTTCTTCTGATAGGCAATAGTGAACACGGTCTGCTCCTGATGGTGATTGCCGGGGTATAGTAAACACCATCTGCTGATGGTGATTTATGGGGTAGGGTGAACACTACCTGCTCCTGATGGTGATTTGCGGAGTGTAGTGAACACTATCTGCTCCTGATACTGGGGCTATAGATAACACTGTCTTCCTCTGATAGGGCATAGTGAACACCATCTGCTCCTGATACCTGTGATGTAGTGAACAGTATTAGCTCCTGATAGGTTACAGTGAACACTGTCTCCTCAGTTATAGGAGGGGCATAGTCAAAGCTATCTGTTCCTGATAGTAATTGCTGTATATAGAGAGCACTTTCTGCTCCTGGATAATTGCCAGGGTATAGTAAGCACTTTCTGCTCTTGATTGTGATTGCTGAGGTATTGTGAACACTATCTAATGGTGATTGCTGGGGTATAGTGAGCACTATCTGCTCTTAATTGTGATTGCCGGGGACTGAGATCATTAAAAGAGGAATTGGGCCTTAAGCCCTTAACTTTTTGGAGGCGACTTTGGGTAACCCCAGAACTCGCCACTTATAGGCAAGAACTGGCGGAGCTGTTAAATCTCCTGAATGCATGGAAACTTCCCTGGCTAAAATATCTAAAGCAGGTATTTGAGAGGCTAGGCTGCCCCCTACTGTGGATTAACCCGGAACAAGCTTGCAGAAGCATATCCCGGAAAGAGCTGGTTAACTTGTACTATGACCACAATCTGTCTGCCTGTTTATTGAATGCCCAAACGGGGACACTGTCGAACACATTCCTAGCAAGGAAAGACTATTACAAAATGGAGACCGTTCTTGATGATATCAGTCCTACTGGTTTAAGGAAGTTGTATCTCCAATGGAGACACGACTCTCTGCCAATTAGAGCCCTTACTACCCGTTGGTCCCCACCTACTTCTAAAAATTGTCCCGCCTGCACTGCGGAGCTAGAAAATGAACTGCATGTACTGTTCTTCTGCCCGGCAGCATAGCAGACACCCAGGAAGAACTGGATTGTTCCAATTTGCAAAAACTTGGGGATTAGGCAGTGTTTCCACTCCTACCGAATATTAAAAACTGATTTATCTCCAGTAATTGTTTTTGCTGTATCCAAATTTTTAGCTAATATGTGGAACATCAGAAGGAAATTTATGGTAAAATGAGATCCAGTGTACCTTTGTATAGCTTCAGGGGCCCGGAAGGTTATTAGCGAGGGTAGGGAATTTGAGTCGACTTTCTTTTTAACTGTTTATAATGCTTTTCTATTTTAGTTTGATGAAATAGTCTTATTGGCATGTGTATTTCTGGTCTTTTTTATGCTAAATTGTAATGATTCCAGTGGAAATTTTATTGTTGATGCATTGTGACCTCTTTTATGACATTCATATCAAAATAAAGATGATAAAAGAAAAGATTGCTGGGGTATAGTGAGCACTATGTGCTCCTGATGGTGATTTCCAGGGTATAGTGAGCACTATCTGCTCCTGATGGTGATTGCTGGGGTATAGTGCACACTATCTGCTCCTGGTTGTGATTGCCGGGGTATAGTGAGCACTATCTGCTCCTGATAGTGATTGCCGTGGTATAGTGAGCACTATCTGCTCCTGGTTGTGATTACCAGGGTATAGTGAGCACTATCTGCTCCTGATAGTGATTGCCGTGGTATAGTGAACACTATCTGCTCCTGGTTGTGATTACCAGGGTGTAGTGAGCACTATCTGCTCCTGATGGTGATTGCCAGGGTATAGTGGGCACTATCTGCTCCTGGTTCTGATTACCAGGGTGTAGTGAGCACTATCTGCTCCTGGTTGTGATTGCTGGGGTGTAGTGAGCACTCTCTGCTCCTGATGATGATTGCCGTGGTATAGTGAGCACTATCTGCTCCTGATAGTGATTGCCGTGGTATAGTGAGCACTATCTGCTCCTGGTTGTGATTGCCGTGGTATAGTGAGCACTATCTGCTCCTGGTTGTGATTACCAGGGTGTAGTGAGCACTATCTGCTCCTGATGGTGATTGCCAGGGTATAGTGGGCACTAACTGCTCCTGGTTCTGATTACCAGGGTGTAGTGAGCACTATCTGCTCCTGGTTGTGATTGCTGGGGTGTAGTGAGCACTCTCTGCTCCTGATGATGATTGCCGGGGTATAGTGAGCACTATCTGCTCCTGATAGTGATTGCCGTGGTATAGTGAGCACTATCTGCTCCTGATGGTGATTGCTGGGGTATAGTGGGCACTATCTGCTCCTGATGGTGATTGCTGGGGTATAGTGAGCATTATCTGCTCCTGATGGTGATTACCAGGGTATAGTGAGCACTATTTGCTCCTGGTTGTGATTACCAGGGTGTAGTGAGCACTATCTGCTCCTGATGGTGATTGCTGGGGTATAGTGAGCATGATCTGCTCCTGATGGTGATTACCAGGGTATAGTGGGCACTATCCCCTCCTGGTAGTCAGATGGCCGCTCCTTTGTGCAGCATCCATGAGTGCACAGGCCTGCGGGCTTGGACAGACTGAGGCCCGCGTGCCCTGTGTGCCAAGGCAGAGGCAGTGGGTTTTCCAGACCAGGAAGCGGAAGCGTCATCTGCTGGAGGTGCCTCGGGCCCTTCAGAAGCTCGTCTGATGTCTCACCCGTCTGCGGCCTTTGACTGAACTTTATTAAAGTCCTGGTGCTTCCTCAGTGACTTGGCCCGTCCGCGTGGACGATAAGCCTCTGGCACGCGCTCTCTGTGCGCACACACCATCTCCAGTCCAGATGGCAGCTCCTGACCTGGCAAGGTTACCCTGGCAGTGCGCGTGGGCGCGTCGGACTCCATGCCAGGGTGTGAGGAACCAGCCAAGCCATCTGCCACACGTCTGGTGTCTACGGGGGCGCAGGAAGCCCATCATTGGAATTGTATTTATATAGCGCTTACTACACCTGACGAGGCGTCGAAGCGCTTTTTTGGCGAGTAGCACGCTACTCCGGGACCCAAAAAGGATTAGTGATGAATTAGTATTGGGAGACCTTAAATGCATTTGAGTGGTGGCCATGGGAGTTTGTAAATTGGATTTATTTATTTATTTAATTTATTTTAGAGGGTTTATATAGCGCTGGCTGGACCCGAAGGTATCAGAGCGCTTTACATGATAGAACTAGTTACGGTCAGAAAATAAATGACAGCATCGTGGAATAACAAAACATCAGAGCACTTTACGCACCGAGCTAATAACAGTAACACAAAATAAACAACCTGCCTGAGATTACACATAGCATGTAAATAGCTAGAAAGAGCAAAGAGTTAAATACCTAGAAGATATGGCAGTTCATTGGGAAGGGCGTTCCAGATGTGGAAGGAGCGGATTGTGTAGACTTCTTTTGTAGCAGGGGTGGGACACGGAGGAGAGCGTTCGTGCTTCTCAGAGGTCGCGTGCTGCCGCTTTGCAGAGTTTATTTGCAAGGCCTGAGGGAGCATTTTGGTGGAGGACTTTGTGTGTGAGGCATGCGTTTTTAGGTCTCGCAGACGTAAAAAGCAGTCGTAAGCCTGCTGTCTGCGAGACATCTGTTGCTGGCGTGTTAGAAGGAATCTGAGACGGAGCTCACGCACGAGCGTCGCAGTCTCAGATTCCTCTTCGGGGGCGCGCACGGCACCACACACGCATGCGCATACACAGACTCAATCACACACAGTCACGCATGCGCTCACACATTCCCACACGCACACACTCACCCCCCTCCCCCCTCAGGCATACACACAGGCAGGCAGGCACACGCACACACACACACACGCGCACCCCCCTCCCCCACCACCACCACCACTCCTCACGGGGCTCACACACACGCACGCGCGCGCACACACACACATATACACATATCCCCCCTCCACTCACCGTGCTCGAGTCGCCTCGCTGAGCTCCTTTTCTCCACACGCGGGGCACTTTTGTGGATCTTCACGCTACCTCGGCGCTCTCCCTCCATGATGGGAGCCCGCATCAACGCGCAACACCGGCCTCTTCCGGCCGCGTCACAGGCCCCGCCCATGTCACGGGCAAGGATGCCTGACTTCCTGGTTTCGCCCCCGCCAGCAACTCTGCTTCCTGAAAGCGTGCAGCAACCTAGACCGGTAACTTGGGATTGCGGGTAAATTACTTGTTTTACTTGCTGCGAAGTTTGTCGTATCTTCAGGAGTTTACATGGACACCATATACAATAAATTACGTTTTGGGAATTACAGTTTGAAAAAGCCTTTTGGTGAAGCTTTTTGCTTCTTGCCTTTTACCAAAGAAAACAAAGCTATTCTGTTCTAGTCCACACTGTAAGAAGGAAAGAAGTGAAACATTGTGAAGCTATTAACAGAAACGTGACGCGTCTATTGTTAAAGCTATTTGCTCTTTTTTCATATGTTAAAAACTTGCCATGGTTGGGCACATTTTTAATGACCAATCTGTGTGGTCTTTTTTCTGGAAAATTTGGAAAATTACTTTATCATTGGGGCCCCTCGAGGGCAGCATGCGTGCCTCCGTTCACAGCAGAGGTGTTGAAGGCGCGATGCCCCGCCAGAACATTGTCTTATTTTCCTGACTCATCAAGCGCTTCAGCTGCGGCTTCGGTTATTGAACCCCATGCGCGGTGGTGGCTACCGCTGGCACTGTGTTGCAGGAACTGAACCCCACGCAGGCTCCGATTGTTCTGAGTAATGAGGTACTTTTACTTATACCATGCTGTTTGTGTTTAGAGGAGTGGTAATGTCAGCTTATTAGCAGTAGGTGCTCACATCTGCACATGAAATGCCACCTCTGTCCTCCTACCCATCGGACTGTTTAACCCGATTGCGGCTCAGTAGCAATTCATCAAAATCACAAATGCTTTTTATTTCACTTTTCACAAGGATGTCAAGTTTCTCCATGATCAGTTGCCATCAGCCATTCCAGGATTTTTAACGGACAGCATGTTGCATTCTGCAGCGTGTCGTTTTGCTTTTAATACTGTCGCTATGGGGCTCAGTATACCCATCACAAAGTGATATTGGTGAAAAAACAGAAATGGCCAAAGCTGTTAAACATAACACGGAGCATGGCGGCAGCTACGTTTTAGAATTGTACATCCTGCTCCAGTCCGTTCAAAAACGTTGCTTATTTGTAGTTTTCACACTGCTCTGATGATGCACCTTACGCACGGGGCTGACGCAGTTATTATTCACACAGCTCTGATGATGCACCTTAGGCACGGGCTCACAGCTGTTATTATTCACACAGCTGTGATGATGCACCTCACTCACGGGACTGACACAGTTATTATTCACACAGCTCTGATGATGCACCTCGCGCACGGGTCTGACGCTGTTATTATTTACAGAGCTCTGATGATGCACCTTAGGCACGGGCTCACAGCTGTTATTATTCACACAGCTCTGATGATGCACCTCAGGCACGGGCTCACAGCTGTTATTATTCACACAGCTCTGATGATGCACCTCACTCACGGGACTGACACAGTTATTATTCACACAGCTCTGATGATGCACCTCGCGCACGGGTCTGACGCTGTTATTATTTACAGAGCTCTGATGATGCACCTTAGGCACGGGCTCACAGCTGTTATTATTCACACAGCTCTGATGATGCACCTCACTCACGGGACTGACACAGTTATTATTCACACAGCTCTGATGATGCACCTCGCGCACGGGTCTGACGCTGTTATTATTTACAGAGCTCTGATGATGCACCTCAGGCAGGGGCTCACATCTGTTATTATTCACACAGCTCTGATGATGCACCTCAGGCACGGGCTCACAGCTGTTATTATTCACACAGCTCTGATGATGCACCTCACGCATGGGCTCACAGCTATTATTCACACAGCTGTGATGATGCACCTCAGCACGGGGCTTACAGCTGTTATTATCCACACAGCTCTGTGGTGGGGTTCGCTGCCCCCAGTCAGGCCAATTCCTCTCCAGAGCCTGCTTTTTTGTCAAACGGACACTGCACAATTGTGACATCGCCCAGTTACCCTGAAATCCAGTAAGTGAACAATCACATGTTACGTATAGTTTTGCAACAATAATTTAAGGAAGGGCAGCCCCACCCCTGTGATGCAGTCAGAGGCTCACTACGACAATGTCACGGAGGCACGGCTCCACGAGGATGCGGAAGGAAGGCTCCCTATCGGCCAGAAGCACAAGCCACGAGGATCCAACGATGACAACAACAACCCCCGAGCTCAGCAGAGATGAAGCGTCTCTGGGGCCCAAGAGGCCCCTTGAGGACCGGCCAGCACTGAAGCACAGACCTCCGAGCACCGCACGGGTAATCTGGCTCTGATAGGGTTGGATTGGCATGTCTGGGACAACGGGGCCAAATATAGGACCGCGCCGACCCCAGCCCCCAGAGCGCCGCACTGGCGGAGCGGTCTCTGGGGGCATGGCTTGTGAAACAGGGACCGCATTCCCCAGCGGGAGAACCAGACAGCACACAGGTCCAAGGGCCCGGCATAGCTGTAGCAGGCTCTGGAGAGGAATTGGCCTGACTGGGGGCAGCGAACCCCACC
This sequence comes from Lissotriton vulgaris, assembly GCF_964263255.1. NCBI lineage: Eukaryota > Metazoa > Chordata > Amphibia > Caudata > Salamandridae > Lissotriton > Lissotriton vulgaris. The sequence continues at coordinate 1,084,230,888 of NC_141699.1, read as the reverse complement.
ACGCGAAGCACAGCCCAGAGCACCGCACGGCTGGGGTAGGCTCTGGGGGCTGAATCTCAATGTCTAGGACAACGGGAACCACCACTGCTATTTCAGCGACACGACCCTCAACCCCAGACTCTTGGGTGAGTACAGGCAAGCATTGGTTTTATTTGTAAAATTGCTTGGTATATTCGAATGCTTTGTTCCCCTTACAAAAACTCATACACCCTGGAAAATGGTTTCTATGAGCTGTAAAAGCCTTAAGGTCACAGCCTAGTGTGCCACCAAAAACCACCAGCAATATGTTACAGCATGAGGCACATTAAATACAACCCAAACCTGCCTTAAATACCTATCAAAAATAATTGTAAATTTCAAACTGCCCCCCCCCCCCCCAATTTATTTACCGGAAACAGCTGGTGTACAGCATTGGATTGAGCACGGCCATTCTGAACCATGCTTTTCACCGTACCACATCTCTCCGGAATACTTCAAATACGTAGTTCAAAAGTGGCTTGTGAATGTGGCTGTGTATGAGCCCTTATGGTAGGGTTTGTAAACCTGTTACAGCATGCTAATTATGCACTTGCCTCACTTTGTGTAAGGGTGGACTCTTAATAGCTGTTAGTGATTTGGGGGTTACATTTTAAAGCCTTGGGCTGTTTCCCAGGTGAGGTCACTTTTTACTTTGACATCTGTTAATCATGAGTGTACCCTCTCGTAGAAAGTTTGGAGTAATATCTGTCCTTGAATTTATTTTCACATCCTTGTGGCTCTGTGTGTGTGGCTCTGTGTGTGTGTGGGCGGGCTCTGTGTGTGTGTGTGTGGGTCTGTGTATTTGTGTGTGGGTCTGTGTATTTGTGTGTGGCATTTGCGAGAGATTAAGCTATTGGCATAGTAAATGACAATGCCATTTATTTATCTGTTTTCAAAACCAACACATAAATAAACATTTTGTCATTTACAGTGCCAATAGCTCTAACTTTTGCAGAGGCGAGACCGTTGCATTGTAAATGCTTGTTGTATGGGGGGGCCCTTGGAGAGTTTTGAGGGAGGGAAAATGTGGTTAATTAACAAGGCTAGTGGAGGGATAGAAGAGGGAAAGACTTGCATTTATATAGCGCTTGTTACCTGATGGGTTGTTGAAGCGCTTTTTTCGAAGAGTAGCACGCTACTCCGGAATCCATAAAGGATTAGTGTTGAATTAGTATAGTGAAATATGAAAGTCATTTGAGTGGTGGACAGGTTAGTCTGTTATTTGGATTGAGACGGATAGTGGAGGGATAGAAGAGGGAAAAAGGTTTGCATTTATATACTGGTTGAAGTTCATATAGTAATGCAGAAGTATTAAGGGTTTTGTAAAATTGCCTTCACGTTTCAATATCTTTTGATAACATTTACTATAAATAGGCACCCTCTAGACTACGCTCAAACACAGGGGCAACAGGTAAGGTGTCGAAATGCTTTTTGGCGGGTAGCACGCTTGTCTGGAACCCAATTACCGTGAGTAGTCGGGTGAGGTCACCCTTGCAGCAGAGGCGCAGTTGCCTCCACAGCTGGACGCACCTCTCCCTCAGCACTAGAGAGGCCTCTTGCGCAGCATTTATTAGCCTTAAAATCTTCTAACTGTAACTGAGCCGGGTCTGGTGGCTCAGTGGGCTCGTGCGCCCACTGTAGGGGCCTGTGTGCGACCTCACGGTCACCGGTTCAAATCCCGGCGGGTCCACTCAGCCTTTTATCCTTATGAGGCTGGTGAAATGAGTACCATTGAGTTGGGTAACAATAAATATCTGTTGTTCGGCGCCATGATACCCTTGGGTGAACGTGCGCTTTACAAATACACAGTTTATGTTACCTCTGCTTGGAGAGCTCGGGGCCTGCAGGTCTTCGGATTCATGTTGAGTTTTGTACTGGGCTGCCTGGCTCACCAGATTGAGAGGAAAATGTCCTTTTCGTCTCCCCCCCTCCCTTCCCCTCCCCAAATAAACCATTCATAATATACATACAAAGAAAAGATTCTTTCATTGGTCTGTTACATTTTCAGCCTTGGAAGCATGCGGTCACAGACGGCAATTCTAGGGAGAACAGTCTATCCATATGGGTCCAATTCTGGGAACCAACATGGCGCGATCTTCATAAACTCTTCTTTCAGAATGAAGGGGTAGAGATGCCTAGGACTTCCAGCTTATTCATTCAAATGGATGAAGCTACTGCCATTAAAATGAAGTTTTCCAAGAGAGGAACCACAAGTCACAGGAGGCAGTGGCCTGGAGTACTGCAAAACATTGACCTCGGGTACTTTTTATGTTTTGAGTTGGGTTGAGCCAGAGCTGGACCCACTGTCGTAAGCCTGCTCACTGTGGCCTTCAGAGCAATGCCGCCAGCAGCCTTACCAACTTCAACCTTTGCAAGTTAGATGGCCTCCTGCATTTCCCCTGCTGCATGGGACATCCGGTCTGAGATCACACTCCATTCAAACTAATGCGGTTTGAGTGGAGTTTAGCAGGCATGTACTTCCTCAACGTAGTGCTCGGACATAGGTAACCACCAGCATTCGGCAGGCATTGCGTGCTTGAGTGTTCCTTTGGAAGTGGTGCAAAATGTGGCCGGTGGTTTGCGGTGCTTTCTTGTGTCAGTCTATACTGCTGGATTCTGACATCTTGTTCTCCGTCTCTATTCAGTAGGCTATGGATCGCGTCCAATGGTGGAGAATAGGAGAGAGTCAAGACGTAGAAGTTGGATAAAGTTACCTTCATGGTGACTCTTTTACTCCCAAGTCCACAGGCTATTTCCTATGAAAACACCCTCCTGGTAAACCATCAGCGATCGGTCAAATCCTACATTGATTTACTTCTTTTTAAGTGAAGGGAACCTATGTCAGTTAACACAAGGAGATGATGGAGGGAGCACTGAAACTTTTCAGACAATCGCCGCCAGTCACAGATCTGGGTTGAATCCATCATCGTTCTTTAGCTTACTTCACCACCCCAGTTCAAACCCAGCTGTATGTAATGCAGCCTTGACCCTGTGCCTCATGGGAACAGTCCAGCCCGAACTGCCAAGCCAGGTCTTCCCTGGACTGGAAACAAGCATCCTGGGACCGGTTTCAGGGTAACGCCCTTAATCAGCCAGGCTAGCTTGAATCCAGTGGCAAAGTGAGCAAGGGACCCACGTCCGGGCATACCCTGCCAACTTTCAGGCTGGACTGTTCCCATGGGGAACAGAGTCAAGACTGATTTGCATATGGCCATGTCTGAACTGGAATGGCATGGAAACCAAAAAAAACGATAGATTTAGGCCCAGATCTCTGTACTGGGGTGAATGTTTGACATTGTGCAGAATTCTGTCACTTGTGGCAGGAGTCACAAGGCTTGAATCCGGTTCGACCATGTGATATCCCTCGCACAGCAGAAGTCAAAGATGCAAAAGAAGACGTCAAAAAAAGTTTAGTCAAAAATTACTAAGGGGCAAGCTCTCTCCGGAACTGCGCTAGGCTGGTGCAGAAAAAGAGAGAACTGATGTCCGCGTGCAGGGGCAGGGTCTCAGTAGGCACCGCAACGTCATCTCAGCAACCATGACGCCGATGTCGGACGTGGAGTCGACCGATACCACCTATCAACGCACTGGGGTATTGCTGAAGAAAAATTCTCCTGATCCAGTCTGAGGCTTGGGGGTAATTCTAAGGTAAGGAATCTATAACTAATAGTCTCTTACAGATATATCGTTACCGAAGATAAGTATCTTGTTCTTTAGGCCCAGACCTCTCTACTGGGGTGAACGTTTGATATTGTGCAGCATTCTGTCCATCAATTGTTCTTTCAACCTATGTCAGCTGCCATCTACAAGGTAGATGGATGTGTGCCAACATATTACTCACACCCATGTGGTACCAGCACTCAGAACTCATGAAATGTCCAACCCAGCCAGTGGGTGGTGCAGGATGCACAGCTTGATAGGGAAAGAGAGCCTACAGGCAAGAAGAAATTGATTCACCATCAAGGGAACTTTGAGCAATTATTGTCTAATTTCGTGATGATCATAGTATTGATCTCGGTGGGAGAAAAGCCTTAAGTAAACCTCCTGGGATTTGAGCCTGTGATCCACAGGCCTGAGCGCTGGTACTGAGCTACGGGCCCTTGACACTTGTGATGTCGGTGGCTTAAGCAGTACACCTTGTGCAGGAGCTCAAGTATCTGGGTGAGATATGGAGTGGGTGGAGTAACACTGTTTAAAATTTAGGTTCCAGACGATAACAAATATTCACCAGATAGGGTGGTCGGAACCCCAGTACCATGCAGAATGCGCCGGACAGGAACACCGAAGGTTGTCAATCCAAAAATCGGGAAGTAGGACTGGACTAAGGTGATTACTCTAGCTTCTGGGAAGGTGCGAAGCAGAACTTGACATGGAGTTAGGAACGACGTCAAAGCCAAGTAGATGCTTAGGTTTTAATGGTAGGTGTGACACCACTCGCAGATCTGCCTAGCCTGAGGGGCCTTTATCTAAAGTTTTCTATGATAATTCAAGGGCTGAGGAACAGTGGTTTTGCAAGATCACCTGTAAGATTTGCTTTCTCACAGATTATAAGAGATAGCTCAGTGGTGGGCAGTCTATACGTATGCAGTGTATTTGTAATTGAGAGTTTTTGTTTTCAGTGCTTCTTTTTTGAGTGTCTTGGCCAAACGTTACATTTCTGTCTGTGTTCATGTGAGAGCAAAAGACAGGATCTGTAGTATGTCATAGGGTTATCTGAGTGTGAGCCGGCTACCTCTGTGCAACATTTTTAACCGCATCGCTGCTGCGGTGATTTTCGCGCTGTGCGTCGTTTTTTTAATTACCGCGATACATGACGAGCTCAGCTCGTCATCCGCCACGTCACCCGTGGCTGATGACGAGCTGAGCTCGTCATCATCATCGAAGGGGTTAAGGATAGATATCTGTATTATGCAAGTTACGATGCAATGGAGTTACCCATGTCTTGACATAATGGGTTTTCACTTATTAACCTGGGCAATGTGTGACACATACAAATGTCAACCACTCCTTGTTGTAACTGAGTACCTGCGTGTTTTCCACCCTCAGATACGACCCTATGTTAATGGAGCCCTGTACAGCATCCTTGCCGTCCCATCCATACGAGAAGCGGCACGAGCAATGGTAAGAGATATGACTTCGACCAGACCAGCTCGGTTGGAAATACCTGATTTCACTTCAACAAGAATGTTATGTGATTTTTAATTTGAGAGCACATTCATCATTGGAAATTCTGTAATTATATACACATTCTAGGGGCCAGATGTAGGTAAATCCGATTTACTGACTCTTAAATACCGACTCATACCGATTCGGTATTTAAGAGTCGGTAAATGGGAAGGAGGCAGATGTAGGTAAAAAATTACCGATTCTGTAAGAGGCGGTATTTACCGATTCGGTAAATACCGATTCTGTATTTCCCATTGATTCCTATGGGCCTTGAAGCCCATAGGAATCAATGGGAAATACAGATTCGGTATTTACTGAATCGGTAAATACCGAATCCTGCAAGGGTGCAGGGGGTGTCACTTTGACACCCTCTAGCACCCCAAGTGCAGGCTTGTGTGCCATGTGGCACACATACATGCCCTAAGGGCATGTCTGTGTGTCACATTGCACAGGTGTGCACAATAGGATTGGGTGGTAAAATACCGATTTTTAAGGGCACCTACATGTGGATTTTCCGAATCGGTAAATATACCGATTCGGTATTTTACCGATTCTGTAAATTTACTGATTAACACTGACATCAGCTCCGAAAGGAGACAACTAAGAGCCACAGAGAGACTCTGGAGAAGCAATCCTTCCGTTATCCTCCGCGAACTACTCAAAGCAGCTCTCAGGGAGTATAAAAACACATCCAGAACGAAAAAACCTTGTTTTTCCGCACCACACCGGACATCGCAAGAAATAGGCCCAGTGAGCTCCTTCAAATCATTAGACAACAAACCTCCAAGCCCGGTACCTCCTCATTACAGGCTTCCAAAGAGCTATGCAACTACTTCGCCAACTTATTTGAGGACAAGACCAACCAGATTGAGCTCTAACTGGACATCAACATCACCCCCACCCCCTCCATCAAGAGCATCTCGCCTAGGACCAATGACAAAGCATCCAAGCCCCCTACAAGATCCTGGAAATCTTTCATCCCTATACATGAAGTGAGATAGTCAAACTGATCTCCACAGCCAATCTCTCTTCCCACGCTCTAGATCCTCTACCTCCACAACTGAGCAAGAAGCTGAAACTCTCCCTTGCCCCGTTCTGGTGCAAGATCATAAACAGCTCCCTGTAAACCGGGGTCGTTCCAGACTGCCTCAAAGTCGGTCAAGTCACGCCACTGCTGAAAAAAAACAGGCCTAGACACAAAAGATCTGAATAACTTCAGACCAGTCTCTAACTTACCTCTTCTATCCAACACCTTGGAAAGATGCGTGCTCCTTCATCTAACTCAACACAAGGATAGCATCAACCTTCTCGCTTCCCACCAATCGGGTTTCAGGAAAGGCTGCAGCACTGAAACCGCGATCCTCAACGTCATTAATGATATCCACAAATCACTTGATGTGGACCAATGCTGCCTTCTCATTCTCCTAGACCTATTGGCAGCTTTCGACACAGTCGACCACAAACTTCACATTAAGGTTCTTCAAGAAAGGGCTGGTCTAGATGAGGTGGTCCTACACTGGTTCTCCTTCTTCCTTCACAACTGCACCCAAAGAATATAAACCAACAGCTTTGCATCCGACCTACACCCTGTCAGAAGGGGAGTCCCCAAGGTTCTGTGCTCTCCCCGCAACTTTTCAACATTTACATGGAACCCCTCAACAGCCTACTCAAAAAAGCCAACATACCCTTCCGTCTGTATGCAGACGACACACATCTATCTGGAAACCACCTCCATTGCTGACATTCAGAGACTCAATGACACGCTTAGAGGAGTCCACAGCTGGCTTTCAAGTAACTACCTAAAACTCCATCAAGACGAAACTGAAATACTCATCTCTAACAAAGAAGAGAACCCCCAAATTGCGGAATGGCTAAAAGCTATTGATGCGCTCATCAGTAACCTCACCCTGGCGGACTCTGTAAAATCACTAGGTATCCCTCCAGACCCGAAATTGGACATGACCAAACACATTAAGAACTCCGCCAAGAGCGCCTCCCTAAACCTGAAGCTACTGAACAAAATAAAACCTTTCATCCCGCTCAAGGACCTCAATCAAGCCACCAAAGCATTGGCGTTGTCTAGATTAGACTATGGGATCGCAGCCCTCTCAGGTACATCAAAGACATACCTTGCTCCCCTCAAAACAACTCAACGCAGCAGCCAGAATGGTCACAGGAGTGAAGAAATTCGACCACATCTCACCTGCACTCAGAGAACTAAAATGGCTCCCAGTTGAAATGCGTGCTAGTTTCAGAACAGCTTGCCTCACGCACAAAGCCCTTCACACAGGCAAACCTGAATACCAGGCTTCCAAACTCAAAAAAGCCGATCAGACCAGGACCCTCAGGTGCTCGAACACACTACTACTCAACTTGCTGAAAGAACGCAAACAAAAAACCCCGGTCCTTCGCGGGTAATGCGCCCAAAATCTGAAACTGTATCCCCCCCCCCTTCCACATCAGAACTATCCCCTCCTTTGCCAAATTCAAAGTTCATTTCAAAATCCTTTCCCTAGATCATTCCCTAGCGAAGGGACAGTAGCCTAAGAAATGCTGAGGGCATTACTCCCTGGAAGATGAGCTCTGCCCAAGACTATGGTACTCGTCGAAATCATTCCAACTCTTCAGTGCCCCTGGTTACACAACTCACTGAAACTCTCCATCCATGTTCTTTAATATTACTAAATGTTGTGATTGTTTGCAATAGGACTGTTGTAAAGCGCTCTGATACCCTCGGGTCTGGCCAGCGGTATATAAAACCTTAGAATAAATAATAAATAAATACCTTCAAATAAATGTGAGACCTGCTTTAGACATATGTTCTGTAAACAAGGTTGAGAAATTCTAATTTCTAGCTTTACCGGGGTGATGGTTGGAGCTGATCTCTCAAAGAACAGAATATGTGTTGATCCCATCTGGATGAATGGTTCATAATAGTGAATTTGGTACGCCTATCACACCCTCACCAAGAGCATTCATAGTTATTTCAACTTTAACGGGTCACTTCCTAGTTTCAGAGGCCTGCAGTTATGGAACCAGAGATCACGTTACACTTTTTGCAAATGTTAATGCTTCCACCTAGATTTCAGTGAAATTTTTTAAGTTGGGGCAGTCCCCACCGAAGAATCCCTTTTCATAAAATTCCTTCTTTTTCTTGATCTTAGTTTCTCTTTATCTTCTTCTGAGAGGCTTGCTATTCTTTCCTAAAGATGTCTAAAGATTAAGATACACATTGTGGAAAACAGGTAAGTAACTTGTATGTACCTTAGCCATCTGATACTAGAGAGGATAGTCAAAAGGTCGAGCTGTACACACTACTCCTGCTTTTCACTTCTTGAGGTATTGCACATTTAGTTTGTTGTGCAGGTAAAGTTATGGGAACAATAAGATTTGATTTTGAGAAATTGAAAGTGCTGATCCCAGGAATAATATAAGAAGGTGAACACAAAAGTAATTTAATAACATTTATCAGGTACACAAATACTGAATCGTGTTTATTTCCTTTTTGAGAAATGCAAACGTATTAATGTTGGTAAATATGTGCTAACCCGGGTCACCCTCTATTTTTCCAATCCTTGAAGGGCATGGAGGAGATGTTGCGGTGTTTTATCAAGGAAGGAAACGCTGAGATGAATCGTCAGATCGAGTTCATTATCAAGCAGCTGAGATCAGGTTAGAAAAGAAGCTTCACCTAGTCCTGACACTTGATATTCCTAAAGTGTGCATGCCTGTCTGTGTGTGTATCCCATCCATCATCTGTCTGTCTTTTATTTTGTGGAAGTTGCCATCTGACCACCAGTGGATGCAAATGGCACTCATCCAATCTTCGCTGCTGATTCTTTCTGGCAGCGACAGGACCATTATTGAGAGGCGGCTTTCAGAGCTCTAGACAAACATCAGACTGAGTGTTAAGGTGATCCATGAAGTAGCCCTAAATTTAGAAAGGTTTGGATACAGTGTTGCAGAGAAATGAAGATCCCTTTAAGCAAAACCTGGAAGAGCAAACCATAAGGACCACAGTGGAGTAAGGTCTCCTTCCCTCTTTCTACTAGAGGCCTTTATTTATATTCCCACATGCTGTTGTATATTCGCATGGTGGGCTAAACTGTTAACAAAAATCAACTTTAGCCAAAAAATCCATGCTACCCCTACAGTGCATTTCACTGATTAAGCTCGACTGTCTGAAGAGAGGGTTCAGATAGTAGGGCAGAAAGGGTTTCAGGAGAGCTGGAAGGAAAAATGATCCCTTCCTCACCAAAAATTTTGGAATGTAGGATGTAACAGTTGAAGTTTTCGGATATATTTCTTAAAACCAGTACTTAATGTGAGCCGGAGGTTGCAGGTGGGGCCCCACAGTACTCATTTTTGGGGACCAAAACTTCTTTTTCCTCAGAAGACTTTGATCCAATGCAAGAGAGAGAAAAAGAAGGGGGAAAGGAGAAGGAAGAGAAAGATAAAAATACTATGACAAAGGGGGAAAGTATGTAGGAAAAAGAACATGCAAGAGTGAGATAAAGGGACAAGGAGTGTACGGTGATGGAGGAAGGAGGCACGAAGTCGAATCAAGACTACGGAGTGTTGATATTTGGTACCTTTGTCATTCAGCAGCGCAAGTTTGTGAGGCTTTTTTGGGCTCCGGCACTTATTATTTTACAAATTAAGCTCTGCTTAAAATATTGATCTTCACAGGCATTTGTAACTTGAAAGAAGTAAATATCCTAATACATTTGAGTCTGCCACAGTAACCTGGCGCAATTTTACTCTACGGCTTTAAATTTTACATATGCCTTTAAGAAAATTGTCTGCACAAAAAAATATATATTTAAGGTACCGCAGGAGAAATGACACCTATCTGATACTTTTCCAACCTTGGAGGAAGTAGACAAGTCTTAAATTCTGTGTCCATTATGATCTGTTTCAAGAAATAAAATACTGTCACACTTGGCACCATTTAAGTCAGAATGCTGTAATCTCCCAGGAAGTGTCTAAATTGTATGTGAATATTCGAGAATTGCTTAGATATTCTAGCAACAGCAATTAAAATTCAGGGTTCTGTTAAAATATACCCAATGTCTGTTAATAGGATGAAGATACTGCTGACATATGCTTCAGTTAGTCTCTATGTGGATCCTGTCAGTGTGAACACCTATGTAGGCTAAGCAAAGGCGAGCAGATTATAGATTTTACATCCCCTGGCGTGAAACATTAGAATTATCTGTCAGGTTACAGATAGGATCCTGTCACCGAAGAGATAATGTGTCAATATCAGTATCACCCTCAGCTTATAAAGCACACCTTGCCATTCCAGGTGCCCATAGTGTGTAAAAAGCATTTTCTATTTCTTTTAGTCCCGGTGACAAGTCTTTTCCCATATTACCCCAGCATTTATATTGCGCCTGATTCCACCTTCTTTTTCTCCGAATGTGAAACACTAACAGTTCAAAATAGCGACTTCACTCATGTCCTGTTCCTTGTCCATTTTTACACATTGTCCTCCTCTTGCTCCTTTTCCTCTTCTAGTTCCATTTCGCATTCCTCTTCCTTTATGACACAGCCTGGGCTAGCAGGAAATGATGTAAGAGCAGGGCTGCTGGGAGATTTTTAATGATGAAAGGATGGGACCGTCATCTCAGATCCTCTCTCCAGTCTCCATCGTTGTTTATTTAGTTTCCCCAGTCCCGTCCCCTCCTACCATCCCCACTCATTCAGGGCGGTGGAGCGAAGAAAAAGCCGTCCTACGGAATTAAATACTTCATCATTTGAATCATAGTTCATCATAGGTTGTTATCCTGCATAATCAGTATTCAGACATTGCCAGGCATCTGGCCTTTTTTGGTCTTGCCCTTCCACCAGCATTGCCAAGTAGTGATGCCCCTGGTCCACTGGAAGGCCTGGTTGCCAAGTTCGGCCATGTTCAAAACATCAGTAAAGTATTTTTAGGTGCTAGATTATCTAGAACTCCTACATTAACATGACATAATACTAAGCAATCTCTGTGTAGCAAGCCCAATATATGAGATGCTCTTGAACATATATGCAGGAATGAAAAGCTCGGGCACTGTGCACCCACCCTTGCCAACAAGCCCTTTCTCGTGTTTTTCTAACCTTCTTACAGTAGCCTCAACAGACCAGGCTCATTGGAGCTGAAGCAAGTGTTTGTGTTGCTCCTCCAAAAATAATTGTGTATGGCATATCAAGTTATTGGTAAACATTGTCCTATATGGAGTAAAGACCTATTCTTTTCTTTAACAATATAGATGTGACTAGAAATGGAGTTTGAGAGTGGAAAAAGAAAATTGAGTTTGAGAGTCATTTGTGCATAAAATAATGTGAATTCCAAACCAGTACTTCCACCATTGGTGAGTCTTGATTGTTCGGTCTAGCTGTAGGAAGGATTTTTGCTTTGTTCTCTTTGTGTGGAGTCTGTCTGGTTCCACATGGTGGGAACATCGGAGGTGGTCAGCTGGTCATGTCTCGCTGTTGTGCTGTCCTGCATGCCCTAACTATAAGCTATTGATGTGCTGGCAGTTCTGTGCATGTGAACAAAGGAAAACGTGGTCATTAATGCAACTTCCAACAATGATGCTTCCCTTACTAGGGCATTAGGGAACTCACTTAGGGCCAGATGTATCAAAGGTTTTTGCCCATTCTGTGTCTATGGGGAAATGTGTTTATACATATGGCCGTTAGTTGTGTACAAGCTACAAATGAGCAATAGGAATAGAAAGAGCAACACCCTGCCAGAATAAATACCTAAGGGTCCTCTAAGGGATCCACTACTGTTATATGGGGAGCAGACTTAACAGAACATCAGAGCCAGTGACATCCAACAAGTGTGAATCAATCAATGCTTTTTATAGAAAATATATATATTTATTTGTTTTTGAACAGTCTGACATTTCTAAAAAACATTCGATAAATACATAATCAGGATTCAAAGAATGCGATCAGTGCAATTTTTTGTATCGTAAACAACAAAACATACTCATACAGTTCAGTGTTCCACTCACTCCAGGACAATTCTAGGGACTCCGCACACACTAATGCCTACAAGGAATCATTCAGACTCAACCACATTCAAACGATTCATTTGGATGTAAATAGCTTAGCCTGCAACTGAAGGATGGAGTTATAGTTGCATGGACGGGCGTGCAAAGGTAAGAAGGCAAATTAGGTGGTAAATTGTTGTCCACAAGGACTCAAATACTGCCGTTCTTAGAAGCGCCGACACGCGTTTCGGTGTAAGGCACCTTCGTCAGGGTGGGCAGATACAGCCATGGAGGGGAACAAACAAGCTGAAAATTAAACATATTTCCTGAAGTTAGATGACTAATTATTCTCATACATATTTGTCTACATCATTATAGAACAAAGAATTACATTTGTTATCATGGTAAATTTATTGAAAGTAAGTGTCAAGGCTCTGATATCATACAGTGGCTCCCATGATATAGCTCCCCACAATCGGGGACAAAGCTACAAAGGAGGGCTTACCTGTGCCATCTGAGGGTTTACGTGATCCAAATTTAAATTTTGCCCATATTGCACTTTAGTTAACCTGGATGTTTTTTACATTTTCTTTAGAAGAGGCACTTGATGCTGATCCCGAGTCGGATGATGAAGAGGAGGAAGATGATGATGATGTAAGTTATCTTATTCTGTTCAACATTGAACAGCATATTTTTATCATTTGAATCGACTTTTAGCATTGGCGGGGTTCTCCCAGTGTGCTCAGGCCACAGGGCAGTTCTTGTACAGAAGAGTTTGGTTCTGTGTGGGACAATGTCATTGGATTGTAAAGAGGGTAGTGGACATGTAACTATTTGCATCAACCTCTGATATTTCATCATGCCACCTTAGACACCCATAAATGAAAAATAAAAATCAGTAGGCAATCATTCACTTCTGCCTTATAGCTCTTCAGCATTGGGCCTGGGGCATGCACTTTTTGATGTATATGCAGCTTTTACTGAATGCATGTCTTCTAAAAAATGTAATTATTCCCTCCTATTGATGATTGCAGAACATGTTGCTTTCTTGGACTGATACCTTCCAACAGAGCAGCTGCCTTGCCAATTTGACGTTTCATCAACTTACAGGTCATAGCTGTAGTGGTGATGTACTGTTGCCCTTACAGACGAGATTAAATGTATTCTGGAATACGGATGTGTTCTTTGATTGGCTGGAGTTAGGGATGTGTGGTGTCTTTCTGTATGTGGCAATGCAGTGTATGTTTTGGAGTGATATTGTGTACTCCTGCCGACAACGGCTGAAGATTGGATTCGCGGATTGATCAGCCCCGGGATTGATGTCATGTCCTTCGGTGTGTGAGGGCTCCCACTGTGGGCACAGTTCCACCACTCGGATCCATTGCATTGCTTCCTCCAAATCTCACTTCGCACAGCAGTTCTATGAGGACAGTGCCCTTCCAATTACCACATCTGCCCCAGTGGTTAAGTGTTTCCCCCTGTCGGAGGAGAAGAAAGGCTGCCTATTGGAGGAGGAGAAGGCTGTGCGTTGCGTGTGTGCGGAGGGAGTTTTGAGAAGAGGAGGAAGCGGTCAAGGGACTAAGCTCCCAGTATTGTGCTGTCGCAGTCCTGTACAGAAGCGCTGCTAGCAGTTGAATTGTCCTCATTGGTCAGTGGTATCTTGTGCAGGTTCCCTGCCACAATCCCAGGAAAATGTGACTGCGCCATTGCGTCTTCTTCAGTAGATCCAATGAATGCGCTTTTGAGTTTGTCCCCCCTTATCTCTATGCAGTACTCATTCAGGTCACCCCTGGTGTTACCTGAAGCCACCCTCAGTCAAGTCCTTCTGCATTCGGTTCTCCACACCTGTAACTCTAGTCCGAACAGTTCACACTGCAGGGTGTCTCGTTGCATTGTAATCATCCCAAATACATAATTAATCCATAAGCCCAGAAGGTAGGCCTACCGACTAGGGACCTCCACAATGTCTTGACATCCATCTGGTTCTGGAAGTCTTTCTTGACTTCCTTAAACTCCAAAATGGAGCCTATATGGGGCAGACACCTCCACCTGGTACACGGACATCATTCCAGTATTGTGGAAGTAGAGGGCATTCTCCATATCCTCTTAAATGGACTACTGGCGCTGTCCATAGAGGCTACTGCTAAGCTGTTACAGCATTAGGTTTTTTATGCTCGTTGGTGACTGCATCCACTCCTCCACCAAATCCTTCACGCTGCATCGAGCCCCGCGTTCTCATGCAGGTGTAGGAGGTTAGGCATAAGCTGTGGTAAATGAAGATGCACGGTAGCCAGTTGTAAGGGGAAACAGGATCAAGGTTTATTCGCATAGGAATGAAGATACCACATAAGCCTAACTCCGAGTCTATAATCTCCGGGCGCAAAATAAAGATCCGCCAAAGATGAATGATCCTATAGAGCGTAAACTCTGCACATCAGTCTGTGATGAGTATGGCTGCCTCTCCAAAGTGCAACATCCTCTTCCTACATGAACAGCTAAGCCAAAGACATTGAAACTATAGTCAACAGATGAATCAATCCACCGGTCCCTTCCTGAGGCAGCCAAAATCCAACATAAGCATGGCATATGCATATGCATGAGCTTTATTGTTCCGCTGCCCTTTCACAGTCCAGGTGAATATATGTTTATACTCAATTGAGGCAAAGAGGTGACTGAGTAGAAAATTGGGATGTTCCAAAAAATCAGCACGGGCACCCAGTCTATGAGCATTGGCCTCTCCGTGCGGCACTCTGCTTGATCAAGATCTTCAGACTCAAACAGTCTTTAAGAAAAGGCCATGATCCTACATTTAATGAAAATAACCTCTTCAAACCCTCAATGGAAGTGAACTAGGAATGTAGGAGTAAGAAGGATCAAAGACAAATAAATTAGCTCCTTTCAGGTAGACAAGGAAGGCATTGAGTCTTCAAATGGAGGATCAGTCTTTCTCCAGGCCTTTGGCCAGCGCTGCTGCCTTCACGTTGCCCCTACAGTTCAAGAAGAGGTGGTTAAGAGAGAAGATTGTCTTTTCCGTCCAGGCCTCATCTGTGGCCAAAGGGTCCCATTGACTTCTTAGCGGGCCTGTTTTTTTTGGTGTTAGATTTGCAAGCCAGCGATAAAAGCTTTTTCTTTCCCCTATCTTTATTGGGCTTGAGTCAGAAAATAATCCTGCTCTTGGTGTTAAACAATGGCTATTCTCTACAGCTACCTCAGCCCCCATGGACAAGACTGGTGCTGTTTCAGTCGATAGTTCCAAAAGATCTGGTGGGACCCTTCCTGTGGCACGAGTGCCTTATAAGGGCATCCTTCCAGAGAGATAACTGCTTCCGGTTTGACCCTGTTCCATTGGACGGTCTCTGTATACATGTCTTGCCTTTAATCTGAGGTGCAGCCCCGGTTTCCATGGCTTAGACTTTGGACGTCACATCATACCACAGGTTGACACGGAGAAAGGGCATCTTGTCGGACACCAGTAGAAGTGCACATTTATCTGTCACAGGTGAGAACAGACCTGCAGCAGGCGAAAGCGTTATGAAGGAAGGTAGATGTATAGGTTTCGGGGAGCAGACTGAAAAAATCATCCTAACGGTCACTTGACCTGAAAATAACGGACCCGCGGTCATATTTCAGTTACCCCTATGACTTTATTAGTTATCAGATATGGAATGATCATGGGTCCCCAAAAAGGCGCAGGTGTGTTTTACAACTCTGTACGGTGGTCAAATGCAGTTGACGCAGATGCTAAACAGGGGTGTTCACTGCAAATGACCTTATCCTGCCCTTCTGTGCATGTCCACTCAAAAGAAAGAGGATTTCCTGGCACTAGCATGATATGCAAAAAGGTGTATGTTCTAAACAAAAAAATAACGTTACATTAATTGCCATAAAAAAACATTAGCAAGCATGAAGTATAGGGTTGTGCAAAATGAATGTAATTTGCTTTTTTGTAATTGCCCACAAATGTAGAATATTATGAGAAATTACACATTAATTACATGACATGCAACACTAGCTGTTGGTGTTATATTTCAGCTAGAAATGCTTCCTTGCATCCTTCAAACAAAAAAGCTGAAAAAACCTAGTGCTGCAAATAGCAGCCGCTCGCCTTCACCTCGTTCATGGTGTACCGCACCTTTCCGCTAAAGTCTTGCAAAGAACTGCACGTAATTACGCCACATTGCAAACAGGATCAAGTCGGAGTTTTACATAACGAAGGTAAAGTGAAATTACTAAACTTACGCAAGATTACGCCCAAGTAATGGAAATTTTGCCAGTGCTTATTAAAAATGTGCCTTGACGCACAGGTTTTTCTGTTGTACCCTCTGGAATCTTTTCAGGTGAAATTCTGTAAATACTCCTGCATAACGTCACTACCTTTTTCAGTGTTTCACTTTCTTTTCAACAGGAGAGGGGTAGACTCCACTGCAGTTGTTTGTTTGCATAAATTAAACAGAAAAAGACATTGTGTACAATTGTGTGTCTGAGTGAGGTAATGTAAATGCACGCTATATTATCACCGCCTCGTTGACGAGCACCTCCTAATAACGAATACAGATGGCAGAGCTGACATTTACTACTGGTCCTAGTACAGAAGGATCCCTGTGTTAAGGTCTGGAGATGGAGGGGTGATTGGTAGCACCATAACTGCCTGTCCAAGAAAACTGTATGTGTTGCTACCACAGCTCTGGTGACTCTTCAGCAAAGGAGGCTCTACCTGTGTTGCCAATGGAGAGCATTTGTAGTCAGAGGGAAAGGTTTAGTTTCTAAGTGGTGGGACTAGGAGGCAGAAGAAATCTCTGCCTCAGACCATCAAAAGGTTGAATAAATGCAAAAGGGCTCAGTGTAGGTTTTACAAGTGATTCTCCCAGAGGAGCAACCATCATACTGCAGTGAAAAGGGGAGTGCTAAATGTGGGAAATGTGTAGGCCTTGGACTATGGACACTGAGCAGTGACAAACTATGCATTTCCTTTAAAACTCAGGTGGCGCAATGGCATTTTAGGACAAGAATGGAAACCAGTAGGGTGTAGTGGATGCACGCACAACCTTGTGAACATAAATCTGTTTACTGAATTTTTACCGCTAAGTCAAACTCACCTCATCAAGCCTTTGTCAGATACAAACTTTGTTCCACTGATCTACTGCAAACTTTTTAAAAAGCCATACCTGTATGTAATTGTGTCACTGTTTACATGGGCCGGCTTCTCTATTCAGTACAACTTTAACTACTCATTAGTTAGCCTCTGATGGACCTCTCTCTCCGAGTGAGATTTCACAACCAGATATCCAGCATGCATTGGGACGTCCCTCTCACATATCCCGCATCCGGGTTAGTGTTTTTTGCTTCTACATTTTTTTGTAAGTTCAAAGGTAGAAATCCTCCCCAGGTCCAGTCACAACCTTCTATCCCACTGCCAGCATTCTCATTTCAGCAGCTTGAGGTGCCTCCAGGGGACACTTTACATGTGTTTACTTTATTTTCCCTTTGCAGTTGACATTTAAGGCTACACCTTTGGTCTTGTCATGCTTTGAGGAGTCAAGCTAAGTGAATGTGCTGTTTCATACGGAATTCATTAATTATGGTCGAATGACACAACAAGTGGCCCACTATTCCCAGGGCCTGGAGAACAAGTTTCTCTGCTATGAGTCACTTAACAGAGTCAGGCAGGTGAGATGCGTTCTCCGCATGGAGTCCTTCTGCAGATCTTTGCAGTTCATCGTAAGGCACCTAATCCAGCATGGACAAGACCAAATAAACTGAGCCTAGGGATAGAGGCTAAGAAGCGATTCTTTACAATAAAGGCACCCTATGGGCTCCAGAAAGCCTTAAAGAAATATTCACAGTGTAAGGTGGTTCTGGATAGTCCTCTGGAAGGTGGTCCTGCTGATGGACACTGGCAGATTTGGCCAGCACAACCTTGGTGCTCCATCATTATTCGATTGGTGGACAATAAATAGTTTGGAAAGCCGATAAGGCACAGAGAGGCGATCATTTCCTTAAGTTCCTAAATAATCTGAGTATTGGTAATACACTTAAAAATATAACCCTAAAGGAATATCAGGGTTGCCAGACATTGGAGAAAAGTTTTTTTCAAAGGGTCCATGTCCTTTTGTACCGCACAGAATCTTACGGCGGATGAAGAATACTCTGAGTTGTTCGGAGGTACTGCCCGTTCTGTTTGACTCATTACCTGATATCAGCCTGCTTAACACAGAATCGGTTCAGACATAATTACAAAAATATGGTTATTAGGAAATGTAAATTGATACTTGTATAGCGCACTACTCACCCGCAAGGGTCTCAAGGCGCTTGTACGAATACTGCTGTGGAACCCGTCCTGGCTTTCCCTGTGAGGCGTCCACTCCTGGGCACCCCCAAGGTGGAGGCCAGGCATCCTTAGCGTTGTGGGGGTCGTTGTGGAGATTAAGCAAGCTATTGCCCAGAGTTGCAGAGTGGGACTCCATGATTGGAATAGGCACCGAGGTGAGAATGATCAGGTCCGTGGAATTTTGAGCCTAAGACCCTGCCGAGGCGGGGAATTGAACCCTGGTCCCGGGCTAGACCTCTGCATCAGGGTCTGCCGCTCTAACCATTGAGCCACACTTCTCAAAAACAAACAAAGCTAAGTGCATTATTAAATGGGTAATCTTTTTTAAAGTATTTGTGCTCTTCTGGATTATTGCCTTGCTAAGTCATGGTCTACAAGTCTGGGGACGTATTATATACGGTTGAGTTTCAAATTAATTTAAAGATACTTTAATTGAGAGCTGGGATGGTGAGGTGTATGCTCCTTCTGGTCGAGGTTCCCCTTTGAATTAACGCTTGCATAAAATTGAGTTTTTTCTCTGTGATTCTGGTGTCCTTGTTAGTTTCCTCACAGTCACTGTTCCTTTGGCTACGTCCAACTATTAGTGTTTTATAGACACAGACAGCTAGTTGTTGTCGCCTACGACCATGGCAAGTACAGCCTTCTTTAGCCGGTGTATATAATATATACCTTAGCGTGTTGAGGTTTTTACACAGTTCTCCTCTCTCGTCTGTGGGGCAGAGTGATGTCCATAGGACATTCAGGGATTGGATTGGGATGCGCCACACGGGCACTGTACAGGACCGAATGGGACAAACTGTGTGTCCTGGACTGGGTTCTACTGGATTCAGAAAACTGTCTGTGCCATTTGTAAATATTGGTGCAGTAATGTGAATTTGCCAGTATTTTTTGTGTTTGCTTCATTTTAAGAAATAGGTCCCAGTACATTGGCAGTATGTGTGTATTCGTTTTGGATAGTTCCAAAACCTGCCAATGTTTATTTGTGGCATGGGCTAACTGGAAGGCGGATGGTGTGTTGCCATCTTTGATGTTTGCTCCTCGTCAAAGGAAGTCTTTATGAATTTGGAAGCATTTGGTGTATTATCCAAAGTGAAAACTGCTCCTGCATCTAAAACTTTTGATTCTTTGATTTCCAGTTCAATAGAACTAATTTCATGTTTTTATTTTTAGTGGCTCCCCAGTTTGATTGATTTTGTCAGATTGATGGTGATATTCCGGGTTCAAGATGGTCTTTTATTCTACCTGTGGCAACCAACAGTGTCTTGCTTGCAGCATGTGGATTGCATCAAGAAATATAGGCCTTCCGACAGAGTCCATTTTCATGGAAGAAAACCTAATGAAGCCCCTGGAAAGACTCCGAGCTGATGTTAAACACTGGAGATCCCTCCCGTTGACGCTGTTGGGAAGAGCCGCACTGTTCAAAATGCTGGCATTGCCAAGATTTCTCTATGCACTCCAAAACACCCCATTTCCGGGTCCCTCCCAAATACTTCAAAACCATCGAAGCGGAAGTAACCGCACTACTGTGGGATGGTAAACCCCCCCCGAATAGCACAACATAAATTAACGTGAAGTTGGTACGACTGAGGTATCGCCCTCCCAAACATCAAATTATAATACTGGGCCTCAAAACTGATGATAATAAACCAACGGCTCCACGTACCACAGGACAAACCAGCATTCAGGCTAGATCGGAACCTCCTACCGGCTATTCGATTACTGAGGGCACTATACACCAACAGGAAACAGACTGCACTCACGGAACCAACAGCACACACGATTAAAATATGGCATGCTGCACAAAGGGCCCTAGGATGGGAAGAGGTACTAACACGGGCTGCCCCTCTATGGGAGACGCAACAATTAGGCACCCTGGCGAACACAAAGGGATTCGATAAATGGGACTTCATAGGCATTTCTAAAATAGGAGATTTGTGGGTGAAAGGGGCGGTAATGACATTTGCAGAACTGCAAGCTAAGTACGAAATGGCGGACTCAGAACAATACCGCTACTTACAGATAAAACATGCACTGCAAAGTGCAATCCTCCCAGAGACCACGCTGAAGGAATCCTCCCCTCTGGAAGACAGAGTACTTACGGACCACATGGATAAAAAAGCCACCTCCCTCACATATAAGAAATTGATTAATAACCAACCGGACCCCATGATTACACTAAAAGATAGATGGCAAACTGAACTAGGGGACATAGTGGAATCGGATTGGATGGACGCACTAGCATCTGCCCGAGAGGCAGCGATTCCATCCCGACTTAAACTTATTCAACTGCTGAAAATACTACACAGAGTATATTACCCATGCACCACACTGCATAAGCTAGTACACACACCGGACCCACTTTGGCTACGAGGATGTGGTCGTACTGGAACTTTTTACCACATAATATGGGAATGCCCCATTATACAACGCTATTGGGAAAGGGTTCTAGCTGTAATCTCAGAGGTTGGAGGAGCAGAAGTCCCTTGTGACCCAAAATGTTGCCTCCTTAATATCTGGCAACCCACAGACTTCAACTTAGCCTTACAAAATTGGGCTACATTGGGGATGACAATAGCAAAGCGAAACACAGCTAAAAACTGGGGATCCGGAGTACTACCCACACGCACACAATGGGAGCGAGACATGGACAACGCCGTGGTGGCTGAAAGGGACGTTTACACACACAGGGGCTGCCCAAAGAAGTGGCCCAGAATATGGGGTAAATGGAATGAATTCAGAGGAAATATTTGTGACCCTCCCCTACAGATCCCATCACCTGAGGTTAGCCCATAACAATACTTTGAAAGTGCGGAACCGGACGGAAGCTCACTCTATACAAAGTTATATGATTGTTTCAGGAGAAGGAAGATAACACCTTCAAAAGTACTATAATGATAACTACAATTATACTGTTCATGTTGTGTACCACTGCAACATGGTTTGATTATGGTGATGTGTAAGATACCTGCTTGATTGCATTTGCTCATGCTATGACTAACTAATTCTATATATGTGATGATGACACAATAAAGGTTTTTGAAACTTTTGAAAAAAAAAAAGAAATATAGGCCTTATTTAGGTCCAGGCGGTGGAGCGTGGGATCAGGACCTCACCCGCCCTAGCAGAGGGCCGTCCGGTATATGTAGAGACTCCCACATGCGTGGCCAGGATCTCTGGGCTTGAAAGAGAGCTACAGCCATGGAGGCTCCCTTTACAGCACAGAAACTCGCCCAGTGGGTGCCATATTGAAAGCGCTCATTGGGAAAACGTATTTGTTCGGAGAAAACTAACTCCTTAAGTGGGTTTGTTATAATAAAAGTGCTGACGCGTATGGAGTTTTCTTCCAGCGTTTGGGGGACAATCTGCATTTTCCCTGCCTGTCTCTACTGTGCCACGCATGATGAACACGGGTAGGTAAAATGAGTTGTAGTCAACCCACTCTTAATTGAACTGACAGGCCGCTAGGTCAAAGGACTACACCGGCAGAGCCAGCGGAGGCGATGCCGCTGTGAACCTGGTCCTCCCCCAACCCCAACTCCAAAAGTAGCGGGGGACCGTGAGTTTGGTGTAATGAAGCAGGGCCAATTCTTGGTGGTGCTCCAACTCCGCAAACCCTGAATGAGGTCCTTTGTCTACGATGGGATACCGTAAATCATCAGATCTTGATTCATAGGCTTAGCAACCTAGGTATCTCTGGAGCAGCGCTGGATTGGTAAAACTCCTTTCTGGATAATAGATCCTTTCAGGTATTTAACAATCAAGCCATCTCCAAACGAACATCCCTTCGTTGTGGAGTACCGCAGGGATCATCTTTAAGTCCTACCCTGTTTAATGTTTAAACCTGTACCTTAGCTGAGGCTGTTCTACCCTTTGGAGTCCATATAGTTACCTATGTGGATGACACGCAATTGGTGATCGGGCTCAACAAAGCGGAAAGTTCTCCTTTCTCTCTTTACCTCTGCTTGGAGGAAATCTCAAGGTGGATGAGCGATTCTTTTCTAAAATTGAATGGGGGAAAGACTGAAATTATGATCCTGGGCAATCAGTCTCCTTACGATATGGCGGAAAGATGGCCTACGTCCATGGGTCCTTTACCCACGCCCAAAACCCAGCTAAAGCGTCCGGGAATTTGGATGGACCGTGAACTAACGTTCAAAACTCAGGCCCGGAAGACAGCAGCCTCTTGTTATGGGATTTTAAAAATGATCCGGAAGGTTCTTCCCCTTCTCCCTTTTCAGGCCAGAAAATTAACAGTCCAGACCTTGGTGCTTTCTAGGCTGGATTACGCTAACACCCTCTATTTAGGTGCGCCTGTTGCTACCCTTTCCAAACTCCAAACCACTCAAAACTGGGCGGCAAGACTTCTACTGGATACTCCTAAACATCAATCAGCCAGACCAGCCCTTAAACTTCTTCACTGGCTGCCAGTCCATGAGAGAGTGAAGTTCAAAAGCTTATGCATTGTTCATAAGTCTCTGTTCAAATCAGGTCCCCCGATTCTTCAAGGCATCATCCAGCATTATGAACCCAAAAGATCCCTTCGCTCCAAAAACCAGAACCTGGCTATTATTCACAGGATTTGTAAGGCCAGAAGCGGAGGTCGATCTTTCTCAGCCAATGCCTCCAGACTCTCTTCCTTTTTCCTTACGCTCAGAACCCAACTATCTTTCATTTCGGAAAGCTTTGAAAACATTTCTCTTTCCAAACTGAGTGACCCTATTCCGCTGCTACTGCAAGCCCTGGGATGCCTCCGGGTAGCCATGCGCTATATAAATGTGTTTACAATACAATACAATACAATACAACACACACTGATCCCCGAGGGAAAGGGCTCTGCTGAATTAGACCAGGACCTGTAAGACCTGTTCTAACCTGAGGGGCAGCTCAGATATCGCTGCCTTTAAGACAGTTGTACTCTAGGACTAGCTGTGTCGCCAAAGCTCCAGGAGAGGATCATTGCTGTCTAAGATCTTCGCCTGTATGATCAGCATCGCCTGAGTGAGAAGTGTTTCTAAAAATCTAACTCTGTTACCCCACTGTTGGCCCAAACGTCTCTTTGAAAAGCCTTTACACTTTTCAGACGAATTAATATGTGACCTGTATTGTTTGTTTTTTATTTTACCTTTTCTCTTTTTGTTCTTTATCTTGATTTTGCAGCATAGTTTCAGGTTTGGAATGTAGCTGTAAGGCATTTTGTATAGTTGATCTATTATGCACAAACAAGGAAAGCGGTGTAATGACATTGGCAGTTTGTTTAACCTGACAGCAGAGTCGAAGTCGCTTAGGTCGATTTCACAGGTGGAGTATTTCTCACAGGAAGTACAAATTAGTCCACACTCAGAAGCTCTTTGTTAACATTCACCATTTGATAACACTGACCACAAATTCCGACTTTTAATGTACCTATGAACTGTGGGTGTTTTAGATGTGTAAGCAAGATGGCCCGCTCGCCCCCCACCTCCCCATCTTCCTACCAATATCAGATACACCGCAGGAACAGGTGGTCACTGCAGCATGGTGAAAAACAACCACCACTCCTTGCCGGAAAACTGAAGCCTTTTAGAAGGATTTTTTTATTTTAATTTCTGTTTATTTTTTAGAAGGATTTTTTAAAGAAATGTATTGCTGAACCTCAAAATGTATGGCACTGACGTTTCGGGTCATACCGGGTGTTTGTGAAGGGAACACTTACTTAGGACACAGAGGCTAAGGATCTACTTCACGAGTGTGTCTAGGAAGATGGTTTGCATCCTCAACATGGCCCGTGAACACATAATAGCATTAGAAGGGGGATGGTCGAACGCTCTTAATGTCTTCACGGAGAAAGCGAGACTCCCTTCAGAGAGCGGCCCTTTAATTCCACCCACACCAGTGAGGGGAACACACATCAGTCACTCCACTTGCACCAGTGAGGGAACCGTAGAACAGTCAGTGTCACCAGGCACTGCCCTTTAATCCCATCCACACCGTTGAGGGCACCGCACTGCAGTCAGCGCCACTAGGGAGTGTCCCAATAATTCCACTCACACCAGTAAGGGGACTGCGCAGCTGGCATGGTCACTACGGAGTGCCCACTCTATTGCATTTTCACTGGTAAGGGGCATTGTGCAATATGTATTGTCACCCGAGAGGTCTTCCTTAGCTCCCTCAGCCCCCAGGCCTCTAGAGTGGGCTCACAGCAGTCAACAGGGAGTGCCTGTGAGCCGACCGCTGTGTTAACCGCATGCGCGCTAGCGCAATTCCGCTCCTGTGCTGAGTTTTTTAAAACCGCACTTTACGTGACGAGCTGGGCTCGTCATCAGCGTGCGAGGAGGCTACGCCATGACGAGCCCAGCTCGTCATCAGCGTGGAAGGGGTTAAATACAGCAGGGAGGTGCTTTGCATGGTGTAATGCTATGACAAATTCAGTGGGAAGCGTTT